>NC_139518.1:68793348-69993348 GCF_947247035.1 Vipera ursinii
CCAATGTGTCTCATCACTAGATGGAGATATAAGATGTGAAATTGTGTGCTGGGGAGGGATTTTATAAACAATTATATTAGATTTTCCTTTACTTCCAGTAGATAAGGTGACACGTATTTATAATGAACCTATGATCCCCAAGTACTGCAATTTCTTTCATTACCCCCTCCAAGATAGATTGAATTGTTTTGCATGAATGAATTTGCCTTAGTTTGAGATTCATTCTGCTCCTAGCTCTAATTGCCATAATTACAGGTATGGTGGCAGAAACTAATCAACTTTGGAATGAACTACAGTCTTTTTGAATTTGGAGATATTGTGAAATCCTTCTGCTGTATTTGTGTTTTAATTGCAACAATTATATACAATTTTATCCACAGAAAGTACATGGAATACATATGATATAATGACATTACGAGAGTACATTTAAAAAGATAAGGATTTTTCTAATAACTCTACTTTTTCTATAGCACACAAAAGATAAATGATCAAAGCGAGAATCTATGGGTTAGCTGTAGAACCAATATCTCCAAGATATTTCCAGAATATCTCAGAAAATCAGATAGCAGACATCAAGAAAGAACACTACTGGGAATCCAGGAAAACATGCTACTAGTTGACGTTTGCTGAATTAGTTGCTCCAAAATTGTTATCTAACTTGATATGTACTGGTTCCTTGTGTCACTACCTTAAATAATCAACCTCTTATAACATTTATTTTCATTTCCCTCTGAATTTGAGCTAATATAGATGTGATATGCTGAACAAACAGCACTTTCTGTCATCCTGATGCTGAAGCTTCAGTCCGTGGCATACAGTTAAAGGAAAATATGCTGAATGCCAAAATGAAGTGGTATAAATTTAATATCTTCGCTAATCTAAGTCTCTTAATGTTATTTTGAAGTTGTCCACTGAGTTCAATATATATATATATATATATATATATATATATATATATATATATATATATATATATATATATATATATATATTAAAAGCCTGAATGTGTTTAACATCTCACTCCCTTTCTCTTTGCCAGTTGTAAAAGAACAGCTTCAGATAGGATATTCAGAATTAGGATACTGATATATTAAATAAATAAAAATACATTAATTTATATTGATGTTAATGGAATATCGATAGGTTTTAACTGTTTTATGCTAATGTTTATTGTATTCACATCCAATACATAAACGATGGTAGAATAACATTTATCCTGCATAGTTAAAATAGTCCCTAGCCTATCTGATATTAGCTTTGGTGCGGATAAGAAGTGAGCATGTAGTTTCAAACAATTTCTGCAGTTGCAGAAGCATCTGTACCCCTTTTATTCTATTGACCACTTGGGGCAGTAAGAATAAAATTGTAAATAAGGATACTGTCAATGCTGCAAACATTGACATGTTTTTGCACTGACAATGTAAGAGATGGCCTTTTGTTTAAACTGCTTCACTTTGAATTGTGAAGGGAGGGAATTGCCACATACAGAATGGGAGGAGAGACTTCATATGTGAAACTAATTGGATAATGTGATTTATGATGTGTAGATAAGGGTGGAGATTGTGTGGGTGTTACGATGGGTTTGGGGTAAGGAGATTTCAGATTCTAGCACCCCCTCCATGAGTGCCGAAGTTTCATTTCATTACTAAGACTTTTTAGATAAATAATATGCCTGCATTCTCTTTGATTTGTCTTATTCATCGGAACCATGACATCATGCCAGAATCTATCTTCTTTCAAAGGGGGGTCCTGAACCCCTGCCACTGTCTCTGGTAGGAGAGATAAACTGGCAAAGATTCTGAAGAGAAAATAATAAATAGTTTTCTGTGGGAAGATGAATTTGAGTCCTACAAAAAGCAAGCTAACAAAAAGAGAGCCCCCCCCAAAGAACATTCCAAGTTGGGGAAAAGGTCTATTTGTCAACCAAATACTTACGCCTTAAACTACCCAATAAGAAATTGGGACCGAAATTCTTGGGGCCTTTCCCCATTGTGAAAATCATCAACCTGGTCACAGTAAAATTGAAACTCCCCAGACATTTGGGAAAAATTCACCTGGTGTTCCATTGCAGCTTACTGAAACCTTTTCGAGCCTCCACTTTAAGACCTCCCCCTAAGAAAGCTCCTGGACCCCTCATAGTAGTGGGTCAGACCCATTATGAAGTGAAACATATCCTTGACTCTAGAATCTTTAAGGGAAAATTGCAGTACCTAGTACAATGGAAGGGATACCCATTGTCTGAAGCCATTTGGGTGAAATCTAGCAATGTGAAAGCTGACAGACTTATCAAAAAGTTTTATGAGAAGCACCCCAACAAACCAAAAGTCAGCTCCTAACTTGTGTTTGTTTACATTACGGAATCTATTCTTTTTGTAAGGGGGGCCGGATGTCAATGCTGCAAACATTGACATGTTTTTGCACTGACAATGTAAGAGACAGCCTTTTGTTTAAACTGCTTCACTTTGAATCTTGAAGGGAGGGAATTTTTCTAATGTCTATTTTGAGAAGATAAGAAGCCACGTTCAGAATGGGAGGAGAGACCTCATATGTGAAACTAATTGGATAATGTGATTTATGACATGTAGATAAGGGTGGAGATTGTGTGGGTGTTACAATGGGTTTGGGGGGAGGAGATTTCAGATTCTGGCACCCTCTCCATGAGTGCTGATGTTTCATTTCATTACTAAGACTTTTTAGATAAATAATATGCCTGCAATCTGTTTGATTTGCCTTATTCATCGGAACCATGACAGATACACCTTCTCTGTCTTTTTGTTTCCTTTGCTCTATTTTCCTCTGATTGGAAGATTACTGGATTCTTCCCTTTAGTTGTATCTTACATTACTTCCTCTGTCTTCTCGTTTCTCCTGCCCTAAGCACAGGAGGTTCAGAGTTACAGATTTTCTATAAAAACATGTAGACTTTCCTAATAAAATAATTTGTTGCTTGGGCCTAAATAGTCTAGCTATTTCAGAAAAGCTTAGTTCTACTCTCACATATATTCTTTGCTAAATATCAGTGGACTGCATATTACAGCAAGGGTTATTTCAACATTTTCTCTTATGGTTTTCACAGTACCATGACTGTGGATATAGGGGAGAAGAGAAATTGTTTACACATGAAGTCACCAATCTCCTTCTGTGGCTTGAACTGTGCAGTTGGGAAACCTTGGATTAATCCCCATATGCCAGGTGCATTTTGGCAAGATGATGTAGGCTGCAATGTGTATTATGGCTACTTAAGTTTGCTGTAATGGAGGATCAATTAGGAAAGCAATTTTACTTGTAATAAACACATGAAACTAGATGAAGGATGTCCAAGCAAGTTTTTTCACTTGAATGAAGTTTATATTGGATATTCAGTTGAGTAAAGCATGGGAACCATTTACTGTTTATTTCCAATTGCTTTGAATTAATAAAAAAAGCTGCTCATGGAATCATGGTTGCCCAGAAAAAAAGCCTGATACTATATGCAGCTGGGTACCTGCAGAACTATTTATTTGCTTAATGTATGTTTTAAAATAAAATGGCAGCAATCAGAGTTTGTGGTGCTGGGATTCTAAATTTCATGGGGTGGTTCAAAGGCCTTCCTTTTATCCTGAATTTACTGTACAAACCTATGCTTTAGTGTTGTTGGAAGTCAGCACCTACCCACCCTCCTAGAGAAGGAAATATTTTTTGGGGGGATATTAAAAAGGACAGAATATTATATTTCCCCAAACGAGTAACGGAAAATCTTAAGCAAAGACAGCCCCAAGTCTCCCTCCCCCAAGCAGAAACCAAGCAAGCCAGCTTTTAGAAATGCAGATTTGATAATCCTTTCAGAAAGACTGTAGCCAGGAAGCTTGGAGCTGATGGGATTAGAAAGACAAAGATCCCTAGAACCAACAACCCCTCACCCCAAAAATCCAACACAGGACATAGCCATCAGCCACAGCCCCAGGGAAGCAGGATATGACCTTTAGGACATAATAGGATTAACCCACCACCATCAGAATACCAGAAAGGACACATTCAAAAGCTCAGGTCAAAGTTCATGCCACAACAACAGGAAACAACTCCAAACACAAAAGCCCAAGCAGGTATAAAAACTCACCACTCCCAACTACATGTGGTCAGCTGTTCCAGAGCCACATGTCTTGTGGTTCTGCTCTTCAATAAGCCACAACCTTCTTTCTAAAGCAGTCTCCATTTTGTTTATTCCCAGCTTGGACTGGACCCTGATGAAGATTTTTCTTTCAACAGTGTGCAGCTCATGTTTCCATTGCACCATGGACATGAGGAGCAATAATTTGGTTACAAATGCATATGACTATATGGTTGCCTCAGAAATAAAATAAGTTTCATCTCGCAGACAAAGTACTATAAGTCCCATTATGAATTGTAATGATTACTGAAATAATGTAGCTGATGTTTTGAGCAGCCTATCAGAAGGATGACTCAATTTAAATGGGAGGGCACAACATTTTATGACTGCCATAAGTGCTTTACAGGCCGTTAAGCTCCCATTCTGGGCCTATCCTAATTTCAAATGATTTGAACCAGTCATATGTTGAGGACTACCTGTAAAAGAGTATAAATAAGTGTGATAACAAGACACTGATAGAATTATGGAATGACCAAATAGATGCTTGTCCTCCACATTAGTTCAATACCGAAACCTTACTCTTGAATAGTGATGATGATCCTTTGGGGCTCAGCTGAGTGTTACCCCTCCCCCCCTGAACAAAAGAGAAAATATTTTCTTTCTTCTCTCCATTTAGGTCACCCAGAATAGTGGCACTCAGTGGCAGCTTCAAGACTGCGCCTGAAGTAAAGGCCTGGGCCTGGGCCTCAACTTCAGCCCAACTGCCACTGCTGCTACTCAAAAAGACCACCTTGCACCATTTCCCAAGGCACGACTGCCTTGCAACTCAGGATGCCCCAGGATATGCTGCCTACCACTTACACTGAGGCGGTCTTCTCTTTCTATTGATAGGCACCTGCGGTTTACCTGACGTTGCTTCCAGTCACACGAGGCCTTCATTCTTGAAGTGCCTTTGAAGAATGATTTTGCAGCTTCTGAACATCACACAAAACCACGCTCCATTTTTGTATGATTTTGGGAGGCCACACAAGAGCCCATCCTATTCCCTTGTGGCCTACCCAGGCCCTGAAAATCATGCGAGAATAAGGTACATTTTTGAGAACAGTTATTGTCTAGTGTTAGCAAACACTGGTGTGTCACCCAAAATCTTGTAGCATGTCATCTTTGAATGCATGTCATAGGTTTGCCATCACTGCACCAGAAGCAATAGATCTGGTTTGCCAAAAACAGGGCATTAGATGATGATGATGATAATAATAATAATAGTAATAATAATAACAACAACAATAATAATGATGATGATGATGTTGGAAGGGACCTTGGAGGTCATCTAGTCCAACCCTATAGGAAACCCTTTACAATTTCGGAGAAATGGCTGTCCAGTCTCTTCTTAAAAACTTCCAGTGTTGGAGCATTCACCACTTCTGGAGGCAGGTTGTTCTACTGATTAATTGTTCTAACTGTCAGGAAGTTTCTCCTTAGCTCTAGGTTGCTTCTCTCCTTGATTAGTTTCCAACAGTAAAAAGAATACACTTTCTTCCCCTCTAATGGTTGCTTGCAGGTCAGATCTGGAAGTTTCAGCTTATTCCACCATCAGTTTCTTGTTTTCTTAAATTTGACAGGCTAATTTAAAATGAGGGGGAATGCATTCTATTGTTGCTGCCTTTGTTGATCTACTAAATCTGTGCCAGAGACCTACCACTTTATCCCACTTGATTTTCTTCCAACTAATGTGCTTTATGTGTGATAAATATTATTCTTTACAACATGGGCTAATTTGTACAAAATGTTCTCATGCCAATAAGAATCATAGTTGTTTCCAAATGTGCTTGGAAATTAAGCAACCTTAAATTCTGAGCTAAAGGCTCAAAGTTACACGAGCAACAACTCTTTTTCACAAATCAATAGTTCTACAATATTATCCAATTGGCTTATTTTAAAAGGGGAAAAATCATAAAAAATATGTGTACCTGAGATAAAATATTCAGTTCCTTCACATAGGAAATGAACATTCTTTAACACACACTACTATAGATACGTGTTTTTTTAGCATGATTTGCATGCACCAGGGGTATAATGCATGCTGGGACTTGTGTTGTCCAAGCCCAACTGAACAGAATGGAAATGGTACTAGAAGAAACTGCTCCCAAGCTACTCATACCCCCACATCTTTACCACAAAGTTAATTAAAAGCAGATGGTAGGCAGACTTTTAGGGGTGGAAAGCAACTGTTGAACAGCTAGAAATACATAATTTTCCAACAGAGTTATTTGTTGTAGGATTCCAAAGACAGATTAAATTCTATAACTTCATAATTAATTCCTTCCTTCCTTCCTTCCTTCCTTCCTTCCTTCCTTCCTTCCTTCCTTCCTTCCTTCCTTCCTCCCCCCCTCCCCCCTTCCCTCCCTCCCTCTCTTCCTCCCTCCCTCTCTTCCTTCCTGGCCTGCAATGCTATAATGTCATGGTTCACAGTCAGCCAGATATTTAGAGTGGATTTGGCATTTTTACCTACCTATCGAGTCCTTCCCAAGGACCTGGGATAGGCAGATGTTGTTGTTTGATGACGTTAAAGGTATCATCCCAGGATATAAGCTGTTCCAAGTTTTTGCAATTGATTGGTGGCGATTTTGTCAGTGTAGATGGTGTTTAAGTTTTGTGACTTTCTTATATAATTATTATTGGCAAATGTTGTTAAAATCATGACATTTGTCAGAATGCCAATTTTAAAACAGCCATAACATTAGATATCCAAGAGAGGCAGACAGTACACAGGAGCAAACAGCCAAATTAGGTGGCTGCCTTGTTTTATTACAAAGGTTTGTCACATCCTTTTGCCAGGTTGTTCTGAATACACATGGATGAAGCCTGAAAACATGGTTATCAGGACTCTGAACAACCCCTACTTCAGCTTTTTGAGAATAAACTCATCCATCCTTACAAGAAATGGCACAGCTGTGTCAGAAAGATGAGAAATGCTCAGAGAACAGCTCAGGTTGTTCTCCCCAGAGTACGTATGAACATTTGCCGCCTCCTATCACTTTCATTTGCAGAAGCCTCTGCTATATCCAAGATATGTTTATTGGGTTTTTTTGCCTGCCACATTATTTTTAAAATCTTATTTAAACCAAATGACCTGCACTTGCAGATCTAGACAACATTAGATGCTGCATTTAATAAGAAATAGAGAAATCTACAAATTACTCTTTGCAAAACACACAGGAGAAAAATGCGATGGGGGAGGGGATGTATAACTCACTGTGGCTTGTTCCTTCTGTTCATGTGGAAGGATGGTGACAGGTGAACTGCACATGTGCTGTGATGCTTTTATGATTCTTCATGGGTTCAGGGTGGAGAGTGGGAACTGAATAAAGGAAAAATTGTTTTCACTGCAAAGGCACTAGGGTTTTCCATGGCACTGCATTCCAAAGTACATCATTCATACATTTCTTCTGTGCCTAGTTATGTGGATAAGACCATTTTCCTGAAATAACTATGTGAGGACATAATGGCCAGTAGTTCCATTAGAGGATAAGACTTTTCATTTTTGGACAGAATGAAAGACTGATTATTTAAATCCAAATCTCCCCCATCTTTTTTGCCTGGAAGATATTCTGTCGTTTGTCACAAATCCCCAAAGTACAATCTGGCTTGTTTCACTTCCTGGGGAAGAAGAGATTATAAATGGGGCAAGGGTATACTAGCCCACAGAAATGCCAGAGTAAGAGAATTTGTTCTTTTAAAAGCACTGGCATTGTTGTAGCGTGGGCGACCGCATGGAGACAATAAAGAGACAGCATTGTACGTAATGCCTTTATTGATTACAAGCTGGAACTGACTTCCCTCCACCTCTGGTGCCCCTTATAATTACTGAAACCCCAGGAGCCAGCCAACCCGGTTGCCCCGTGTTCCCGCTGGCCAGGTGACACCTAACCCGGTGCCTTATATTTCCCGCCGGCCAGGATGACCAATCAAGCCGCCTAACCAATGCCACCTGGTGTTAAGGTGGCATACACAACACCCCTTCCCCCCCAACGCGAACACTACTACTCTAAATTCTAACTACTCCTTTTAACCCACTTCCCTTCAAGATCTCACATAGTCCTTCAGATATTCCGGGGGTTTATGAATCCTAGCTGGGTACCTTCCCTGATTCTTCCCAACCACTACTGCACTACCCTGAGATGCTTCAACAGATGTTGGCTGACCCGCCCCCTTGTGTCTGTTCTATGTTAAACTCCGGCTGAGGCCGTTCCTCTGGTACCGAATCATTGTTGGCTTCCGTTGGCACTGTTGGCATTGTTTTTGTAGGTGTTGGCCTTGCTGCTTGATGAGCTGCTTTTGGCAGTGGTGGTTCTGAATGATCTTGAAACGGTTCTACCTGCCATCCCTTGGGCTTCTGCTGTGTATAGCCTTCTTGTTGTTGTTGTTGAAATTGCGGGAGGTTCTCCGGTGTCCTCTTTCTAAGCTGGTCGATATGTCTTCTTACCAGCCGGTCCCCTTCCCCCTCAACAACGTATGACAAAGGCCCAATATTGTCCACCATCACCCCTTGCATCCACTTCTCTCCCACACCATAGTTTCTGGCCCACACTAAGTCCCCTACAGATAATGTCCTGGCTGTGTTGGGCTGTTCTGTCTCAGCGGCCATTATGTCTGGGTGAAGTCTGTCCAATGTAGTCATCAATCTCCTTCCTCAGTGCAACTCAGCTGGGCTCTTACCCGTCACTGTGCATGGTGTAGTGTGTTGAACCAACAAGAATTGCGCTAGTCTCTGATGCCAATCACCAGCTATAATTCTTCGCAGTGCGTCTTTTGTAGATCTTACGTTTCTCTCAGCCAAGCCATTACTGGATGGGTGGAAAGGTGCAGCCATTGTGTGTCTAATCGAGTTGGCCTTGAGGAAGTCCTGGAATTCGGTAGATGTGAATTGAGGGCCATTATAGATACGATTACATCAGGTAACCCATGTGTTACAAAGAGCCCCCTCAGCACCCGTATGGTCTTAGCGGACGTCATACTTTTCACAGGCACCACCTCTAACCACCTAGAGTAGCTGTCAACAACCACTAAGAACAATTGTCCTTGGAAAGGCCCAGCGTAGTCAATGTGAACCCTGGACCACGGGTTGTAAGTGGTTTCCCACCTGTGCACTGGGGTATGTGGTTGCTCCAGTCTGGATTTCTGACATTGATAGCACCCCGCAACCTGTTGTTCAATAGCTTTATCCAGACCAGGCCAGCACACATAACTCCTAGCAAGGGCTTTCATGCACACAATTCCCGGGTGATCCTCATGCAGATCCCTTAAAACCCTATTTATGAGTTTGTCTGGCACTATCACTCTGTTTCCCCATAACAGACATCCTTTGTGTGAAGACATTTCGTTCCTCCTCACAAAGTATGCCTGAAATTGTGGCCCCAGATTTTTTTCTTGCCAGCCCAATTGTACCCACATTGCCACTCTGCTGAGCACTGCATCACTTGTTGTGCCCGCAACAATGTCCTTTGCCATGAGTGGGCATTCAGGGAGTTCTTGTAATGCTAAGATTTGGCCTACTGGTGCAGGATCTGGTTCTGTTACTGGTAATGGCAATCTGCTTAAAGCGTCTGCATGACCCATCTCCTTACCAGGTCTGTAAACCATTTTATATGTATATACAGAGAGGAATATTGACCAGCGTAACATCCTTGGGGACATTATTTGTGGTGTTTGTCTGTCAGTTGTAAATAGCCCTAGCAATGGTTTGCGATCAGTGAAAATGGTAAACTCTCTCCTATATAGATAATCGTGGAATTTTTTAACACCTGCCACAATTGCCAGCGCTTCCTTATCAATTTGAGCGTAATTCCTCTCTGCCCTAGACAATGTTCTGGAATAATATGCAATGGGTTTCTGTTCCCCATTTGCTTCCAGATGGCTGATTACAGCGCCCACCCCATAAGGGGAGGCATCACACGCTATACAGATTGGTTTATCCTCAATGAAATGTGTTACTGTAGAGTCACTAGACAGCAACTGTTTGAGGTTCTCAAAACTCTTTCGATGGACCTCCTTCCAAACCCATGGTGTTTTTTTGTCAAGTAATCTGTGTAAGGGTTCAGCTATTGCAGCCTTATGTGGCAGGAATGTATGGTAAAAATTTATTAACCCCAAGAATGCCTGCAGTTCAGCCTTATTCTTTGGGGCTGGGGCCAGTGTGATTGCTTTGATTTTTGATTCAGTGGGGTGAATGCCCAGAGCATCAATTCTATAGCCCAAGAACTCCGTGGATGTCACACCAATGGAGCATTTCTCCCTTTTTAGCTTCAGGCCAGCTGCTCTAAACCTTTCAAGTACAGCCTCTAGCCCAGGGGTGTCAAACTCAATTTCATTGAGGGCCACATCAGCATTACGGTTGCCCTCGGGGGGCCGGGAGGGCGTGGCCAGGTGGGCGTGGCCGGGTGGGCATGGCCAGCTCAATGCTGCTCACTCAGCGCAGCTTACTCAATGAAAGAAAGTTGGCAGCAGTGCCCCTGAGGGGCAGGCAGGGTGGCAAAAACAGTTTTTAGCGCTCAGCTCTACTATACCAGCAAATCAAGCAATCACACCAGGGTTACCCTTGTAGGTAGGTGCACTTGAAGCAGGCAGAGTGCCACTCAACCTGGTTCCCAGAGGGCCAACTTCCCCCTTCGGCCTCGAGTCCCCCGAAAAAGCCTAGTGGGGTGGGGCCGGATATTGGCTCATTTGCAGGCACCCCGATGAGCATTGCATAGCCGTAAGATAGGTAGTCCTCGTTTAGCAACAGTACAGTTACAACAGTGGTGACAAAGTAACTTTGCAGCCAATCCTTGCACTTAGAACTTTTTCAGGTTTGTGTGGCAAATGGCAGCTGAAGTAAGAACCTAAGTCAGTTGCAGTTTCACTGAGTGACTGCATTGCTTAACAACCAAGTGGCTGGTCCCAATTGTGGTCGGTAAATGAGAACTACCTGTATTTCTATGTCCTTTTTGGTGTGGTAGAGGGCTTCAAATTCAGGAAACCTTCCTAAAAAGGACCAGAGACTTACTTTCCCCAGGCTAGGAGTGCCCGTGAAGTACACACACTTGAACAGCAATTCAACACATAATCACACTTCTGTACCCATGCCAGCTTTTCAAAACCACACCGGCAGCAGGGGATCCCACTTCAGTTTCCATTTTACAGCTTTACCCTGTGCAGCAGAAACCCAGCACCTGCAAAATTACCCGTAACACAGCCTGGAATTAAAGGATTCTGCCCTCGGCAGTGATAGGTAGGCAGTTGAAGCAATCAGTGAAGGTCTTCCATAATTTTATGTTATACCGCTGTTTACCACAAATCTTGAGTGGGGCTTCTAGTTCCAACAAAATGGGCTGGCTCAGGAAGATCTCTCGTGACTTCAGGCATATGCCCAGAATCTCATTTTCTGTGAGCTGAACATTCTTGCCTGGATGTGATCCTTGCACTTCAAGCACCCAGCACAGGAGCCCATGTGTGAAAGAAGCCCGGCAGAGGAGCTGGAGCGGCTCCACTGCTGGGGGCGCCTCTTGGCCGGGCCTTGCAGGATCTGGGCTGGGCGCCTCTGCTCGCCCTCAGCAGCGCCCGGCAAAGTAGCTCGCATGCGAAACAAGCCCGGCAGAGGAGCCGGAGTGGCGAGCAGAGGCTCCCGGCTTGGATCCTGGAAGGCCCCAGCCAAGACGCGCCCCCAGCAGTGGAGCCGCTCCAGCTCCTCTGCCAGGCTTCTTTCACACAAGGGCTCCTCTGCCGTGCTTGTTTTGCGTGCGAGCTACCGTATTTTTCGGACCATAAGACGCACCTGACCATAAGACGCACCCAGTTTTTAGAGCAGGAAAACAAGAAAAAAAATATTCTGAACCAAATAATACCAGTATACTAAAACAGGGCTTTTCAACCTTTTCATCCATTGTACCACTTTTAGGACAAGGCAATGTCACCCAGCAACGTGTCAAAAACTTAACCCCCCCTAAAAAAGGAAAAAAAAAGATAAAGTACAGGTAGTCCTCGACTTACAATGATTCACTTAGTGACCGTTCAAAGTTACGACACTGAAAAAGTGACTTAGACCATTTTTCACACTTATGACCGTTGCAGCATCCCCAGGGTCATGTGATTTACATTCGGATGCTTGGCAATCGATTCATATTTATGATGGTCATATTGTTCCAGGGTCATGTGATCGCCTTTTGCAACCTTCTGAGAAGCAAAGTTAGTGGGGAAACCAGATTCACCTAACAGTCATGTTACTAATTTAATTTCTCTCTCTCCTTCTCTTTCTCTCCCTCTCTCCCCCTCCCTTTTTCTTTCTCCTCTCCTTCTTTCTCTCTCTCCCTTTCCTTCTTTCCCTATTTTTCTCTTTCCCTCTATTTCTCCCTCTTTCTCTCTCTCCCTGTTTCCCTCCCTTTTTCTCCTTCTCCCTCTCTATTTTTCTCTTTCCCTCTATTTCTCCCTCTTCCTCTATTTCCCTCCCTCTTTCTTTCTCCTTGTCTCTCTCTCCCTTTCTTTCTCTCTCCCTCTATTTCCCTCCCTTTCTCCTTCTCTCTCTCCCTCTTTCCCTCTATTTCTCCCTCTTCCTCTATTTCCCTCCCTCTTTCTTTCTCCTTGTCTCTCTCTCCCTTTCTTTCTCTCCCTCTTTCTCTCTCCCTCTATTTCGCTCCCTTTCTTTCTGCTTCTCTCTCTCCCTTTCTCTCCCTCTCTATTTTTCTCTTTCCCTCTATTTCTCCCTCTTCCTCTATTTCCCTCCCTTTCTTTCTCCTTCTCTCTCTCCCTTTCTTTCTCTCCCTCTTTCCCTCTCCCTCTTTCCCTCTCTCCCTCTATTTCCCTCCCTTTCTTTCTGCTTCTCTCTCTCCCTCTTTCTCTCCCTCTCTATTTTTCTCTTTCCCTTTATTTCTCCCTCTTCCTCTGTTTCCCTCCCTCTTTCTCCTTGTCTCTCTCCCTTTCTTTCTCTCCCTCTTTTTCCCTCCCTTTCTCCTTCTCTCTCTCCCTCTTTCTCTCCCTCTCTATTTTTCTCTTTCCCTCTATTTCTCCCTCTTCCTCTGTTTCCCTCCCTCTTTCTTTCTCCTTCTCTCTCTCTCCCTCTCTCTCTATTTTTCTCTCCCTCCCTCCCTCTCCCATTGTCCCTTCCTTCTTTCCTTCCTTCCTTCTTCCTTCCTTCCCTCCCTCTCTGTCCTTCCCTCTCCGCGTTAGAGCAGTACCTACGGAGGCAGCCCTGCGGCCCGGCTTTCTCTTGCAGAAGGCAGGCTGAAGTGGAGCAAGGAATGCGAATCGCCCGATCTCGCGCTTCAGCGATCTCCTCTTCTCGGTTTCAGTTTCTTTTGCTACAAGACAAAGCAGGCTGAAACGGAGCGAGGGAATCTCCCTTGCTTTGTTTCAGCCTGCTTTCTCTTGTAGCAAGTGAAGCTGAACCCGAGCAGAGGAGATCCTAGGAGCGCGAGATCGGCCGATTTGCATTCCTTGCTCCACTTCAGCCTGCCTTCTGCAAGAGAAAGCCGGGCCGCAGGGAGATTGCAGGAGCCAATTGCAATCTCCCTTGCTTTCACTTGCGGAGGTTGGGGCTGGCCTGGGCATCTCTCCCCCTCACCGGCTGGGTGTTGTTCGTCCTCCCCCCCCGGTCCCACCTCACTCCCTCCTACCTCCTCCTCCTCCACTTTTTTTTTGGAGCCGCAGGAGACTAATAAGATGCAAATAGTGCTGGGTTCCACCAGCCCAGTGCACTTGCCTCCTACTGAGCAAGTGCTCAGCCGGGCCGGCGCCAAGGTGGTGGGGGCCGGACCTTTGTAATTTCTGGGAGAGTTGTGCGGGCCGGATTCAATCATGTGGCGGGCCGTTTGTGGCCCGCGGGCCTTGTGTTTGACATGTCTGCTCTAGCCTGTTAGCCAAAATTTCCTCATCCTCCCCTGCAATTAACACATCATCAAAATAAGGGCAAACCCCAGGTATACCTTTTAAGGTTCTCTCCATCACTTCTTGGAAGAGACCTGGGGCTGCTGCTATGCCAAATTGCAATCTGTTGACTCGGAACACCCCCTTATGGGTAACTATCGTTTGAGCCTCTGCAGCCTCTTTACTTACAGTTAATTGCTGATACGCCTGCGCCAAGTCCAACTTAGCAAAGATGGCGCCTTTCTGTATTGCGGAGAGGACATGCTTCACCGTCGGGACGGGGTAAGCATGCAGATTCAAGGCCCTATTTAATGTGGCCTTGTAATCAGCGCAGATCCTAATTTCTCCATTGGGTTTGAGGGGGGTGACAATGTGTGTTTCCCAGGGCCCCCCTTCCACCAGTTCTAACACTCCCTGGCCTACTAACTTTTCCAGTTCGCTCTCAATTTTGTGTTTGAGAGCGAAGGGGACTCTCCTAGCCTTAATTCTAATGGGGAGTACCTCTGGGTTTAAGTTAAATTTGATTGGGGGCCCCTTGTACTTGCCCAATGTCCCATCGAATACGTCTGCAAATTTTTTGCAAACATATTTGAGATTTTTGGTTTGAATCAAATTTATTCCCCCCAACCAGATTCCTAATGCCCCGAACCAATTTAACCCTACTAAACTAGCTCTCCTCCCTTCAGTTACCAGCAGTTCCAATGGGTCTTTGAAATTCTTAAAACAAACTTCTACAGTTGCCTTACCTTTAATTTTGATCGGGGCCCATTGGAAATCTGTTAACTGAATCGGGGTGGGTTTTAGGTGGATCTGGTGGCCACTCTTTTCCTCAATTGCGGACAATGTTTTCCCCGAAACTATTGAAACTGAAGCCCCCGAATCGATCTCCATCTTGCAAGGAATTCCTTGCAACTGGACATCAAATCTAACTTTAGGGCCTAAAATTTGGTTGATTGTGGCATGGCCTGCGGATCTCACCCCCCCTCCCCAGTTAGAAGCATGTGCCTGAGGCTGAAGGGGCTCGGTGCCATGGTGCAATGGCTTTTCGGTACCTGGTGCCCATGCTTCTAAGTCGTGGAGGCTGTCCCGGACCCGGCTTGTGCAAATAGCCTGGATGTGGCCCAACTTGCCGCAGTTCTGACACTTTGTATTGCGGAGTCTGCATGATGCTTGGGAATGGGTTCCCCCGCAACTGCCGCACCTCTGCTCCGTGTCTCTGCACCTGTTTTTCGCGTCTCTCTGGAATCTGGTAGTTGTGGTTGTTGTTGGTTTCCTTTGTCTGTCTGCGGTCTCTCAGCAGTCATTTCTAATGGGTGTCCTCTCAAATCTCTGTGCAACTTCATCTATCTCCGTCTCGACATCGTAGTCTCCCACCCACAAGGCTTTCTTGGTGGATAGAACCACCATTGCTATTGCGGGGGGAATTGCGTTGGTCGGTTGACTCATGCGTCATTAGGTCATGCAGGACTTCTTGTAGAGTCCCAGTGGGCTTCGCAATGATCTTGTTCTGTAGCCATTCGTCTCGGAGCCCTAGGACCACTCTATCGCGAATCCAGATGTCTAAGTCATCATACTCCCGAGTTAGCTCAGGAGTTCATGGCTTCCATGACGGCCATGGACCTGACGCAGGTAATTTCTGAACCAACTCATGAGGGAGGCCACACCCTTGACCTGGTTTTTTTATCTGGACGGTGGTTTGATGATCTTGGTGGGGGCTCCCCATTTATTATGCCTCTGTCATGGACCGATCACTACCTCCTGCGGCTGGTCTTCCGTCTTGCCACCCCCCACCGTGGGGATGCGGAACCAACTAGATGGTACCACCCTAGGTGCTTAATGGACCCTGATGGGTTCCAGGCAGCGCTGGGATCCCCACCTGCCTCCGTTGCTCACAACTCGGCGGATGCCTTAGTGGAAGCCTGGGAAAGGGCAGCCATTGAGGCACTTGACCGAGTTGTACCCTTGCGGCCCCTGACCCGGTGCAGATCCCAGCGAGCTCCATGGTTCTCCTCGGAGCTCCGGGAGATGAAGCGTCGGAAACGGGGCTTAGAGAGCTGTTGGAGGTCCAGCCGATCCGAATCCGACCGGTTGTGACTAAGAACCTATATTAGGTCTTATCTCGCAGCGATGAGGGCGGCGAGGTGTAATTACTTCTCTGCCCTCATCGCGTCTGCAGATAATCGCCCGGTCGCCCTGTTTAGGGTGACTCGCTCCCTCCTTAATCAGGAGGTGAGGGAGGATCCCTTGCAGGGTCATGCCGAGGAGTTTGGTCAACATCTGTCGGATAAAATCACTCAGATTCGGACCGGTTTGGACTCCAGCTGGGCAGAGTCTGACGATCAGGACACGGGCGGTCTTATCAACGTTATGTGGGAGGAATTTGATTTTGTGACCCCTGAGGAAGTGGACAGGATTATGGGGAGGTTGAGCTCCACCACATGTTTATTGGACCCGTGCCCTTCTTGGCTGGTTTATGCAGCTAGGGAGAGGACACGAGGCTGGTTCCAGGCAGTTATATCTGCTTCTTTGAGTGAGGGTAATTTCCCCACTGTCTTGAAGGAGGCGGTGGTGAGACCTCTTCTCAAGAAGCCTGCCTTGGACCCAGCTGTGTTAAACAACTTTCGTCCAGTCTCCAACCTTCGCTTTCTTGCGAAGGTTGTTGAGAGTGTGGTGGCGCATCAGCTCCCTCTGGTCCTGGATGAAGCGGATTATCTAGACCCGTACCAATCGGGTTTCAGGCCCGGGTACAGCACGGAGACGTCATTGGTCGCTCTGGTGAATGATCTCTGGAGGGCCCGGGACAGGGCATATTCCTCTGTCCTAGTCCTATTAGACCTCTCGGCGGCTTTCGATACCATCGACCATGGTATCCTGCTACGGCGTCTCAGGGGATTGGGAGTGGGAGGCACAGTTCTTTGGTGGTTCTCCTCCTATCTCCTGGGACGCTCGCAGTCGGTGTTGGCAGGGGGACAGAGGTCGACCCCTAGGTCTCTCGTTTGTGGAGTTCCTCAGGGGTCAGTCCTCTCGCCTCTCCTGTTCAACATCTACATGAAACCGCTGGGTGAGATCATTCGTGGTTTTGGAGTTGGGTATCATCAATATGCCAATGATACCCAACTTTTCATTTCGACCCCAAACCACCCCAGTGATGCCCTCGCTGTGATGTCCCGTTGCCTGGAGGCGGTTCGGGTCTGGATGGGGAGGAACAGACTTCAGCTCAACCCTGACAAGACTGAGTGGCTGTACATTCCGGCATCCCGGGACATTCAAAATGTTCCATCGCTCTCTATGGGGGGTGAGTTTTTATCCCCCGTGGATAGGGCTCGCAACTTGGGAGTCCTCCTAGATTCACGGCTTACCGTAGAAGACCACATAGTAGCCGTGACTAGGGGGGCTTTCGCTCAGGTTCGCCTGGTGCGTCAGTTGCGGCCCTATCTGGACCGGGATGCCCTGTGTACGGTCACTCATGCACTCGTGACCTCTCGTCTTGACTATTGCAATGCTCTTTACATGGGGCTTCCCTTGAAGACCACTCGGAGGCTCCAACTGGTACAGAATGCGGCCGCGAGAGTTGTCTTGGGAGTTTCCCGGTACTCCCATGTTACACCTTTGCTCCGCGAGCTGCATTGGTTACCAGTTGTCTTCCGGGTGAGGTTCAAGGTCTTGGTGATGGTTTTTAAGTCCTTACATGGCATGGGTCCGGAATACCTCGGGGACCACCTGCTGCCGGCGTCGACTCCCTTCCGCCCTGTGCGTTCCCACAGAGAGGGCCTCCTCAGGGTGCCTCCGGTCAGAGAATGCCGGCTGGTGGCCCCCAGGGGGAGGGCCTTCTCTGTGGGCGCCCCGGCTTTATGGAATCAACTGCCGGTTGAGCTCCGGATGGCACCGGATCTTCGCTCCTTCCGGCGCGGGTTAAAGACCCATTTATTCGAACAAGCTGGCCTGGCCTGATGGGGGAAATGTTAGGGTTTTAATGTTTTTTATATTTTGATTGTTTTAATTTGGGCAACAATTTAATCCTTTTTAACTTTTGTACTTCTATTTATATGCCCTGTTCACCGCCCTGAGTCCTTCGGGAGAAGGGCGGTATAAAAATTCAATTAAATAAATAAATAAAATAAATAAATACTTGCAGCAGCATGCAGCTTCTCGCACAGCTGCCACAAAATTGGTGAGGGATTCGCCCGGTCGCTGGTTCCATCGCTCAAATATTCGCCTCCAAAAGAGCTCGGAGCATTTGGGCGTGAAGTGTTGGCTCAGTCTTTTATTTAGCTCTGCGTATGACATTGAGGTGACCCCATACAATTGGCACAGTCCCACAGCTATTCAGTAAACCGCCGGTCCACTGAGGGACAATAGAGCCATCGCTTTCTTACAGTCCTCGGTGATGCCATTAATGAGCAAATATCCTTCAACTTGCCCTACATGATTCTCCCAATCTTCAGGGTGGCGGGTATCGAATTCCCTCACGATTTCTAACTTCGCCATTTTTGTTCCGGCTTTTCAAATTTTCTCGCGGTGCGCATCCGTCTTTCTGCCTTCAGCAGCAGACACTATTTGGCTTTTTCGGGGTCCTGTTTAAAGCGCTTCATGGGATCCCACCTTCGTCGCCACTGTTGTAGCGTGGGCGACTGTGTGGAGACAATAAAGAGACAGCATTGTACATAATGCCTTTATTGATTACAAGCTGGAACTGACTTCCCTCCACCTCTGATGCCCCTAATAATTACTGAAACCCCAGGAGCCAGCCAACCTGGTTGCCCGGTGTTCCCGCCGGCCAGGTGACACCCAACCTGGTGCCTTATATTTCTCGCTGGCCAGGATGACCAATCAGGCCGCCTAACCAATGCCACCTGGTGTTAAGGTGGCATACACAACAGGCATCATGCTTGGATAATTTGCATCCTTACCTCTGCTTATCTCACACTTGCAATGGGTAAAAGGAAACAAATCCTGGTTGAAGTGTTCCCAAGCACTGATCCTTCTATGCACCATGAATAAAATTCTGGAACTGTGTGTTTCTTTATCCTCTTATGCCCCTTAGGTTCAGTGAAAGAAGTAATTCTCCTGTCCCACTAATTGGGAAGAAGAACTCAAAAGATGACTTGTAAGTGGCTCCGAATGTGTGGTGTGTCCCAGAATTCAACTTTTGGAATAATTCAATGAAATCTCTTTGGAATCCAACTACTCAAAGTTTTGTAGAGTCATTGAAAGTGGGTTCTTATTAGGCAGTCAACCACAGGCTGAATTCTTCCAAAGTTCATCAGTTATAAAAATGCCAAATCATAGACTTCTTCAGAATCAATTTAGTTATATTTTAAACACTCCGACTCCACAAGCACTCATCCTATAATATTATCTGTCTGTCTATCTGTCTCTGTCTCCCCCTCTCACTCAAAAGGAGAAGAACATGGTATAATTGTTCAGTATAGTTCAAGATAGAGGATGCACTTCTAAAACTACTGTTTTGCCCAATGAAAGCCGCAATGGACAGGTCAGCAGAGAGAAGCAGGGTTTCAGCTATGGGTAATATTTCCTTCCCTTTCCCTTTTTGTTTTGGGCATGTGCATGAGCCATCATATTTTCTAGATGCATTCAAGCTATTACAAACTTTATACATTTATTTCATTTTCCAAACCAAAACAGATGGGGTGTTTGTGCTACTATTCCCTGCTGTGATTTACAAAGCCTGGGGACTTAGAACTAATGGCTTATGGGCTGCATACCTTACACATATAGGTAAAAGCATACACAATATTGGGAAAGCCACAGTAGTAGATGCTGCTAGAAAGACAGCTTAAAACAAAAAGTCAATACAACTGGCCTATTTTCTGGGTGTAAAATTAAAATGTGCTGATATATTTGCATAGCAAGTTGACTGCTTTGTCATGTTCCTGTCAGCCCATCCCCTTTGGTTATGAGTTAGGAAATAATTTAAAATCTCACTAGAGACCTCTTTTTCCAAGAGTAAAAGATAACTATATAGGCTGATACCAAATAAGCTTGGTTTCTTGACATCCTGTAGTTTGTCTTGCTGGGCTGTTCTTAGCTATTCTCCCAAGTATTTCTTTCTTCAGCTAAACTCAAAGAAAAACAGAGAAGGTGTTTTGGATCTTTCTGTCTAAAGCTAGCAATACAGATCAAATCCCAGGCCAATTCTGCAGTGTTGCATGTGAAAAATGGCTTTAGTTAGAAATTTCACTTTCAAACACTGGAGCCACATATTAAGATATACAAAAGAGGGCATTTTTATTTTAATTTTCTTTGTGTGATTGTTTTCCCTCTATTGTCATTTTCCTTATAGAGGAAAAACAGTCACACAGAGAAAATTCTAAATAAAATCAATATACATAGTCTAGTTAAATTGATGGTTATTACCTACCTGAATAAACACTTAGATCTCAGCACATATTCAGAGTTCATTGCCGAGAATGATTAGATATAAATCATCTAGATTTACTTGATGGACTGAGGTTTTTAGATTTGGCTTGGTCTAGGATGCAATTAAGTCTTTAATTAGCAGTTAAAAGATATGATGAAAACTCTTTAATTTCATAATAATTTCAACTGGAAAACTGTGAGCATCCTAAACCAAGCCAAGTCCCAAATTCATTTGCAGTGTTGACACATAACATAAGAGAATTCCTGGAAACCAGGCACTCAGGCAAATCAGCCATCAGCAGGCACATAGACAAAAAGAACATCTACACACTATTCAAAAGAGACAATTAAAAAGCAAAAAGAAAACTAAAAGACCAAAACACCACCCTACTAGCAATCAACACCCAGGTGAACAGAGATTAACTCCAAGATTAGATTAGACCAACAAGCAAAAAAATATCCCATTCAAGGAAACACTAAGACCATTCCCATCAACACTGACAGGACAAGCCTCTAGTATATAAAGTGAGAGCAAACCCCACTCCTTACACTGATGATATTATCTAGTTTGGTAATGAAATGTCTGCAAAACAATAACCAAGCTCAGAGAGCGCCAAGAACCCTGCAGTTCAACTCTGAGCTACAAATATTCTTGTCAATGCTGCTAACATTGGATATTCTTGCTTTGACAACATATGGAGATGCAGGCTTTTTCTTTCCTTTGCTTTACTCTTAGAATTGATATCTGGGAGGAGGAGAAATGTGACGGGAGTTAGTTAGACATAACAATATTGTAATAGTGTGTGAATTCAGGGGCTTTTGAAATAAGAGATGATAAGAAATGGCCGGTTTGGAGAACAGGAGGGAAAACCTGCATTTCAAACTAATTGGAGAATGTGATTTATGACTGTTAATTAGAAGAGAGAATTGTGTTTGATACTATGTGCTAAGGGAAGGAGAATTTAGATTTTGGCTTCAATCATGGACGTGCCGATGCCATGCTACTTGAATAAAGATTCTTTAAGGTAAACAATGCCTCAAAGTTCTTTGAAGATTTCTCTTTTATCAGTTATGGGTATTCCCCAGTTTAAAAACAAGTTCTGTTCCCAAGGTCTGTCCTTAAGTCAAATTTATATATAAGGTGGAACAGTATTATTGTATAATATTGCATAAGTAGTATTGTGTCATGAACTTAACCATTGTATATTTAACATGAATCACTGTGAATAACCATCAATTCTGCTATAATAGGCTCATTGTTAAGTAGAGTTTATCCTTAAACCAGGGTGTTCTTAACTTGGAGACTTGCTTTCAAAAGTTTCAGCATAAGATAAATTTATCAGATGTTTCAAGGGGTACTTTATGTCACACCTTCTGAGTTTGCACCATACATCTTTTACAGCTTTCCAAAATTCAGAAGCCACCAAACTAGCCATTCAGCCTGAGAGAAAAACAGGATGGGTGATATAATGTCAAATTGTCTTCTCCAAAGTCAGTCCTCTCCTTCTACACATAGGGTAGGGGATTAACTGGATAATTCTTCGGCCCCAAGAGTAATATCCAAAAGAGCATCGGACCACATTTGAGTGATAAAGATCATTTTAACATCTGTTTCCTTATTAAGATCTCTATTGTGGAGCAATTCAGATCATTTGGTAGGCTAGCATAGAGGCTTGTAAAATTGTTATATATGTTTTATTTATTTATTTATTTATTTTATTTTATTTTATTATATTTGTATACCGCCCTTCTCCCGAAGGACTCAGGGCGGTGAACAGGGCACATATAAAAATACAGAGTACAAAAATTTTAAAAAGAATTAAATAGAAGCCCGAGCTAAAAGAATAGAATAATATAAAAATCCACAATAAAAACCCCAACACATCCCCCATCAGGCCAGACCGGCTTGTTCAAATAGATAGGTCTTCAGACCGCGTCGGAAGGAGCGGAGGTCAGGTGCCATCCGGAGCTCAACCGGCAGCTGATTCCATAAAGCCGGGGCGCCCACAGAGAAGGCCCTCCCCCTGTTTGTTAGTTATATTCATCCAAATTCCAAACATTTTCTATTCTATATATTTTTTTCCTTTCAGACTTATGATCAAAATGGAAGCAAGTCATTGTTTTCTAGAATGAGACTTTGTGGCACAAATGAAAAGACCCATCTCTGCTATAGAGTAATGATGTGGCTATACTTGTCATCTTGTGTAGATATGATTGAACTGCATGCTGTTGACAAACATCTACATTGTAGGGTATGTTTGCTTTACAGTTTCTGAAACTATTCAACAGAAAAGACAGCTATCTCTGCTAGGTAGCTGAGCTGTCAAGAGAAAGCAAGAAAAATCATGAAAAGTAGTTTCCTAATAAATATTTCTGTTTGACACTTCCATTAAATTTTGGACCCAAGTCCCTTGACTTCACTCCTAATAAAAAAAAATTGCACCTTGCTCTGTGATTTTCAAATCTCAAGTTGCAGATGTGCCATCCTAGGTCTAATACAACTGAACAAAACTTATTTGCTCAAAGAATAAATGGCTTGTTATTAGGAAAGATATGATTAGTCATGACAATGGTCAAGGGATATACAATGAATTGTAGAAAGGACCAAATGAGATTTTCAGTTATTGTACTGCTTCATTAAAGATTGCAACGTCTACTCTGAAGACAGGATGATGCTACATTTAAAATAGCATAGAATCACAAGCAAACGAAAACAATAATACAAAGGCACCAATCATATCCAGAGGCATTTTAGCTTTGAGAATCATTTATAGAATCTTACATTGTTTTCTAAATCTACCAAGCATTTGCGGTGTCTCTATGGAAAGAGATTTCAAACAGATGCAAATGCAATATGGCTTTTCTCTTTAGTTTAGTCGATAAGTTCTCATATTCCTTCCCAGTTGATGAAGCTATGACCTCAGGGTAATCTTCCATGTACTACTTTAGCTTCAAGTTGGAACAACATAATAATGCCTTCATTGACTGTTAATCTCTTTATTCATTTTTGTGAAGCTGTGAAGGGGGGTGAGAAAGCAAACTTGAGATATTCTAAAAGTTCTGCACCATGGAAAGAGGTTCCTGCTGATAACAAACTACACTTAATAATGTTTCAGAGTGATTTTATTCTGGCTTTACTTGTTTTAATTGCTGGATTTAATTGCTGGAGCTAAGAACAAAAAGAGATATAAACGTTTAAGAGCCTCAAGAATTGGTGATGAAACCAGAAAGAGATTGTAACCTATTTATTTTTTATTAAATGTATAAGCATATAAAGCAAGAGCCATGGTGGCACAGTGGTTAGAATGCAGTATTGCAGGCTAACTTTGCCAACTGCCAGCAGTTCAATTCTCACTGGCTCAAGGTTGACTCAGCCTTCCATCCTTCTGAGATTGGTAAAATGAGGACCCAGATTGTTGGGGACAATATGCTGACTCTGTAAATATGCTTAGAGAGGGTTGTAAAGCACCATAAAGAGGTATGTAAGTGCTATTGCTATATTAATTAGAATGATCACAGAAATGTACAAAAAGTTAAAAACATGGTGAGCAAAACTTAAACCAAAACAACCCCCTGAAAGGAAACTAATAAATTGAAAATATCATATCTGGGAAACACAATATATACATAATACTAACAGCAACAATAATAAGAGGTATTTTTTTTTACCTAATATACGTGAATAATTTATTGACTGGTTCTTGCTAACCTTATTGCTTTTCTGGCACTTGAATACTTGCTGAAAACTCATCAGCTCTTCCTTCATGTTTGTCATTTATCCAGCAGAGAAAATGCATAGTCTATGTAATAATGAAAATTTAAAACATTTAATAAAAGAAAAAAAAGCATGTAAGACATGAAGGATATAATGTTTCCCTGAGGCAGGAGAAAGGACAAATCACCCCACAATCAAGCACTGAGTTTTTAATGGTGAAGGGCTTTTATTGACTATAGCTAACAAAGATTTAGCGTAGTATAAGGCATAAGCCAATTTATATGTGCCTTACTAGGCAATTCTTTAGTCATCTCTAAAAGCTGAGCCAGAACATGGATCGATCCTTGGTCTTTGCAAGTTTTAACTGTCCATCTGACTGTCTATAGAGTCCTGCTAGGACCTAAAGGCTAGATTGTAGCCTGCCCTCTATAGGAAGTACATGCAAACTAAAACTATACATGGGGAGGTCAACCATCTATATTGCACACATCAGCTTTGGCTTTGAGTGTCTCTGTAGCAGAGTATGCTGCTCTAGTGTGGGGCACATCTGCACATATGAAACAAGTTGATATCAGTTTCAACGAAGCAGTATGCTTAGTGACAGCTTCTCTCAAACCTACACCTATTGAGAAAATTTATTCTCTTGCTGGCATTGCTCCATCTAAGATCAGGAGAGAAGTAGCAGATGCCGAGAGAACTAAGCAAGAGAATGACCCTTAACATCCTCTGAATGGACACATGCCCCAAGCCCACCGACTCAGGTCTAGGAACAGCTTTATGGCAAGAATAATCATTCTTGAGGGTATACAAGAACAAAATCAAATTAAAAGATGGAGGAAGAAGACCATCGATCAAGGAATAACATTAAAATTAGACTGATTTGATCTCCTTGCTGTCCAAGGGACTCTCAAGAGTCCTCTCCAACACTACAATTTAAAAGCATCAATTCTTCAGCTCTCAGCCTTATGGTCCAACTCTCACAGCCATATATTGCTACTGGGGAAACCATAGCTTTGACCATATGGACTTTGTACTCAAAGGCCAAACTTGCCTGTTATTCTAGTAATCTCTTGACTTCCCACTTTAGCATTTCAATGACCTCTTTTTTGGTGTTCTAGAAGGTGTTGAAAGTTTTCATAGAACAGGTCAATTTCACCCTCTTTGGCATCAGCGGTTGGAACATAGACTTGGATTACTGTGATATTGAATGGTTTTCCTTGGATTCAAATTAAGATCATTCTGTATTTTTTTGAGATTGTACCTCAGTACTGATTTTCCTACTCTTTTATTGATTATGAGGGCTACTCCATTTTTTCAAAAGGAATTTTGCCTACGGGAGTAGATATAATGGCCATGTGAATTAAATTTGTCCATTCCTGTCCCCTTTAGTTCATTGATACCCAAGATGTCAGTGTTCAATCTTGCCATCTCATGTTTGACCACATCCAGCTTACCTTGATTCATAGATCTGACATTCCAGATTCCTATGCAATATAATTCTTTACAGCACACTGGACTTTCCTGTCATTGCCAGAAACACCAATTTTGGATTTGACTCCATTCTTTCTTTGAGCTGTGCAAGCCGTTTTACCATGACAAGGCACTGATTTATGAAATGATCTCCCAGTCTCTAGCCTGATGCGTTCACCACTAGACCAGACTGGCATTCAACAGTGGATAAATTAAACCCAGTTTATTATTTATTTAATTTAATTTATACACCACCACTCCTATGCTGAAAAGTGGCTCTGGCTTACAATTTTTAAAAAAAATGTTTACTGCCCCTGCTATGTCTTTTCCAAAGAAAAATTGTTTATTGCCAAAGATATATAATGCACAGAGAATCAAAGTCTTCAGTGTTTTTTTCTTGGTGGGGGGGGGGAAATAGCAACACTTATGAATTCAAATTATTTGAGCTAGAGAAATCAAGAATACTACATAAAAGCAAGCCACTAAAATAAGGGATACAAAATGCATACAGCAAAGTAATGTTTTAACAAGCCTTGATTGAAATATTAAAACTTGAAACTCCCAGTTACTTTAGTTTTTTTCCTGAAAATATCAGCAAAGGGGAACAGGGTTTATTTGAGAAGACTGATATAGGCAAATATTATGTCAAGAGACCTAAAGAAGGGGTGTATAAAGAAGGGCTGTTCCAAAATATTTTTAAGTGGAGTTAAGAGAACAGAGGGATTCTTGTTTCCAGCTGTTAGGCAGATTTCAGCAGAAGAAGAAACAAAATCTGAGCATCAGAAAGAGGGAAAGGGAGATTTAAAAGGACAGAAAATTAAATGGAGAACTTTTGGAGCATAAGGCTCAATACTGCACAGCTTCTGGACAAAATTTTTAAAGGGTCTATGGAATAGCAGCAGTGCCACACTGAGACAGATACATTATAAGACAGCTGTATAATAGAAACTCCCACATGAATCAGAAGGAAAGTATGAAGTGGTGAAATCATCAAAACTAGAAACTGGACCAAATATTTGCTTCCGGAATACCCAAATTGCATTTATTGGTCTGATGCTGGAGTTCTCTTTATGGCTGTGTTAAAACTAGCCTACCTGCAGAGGAAGGGTGCATAAAAAACCTAGAGGGAATTTATACAATGCATTAAGAGAGCTCCCACTCACTTCACCTGTCCCATCATCTAATCCATCACCCACCCAGAGAATAGATGAAGAGCAAAGGCAGCCTAGAATTAAACCATAAATAATAATAACAAAAAATCAAATAAAATGACTATATTCTACTTCTAGGGTTATGTCATTCCCTTTGTTGTCTGGATTTAAGGGGATTTTGCTATAACATGCCTGCATGCTGCAACTCAGGTTTCCTTAATGTAGGAGTCATCCTTTTTAATACTGCGTGAAACTGCTGAGTGAAATCATGTAACACAATGGTGTGAGATACCACCAATAGGCTGATGATACTCAGCTTTATATCTCCATTACTGGTGATCCTAGTGATTCTATGGCTGACCTCTTATGGTGCCTATTGGCTTTGGGGGCATGGATGGGGGACAACAGGTTTCAACTGAACCTTGGTAGGACTGAGTGGCTAAGGGTATGCAGAGTCTTGGAATCTGGAGGCTTATTATCTTTAGTTTTGGATGGGGTGAGACTACACCAGACAGATCTGTTGCACAACTTGCGGGTTCTCCTAGACTTGCAACTCTTGCTCGAAGAGCACGTAGCAGTTGTGGCTAGGAGAGCGTTCGCACAACTTTGTGTGGTGTACCAACTGGGCCCTTTTCTGAATTGTGAGGCTCTGAGTTCAGTCACTCACACTCTGGTTATCTCCTGCTTGGATTATTGCAGCACTGCGTAACAATCATCTGATCTGCTTCCAAGTGCAATTTAAGGTGTTGTTATTACTTTTAAAGCTCTTTATGATATGGTCCAGGATATCTGTGGAAGTGTCTTTCCCCAGTGGGAATGGCCTGCCCCACTTGTGCTAATAGAAGGGGATTGTGGATCCCATCAGCCAAGGAATTTTGGCTGGTGGGATCCAGGAGAAAAGCCTTTTCTGCCATGGCTTCTATCCTTTGGAACATCTTGTCTCAGGAGATAAGATCTGCCCCCTCACTTTTATCCTTCAGGAAAAGTCTTAAAACCTGGCTATGCTGACTGGCATGGGGTCCTGAAAGAGAAGCTGCTGGCTGGAGGTGGTTGGTACAATAACAGAGAAATCACCCCGTCTTTTTCTTCCAAACCCTTCTCTTTTAGCTTGTTTTACTTTTTGTAACTTTAATCCAGTTTTACATTTATAATCATTAAATGTTTTATTTTGATGTAAGCTACTGAGAGCCACTGAACCCCTAGATGTGCAGCAAATAAATTTGATAAATAAAAACAAATAATAAATCCAGGCATTTGGATTTTGAATATCCAAAATTTGGGCAAACCTGAGTTGATTGCCAATCTGTAAGGCATCAGTGTTTTCCTTATTTTAATCTGAGCAGCCCACTTTGCTGTTAGCTAACGTCCCGCTAGAGAAAAGTGGTGAAATCTTTTCCTAAGTCTACAGAAATCTAGTTTTGCAATACCCAAAAGACTTCCATAAAGCAGTAGTTTGTGGCTTCTCTCTTGGCTTATGGCTTCCTTAGGTTCCACTGGAAAGATTGCACAATAAGGGAGGGGTTATAATATGGAGGAATGGTAGAATTTTAATTTTAGCCTGGTGAGGAATGTGACAATTGTCGAAAGAGGGTAGGGAATGCCAAAGTGCTCAGTCATCAAAAGTTTTGAAACAGAAATCTAAACATTGGAGAACATTACACTAGCTTTGGCAGAACAACAACACAAACAACAACAAGAAGAAGATATATTCTACTCCTGAAATGCATCTTTGGAGAAAAGGTTCGGCGCACATTCCGTTGGATTTGGCTTGCCATATAGACATCCTTACCACGTGGCTGATGGAAAGCAATACTGAGTTTTTATCTTTTTTTTATACTTAGTGTTTTAAGTGCTTTTTGTTGTTTTTATTTATTGTTTGCTAGCCAGCGTCACACTTTGTGAGATGAGTGGCTGTATAAATTTGTTAAATAAATATCAATGGTAGGGCCAAAAGCATCAATTTCTTTTTCTTCTTCACCCTAAATGCTTCTATTCTCTGCCAGTTGCTGTTTATGGATGATAACGAGAAATAATGTAAACCATTCTGATGTTTTTAAGTGAAAGATGAAGATTTTTTTTTTAAAAAAAATAGCATGCATAGATATAAATCAATTAAAATCTACAATAAAAAGACACAAATCTCAATAAATCATTGAAGTTTAAGTGGACAACTATGTATTTCAGTCCATCTATCTCAAATGTTGTTGACAACCCTAATTTATTCTGCATCACATCGAATTATATTAGTTATATAAACAGACCAAAAGCTCTTTTGTGGCAACTAATGTATATTACAAAACTTGCTGATTTCTAAATGGTCATTTTGAATGTCCTTCGCTCTTATTTAGGAAACCATGTAATAATACTCAAAGTCAAAAGAAAGTCACAGGCATTTTGTTTAAAAAATAAAAAAAATGTATTAATATGTAAGCTGCTAAATTTTCACAATGTGGAAGAAATTAACAACTGAGGCTATAAATTTGTACACTGTAAGTATTCATGAAATGTCAGCACATATTTTAAGAAAGGATTTGTGTAGCAGAAAAGCAATTAGAAGGGTGATTATGTTTCTATTTATTTAACAAATTGGGCTGAAATATTAATTGCAGTCTCTGTTAAAATATGAATAGGAGGGTTCTGTAGATTTCAATGAAAGGCTGGCCCAGAGAGTTAAATAAAGAACATATTTGGAAGTACTCTTCTCCAGTCCACTGTTTTACGATGCATTGGGTTAGTTATTGCCAAATGCACTGAGTTCCAAGAACCAAACTGACAAGTAATGAGTTAGTGCTGAGTGGTAGAATAACGTTTTATCTTCTGCAAATGCCCAGGTGTTTCCTAAGTGAGGATGATTAACCAGTGGAACAGCTTGCCTTCAGAAATCGTGGGCACTCCATCACTGGAGGTTTTTAAGAAGAGACTAAGTCACTTCTCTGAAATGGTACAGGTTCTCCTGCTTGAGCAGGGGGCTGGATTAGAAGACCTCCAAGGTCCCTTCCAATTCTATTCTATTCTATTCTATTCTATTCTATTCTATTCTATTCTATTCTATTCTATTCTATTCTATTCTATTCTATTCTACTCTACTCTACTCTACTCTACTCTACTCTACTCTACTCTACTCTACTCTACTCTACTCTACTCTACTCTATTCTATTCTATTCTATTCTATTCTATTCTATTCTATTCTATTCTATTCTATTCTTTGAATGCTACACTTGAGCATCCTGGTGTGCTCCAAATTTTCAACTTACATTTACCCTGGTCATTTTGATGGTTGGGTTGATGGCAATTGTAATTCATAAAATATAGATGACTGTATTTGAACGAAATGTGTTTTTGCACATTCTACACAAAAATAGACTTCTGGATCTGTAGAATTCATTCCTGGTTCACTTTTCACATTGATTTCAGAGGATCTAAAGATCCTGAAACATTTATTAGACTGGATCCAGCTCACTAATAATTATTGTAATTAGCATTTTAAGTACTTCATGTTGTTTATATTCGAAGGCATGAGCAAAATAAGTTACGCTTGTGACAGAAAAGTATGGTAGGTCTGTTTCTTTTAAAAACAGTATCTTACTTGCAGCTAAAAAAGTTGACAATAATATTTGGATTTGAATAAATAATTGCCCTTCTTCATCACCTTCTCAGTCATTTAAGCTCTTTTATCTGTAGCTTTTAAAATTTGGCTCACCTATCTGACAGCATGCAAATGTTGGGAAGCTGAGGAAGACAAGCACAACCATATTACAAATGGATGTCCTTTCCTTACTGAGGACAATCTCACAAAAAACCTCAACATCATAGCTTTTCCAGGGAGGAATTCTTAATGATGGTTATGAGTACGCACTCAGCATCTTTGAACAACATATTTAAGTCTAAAAGTCTGAAAATGGGACTATATAATTCCTGCAGAGAATGGCTGTTGGTTACACTGACCCAGGATTCAAGAAGTTAAATTCCCAGTTTCCAGTGGAGATCAAGTTGGAAAAGCCTGAGGAGCTACTAATGAATATTTCCAGCCCTAAACTTATTCATTGTTGTTATCTATTGATGGATATTAGTGGACTTTGGATATTTTTACTTTTTGTGTGTTTTTTTTTTCTAACTGTGTAAACCACCAAGAGTGGTTTTATTGCAAAGGGATGGGATTTTGATGAATAAATAGCAAAATTTAGATGAGGTGCTATTATACCCCACTGTGTTTGGGAAACCAATGTTACTATTTTTCATACTTGGACAGAAGTAACTTCAGCTGAAAAACCTGATTTTTGAAGAATGTGATTAATTAAGTGGAGGGTGAAAAGGATTGCAAATGATTGTGAGGAGAAATGGGAATAATGTTGATATTTTTGGTTGGAATGCAGAAGAAGACAGTTCCAGTTTTAGGAATGAGAAACCCAGTTTGTGAAACCTCTGTTTCCAAGGCAGGATGAATCTCCATTCTGTGAGGAATTCTGCTCTCTCCTGTTCACCTTGGATCTTGCTGGACCAAGGAGACTCACCTGTGATAAAATTGTCTCATTTCTCCCCCCCCTTTTGTTATTTTTTATTCTTGTCTCATTCATCTTTGAGTGGTTCTAAATAGTTCTCAAAAAATCCCATTCAACTATTGTAAGTTGAACAGGCCCCTTCACTTTTTTTGGCAAGACAGAGGGGGAATAAGACAAGATTTATTACATAAAATATTGGCTGGTAAGTTACTGTTTTCCATTTCTTGATGAACACTCCTCCTCTAAAACTCACATTCGGTGTTATTCCTCACATATGGCAAGAATGCTTTTCTTCATTCATGCACTAAAGGACACTATGTAATATACTTGTCACTCTTCTGTCAATAAGAAGAAATTTTTATGTTTGCTTTTAATGGGAGCCATATTCATGTAGAGAAACTGTTTAGGTCAGAAAAGTGTAAACGTTTCTAACTTCTTAATTCAAAACACATGATTTTTAGGTTTAACAAGTCTGCTAATTTTTTACCAAAATTCCACACATGCTTTGTTATGATTAATATGGGGGTTCTTTGGCTGGATTTTTTTTAAACGGGAAACAGTTTGATGGCATCCACATGTCACATTTAATATGTAACTGCACACTTTGTAATTCGGTATTTATCACAAGTCAAGGAAAGGAGCCTTCAACAATCTATTAGACCTTACATTTTACTCTGTTATCACTCACTCCGTTTTTTAAAACTTTTGAATCTTTAAAACTTTTAGAGTGTGTTATTCCATGCATTATTCAAGACTGCTACTTGTTATCCTCACTTTCTAAAATTTACCTTGAAAGCTACGTATATGTTGTTTACTTTAAATGCTCACTTCCCTCACCACCTTAAATGTGGTGAGGGAACTATGATCTATAAATGAACAGAATATTAGTGCTTCCGTGTGGAATTGAAGGAAAAGTCTAACTTAAAAAAACTCTCTAGGTCAAAAAGAAATTTTTCCAAAGATAGTCCAAAAACAGTGAAGTGGATGAACTCTTTACAAATATATGTGGGTTGGCATGTTGTGTTTTTAAAACTGATAAATTTATGCTAAAATAAAAAAATCATGCTACGTGCTAACTTCTAATAAGCAGAATCTAGTTTGGATTTGGTTTTCTTTGGAGAAGACAGGGAATATGAAAATATATTGTTGTAGCAATAATATTCTCTCCTTTACTTATGACCAGTTGCTTAGCTACCATTTGAAGTTAAGCTAAATCTTCCAAATTGTAGTTATAACCAGGTTTTGGAGTTCTTATGGCCATCTCCCCCTCAAGGTCATGTGATTGCATTTTGGATGCTTGTTATTTATGATTGTTTACTGCATCTTGTGGTCTGTGACTGTAATTTACGATGTTTTTGACAAAAACTGGTATTTACTTCCCATTGGCTAACCCGTTGGCTAAAATGGCTTTGCTTAACATAGTATTCAATTAAAGATCACAGCATTTGCTTAGTGACTATAGTGCTTGTTTAATGACTGTTGCAAAAAAAGATCGTAAAATAGGGTACAGTCACTTGAAAACTTGCTTAACCACCAGCATGACTTATGACTGCAATTCCAAGGTCAATTATGGTCATATCAAAGATTACCTGCAACTTGGGGGCGTAACCAGTGGCATCAAAGTCTCCACCGAAGCCTTTGCAAAAGTGGAGGGTGAACTGAATTGACAGTGAAATAAAGGAGAGGAACATCTCTTGGTCTTTAGAGATCCTGTATTCAAATTTATGAATGCATATAAAGGTAAAGGTTCCCCTGCACATGCGTGCTAGTCGTCGTTTCCAACTCTAGGAGCCAGTGCTCAACTCCGTTTCAAAGCCGAAGAGCCAGCACTTGTCCGAGGACGTCTCTGTGGTCATGTGGCCGGCATGACTAGACGCCAAAGGCGCACGGAACGCTGTTACCTTCCCACTGTAGTGGTCCCTATTTTTCTACTTGCATTTTTACGTGCTTTCGAACTGCTAGGTTGGCAGAAGCTGGGTCGAGTAACAGGCGCTCACTCTGTTACGCGGCACTCGAGATTCGACCCGCCAAACTGCCGACCTTCTGATCGACAAGCTCAGCGTCCTAACCCACTGAGCCACTGCGTCCCTTTATGAATGCATAATTCAATTCAAATTATTGCAAAATAAATAGTTGCTTATGCCAGACCAGATAATTTAACTATTAAATGCTACACGGTCAGCTTTGGCAGCCCCATTCCTGAGCTGCAAGAAGAATTTTTCATCAAAAAGAGTGCACTTTTTTTTCCATGTAACTTTATTAATTTTTTTAAAGGACAAAGAAAAAAATAAAATTTTGTAAAAAGAAATAAAAGTTAAACGACAGAAGAGAAGACAGAAGAGGGAGAACTGGAATGTAAGCAAGACGTTATTGATTCCAAGCGACTCGCTTGGCCTGAAGCTAAGAAAACAATCACCGCTTTCCCTGTTTTCTCTTCAGCGCACCCAAAGGTAGTATATTCCTTTCGGTTTCTTTCCATCTTTCAAAAGTTCTTTAGTTCTTTTTACTAAGTAAAATTGAATGCATGATTATATCCAGTGCTTTTTTTGTAAAAGAAAAAGGTGCCGGAACTCACACATGTCATACAACTCGCCTTGCCCTATCCTACAAGGTTCCATCCAAAAAAGGTGCCGGAACTCCGTTCTGAGCGTTCTATGAGAAAAAAAGCCCTGATTATATCAGGTTATGAAATAGATTTTTATTATTCCCCCACCTTAAAAAAGACTCTGTTATAAAGAGAAGCATAACTTCCTTTGCCATTTCTATTTAAATTTCTTTCAGAAGAACCAAAAAGAATCTAGGGGAGCCTAAAATAAAGTGAATCCTGTTATATCCCTCCTAAGATATTTTTATGCACTTTCAGGAAGCCTAACTCTGTATCTAGGTGAGAAACTATGGTTACCTATAGTTGGATAGGGAGAATATGTTTGGTTCTTACTCCTAAGTGAACTCACTTAGTTTATATTTCTTGGAATGATATACCTATTGGAAAGCATGATCCATTAAACACTGTACATTAAGGCAGTCTTGCATTAAAAAGTATGCACACAAATGCATAGACTAAGGAATGTTGCCCTAAAAATGCAATATTAACAAAATCTGCATATAAGAATAAATGCCAATGTCTACAGTTTATATGCAAATATAACCTGCAGCATCCGTTTTCCAGTTTTTCTCAATTGGGTCCCCTTCAATTGAGTTAGAACAGAATTTCTAGTGTCATAACCTAGAAGTAAAATTCAAAGTTAAGAGACATCCAAATTAACAGTTGGCTTGTTTGAATTCTTTGATAATGTGAAGCAGCAGTAAACAGGCCAACATCAATTCTCATGATAATTGGATATGTCAGGATCTGGTGGAACTGATATTGGTAATTTCAGCAGGGTTTTCCTCTAGTTATTTTCTAAAAATCCATTTCAGATGCATTATCATTTTAAAAGCATCTTGTTCTTTTCTATAATAAGCCTATTCCTAAACAATACGCACAGTTCAAAAGTAACTAAGATCATTACTAAAGAGAATCATTTTATTTATTTACTTATAATCTAATGCAGACTATCTGTTAGCTGTGAGCAGAATCCCATATAGCAGATCTATTAAGGACCTTAAATTATTTAACTTCATGTCAAGATATTTATTTTATTTATTTATTTATTTAATTAAATTTTTATACCGCCCTATTCCCGAAGGACTCAGGGCGGTTTACAGGGCAGCATAAAATACAATGTTGGAGGAATGTTGTCCATAGGGTCGCGATGGGTCGGACACGACTTCGCAGCTAACAACAACAACAACAAATAAAATACAATAAATAAATAAATAAATAAATATAAAAATAGTATAAAATTAAAATAGATTAAATTAATTAAGCCCAACAATTAAAACAATATTAAAAGCTAAAACCCCTTCAGTCCAGGCCTGATAGATCAAAAAACCAGGTTTTCAGGTCCCGGCGAAATCATTTGAAAAAATACAAAAAATAATAAGATACTCTCATTAAAAAGGTCACATGGGAACTGTATTCCAATATATCAACATGGCGTTATATTGGGGAAGGCAGTGAGAAATTATGGTTATCTAGTAAATTTTGATAAGTTGCTGAACTATCTGCTGCTCGGAGACCTGCAGAAAAGCAACTCACTGATATGTTGGTTAATCACTCAATTAACCAATTAACTCAGTTAATCAATTCTGATCAATTCATTAATCAGTGGAACAGCTTGTGCGAAGGTGCATTTTCGGAAAATGGTGTGTGTGTGTGTGTGTGTGTAACCATACCCTCTCCACCCCTCACCCCGCCGCCACCATTTCCGCTAGTCCACCAATCTGGAAAGGATGGAAACAGCTACTCTAGAGTTTAGAGGTACATAGAACAATATGGGTAACTGTGGAAATACAAAGACCAACTAAATAAATATATTTTTCTATATATAAATTTAACTTGGTCTATATTTTATGTACATGTTGGTGTATGTGTATTAAACATATAGTATGTATATGTGGGTTACAATATGGACATACATACATACATTCTTGCTCATAGGAAGGAAAGAGGCTGGCAAGGGATGGGAATTCTGGGAGTTGAAGCCCACCAATTTTAACATTGCCAAGCTAAAGAAAAAGTGATCCATTGTTTGCAGTAGGGTTCTGTTTTGAATGACACGTTAAATCTATTTGGGTTTTTGGAACACTAATTATATAAGTATTATTCAGTACTAAAATAAGAAAACCACCAGAAACAAAGTAGTAATACAACATAAATAACAATATAGAATAAATTGGTCATATATTTGATATATAATAACATTTGTAACATTTCTTATGTATTTATGAAAATAATGCATAATATTTATTAGGAAACAAATGCCTAGGTCCTAGGGGGAAAAGACGCCCGTGAGGCTGCTCGGGCGGCGGCGATTTCGGGCAACGACGATGGCGGTGATGGCGGCAATGGCGGCGACGGCGTGGGCGTCGTCTCCGGTGCTGGTTGCGGTGGTCTTTGGGCCGCGCTTGGCGCCGACGGCGGCCCGCGCTCGGCGGCAGCGGCGGCAACATGTGTTCGGCGGCGACGGCGAAGATGGTGTGTTCTGGCCGTCTTCGGCGGCCAACAGCTGGTGGGACGTTTCGGGGGCCTGCTTTCGGACTGCTTTCGGCGGCACCGGCGCTCCTGGGACTGTGTGCCCTGTTTGTGGTGGCCGGTGGCTGGCTTTGCGCTTTTTGGGCTTTTGGCCCTCTCACCGGCGGTGGGGTCCCCACATTGCCCTAGGTCGCCTTGGGCCGCTTTTTAGCGGCAGTGTCGCCCTCGGGCCGTTTCGGCGGTGGAGAGGGCGATTGTCAGTCATCTTGTCGGCGACGGCGTCTTCAGGCCATTTAGTGGCGGAGAAGACGACTGCGGATCATCATAATGGTGCAAAGATGACGTGGTTCCTGCACCGCTTTTGGACTGCTTTTGCAGCGATGATGGCGATTTTGGACCATCTTCACTATCCTGGCCTGCCTACCCTTTTTGCCTCGGACATATGGACATATATATTTATCATCTTCCTGCCTACCCTCCCCCCTCTCCCCTTGGATTTTGGACACACCTGGGTATCAGCCACGGTGGGAGAGTGGCTTGACTTTTTCCATTTGCAGCCCCATGGAGGTGGGAGCTCTATGGGGTTTGCCTACCCAGAGGATATCTGGTCCACCTCCAGGAACAGAGTTGCAACCCGTCGTGAGAGGGCGGGGGGCGGCCTGTCTCTGGGGGCACTCAACTGAGTGGCAGTGAAGTTGGATGGGGACCTAGATATCTGTCTTTATGTTTCGATCCTCCCATGGACATAACTAATGGGACGCCTATCCTGGACTTGCTAGACTCATGCGAAAATATACTAGCACGGACTTGTATGCCCTCAGGGGAGCCCCCCTCTCCTGGGTGCGACCCGCCTCCTTAAACACTTTCAACCTCGATGACGGGCCCGAGTTTTGGGACCCTGAGAGATGGCTGGGCAGGGGCAGGGGCCGTCAACATAAATTTAATAGAAGGCCTCTGATCATTTTTTTATCTAAATTTTTTATGGGGTTAGGGAGAGGGGTGGGTGATAAGGGTTGTCTGGCTTTGGGGGGTGGCCAATCAACCATGGCTCAGGCCAGACTTGGGTCCGACCGCTCGGGGGGAGAACGGGGTGTGGTTGTCTCCGGGGCTCATGAGCGGGTCGTGGGATTACCGATTCCCACGACGGGGAATGGCAGCAGGTGGATAGACAGAGGGCCATATTGTTACCGGGAGGGTCGTCTCCGCTATTTGCAAGCGGTGAGGCGCTCCGACCCTCTGCCTCTTCCTCGAGGTTCCGGGGGCGAGGATGTGCAGCCTCCTGAGCTCCGGCTGGTGTACCTGAATGCCAGGTCCGTGGTTAACAAAGCTCCCCTCGTCAGGGATTTAGTTGAGGGTGAGCACGCGGACCTGGCTTGCATCACGGAGACTTGGTTGGGCCAAGAGGGTGGGGTCCCTTTGGTTGACCTCTGCCCACCAGGCTTCCGGGTGCTACATCGGCCACGAGCTCATGGTAGGGGTGTGGGTGTGGCAGTGACTATGAGGGAGACCTTATGTCCGCGGGAGACCACCGTTCCTCAGATAGTCGGGTGTGAGTCTCTCTTTGTGAGATTTGGTTCTGAGGCGCAGTTGGGCTTGCTGCTGGTGTACATTTCGCCTAGTCGCACAGCGGCAGCCCTGCCCGAGCTGCTCGATATCCTCTCGGGGTTGGTGGTTGAGTTTCCCAAACTTATTGTTTTGGGAGACTTCAATCTACCATCCCTGGGAGGCTCATCTGAGCTAGCTCGGGAGTTCATGGCTTCCATGACGGCCATGGACCTGACGCAAGTAATTTCTGAACCTACTCATGAGGGAGGCCACACCCTTGACCTGATTTTTTTATCTGGACGGTGGTTGGATGATCTTGGTGGGGGCTCTCCATTTATTATGCCCCTGTCATGGACCGATCATCATCTCCTGCGGCTGGTCTTCCGTTTTGCCACCCCCCGCCATGGGGGTACGGAGCCAATTAGATGGTACCGCCCCAGACGCTTAATGGATCCTGATAGATTCCAAGCGGCGCTGGGGTCCCCACCTGCCTCCACTGCTCACAACTCGGCGGATGCCTTAGTGGAAGCCTGGGAAAGGGCAGCCATTGAGGCACTTGACCGGGTTGTACCCTTACGGCCCCTGACCCGGTGCAGATCCCAGCGAGCTCCATGGTTCTCCTCGGAGCTCCGGGAGATGAAGCGTCGGAAACGGGGCCTAGAGAGTTGTTGGAGGTCTAGCCGATCCGAACCCGACCGGTTGCGGTTAAGAACCCATATTAGGTCTTATCTCGCAGCGATGAGGGTGGCGAGGTGTAATTACTTCTCCACCCTCATCGCGTCCGCAGATAATCGCCCGGCCGCCCTGTTTAGGGTGACTCGCTCACTTCTTAATCAGGAGGTGAGGGAGGATCCCTTGCAGGGTCGTGCCGAGGAATTTAGTCAACATCTGTCGGATAAAATCGCTCGGATTCGGACCGGTTTGGACTCCAGCTGGGCAGAGTCTGGCGATCAGGACACGGGCGGTCTTGTCAATGTTATCTGGGAAGAGTTTGATGCTGTGACCCCTGATGAAGTGGACAGGATTATGGGGAGGCTGAGCTCTACCACATGTTTATTGGACCCGTGCCCTTCCTGGCTGGTTTATGCAGCTAGGGAGAGGACACGAGGCTGGCTCCAGGCGGTTATATCTGCTTCTTTGAGTGAGGGTTATTTTCCCACCGTCTTGAAGGAGGCGGTGGTGAGATCTCTCCTCAAGAAGCCTGCCTTGGACCCAGCTGTATTGAACAACTTTCGTCCAGTCTCCAACCTTCGCTTTCTTGCGAAGGTTGTCGAGAGTGTGGTGGCGCATCAGCTCCCTCTGGTCCTGGATGAAGCGGATTATTTGGACCCCTACCAATCGGGTTTCAGGCCCGGGTACAGCACGGAGACGGCATTGGTCGCTCTGGTGAATGATCTCTGGAGGGCTCGGGATAGGGGATATTCCTCTGTCCTAGTCCTATTAGACCTCTCGGCGGCTTTCGATACCATCGACCATGGTATCTTGCTGTGGCGTCTCAGGGGATTGGGAATGGGAGGCACAGTTCTTCAGTGGTTCTCCTCCTATCTCCTGGGACGCTCGCAGTCGGTGTTGGCAGGGGGGCAGAGATCGGCCCCTAGGTCTCTCGTTTGTGGAGTTCCTCAGGGTTCGGTTCTCTCGCCTCTCCTGTTCAACATCTACATGAAACCGCTGGGTGAGATCATTCGTGGTTTTGGAGTTGGGTATCATCAATACGCCGATGATACCCAACTTTTCTTTTCTACCCCAAACCACCCCAGTGATGCCCTTGCTGTGATGTCTCGTTGCCTGGAGGCGGTTCGGGTCTGGATGGGGAGGAACAGACTTCAACTCAACCCTGACAAGACTGAGTGGCTGTACATTCCGGCATCCCGGGACATTCAAAATGTTCCATCTCTTTCTATTGGGGGTGAGCTTTTACCCCCCGTGGATAGGGTTCGCAACTTGGGAGTCCTCCTAGATTCATGGCTTACTCTGGAAGACCATATAGTGGCCGTGACTAGGGGAGCTTTCACCCAGGTTCGCCTGGTGCGTCAGTTGCGGCCCTATCTGGACCGGGATGCTCTGTGTACGGTCACTCATGCGCTCGTGACCTCTCGCCTTGACTACTGTAACGCTCTCTACCTGGGGCTTCCCTTGAAGACCACTCGGAGGCTCCAACTGGTACAGAATGCGGCCGCGAGAGTTGTCCTGGGAGTTTCCCGGTACTCCCATGTTACACCTTTGCTCCGCGAGCTGCATTGGCTACCAGTTGTCTTCCGGGTGAGGTTCAAGGTCCTAGTCATGATCTTTAAGTCCTTACATGGCATGGGTCCGGGTTACCTCGGGGACCACCTGCTGCCGGCGTCAACTTCCCTCTGTCCAGTACGTGCCCACAGAGAGGGCCTCCTCAGGGTGCCTCCGGTCAGGGAATGTCGACTGGTGGACCCCAGGGGGAGGGCCTTCTCTGTGGGTGCTCCGGCATTATGGAACCAACTGCCGGTTGAGCTCCGGATGGCATCAGACCTCCGATCCTTCCGTCGCGGGTTGAAGACCCACTTATTTGAATTAGCTGGTCTGGCCTGATGGGGGAATATGGGTTTTTTAATTGATTTTTAGTATTTATTATTGTTGTTTTTAATCGGGCACTGGTTTAATTTCCTTTTAACTTTTGTATTGTTATTTATATATGCCCTGTGAACCGCCCTGAGTCCCTAGGGAGAAGGGCGGTATAGAAATCAAATAAACTAAACTAAACTAAACTAAACTAAAAAAAGACTTTTCCTTGGGGGCAAAAAAGATAATAATAAGACAGTTGGAAACCTCTCTACAAAGGCCAGTGTGACACGAGAAAGGACTATCTAGAGCAGAGTTTTCCAACTTTAGCAAGCATGGCTGGCTGGGGAATTTTGGGAGTTGAAGTCCACGTATCTTAAAGTTGCCAAGGCTGGGAAACATTGATCTAGAGCAGGGGTAGGCAACCTTGGCTCTTTTATGACTCGTGGACTTCAACTCCCAGAATTCCTGAGCCAGCTGTGCTGGCTCAGGAATTCTGGGAGTTGAAGTCCACGAGTCAAAAAAGAGCCAAGGTTGCCTACCCCTAATCTAGAGAGTGATGGATGTATATAAGACCTGCCTTTCAATGATCATATTGGGATTGTTATTAACATATATTAGTAAATTGATACAAAAGAAGATTTAACATTTATGATTAAATAAGTTTTAATGATCTTCCAAAACAAAACAGTATATTCCAAGAATATTCTTAAATATTTAAAGAAAAAAGTCTACATTGCCTGAGGTTTTAGCTTTCATGTCTAAGGGCTCATACTTAAATTTCAAGCACTGAAGTTACTGCAGAATTGCTTTTTCCCCCACACTAAAATGATAATTCAGGAAACCACAGACCACATGAGAAACCGTGATGAACCTCCCATTTGGGAACTAGGACAATGTTCTTGTGTGGAGGATCCACAGTCCTTTTTGTGTTTGAGATTTCACTACTGTATTTCAAGTGAAAAATGTCCCACAAAAGTTACCTGAGAACTGGTTTTGAACTGGTGAACATTATTTGGGATACAACTCTTTTTTAAAAAAAATCTATTTTTTATTTAGTAAAAAAAATGGTGTAAAAAATGGTTCGCCTGGTGCGTCAGTTGCGGCCCTATCTTAGCCGGGACGATTTATGCACGGTCACTCATGCGCTCGTGTCCTCTCATCTGGACTACTGCAACGCTCTCTACATGGGGCTGCCCTTGAGGACTACTCGGAAGCTCCAACTGGTACAGAATGCAGCCGCGAGAGTGGTGTTGGGAGTCTCCCGATACTCCCACGTTACGCCTCTGCTCCGTGAGCTGCATTGGTTGCCAGTTGTCTTCCGGGTGAGATTCAAGGTACTGGTAACGGTATTTAAAGCACTCCATGGCATGGGGCCGGAGTACCTCAGGGAACATCTGCTGCCGGCATCAAGCTCCCTGCGCCCTGTGCGTTCCCACAGAGAGGGCCTCCTCAGGGTGCCACCGATCAGAGAATGTCGATTGGTGGCCCCCAGGGGGAGATCCTTCTCTGTGGGCGCTCCGGAGCTGTGGAATCAGCTACCGGTTGAGCTCCGGATGGCGCCCGATCTTCGCTCCTTTCGTCGCGATCTTAAGACATTTCTGTTTGTACAAGCCGGCCTAGCCTGAGGGGGAGTGTTGGGGTTATTTTATTTTTGTTTTTTTAACTTTTCTGGGGGTTTTTAGTGTTGTATTTATACTGTTTTAATTAGGGCAATTTGTTTAATCTTTTTTAATGTTTGTATTCACTATTTTATTCTGCCCTGTGAACCGCCCTGAGTCCTCAGGGAGAAGGGCGGTATATAAATGTTATTAAATTAAAATTAAAATTAAATTAAAATTAAATTAATTTTATTCCTTTGATTAAGAATGGTGTTACTAATGCTGAACCTCCAGGCAACAATCATTGGGAGATCTATGGCAACTCGGGATGTCACAGCTGCCGGTGTTGCAGCAACAGCAAGTGGGGTGGCAACAGCCCCCGAACGTGCAGCCACTGGGAATGCGGAAGCTGCCGGGGGGGGGGCAACAGCCACAGTGGGGGGTGGGCAGCAGCCACTGATTGCTCCACTTTTCAGAGCAACCTTCTATGGGGATCCAGAGAAGCTGATTTTTTTCCTCAACCAAGTGCACTCTCATTTGAATTCCTTGCCTATCTCTATCCGGACCCAGCTGCTATGCTCAACATGATTGCATCCAGCTTGGATAGAGAGGCATCTGAATGGCTGAACAATTTATATAACGAGAAAGCCCCCAAATTGGGGGACCCCCATCTCTTCCTCCTAGGACTGAGAGCAAGGTTTGAAGACCCCACCATTGCCCTCAAAGCAGAAGAACAAATTAATAAGATAAAGCAAGCTGGCAGGCCTGCTCTGGAGTATGTACAAGAGTTTCACAAGTTAGCCAGTCGGATAGAGAGGTGGCCTGAGCAATCCCTAGTGCAGGGGTCGGCAACCTGAAAAAGGAAAAGAGCCACTGGGAACTGGTTCCATCACACATAAAAAAAAGTGGGAGCCGCTTGCGTGCGTCCATGCATGCGCATGCACAAAAACATTTTGCGCATGTGCAAAACAGTTTTTTCTTATGGACGCGCGCGGTTGCCATTTTTTTTATGTGTGATGGAACCAGTTCCCGGTTGCGTGACGGCGACGGCCTGTCTGCAAAGCTGCCGAGGAAGGAGAAGCGGGATACTGGTTGGGTGGGGGAGCGGCAAAAGCGGGGGGGGGGAGAGAGAGAGAAATGGCTCCGCCTTTGGTTCCCCCTCCTAAAGCACAGGGGTGCTAGAGAAAGTTTGGAGTTGGGTAAGGAAGCGCAAAATTCAGAAAGGAAAGCGGGGCGGCGGGCGAACGGGAGAACCGGGAGCATGGGGGGGCGGAGGGGAGCGATTACTGTCTTGCTACTAAAATGAGGGCCGGCCACTCCGCTGGGGCGAGCGTGCCTGTCCTGCTCCCTTTCTCTTCCAAGCGGCGCTGCTCAGCGGAGACGGCAACAATGACCTCGGGTCACAGCCTAGGAATGCTAAGAATGCGGGGCGGCCGCCGGCAGTGGAAGGCAGGAAACATCGGGGCTTGAGATCTCGCTTCCCCCCCTCTTCCTCCCTCTTTCGTGCTTTACATACATACACACACACACACACACACACATGCACACACAAAAGCACAGAGAGTTCCCCTTCCCCCTTGTACAGGAATGAAAGGCCCCCCGAAGTAAGCCCGGCCTCTTCACCGCACCAATCCGCTGAGGAGGTTCTTTCAAGTGGGAGACGGGCAGAGCAAGACAGCCAAAGAAGAGACTCCTCAGATGGCGCCGTCTTTTTCTTCCCCTCCAGCTGCTGGGACATTGAACCACGAATTGCCCAGTCCCCTAACCCCAACAACAGAGTAGACCGGGACCAGCAGTGAGAAAGAAATCTGCCCAGCAGCCAATGAGGGAGAAATCCAACTGGATCACACAGGAACCTGTTGCCCAAGTCACATCCCCCATGCAGGAGAATGCTGGGACTCAGGCTGGACCCGCTCCCGCTCTACCCTCTTTTGACAGCGATGATGAAGGAGAGAACGACCCGATGGTGAGTTGACACATCCCACCTTTCTCACTAACTGCCAAACTCATAATTCCTATGTTGGGAGCACAGGTAGATTTAAAAGGGCTAGTCGATTCTGGATGTTCCTGGTGAGTTATTAGCTTGCCATTTGCCATGCAATTGGGCATACAAGCAAAACTGCTCTCCAATCCCGTGAGGTTTGAGCAAACTGATGGCTCCCTAATGGGAGGGACTTTAGTCACGCAATTAACGGAGCCCCTACGCTTAGAAATAGGTGAGCACTGGGAGTTCATTCACTTTCTGGTGGCTCCAAAAATGACTGAGGCTTTGATCCTAGGATTAGCCTGGCTGGACAAATGGAAGCCGTTTGTACAGCGTATCCAGTGTGCATAGCCAGCACCGTGTACCCTTCCAGGATTTGCTCTACGCTCTACAGCGTATCCAGCCTGTGTAGCTGGCACTGGCTACTCTTCCATGGTTTGCTGTACGTTGTACAGTGTATCCAGCCTGAGTAGTCGGCGCCAGCTACCCTTCCATTTTTCTATCTTATCAAGTAGTAGGTTGTGATCTACTTTATCAAATGCCTTACTGAAGTCCAAGTAAATTATATCCACAGCATTTGTAATCCTAATCTAGAGAATATGCAGGAATGAGTTTTAGTAAAATGTTCCAAAAGTGTGAGAACTTTTGCACTTGTCCATATAATTTCACTGGATAGTTTTCAGATTTTGAAAGTATGAGTGCATATACCTAGGGCATTTTCATGGAAACAATAGTAACAATTTTAGCATTTCCATATGACCGCTGGAGGGATTTTTTAAAATCACACTTTACAGTTTTCCTGTTTTCTAGTTACACAGTTGGAATAAGGAAGTGCTCTCATGGTTGTGAACTATAATAATTCAGAGGATATCCTTGTCTCTCCCCACCTTCCTATAAATAAATTGAAGATTTTTTTTACCTCCTTGGAAAAGCTATGCATTAATACTGTAAAATGTTACTTTATTGTATCACTTTGAATTCACAGGACAATCAGGGATCCAAGAGATTGGTTTAGCAGCCTTCCACTAGGACAGGGATGTCAAACTCGCTGCGTCACCTGATGTGTCATGACGTATCGTGACTTTTTTCACCGTGCCGGAGCTGGCATGAACATGGCTTCCATGTGACGCATCCGGCCCATGGGCTGGCAGTTTGACACCCCTGTTCTAGGACAGGACCTTCAAATCTTGGGTCTTTACATATTAACCATTTTAACACTATTTGGCATATCCTAAAAAGAAAGATTGAAGAATCAGAAAGATGCCTGCAAATCTGGTTGAAGATTTGAGCTGCTGGGCCTATTCACTTGTTAGTTAAATTAAAACAAAGATACTTGCATGCTTTCAGCACAACAGCAAATGGTCTGACTGGCACCATTGAAAGATGTGGAGAATTAATTATCCCACTTCTTTGTCCCTATTTTGCTGTTATGGCCACAATAGAGAGGAGAAATGAGAAATACAAAGGTCAGAGAGATGTTTGCCTAGAGCAGCTCTATTTTAGGTTCAGGACTACTCTTGTCTGAATACTAGCGCTTGGCAAAAAGGTTAGCATTCCATTTATTCTCTCTTTACTGTTTGCATGAATATGGCTGCTGGCAAGAAGTTAGGAAACCAGATACAATATATAGCTAACCCTTTCTGATTGGGTTATGGATTCACAACTGCCCCTCCTTAACCCTCTTAAAATATGCAAACACAGTTTCTCTATCCAATGCTATCCTGTGGTTACTTCTGCACTGGAAATCATCTTAGGCTGGGATGGGTCAATGGAAAGAAAAACCACATTTATTAATACTAATTTAAGGCAAATAACAGTAAAACAGAATAAACTTACCAGGCATATAAAGGATGTTTCCAAAGTCATCCACAAGGGGCAAATAATGGTGTTGTTGTGGCTTCCTGAAGATGCAATCAAATATTTATATATAATTGTTAAATCTTAATTTAAATTTAGATAATAATTGCCTTGGCATATATGCTGTTCCATTTCCAAAGACTCAAAATTGCTTATTTTGGACAGGGTTAGTAAAAAATGTATAATGGTTGAAATAATGAAGATTTGTTGTTGTTGTTGTTAGTTGCAAAGTCGTGTCTGACCCATCGCGACCCTATGGACAACGTTCCTCCAGGCCTTCCTGTCCTCTACCATCTTCTGGAGTCCATTTAAGCTCACGCGTACTACTTCAGTGACTCCATCCAGCCACCTCATTCTCTGTCGTCCCCTTCTTCTATTGCCCTCAATCTTTCCCAGCATTAGGCTCTTCTCCAGTGAGTCCTTCCTTCTCATTAGGTGGCCAAAGTATTTGAGTTTTAGCTTCAGGATCTGGCCTTCTAAAGAGCAGTCAGGGTTGATCTTCTCTAGGACTGACCGGTTTGATCACCTTGCAGTCGAAGGGACTCGCAGGAGTCTTCTCCAGCACCACAGTTCAAAGGCCTCAATTCTTTGGCGCTCAACCTTTTTTATGGTCCAACTTTCAGTGCCATACATTGCAACTGGGAAGACCATAGCCTTGACTATACGCACTTTTGTTGACAGGGTGATGTCTCTGCTTTTTAGTGTGCTGTCTAGATTTGCCATGGCTTTCCTCCCCAGGAGCAAGCATCTTTTAATTTCTTGGCTACAATCCCCATCTGCAGTGATCTTGGAGCCCAGGAAAATAAAATCTGTCACTACCTCCATTTCTTCCCCATCTATTTGCCAGGAATTGAGAGGGCCAGATGCCATGATCTTGGTTTTCTTAATGTTAAGTTTCAACCCAACTTTTGCACTCTCCTTCTTCACCCGCAACAAGAGGCTCTTTAGTTCTTCTTCACTTTCTGCCATTAGAGTGGTATCATCTGCATATCTTAGGTTGTTGATATTTCCCCTGGCAATCTTAATTCCAACTTTTGATTCATCTAGCCCTGCCTTTCTCATGATGTGCTCTGCATATAAGTTAAATAGGCAGGGCGACAGTATACAGCCTTGCCGGACTCCTTTCCCAATTTTGAACCAATCAGTGGTTCCGTGTCCAGTTCTCACTGTTGCTTCTTGGCCCACATATAGGTTTCTCAAGAGACAAATGAGATGGTCTGGTACTCCCATCTCTTTAAGAACTTGCCACAGTTTGTTATGATCCACACAATCAAAGCTTTAGCATAGTCAATGAAGCAGAAGTAGATGTTTTTCTGGAACTCTCTAGCTTTCTCCATGAGCCAGCGTATGTTGGCAATTTGATCTCTAGTTCCTCTGCCTCTTCGAAATCCTGCCGGTACTTCTGGTAGTTCTCAATCCACATACTGCTGGAGTCTAGCTTGTAGGATTTTAAGCATAACTACTAGCATGAGAAATGAGTGCAATGGTGCGATAGTTTGAACATTCTTTGGCACTGCCTTTCTTTGGAATTGGAATGTAAACTGATCTTTTCCAATCCTGTGGCCACTGTTGAGTTTTCCAAATTTGCTGGCAAATTGAGTGTAGCACTTTTACTGCATCATCTTTTAAGATTTTGAATAGCTCAGCTGGAATACTGTCACCTCCCCTAGCTTTGTTGTTGCTCAGCTTTTCTAAGGCCCACTTCACTTCACATTCTAGGATGTCTGGCTCGAGGTCAGTGACCACCTCATTGTGATTATCAGGGACGTTAAGCTCATTCCTGTATAGTTCTTCTGTGTAATTTTGCCACCTCTTCTTAATCTCTTCTGCCTCTGTTAGGTCCCTGCCATTTTGGTCCTTTATCATGCCCATTTTTGCATGAAACGTTCCCTTCATCTCTCCAATTTTCCTGAAAAGATCTCTGGTCCTCCCTATTATATTGTTTTCTTCTATTTCTTTGCACTGTTCATTTAAGAAGGCATTCTTATCTCTTCTAGCTATTCTCTGGAATTCTGCATTCAATTGGGCATATCTTTCTTTTTCTCCCTTGCCTTTCGCTTCCCTCCTTTCCACAGCTATTTGCAAAGCTTCCTCAGACAGCCATTTTGCTTTCTTGCATTTCTTTTTCTTTGGGATGGTTTGGGTTGCTACCTATTGTACAATGTTGCAAACCTCTGTCCATAGTTCTTCAGGCACTCTGTCTATCAGATCTAATTCCTTAAATCTATTTGTCACCTCTACTGTATATTTAATTCATACCTGTTGGCAATATAATGGAAGGAAACAGATATGACCTCTCGTGACCTCTCGTTTGGACTACTGCAATGCTCTCTACATGGGGCTGCCCTTGAGGACCACTCAGAGGCTCCAACTGGTACAGAATGCAGCCGCGAGAGTCGTGTTGGGAGTCTCCCGATACTCCCATGTTACACCTCTACTCCGTGAGCTGCATTGGCTCCAAGTTGTCTTCCGAGTGAGATTCAAGGTACTGGTAATGGTGTTCAAGGCCCTACATGGCATGGGTCCGGAGTACCTCGGGGAGCACCTGCTGCCGGCATCAACTTCCCTCCGTCCTGTGCGTTCCCACAGAGAGGGCCTCCTCAGGGTGCCACCGATCAGAGAATGTCGATTGGTGGCCCCCAGGGGGAGGTCCTTCTCTGTGGGCGCCCCGGAGTTATGGAATCGGTTGCCGGTTGAGCTCCGGATGGCGCCCGACCTCCGCTCCTTCCGACGCGATCTGAAAACGCATTTATTTGACCAAGCCGGCTTGGCCTGATGGGAGGTGGGTTGGGTTTTTTTATTGCTCTTAATATTTGTATTTATTGTTTTTTACCTTGGGCATTATGTTTAATTCCTTTTTAACTTTCGTATTTTTTGTATTTTATGCATTTGCCCTGTTCACTGCCCTGAGTCCTTCGGGAGAAGGGCGGTATATAAATAAAATTATATTATTATATTATATATTATATTGCTATAAAAGATAACATCATGCCTTTTCCACAATTCCTTACTGTGGATGCTTTTTGCATAAAAATAAATGAAGTGGTAAAACTAACTATCTGGATACTTTTACATTAAGATGTGCTGTTTTTAGAAGTTCAAGTTAATCATTTCCAGGTGGTCTTGCCTCTTGTTCTCTCACTGGCATACAGTTTAATAGGTGTCCCCTGAGTTACATCCAAATACACACATCTGCTACAATATTCTAAGCTACGTACGTGTAGTGTGCTTTAATTTTTAGCTGTTCCACAAATTAAAATATTATAAACACCTCAAAAACTAGTGTGATTTAAATACATTAACACCACTTCTATGTCTTGGAAAATATTTATTTTATATACAACCTATGTTCTGTCTTCCTTCCACTTCCATACATAGATACTGTCCATCCTGTTAACATGAAGTTTGGAAGGAAAGGGGCAGGGACAGAAAACATCAGAACAATTCATTTAGTTTATTTTGAATAGATCTGGCAGCAGGATTTTAAAAATATAAATAAACTAACTTCACAAGGCAAAAGAGAATAGAATGTACTATGTTTAACAAGGTACTTTTCAATCAAGCTAACTAATGAACAAAATTTCTATGAACAATATTTTATGAGTTTTAGGGGATCCTGTTTCAGAAGATTCTGAAAAACCCTTCATATTGTCAGAGTGAAGATAACATTTCATTACAACCATCATTTCAAGCACATGGGTTTTCTAGAGTTGAAGACAGTAATTTCAAATGAGATGAAACTAATAATACACATTATAAGTATGTAGTACAATTCATACCATCATTCTCAACTACATAAACAGATGTAGCAAGTTTGAGGCATTTCAAAATTCTGCACAAAAACTATATTAGAAAATGATTTGTCTCATTTGAAGAAATCAAAATAAAAAATACCATTTGAACTGTTTTCATGTCACATTAAGCTAGGGTTTGATTAATATTATTCAATAAACGATAACAGGCTGAGATTATACAACATGCTGAGGCACAAGCCATGGCTTACAAAAAATAGTGGCTGGGTTCACACAATATAACAATCCAAATCACGGCACTGAACAACAATCCACAACCAAATAATCCTCATTACAGTTTATTTCAGTGTGTAAACCAAATGTTTTGGGTTGACTGGTAAAATTCAGAAATAGTAGAACATCTTGGAAAGCAGTTCTTCAGTAACTGGAAAAGAAAATGCTTGTGTTTTTTTTCCTTTAGCACATGAAAAGTAGATAGCTCAGATTTGTAAAATGCAATGTATTGCTATACAAATAAAATAGTACATTATACTAGATATATACTGAACATAAAAACAAAATATTGTCCTCTCCTTTGTGAAATTATGTGCTAAAGTTGGCTGTCCTATGTTTGATTTTACAGAAAGCGTTGCTGCAGTAAATGACAGCTTGGTAGATCTTTTCGTGGTAAAGCTCAGCTACAGTTGTTCACCCCAATACAAAAGACAAAAACCTGTTAATAGTATCCATGAATAACACACTCACTTCTGTGGCTTGGACTGGGTGTTGCAATGCTACAATTGCCAAACTCATTTTTAAAAGCTTTCAGCAATATCGCTTCAGTAATCTCAATCTACTTGAAAGGGTTTTCACATGCCACTTTGTTGAACAAAAGGTACTTTTATTTGTGCGTTCATGAAAAAATCATACCCTTTGGGCAAAAGAACTTGTGATTCTTATATAAAGTGTTACATAAAGTTTCCATTAAAGAAGATGAGATTAATACAAATACTTTTCTATTAGAAAGAATGAAAAAGTATTATACGGAACTGGGGTGAAGATCAGTAAAAATTAAAATGCACTTTTCAACAGAATGCAGTTAAAATCTTCAATTATAAGCCTCTAGTAAAGTCAAGAACAGTTAATATTTTCAATAACTGAAATATAAATTAGTATGTTTCTGTGATATATAATTAACGTAAGCAGCGAATTTTCTGCTATGACTATCCTACAAGGTTATGGGGAATTGGATTAATTTTCTTGCATCTTGTCAGTCTTTCTATTACATTTGCTGCATTCATGCAGCTTAGGTATGTCTTAAGGGGAACATTGACCTTGTATATAACACCAATGTCACCATACAGCTTATGTAAACTATATACTGTATGTCATTTGCATTCTGATGTTATAATTGATTGCAAATTACATCATTTATATAATTGGTATGATGATGTCATGGAATATTTGTTGTCATTTAGACTTTTAATAATAACTACACTAGTACACCATTATCATTTGTTGAACATGTTGTTTGAAATGAGCAAGCTTAAACAAATGAAATCATCACAAACAGTCCTTGATAATATATCCAGATATTAGGACTATTGGATAAGGAACTTGAAAAAAAAATGGAGCTTTGTTATTACACATGTTGACTACAGTGAGAATTCTACACTTAGAAAAATGAAAAGATTCATCAGTTCCCACAATGGAAGAATGGATTAAAGTGATGGAATTGGCAGAGATGGAAAAATTAATGCTCTTATTAAAGAACTTCTCTAGTTTTATTTCTACTTGGAGAGCATTTCTGGACTTCACGCTCAAGGCAGAAAAATGAAATGTTAGGTTTTGATGATTACATTAGCTTGTTAATGTAGAAATGGCTAGTACACACTAAATAGCTAAAACAAAAACTTGAGATTGTAATTGTATTTTATATTCTATTGTACTGAAAATGTTGGAAGTCATTGCTTTTTTTTCTTCCTCTCATACCTTGCACTTTTTTTTACTTTCCCAACTTTTCCTTCCTCTATTCTCTTGTTACTTTTGTTTCCATTTGTATTTTATATTATAATAAAATTCAATAAAAAGAAAAAAAGCTATTATTTCTACAATGGGAAAGTAATTTCAAGAACCACTTAAGATATAAGGATTAAAGCTAAAAATTAAATCCATTCTTCAGAGAAGCAAAGGTTAGTTAGGCCGTTGCTAAACCAAAGAGCAAAGAACTATGGGAAGGTAGTAATGATGGTTCAAAATAGATTTGCTAGACATCTACCATATGAATTCAGCTGTTTCCCCACTGTTGAAATGATTCCTAAATATAAATGTCATAGTAAACATAGTCACAGAAATTTATGTTAGAAAGGAGATTTTACAGGTCACATAGCAACTTCCCCAGACTTTCTTGAGAACTGCCACTGCCTTGGGAGAAATTCAAATATCAAACCAACTTTTAGTAAGATTAGAAGAGAGAAGTGGTCCAACACACTAACTACTGTTAGTAAGATTAAAATAAATTCATTGTTGCAATCACAAGAAGTTCAGAAAATGGTTAATACCGCCTTTTTCCCCTTTGTTAAAATATTAATTAGGACAAGTATGGATTTAATGGATACTCATTCTGTTAGACATAAGTGGATGGACAGACTGTCAGTCTCATCCGGAAGATCAGATTAGGAAATCAACTAGAAAGCTAAAAGTACTTTTACTGAAAGTGGCTATAATAACAGAATCTTGCAAGTCTGATTGGGCTGTCTTTCTTCACAGTTCGTATACTGCAGTGAATTATCCTAGGTAGGGGGTCTGTATGAGTGGCTTCTGCCTATTTTCTGCTTATTATGGGTTGTTTCTCCCCCCCCCTCATCATTTTGATAATGGGGCCGGAATATCTACATCAAGGTCATTTTCATTACTATCTACATATAAATAACTAGAGAAAGTCAGTGCCTTAGATAACCAAGCTTGGGATATAAAAGGCTTTACAGATGATGACAAAAAACTTGAATTCTACCTAAGAATTGACTGGCAGTCTGTTCTATTTTGACCCATCACTGCATCAGATTGGATCTAGTAGAACTCAATATGGCTTAATAGAATATTGGAAAGAAAATTTCCATAAGAACTTCAAACATAATTTCTCTGTGTTTATTGCCAATGATAATATAGGGTTGTAGTCTGGACAGGGCACTCCGGGTCTCTGAACCTAGCTGAGTGCAGCCTTCTTTAGGCATAATATATCTGAACTGTACCAATCTGAAAAGGGCAGCAAAGAGGTGTAGAAAACTTTCATTCTTTGCCACTACCTAGCATTCCGGCTGTGATTCCTTCCTTCCTTCCTTCCTTCCTTCCTTCCTTCCTTCCTTCCTTCCTTCCTTCCTTCCTTCCTTCCTTCCCTCCTTCCTTCCTGCCTTCCTTCCTTCCTTCTTTCCTTCCTTCCTTCCTTCCTTCCTTCCTTCCTTCCTTCCTTCCTTCCTTCCTTCCTTCCTTCCTTCCTCTCCATCTCACACAGTTCTATATAACTGATAAATGTTTATGCACCCTCTGTGTGGATGTTTTCTTTGCAAAAAAATGGTTTTTTCAGGCACTAGTAATATTAACATGAGAAAAAACTGTAGGTAAAGACACAGATGCTAGTCTCTTGGATTTGTATATGGCACAATTGAGTAACTCAGCTGCATTGTAGCTGATGCGATAAGGCTGAAAAATCTTCACTTTGGAATAGAAAAATGAAATTTGATATAAAGTGTGAAGAAAATGATTAAAATTGGGCCAAATAAAATTTACAATATGTAAGTAAGTAATTGCAAGAAATATATTTGCAATTTATTTGGTATGTAGTGCAGATAGATGTAGTATTATACTACCCGTATTATAGATAAAATTATAATCTTTGAATAAGTAAACAATTATTATGTTTATTAAATTCCTATCTCATCAATGTATCCTGGCAGCAAAATAATTTATTAAAATTGATAATAAATAAGAAACCTCAGAATTTTCTCTTGTGATGGAAATGTGAAAAGTGAATTCATAAAATGTTTCTTTTTTAATGTTTTGTCAAAGTTTATTATAGTAAAATACAATGAAAATCAAGATTTAAAAAGAGAAAAAGAAAGGGGAGTGAAAGATAAAAATGTACTTACTAAGTTTAAAAACTAAAAGTGGGACTACTGCAATTTTCAGAAAGTGTAATCAGCAATTTTGTGGCAATCTAAGTTATCATCAGGCCCTGCAAAATTCTACAAAGAAGATAATCCCAAGCCCAAAATTCTAGACAGTGAAATATAGGCAGCATATCTTTGCCTCCTTCCTCAGTTCTTATTTTATTAAAAACAGAAGTAAAATGCATCTCATTTCAAGGTGGCTGATCGCAGCAAATTGTATATTGCTTATCCCAAAGAATAAAACATTGACAGGACAAGCAAATTAAAACCTGTTTTTCAAAAGTGATGAAAATGGGACACAGAAACACAATAATGGAGGTTTTATCTAATTGATACATATCTTACAATCAGATGTAAATATGGTACTGATAAGACTCATAATTCATGGTGCAAAAAAGAAGCATATATTTCCAAGGTCCATGATTTTGCTCCATGTGACATTTGCTTCATGCTTCCTTAAAAAAGTGAATATAAAAAAGTGGACTTGAGAATATTACTTAAACAATATGTTTGAGATACTGACCACCAGGAGACACTATGATACCAGTTTTGTCCCATTTGGAACTCATCAGATGTAGGTAGCTAGATGTTATTTTGTGGGTTCAAACTCTCTGCTAGGATTTGAACTTATGGACCTTTGCGTTTTAGATGACTAAATTCAATGCATTAATTTTAGAACCCATCTAGATCCTAGCACTTAGCAGTACTGCAAGAAGAAATATATAGAACCTATCACAGTAGTCTACTGTACACCAATACTTCTCAACTAGCAGAATTCCCCAGCCAGCAATTCTGGGAGTTGAAGTCCAGGGCTTTTCAACCAGTACGGGTATCATCTGTGGTACATTGGCACCTGGCAGGTGGTACATGTCCATCGTAGAAAAGTGGTAGTGGGGGAGGGGAATGAGCTGAACCGGTGGCAGCACCGCACAAGCCTGAATGAGAGATGGCTGGAGCTGCAGGGCTGTCAGGGCTCAGTGGAAGCACCAGGATCAGCGCCAGGCTCCAGCTGGAGTTTGGCGCTGATCCTGCCACTTCTGCTGAGGCCAGAAGAAGTGCCAATCAGCTGGAATATTGCAGCATCTCCAGGTTCTTGTGATTTATATTCAGATGCTTGGCAACTGATTCATATTTATGATGATCACAGTGTCCCAGGGTTATGTGAAGTGAGCAAACCCTGCTGCAACCACCCAGCAGACAGGGGGGAATAAAAACCAAACACCCCCCACCCCACCCTCACTGCCAGTCCTCAACAGAAATGCTCACAACAATGAAAACCTCGGACAGGAGGAAGAGCACGCCACTGGGCGGGCAGGCAGGTGTCTTGCTCGACTGTGGCTTGGGGGGCACTTTTTCCAGTGCCATTGTAACTTCAAACAGTCATTAAGTGAACTGTTGTAAGTCAAGAACTACCTGTACTTCATCACTTTGTTTCTTTTTTTTTTTTGGTCATCAAGTTTTTGACACCTTGCTAGGCGACTGGTGGTACTCGGATGTTGCCATATCCTAACAGTGGTACAATGGGTGAAAAGGTTGAAAAGTCCTGCACTAGTCTATATGGTAAACTCTTCCTTATTTATTTCTCTACTCTGGCAGGTGGTACACGAGAAATAAAATTTGTTACATTATGTTATACTCTCTTCTATAGGGTTTCATAGGACTCCCACTCTATCCTCCTTTGAAGGAGGCAAAACACCTGTTTTCTCACAGTGTGTGACATTTCAGTTACACTGACCAGCAGGAGGCATTATGTGACTAGTTTTAACCTACTTGGGGTTTGTCACAGGGTGTAGAAACCTTACAGAAGGCACTGAGTATAATCACCTACTGTTAAAAAGTTAAAAGGAACTGAACTTTAGTTCCTACTAGGGGGTTTGAATCCTATAGAATAACATCTATGCTAGATTACAACCAACATTTGGTTGTAATCTAGCATGGGAAATAATAGAATCTAATCTGTTACCCTTTACATGTTCTTTCATAGATCACTCATAAAAGCTATTGTACTCTATAGCCTTTAATATACACATAGGTTAATATAAGGTAAAGGTAAAGGTTCCCCCGCACATGCGTGCTAGTCGTTTCCGACTCTAGGGGCTGGTGCTCATCTCCGTTTCAAAGCCGAAGAGCCAGCGCTTGTCCGAGGACGTCTCCGTGGTCATGTGGCCGGCATGACTAAATGCCAAAGGCGCACGGAACGCTGTTACCTTCCCACCATAGTGGTCCCTATTTTTCTACTTGCATTTTTTACGTGCTTTCGAACTGCTAGGTTGGCAGAAGCTGGGACGAGTAACAGGCACTCACTCTGTTACGCGGTGCTCGGGATTTGACCCGCCAAACTGCCGACCTTCCGATCGACAAGCTCAGCATCCTAACCCACTGAGCCACAATGTAGATCAGGAGTGTCAAACTGCCAGCCCGCGGGCTGGACGCGTCATGCAGAAGCCACGCCCACCCCATTGCTGGCAATGGCAAAACTGTCCTGATACATTGCGTGATGTCACATGACATCATGAGTTTGACATGTCTGATGTAGATGTAGTATATACATAGGCAATTGTAAAAATAAGCAACTAGGTAAAAATCTATACCAACTAAATCAATCAATAGCATTCATATTATTTTTCCTTATTTTTAAGTTGATTTCTTTAGTTGATATATAATTGGTTCCTTCTTTAAGATAAATCCACACTTATATGTCCTACGGTTATATAAAGTTGCACACACACACAAACCAACAACCATCGACTAAAACTTCAAATGGGTCAATGAAATTTTTTTATTATCTTTCATGGCCATTTAACATTTGCTCCTTAACATTTATTACCAGAGCTTGCAGATCCTTTGTTTTTCTGCCATCAGGGTTATGTCATCAGCACAATACAGGTTACTGATGTTTCTTCCTCCAATTTTAAAACCGCACTCATCTTCTTCTTCCAGCTTCTCTTAATTTATGTTCGCCATATAGGTTGAATAAATATTTATTTATTTAGAGTATACAACCTTCTAACATTTCTTTGCCAACCTGAGGTCAGTCATTATGTTCCATATGTACTGTAGCTTCCTGATTTCTGTATATTTCTCATGAGAACACTGAGATGCTCTGGGATTCCCATTATTCTGGGCATTTTCAGCTTGATATGATCAATGCAATCAAAGGCATTTTTGTGATCAATGAAGCACATAGTGACTTTTGGGGGGTTATTCTTTGGCATTCTCAATTATCCAGGATACTTCAGCAGTAATGTCTCATGTTCCTTGGCTTTTCCTAAAACCAGCTTGAACATCTGGCATCTGTTTTTCCATTAGAGCTCTAATCTGTGTTGCATGATCCATATTTTGCTAGCATGTGAAGTTAAGGATATTATACAATAATTTGCAGATATTGTTATGTCCCTTTGTTAGTATTGGAGTGTAGATTGATCTTTTCCAATTTGTTGGCCACTGTATTGTCCTCCAAATTTGCCATATATGTATACACATATTTAAGGGAATTTGAGAAAAATATTTAAAATCAGACACAAATTATAATATTTCTGTCTGGGAATGAATATGTTCCTTCTTTAAATCTTTTTGTTGTCATAGCCATCAATTTCTACTTTGTTTTATGAATTTGTAACTGAGTAGTGGTATCTTGTGGTCTGACTAGAGCATTGTATCTTGTTTTAGACTTCTTTTTTTTAGACAAACTCATTTAGAAGCAGCTGTTCTTCCGAAAGCAGTGGAGAGTAAAATGTACCATTATGTTAGCAAAAATTTCTTTGTTTTTATTATTTGCTATGATTTATGCTGAGGCTGTTATGTGTAGCTAACATGATGCTGGTCACCAGAGCTATCCTTACTACGTGAGGCTTTGACTTGTTCTCATATGACAGTGCTAGCAATATGCTTACTACTTTTTATCTTTCTAAAGCAGTATTTCATAAACTCCCTCTCCCCCACTTTCCCACTTTTAAAAATTATGGAAGAGCCTGGAAGACATTTTATTTGGTTGTGTTATCAATATTAAAAATTAAAACTGACATGGGATTTTAATATAATACTGTAATAGAGTTTTTAAATAGCGGCAAATAATTTTGAGTGTGAGAAGTTTTTTGGAGAACCAAGGAGTCCTAGGACCACACTTTAAGAAACATTATTCTAAGCTATAGATCCACCAGACACCCATCTCTGTATAGGAGCTTTGAATCTACTGGTTTTATCTCTCTACCCAATGTTATGGACTGCAGCAATCCTGAAGCTGTTGGAATGTGACAAGATTTAAAATTTTGGTACACCCTAATGTAGTTATTATTTTTGTCTTATTGTTATAGTATGCTTTTATTCCTCTTTGTATGCTGCATTGAGTCTCTTGATGAAAGTAGGCAGCTTTTGTAATGTACTGGGCCTTTTTACTTGAACTATTTTCACTGTCTTTGAATGCTGTTTGAGATTGCTTAATTAGGGGGTCTGTGTAACTGTCTCTAGGTGCCCAGACATGCAGTCTCCAGGACGATCATTGGTTGGCTCTGGGGCGGGAATAGGCTCCTTTAAACTTATTGGCTGCCTCCTAGTGGCCAACCGTATAAGTAGCTGCGTAGAAGCTTCTGTTTTCAGTTCTGTTCCTGTTTGAAGCAGGGCAGTTTTAGAAACTGCTTTTTCTAAACTGAGACATAAACGAGAAGCAATGAATGATTATGTGACTTGGGGGAGGAGAAAAGAAACTATATAAAAATAATGGGACTGCTGTAATTATTTAATAACGAATAAACAAAAATAGCAGATCTTGACTGCAAAAATCTAGACCTCCTCTAGATAGAAAACAAAAACTAAGAGTTCCTGAATCTCTTGACTGACATTTGGTGGGTTTGTGAAATTTTGCAGCTTAGATCTCAATCCTCCCACGACCCAGACTAGAAAGGATATGGCACTAAAGCGCTGTCAGTATTCTTCCCCGTTGCATGGCCGAGAAGTCTTATAACAGCAAGGTAAGATTCCTTTCACAACTACCCAAAGGTGGCTGACCTTGTGTGTCACTGATAAGTTTTCCTTCTCCACGTATACTTAAGGATGCTGGTCAAAAGGAGAAACTTGAAGGCAGTTTTATTGCAGGAAATTAGTCCAATTTATGCAATCTGCCTGAGCAGGGGGTTGGACTAGATGACCTCCAAGGTCCCTTCCAACTTTATATTATTATTATTATTATTATTATTATTATTATTATTATTATTATTATTATTATTATTATTATTATGTCAGCACCCCACCGTCCTGTGCGCTCCCACAGAGAGGGCCTCCTCAGGGTGCCACCGCTCAAGGAATGTCGGCTGGTGGCCTCCAGGGGGAGGGCATTCTCAGTGGGTACGCCAGCCCTCTGGAACAGCTTACCAACCAAAATCCGGATGGCCCCCGACCTCCGTACCTTCCGACGCGACCTAAAAACCTTCCTGTTCCAGCAGTCCGGCCTGGCCTGATAGCTTTAATTGGGGTCCCAGTTTGTTTTTACTATTGTTTTTATTGTTTTTAATTGTTCAATCTGTATACCTTCCTTCCTCTGTACACCGCCCCGAGTCTCTCGGGAGAAGGGCGGTCTATAAAAACAAATAAATAAATAAATAAATAAATAAATAAATAAATAAATAATTATTATTATTAATAATTATCATTATCATTATTATTATTATTATTATTATTATTATTATTATTATTATCTCCCCCACGGCGCGTGGTTAGTACCGGGGCTGTCTCCTGAGGGGAGGGCGGCATCCCTCGGAAGCAGCACGCGCTGACCTCCCCCCCACCCCCAAACACTAAGAAAAAAAAAATTAAGAAAAATAATTCCTCCAACGGCCGAAAGGTGGGAGGCATTTCATCCGCGGCAGCGCGAAAGCGCGCTCGGTGTGGTCCGCCCAGAGATTCGGCGGCGGGAAGCGGCGGTGCCGAGGGTGAGGGAAGCGCCTCCCGTCTCCGGCCCACTGCGGAGGAGGAGGAGGAGGAGGAAGAAGAGGCGGCGTGAGGGTGGACAGCGACTCCCTTTCGCTGCCAGAGGGCTGCCGTACGCGCGCCGACTTATGCCATGAGCGGCGCCGCCGCCGCCGCGTCTTACTTTAGAGCCGCCAAAACGCAGGAGAACCGAGGCGCCGCCGGCGCCCCCTCGCCATGCACGGGCTGTGCTACTACTCCCTCTGCTTGGTGGCAGCCGCTGCGGTGGGGCTTTCGAAAGGCAACAGGAATTGCCCGGACCTGGTCCTTGACAGCTGTCTATGCACCGCCGAGCGCTCCAAGGGACCCGGCCGGCAAACGCTGCGCATCAAAGTTGTTTGCAGCGGAGGCGAGTTGGCGGAAACTTTGCACCCTTCCCTGCTGCCCAACCGCACCGTCTCCTTGTGAGTAAGAGGATTGGGAGGTGGAGGAAGCAGGGTTTAATTTGGGTTAGAGGCTCAGATCGGGTCCCTGGAAATATTACAAGGGCGGGGGGGGGGGCCCGGGGCACTTTGTGCATGGTCAGAAGCCTCTACTCTTACTTTTTCCCCCGATATAGCCCTAGCATTTCCCGTAGATTCTGGGTCTAGACCAGGGATAGGCAACCTCGGCTCTTTTATGACTCATGGACTTCGACTCCCAGAATTCCCGAGTCAGACTCGGGAATTCTGGGAGTCGAAGTCCATGAGTCATAAAAGAGCCGAGGTTGCCTATCCCTGGTCTAGACAGAGCTACGAGGGGAGCCCTCGGGTGGAATATGCTGCGTTTGCGGGCGAAACGTGGATTAAGCGGTGTTAGTTTCAGACAAACCCAGTTCCGTGACAGAGGGCTTAAGGGTTGCGTAGCCCTTAAATGTTTACACCGCCTTTGCGGGGATTTGTTGGGAGGTGGTGGTGGGGGACTATGGGCAGGAAATCCCCCCAGTCAAAGGACCTGGCTCCAGACCTCTGAACCGAGGAAAGGGGCATTCAATGCTGGTTTGCTGCGTTTTTCAAACCGAGCATGTATGTTGTTGAAGGAAATTTGCTCTTTCTGGAAACGGAATGAGTTGGGAGAGAAGGAAGGGCTGAAAAGAGTTGTAGGATTCTTTCCCCCAAAAAACTCTAAAGCAGGGGTCTTCAAACTTGGCCCTTTTGTGACTTGTGGACTTCAACTCCCAGAATTCCTCAGCCAGCCCTGGCTGGCTGAGGAATTCTGGGAGTTGAAGTCCACAAGTCATAAAAGGGCCAAGTTTGAAGACCCCTGCTCTAAAGGCTAGGTTTTTTTTTAAGGATCCGGCTTTCTCGGGTCACGGGGAAAGTTTGATTCCTCCAATGTTAACTTTCCAGCAGAAGAAAGACAAACTCACCTATGGGCGCGCGGGAAGGCTGAACAGATAAATTTTGTGTACCCTTGGAAATCCCACACCTTTTTCCTCCTGCAAAAGAAATGTGACAGGAAGCAATACTTTGGGGATTTTCTGATTTGAAAGTAGGCAAGGAGTAGTATATTCTGACATTATCTTTCATAAATAGAAATCATCCTGCAAGGATAAGGTCTGATCCTTGAATGCAGCTATTTTTTGCCTAAAAGCTTGTACAATAGAAGCTTGAATTTTCTGCCTTTTGGACCGTTTGCTAGCGTTTTATTTGTTTTGGGGGAAGTAATATATACTGGGAAGTAAATTGAACACTACCTTGCCCGGTGGTTTTCAAATAATTCTCCCATGCTATGGCTTACTTCAAGTATCTTTTAAGCCCGACTGAGGTAATTAATTTCAGACCCTAAAGATAACAGCCACAAATGCACTGAATAATAAAGGTTTAACCAGATTTGAGAAATAAGATCTATTCTCCACACCTCAGATGCCAGTTTTAATGGTTTAAAGTTACAAAAATCTTCATCCCCCACCCCACCTAATGCAATGTTAAATATATATTTTCAGTTCCTGTTACATAAACTAAAATTGATAGGTCTGTTTGTATGCAAATTTACTTAGATATTATCACTGAAATCAATAAGAATAATATGCAAATGCCATTAAACATGGACTGTAGATTAGTAACCTGATCTGATTAACAAGTTTGAGTATTGGATTTAAGATGCAGAGCAGACTGGTTTATACTGTGTAAACTTTATTCTTACAGCCTGATCTATAGTTTATTTAAAACAGTGTTGGATGTAATTGATTGTATCATCATTTTTTTCCTCTAAATGATTCATTCATCCAACAAGCCCAGTGCTGTTGAGTGTAATTGTTGACAACTCTTGCTGTGAAAATTTCTAGTCTTTGCCTGAACATTATTCTTAAACTTGACACTTTTCAGAGAGACAACTGAAAAAAGAGAGTAATTTACAACATCTGTGGAGCTTGTGCTTGGAAAATACAGATGTGCTCTGCATTCTGTTACTTAAACTTTGGCTTGCTCTATTCTTACTATTCTTCTGGGAATCATATTAAGGTATAAATGTGCCAACTTCATTTTTAATGGAACTCTTATGATGTTGACAGGATTATTTCAGAAAACTTCAGTAATGTAATTTCTGATGTAATTAAGGATACGGTGCTAACATGTACATGTGAATTTGAAATATATTTAGAAGAAGTGTGCATAGGATCATAGACATTAATTGGGAGTAAGTCATATTCAACATACTGATTTTTCAGTAAATACGCAGTCTGTTCCTCTCTTAGAGGTTATTAAAGGCTACCTCTACGTGTTCTTGTGCTCTCCATCTTTGAGTTATTCAGTGAAATTTGGGGATATTGTGAATTCACATTACACAGATGTGAAACCTGCTGTCTCCACTGCTGATCCCAATCCTTTTTCCTGCCTTTGTTAAGTCACTTCCGCCCAAGATAATTAGTGACAAAACCTAACAGATTTATAGTATACCATGAAGCTGCCCCTGGATAATGTTTTAATAAGGGGAAATACTAGTTTAATATATTTGTCTTGGAGTGCTTGTGAGATGAAGGCAGTATTATAGGACATGGCAGAAACAATAACCATGATTAGGAGCAAATAGGGAAAATTAATATTCCTTATTATTCAAATATGGATTCATTTTTGCAGGTTGCTTGAATCATAGTTGTAAACAATGTTTTCTTGAAATAAAATACATTCATTTCACTTGTCTTTAATGGTTTGGAATGTAGATTTAAGCATATTATTAAATGTATACTCTTTTGTCCACATCCACTTAATGCAGAATATTCTGATAAATTTAAACTTATATTAATTGAACTGGTAGAAAATGAAGCCAATAATAATATACGTTTGCTGACTTATTATCCTATTCATGATACTATAATTATATAGAGTTTTCAAAAGGTTGGTTACATATGAAAAAACCAAACCTGTACAGTACAGAACGATTATTTCTGTTTAAAAGAAATCCCATTTAGTGTTTATTTCCAGGTAAGTACAGAATTGCAACTTAACAGTACATGTCAACATTAAACTTTTAAACTGTTTTCATATTTTGACCATTTATTTTGCAAGTAAGTTAAAGGAAATCAGAATATTTAAACAGTTGCTCAAGCAAAATATTAAAATTAAAAGGAAATGCTTTTTTTAGTAGCTGAATATTTTGACTGAAAGTGTCAAATACTTGCTACAAAGAATTAGGTTTTGGATAATCAGATTATATGGTGTGACATTTTGTCAGCTGCAGAAATTGGTGATAAAGTTCATATGGAAGACGTGGAAGCAAATATTTTTATAGCTGTTTATTTCTTTATTTTCTCCGAGAGAAGAGGTTCAGTGAATGGAACACGTTTCAAATGATTTTAACATTTTACATAATTGAAAAAAATATTAACCAGTGGTATGTCATTGTGCTTTCATTAAGACAATTGTAATAATAAATATTTTTTTCATGAATATTTAAACAGAATTTAGAATGTTCAAAGAGCAATTTTATGATGAGATAAATGTATCTGATAGATGTTTGGGTGCCTGAGCCATTTCCAAGATATTACAGACATTATATGTTATATGTTGCAGACAGATATATCCTTGTATGGTAAATGATAGGGAAATGGGAAGAAAAGTAGACCCACTTTGTTCTGGATAGTTATAATTGCTTCTGAAAAATAACATTACTAATTAAAGTGTATGCATCTATTTAAGATTGTATTGGAAGGTACATTTATCTGTACTTTCCACAGCCTATAGTAAATTGATGAAGTTGGGATACTGAAGGGAAAATAACTTTTGTTGAAATGGTTTTTGATACACACAACTGAGTTACTGGAGTGGGTTGCCATTTCCTTCTCCAGTGGATCACGTTTTGTCAGAACTCTCTGCTATGACCTGTCCGTCTTGGGTGGCCCTGCACAGCATAGCTCATAGCTTCATTGAATTACGCAAGCCCCTTCGCCACGACAAGGCAGTAATCCATGAAGGGGAACTGAGTTAAGTATAATTGCTGTTAAAGGATTTGTAGATTCTGGCCATTTTTTGGTGTTTGGGTGATGAGGGAATTTCTCAAGCTTGATTTGTATTAACAGATTTTAGCAACTCTATATTTTGGGATGGTGTAAGTGAAGTTCACATAAATTAATAAAGCAAACCAGCAACTGAGACAATTAAGCAGCTGTTCTGCCTTCTTGATGTTTAAAACGGAACTTTTTTAAAAAAATATTCTCCATGCGTGCCATTCTGACTAATAATTCATGTTCCTTGAACTCTACAATTTTAGCTCTTTGATTTTTGTAAAAATACATTTTGATTTATAATCAAAAATATTACTGTAGTGCAGGGGTCCCAACCTGTGGGCCTCAGCTCAGTACTGGTCCGCGGCCTGTTGGCCACCTGGCATGGGGCTGGGTGCTAGCGGCCCCATTTGCCCATGTGTACAGGCAGTAGCATTGCCAAGGGTACGTGTGGCTCTGTGCATGCATGCAGGCATTAACGCTGCGGTGGTGGGTGTGGCCCATTTGCGCATTCGCATGCACGCAAATTTACTTGCTCTCCTTTTCCCTATAGGTCGCCAAAGTGGAAAAGTTGGGGACCTCTGCTGTAGTGAATGAAGTATTTCGCACTTCAATGTTAGATTAATAGTGTGTCACTAAATGATTAGAGGTAGACTTCATTTTACTTGTCACCAAATATATCAAGATAATTGACACATTATTACAAAATATTGAAATATTGAAATGGATTCGTAGCTGGCTGACAGGCCGTACTCGGCGTGTGGTCCTCAATGGAACTGCATCTACATGGAGGGAAGTGTGTAGTGGGGTGCCCCAGGGCTCTGTTCTGGGCCCAGTGCTCTTCAACATCATCAACGATTTGGATGAGGGGATAGATGGGGAACTCATCAAATTTGCAGATGACACCAAGCTGGCAGGAATAGCCAACACTCCAGAAGATAGGCTTAAGATACAGAAGGATCTGGACAGACTCGAACACTGGGCACTATCTAACAAAATGAAATTCAATGGTGAAAAAAGTAAGGTTCTACATTTAGGCAGGAAAAATCAAATGCACAGGTATAGTATAGGTGGTACCTTGCTCGATAGTAGTAACTGTGAGAGAGATCTCAGAGTCCTAGTGGACAAACACTTAAATATGAGCCAGCAGTGTGCTGCAGCTGCCAAAAAAGCCAACACAGTGCTAGGCTGCATCAACAGAGGGATAGAATCAAGATCACGTGAAGTACTAATACCACTTTACAATGCCTTGGTAAGGCCACACCTGGAATACTGCATCCAGTTTTGGTCACCACGATGTAAAAAAGAGGTCGAGACTCTAGAAAGAGTACAGAGAAGAGCAATAAAGATGATTGGGGGACGAGGCTAACGGTTGCTGGAATTGGGTATGTGTAGTTTAATGAAGAGAAGGGTGAGGGGTGACAGGATAGCAGTGTTCCAATATCTCAGGGGCTGCCTCAAAGAAGAGGGAGTCAAGCTATCCTCCAAAGCACCTGAAAGCAGGACAAGAAGCAACGGATGGAAACTAGTCAAGGAGAGAAGCAACCTAGAACTAAGGAGAAACTTCCTGACAGTTAGAACAATTAACCAGTGGAACAACCTGCCTCCAGAAGTGGTGAATGCTCCAACACTGGAAGTTTTTAACAAGAGACTGGACAGCCATTTGTCTGAAATGGTATAGGGTTTCCTGCCTTAGCAGGGGGTTGGACTAGATGACCTCCAAGGTCCCTTCCAACTTATTATTATTAAATACAACACTAGTTGTTTTTATCACTGGTAACTTATATACCTGATGTATTTTGAGTTTACTGATTAGGACAACCATCATTAGAAAAAAAATGAACTCCAGAACAAATCCTATAGGTGTAAGCTTGGCTAATACAGGTAGTCCTCGACTTACAACCACAATTGGGCCCAAAATTTCTGTTAAGAGAAATTTGTTAAGTGAATTTTGCCCTATTTTACAACCTTTCTTGCCTCAGTTGTTAAGTGAATCAGTTGATAAGTTAGTAACCTGGTTGTTAAGTGAATTTGGCTTCCCCATTGACTGCTTGTCAGAAGGTCTTAAAAATTGATCACATGATCTTGGGATACAGCAGTTGTCATAAATATGAGTAAGTTGCCAAGCATCTGAATTTTGATCACATGATCATGGGTATGCTGCAAAGTTCGTAACTGAAAAATGGTCATAAGTCACTTTTTCAGTGCTGTTGTAACTGAATAGTCACTAAATGAACTGTTGTAAGTCGAGGACTGCCTGTATCTAATTACTAAATATGTTGCATATTTATTGTATATTAATTTTGATAGGCATTCAGAAAAACAAAGCAGTGTTATATGTACTATCTTCATTAGTACAGCAACAATACCTTTGATTAATATAGTTTATTAGCAATTAGCTATGACATAAAATCTCATTGATTTAATTTGTAAATTTACTCTTGTTTGCTAATTTACTTGAGTATATAGACAGTGGTCTTATTTCAATAATCCTTTATTGATTTGCAGAGTCATGCTATATTAGTTTGTCATGACAGCTGATTCCTATAATTTTTTTCTGTAATGGTTCAAAGTTTGTATTTGGAGCTTTTTGTACAGTTTTTTTAAATGATATCTCAATTAGTAGTACGCTTTTGCCTAAGCATAAAATCAGTCTTTTAAATCTATGTTGATTATGTATTATTTCTATTCAGTACCATATTATCACAAATTGATTGATTTGTTGAGGGTGAAAGTAATTGCAATGTGATAAAAATGCACATCTGTATCATTTTATGGTAATATATTGTCAAAAAGTGGCTCTGAATAAAACAATTTAAAAAAATTCCGCATTCTATAACTTGTAAATATTTATTACTACTACAACTACTACTAACTTGTACCCGTTTGGGCTTTAACTTTTTCTACTCTAAATTTATTACCCTTTTTGCTATAATTTATTTTTCTTCTGTTATAGTTCAATGATATATTACTGCCACATCTGTAAACCATTTAGTGTTGAAGTTTATTGTCATTGAGTTGATAAATTTAAATTTAGATAGTTTGTTAATTTATTTCCCAAATCAGTACATTTTTTTAGTGTTTTTCACCTTATACAATTACATTTTTAATTTTATGACCGTAATAATACATAGTTGAAAACTATTCTTCTAAATATACTGTATATACTTTGTAAACTGTATGTTATCTTAAGATATGCTTTCTTCCTGTTTCACTGTAATGCTGCAAATTTATATTTTGCTGTGTCTTTGTTTGAGTTAGTTCAAGGCTTTTTATGAGGAATATGTCAAAGGTATACACACACACACACACACACACACACACACGAGCGATACGCACTTGATTTTGAAGGAAGTTTAACAAAGCCAGTTAGAGAACGTTTTCTCTGATGGAGCTTTTTCTTGACAAATTTTAAGAAATGGCTTTTAGTTATCTCTGAATCACACTTTATAAAATATACAATTAAAAACAAGGAAGTTTATCTACAGAAGATTATACAGGATAAATTTTATTTTTTCCTTGTGGCAATGAAAATATCAGCATTATCCAATATATTTAGCAATATATTTTTTAAGTGTCATATTTTTTTAGTTTTTCGCTTGGTATGCCTCTTTAATAAAAAAAAAGCAGAAGCAAAAACAAAGGACCTAACAGGGTGTTTAGCATCACTCATTCCTACAAAAATGACTAAGCACTAGAATACTGATGATCTAGAAAGAGAGTTTAAACATTCATTCAGAATAAGCAATTTTTTTTCTTATTTGTTTTTCTCATCTACCATTTCTTTGGAAATGCTAACCTATATTTCTGTATGTCGCTATTACATGTATGGCTTGCAAGTGATCCTTGGTATTATCTGAAGTACAAATAGTCCTTGACTTATAAGAGTTCATTTAGTCACCGTTCAAAGTTACAATAGCACTGAAAAAGTGACTTATGACCATCTTTCATACTTATGACCGTTGCTGCATCCCCATGGTCATGTGTGCAAAATTCAGATGCTTAGTAACTGGCTCATATTTATGATAGTTGCAGTGTCCCAGGGTCAAATGATCCCCTTTTGTGACTCATTAATTTAAGAACTGTAGTGATTCACTTAAAACCTATGGCAAGAAAAGTCATAAAATGAGTCAAAATTCACTTAACAAATGTCTCGCTTAGCAACAGAATTTTGGGCTCAATTATGGTCATCAGTCGAGGACTACCTGTATAATTTTGGGGATCCCCTAGACCTGGGATAGGCAACCTTGGCTCTCATGACTCGTGGACTTCAACTCTCAGAATTCCTGATCCAGCCATGCTGCTCAGGAATTCTGGGAGTTGAAGTCCACGAGTCATAAAAGAGCCAAGGTTGCCTACCCCCGACCTAGAGAACCTTTATTTTACTTTTGTTAGATGAATTAGTCTTGCTTTTTCTGACTCTTGAAATCCACCACTGTTTCCTTATCTTCTTCGGAAGTTCAGTCCACTCTGCTTTAACCAAGGATCTTTTGACTGATCATCTGTCTTTTTTTTATTGAAAAGTTTTACAAAATTTTAATAATAAACCCCCCCTCCCCATCAACCCTCTCCCCTTCCCTCCCCACCCCCGGACTTCCCAAAGCAGAATATAGGGTATTACATATAGCAATCTTATGCAAACATGCTAAATATCTATTACAATGTTAACAAACCTTCCACCCTTTAACTCCCTTATAACAAAACTAAAGTAATTATAATAACACTTCTATAATTGTTAAGAATTATTCATATGCTATTTGAAACTTTTTAGTCCCATATTTGTTCTGAATATAATTAATCCATCTTTTCCATTCCAAAATATATTTTTCTTGTGACTGTTCTTTCAAATATGCTGAAACTTTTGCCATTTCAGCTACGTCCATTACTTTAAGTATCCATTGTTCTATTGTAGGTAAATAATCTTTCTTCCAATGTTGCGCTACCAACAGTCTGGCTGCCGTTATTAAGTGTAACATTAATTTAGTTTCTATAACAGTACAAGCTGAAATAATCCCCAATAAGAATAGCTGCGGAGTAAATCTTATTTTTTTCTTAAAAAAATTCTGAAAAATCCACCATATTTTTATCTAAAAGGCTTTTAACATTTTTACATGTCCACCATATATGATAATAAGTTGCCTCTTCACTACCACATCTCCAACACTTTGGCAGTTGATTTGGATACATACATGCTAACGTTTTAGGATCTAAATGCCATCTATAAAACATCTTGTAAAAATTCTCTCTTAAGTTTTGTGCTTGTGTAAATTTTACATTTCTAACCCAAATTTTTTCCCAAGTATCCATCATTATAGGCTCTTGAATATTCTGAGCCCATTTTATCATACAATCTTTAACTAACTCCGATTCTGAATAAATCTCTATAAGAGCATTATATAACCTTTTTATATGTGATTGACTTTGATCTCTAATTTGCTTTATCAAAGTTTCATCAACTTTTATTATACCAATTTTCTGATCTTCTATCCATCTAGCTTGTAATTGTATAAACTGAAACCAAGTCTGTACTATCTTTTCTTCCTTTAAAACATTTAAAGGTTTCAGTTTCAAGATATTCCCTTCCATCCTAAGAAGTTCTTTATAAGTAATCACATCTTGTTTCTGCTCCACATTTATATTTCCTATTGCATGTCTAGGTATTGCCCATATAGGTATTTTGTTATTTAATATATATTGGTACTTTTTCCAAACTCGGAACAAAGCATTCCTTAAGATATGAGTCTTAAAAATATTATCCACCTTTTTGTCATAAAATAAATACGCATGCCATCCATACAATAAATCATACCCCTCAATATTCAATATTCTTTCATTTGTTAAATTAAACCAATCACTAATTGTAGATAACACAACTGCATCATAATATAATCTCAAATTGGGCATCTTCAAACCCCCTCTCTCATGTGCATCTTGCACTATTTTAAGCTTTACTCTCGGTCTTTTCCCTGCCCAGATAAATTTATTAATACCTTTTTGCCACTCAAATTTGCATCTTTCTTAAGTATTGGTATCAATTGGGACAAAAATAAAAATTTTGGTAAGACATTCATCTTCACGGCTGCTATTCTCCCCAACCAAGACAATTGTAATTTTTTCCAACTATCAATCTCCTTTTGTACTTTTTGCCATAACAATTCACAATTGCTTTTATATAATTTCACATTCAATGCTGTGATATATACCCCCAAGTATTTAACCTTTTTTACTATTTCAAATCCTGTTGATTTTTCTAACGCTTCTCTTTGTTTTATAGTCACATTTTTTGTTAATATTTTAGTTTTTTGCTTATTTAAATCCAGAAACTTGTCCATATTGTATTATCACATCTAATAATTCTAAAACCGATTGAGTAGGTTGAGTTAAAGTAACAACCAAGTCATCTGCAAACGCTCTCAATCTATAATCTTGATGCCTAATTTTAATTCCCTTTATCTTATTTGATTCACGTATTTTAATCAATAATATTTCCAGTGTTAGAACAAACAACAATGGTGATAAAGGGCATCCCTGCCTTGTTCCTTTTTCAATTTTACAAATTTCTGTTAAATTACCATTAACAATTATTTGTGCCGCTTGCTTTTGATATATTGCTTTAATAGCCTGTAAAAAATAATCCCCAAATTCCATCTTTTCTATTACTTTCAATAAAAATTGCCAATTCAATTGATCAAAAGCTTTCTCTGCATCTAAAAATATCAATGCAGCAGAGACTTGGTTGTTTCTTTCCAAATATTCCAATAAATTAACAATTTGTCTTACATTGTACTTCATTTGTCAACCAGTTATAAACCCCGACTGATCATTATGTATCACTTGTTGCATTATATTCATTATTCTATTTGCCAATACTTTAGCAAATATCTTATAATCGGTGTTTAAAAGAGATATTGGTCTATAATTCTTTGGTTGACTAAGATCTTGATCCTCCTTTGGATCAATGTTATGAAAGCTGTTCTCCATGATTCAACTCCCCCAAGTTGAATTGTTCTAAATAAATCCTTCAAAGGCTCCACCATTTCTGACTGCAAATTTTTACAATAACTAGCTGTCAGTCCATCTGACTGATCATCTGTCTTGAGGTCCTTTAAATGTCTAATGCTAAACTGATTTGGTTTAGACCACAGGTCTGCAACCCGCGGCTCTTTCAGCCGTCTCCTGTGGCTCCCAGTCCTCTGCCATATGCACTTCAAAAAAAAAAGTGTGACTAAAAAAGGTCAACCAATCAATTCAAATATGCAGGGTAAGTGCATATCTCGCCTTGGTTCCACTCCTCAGTCAAACCCTGTTCTGCGCATGCGCGCATGTACATGCATGTGCACACATTTTTTGCGGCTCCCAGTTTTTCCTTTTATGAGGGAACCGGTTCTGAGTGGCTCTTTCACTGTTTCAGGTTGCTGACTCCTGGTTTAGACCTAGATGAACAATCTGCTGTTAAACTGTTTCCTTCACCTACTTGCTAGTGAAGCACAGAGAATTTCCTTCTCTTCAGCATGCAGATGGAAAAAGTCAAGAGGCCCAGGGTTTCTATTGGAGCATGTTATTTAAATAAACTTTATTTGTCCTTTTGGACCTTAAGAGTCTGTCTCTAGTTAACAGGCTTGGTTCTGTTCATCAAGTATAAGTGACTATGGATGATAACAAAGGGCAAGATTCCAACCATGATTATTTTAAAAAGAGCCAGTTTGGTGTAATGGTTCAGATAATTACCCAGCAATCAGAAACTGTAAGTTCTAGTCCTGCCTTAAGCCTGAAAGCCAGGTGGGTCACCTTGGACCAGTTACTCTCTTTCAGTTCAACTCTCCTCACAGGGTGGTTGTTCTGGGGAAAATAGGAGGAATGAGTATTATGTATGTTGCCTTGAGTTAATCATAAAAGTAATAAAGGAAGGGAAAAAGTCTAATAAAAAATAAATACAAAATTCCCTAGATGTTTCAATATAACATGAAGATGTGCCAGATACTGTTTTGTTCTGATATTATATTATTAGGACTTGATCCATTCATAAATAATAACATTATGTATGAATACCCTTGACGACTAATTCTATTTCATTTAGACTAAAATATAATGGAATCAATGATCAAGGACAATAAGAAATATTTTTATTATTGCATGCAGAAAGATGGAAGAATAGTGAAATACCCACAACAGTAGATTAGATTATAACATTGATGGAGCTTGTGGAAATGGCTAAATTGAAGACTTTGGTCACAGAAAAATGATAAAAGACCTTTTAAAAAGATTGGAAGCCTTATATCGACTTTTTACTGAAAGAAGAAAAGACTGGCCTGGTGATTTATGGATTTGGAGGTTAAAAAGGGTTAAAGAGTGAGGGGAAAGAATAAGAGGGCAATTACTCAATGGAAAGATGGGAGGAAATCAAAATTCTGTTTCTTTTTTTTACTTTTTCTTGTTTCCTATCTTTTATTTTTCTTTTCATTGTTTGCTTCTGCTGTATTCTAAAATTCTAATAAAATATTTTTTAAGGACATTTATTTATATTTTTGAATCTTTTGCACTTTCTAACTGGGTGAATGGCTTCTAAAGAAAGTAAACAATCCTTTAAAACCTATGCAGTGTGGGAAGGTCTTTTTAAGTTTTATTTAATGGCTAAAAATGCTTCATATTTACTGAAGTGCTGGGCCCCTTGTATTAAGGCTTCTGTGGTGTTTCAATAGGTGGCAGCACCTGGCTAAGCTTATCTGATCTTTAAAGCTAAGCATCATTTCGTACTTAGATGGGAGGATACCAGAATATTAGGGCTATAGGCAATGGCAACTCAGGAAAGCTTTAAAATCATCCTGGGAGGAGGAATGATGATCCATTTGTGTATCATTTCCAGGGAAAATGAAATGAAAATGATTAAATTGACTAAATGCACACACAGTTCCTGGATGACTAATGAACCATGCTGCATTGATAAGGAGAGTGGTTATAAACTATTTTCATCATCCTTTTCACCTCAATTGCTTTGTTGTTAGTTGTGAAGTCATGTCCGACCCATTGTGACCCCATGGACAACATTCCTCCAGGCCTTCCTGTCCTCTACCATCTTCTGGAAATCATTTAAGCTCACACCTACTGCTTCAGTGACTCCATCCAGCCACCTCATTCTCTGTCGTCCCCTTCTTCTATTGCCCTCAATCTTTCCCAGCATTAGGCTTTTCTCCAGTGAGTCCTTCCTTCTCATTAGGTGGCGAGAATATTTGAGTTTCAACTACAGGATCTGGCTTCTAAAGAGCAGTAAGGGTTGATCTCTAGGACTGACCGGTTTGAACGTCTTGCAGTCCAAGGGACTCGCAGGAGTCTTCTCCAGCACCACAGTTCAAAGGCCTCAATTCTTCGGCGCTCAGCCTTTCTTATGGTCCAACTTTCACAGCCATACATTGCAACTGGGAAAACCATAGCCTTGACTACATGCACTTCTGTTGGCAAGGTGACGTCTCTGCTTTTTAGCATTCTGTCTAGATTTGCCATTGCTTTCCTCCCCAGGAGCAAGCGTCTTTTAATTTCTTGGTTGCAGTCCCCATATGCGGTGATCTTGGAGCCCAGGAAAATAAAATCTGTCACTACCTCCATTTCTTCCCCATTTTTTCCAGGAATTGAGAGGCCCGGATGCCATGATCTTTTTTTTTAATGTTGAGTTTCAAGCCCACTTTTGCACTCTCCTTCTTCACCTGCAACAAGAGGCTCTTTAGTTCCTCTTCACTTTCTGCCATTAGAGTGGTATCATCTGCATATCTTAGGTTGTTGATATTTCCCCCGGCAATCTTAATTCCAACTTTTGATTCATCTAGCCCTGCCTTTCTCATGATGTGCTCTGCATATAAGTTAAATAGGCAAGGTGACAGAATACAGCCTTGCCGGACTCCTTTCCCAATTTTGAACCAATCAGTGGTTCCGTGTCCAGTTCTCACTGTTGCTTCTTGACCCGCATATAGGTTTTTCAAGAGACAAATAAGATGGTCTGGTATTCCCATCTCTTTAAGAACTTGCCACAGTTTGTTGTGATCCACGCAATCAAATGCTTTAGCATAGTCAATGAAGCAGAAGTAGATGTTTTTCTGGAACTCATCCCTAGCTTTCTCCATGATCTAGCATAAATTGGCAATTTGATCTCTAGTTCCTCTGCCTCTTTGAAATCCTGCCTGTACTTCTGGTAGTTCTCGATCCACATACTGCTGGAGACTAGCTTGTAGGATTTTAAGCATAACTTTACTAGCATGTGAAATGAGTGCAATGGTGCGATACTTTGAACATTCTTTGGCATTGCCTTTCTTTGGAATTGGAATGTAAACTGACCTTTTCCAATCCTGTGGCCACTATTGAGTTTTCCAAATTTGCTGGCAAATTGAGTGTAGCACTTTTACTGCATCGTCTTTTAATATTTTGAATAGCTCAGCTGGAATACTGTCACCTCCACTAGCTTTGTTGCTTCTCAGCTTTCCTAAGGCCCATTTCACTTCACATTCTAGGTTGTGTGGCTCGAGGTCAGTGACCACCCAATTGTGGTAATCTGGGACGTTAAGCTCGTTCTTGTATAGTTCTGTGTAATTTTTCCGGTCCCTGCCATTTTGGTCCTTTATCATGCCCATCTTTGCATGAAACACTCCCTTCATCTCCAATTTTCTTGAAAAGATCTCTGGTCCTCCCTATCCTATTGTTTTCCTGTATTTCTTTGCAGTGTTCATTTAAGAAGGCATTCTTATTTCTTCTAGCTATTCTCTGGAATTCTACATTCAATTGGGCATATCTTTCTTTTTCTCCCTTGCCTTTCGCTTCCTTTCTTTCCTCAGCTATTTGCAAAGTTTCCTCAGACAGCCATTTTGCTTTCTTGCATTTCTTTTTCTTTGGGATGGTTTTAGTTGCTACTTCTTGTACAATGTTGTGAACCTCTGTCCATAATTCTTCAGGCACTCTGTCTATCAGATCTAATTCCTTAAATCTATTTGTCACCTCTACTGTGTATTCATCAGGCATATGATTTAGTTCATATCTTGAGTGGCCTAGTGCTTTTCCCCACTTTCTTCAATATAAGCCTAAATTTTGCAATGAGAAGCTCATGGTCTGAGCCACAGTCAGCTCCTGGTCTTGTTTTTACTGACTGTATAGAGCTTCTTCATCTTTGGCTGCAGAGCACATTTTCAATCTGATTTCTATGTTGGCCGTCTGGTGATGTCCATGTGTAGAGCCATCTCTTGGGTTGTTGGAACAGAGTGTTTGCTATGACCATCGTATTTTCTTGACAAAATTCTATCAGCCTGTGCCCTGCTACATTTTGTACTCCAAGGCCAAACTTGCCTGTTATTCCGGTTATCTTTTGGCTTCCTACTTTAGCATTCCAATCCCCCATGATGATAAGGAGATCATTGTTTCTTGTTAGTTCTATAAGGTGCTGTAGGGCTTCATAGAACCGGTCAATTTCATCCTCTTAAGCACCACTGGTTGGGGCATAGACTTGGACTACTGTGATATTGAATGGTTTGCCTTGGATTTGCACTGAGATTATTCTGTCATTTTGGGGGTTGTATCCCAGTATTGCTTTTCCTACTCTTTTATTGACTGAAGGCTGCTCCATTTGTTCTGAGGGATTCTTGCCCGCAGTAGTATACCTGATGGTCATCCGAATTAAATTCACCCATTCCTGTCCATTTTAGTTCGCTGATTCCTAAGATGTCGATGTTCAGTCTTGTCATCTCTTGTTTGACCACGTCCAGCTTGCTTTGATTCATGGATCTTAAATTCCAGGTTCCTATGGAGCAAAAATCTTTACAGCATCGGACTTCCTTTCACCACCAGATGCATCCACAGCTGAGTGTCCTTCCTGCTTTGGCCCAGTCGCTTCATTCTTTCTGGCGCTACTAGTATGTAGTCCTCTGCTCTTCCCCAGTAGCATATTGGACACCTCTCAATTGCTACTAAGTATTTAATATACATATATACATATATATATGTACATATATATACATCTACATCTACATATATATATATATATGTATGTATATGCAAAGGTAAAGGTTCCCCCGCACATGTGTGCTAGTCGTTTCCGACTCTAGGGGCCAGTGCTCATCTCCGTTTCAAAGCCGAAGAGCCAGTGTTTGTCCGAGGACGTCTCTGTGGTAACGTGGCCGGCATGACTAGATGCCAAAGGCACACGGAACGCTGTTACCTTCCCCCCGTAGTGGTCCCTATTTTTCTACTTGCATTTTTTATGTGCTTTCGAACTGCTAGGTTGGCAGAAGCTGGGACGAGTAACAGGCATTCACTCTGTTACGTGGCACTCGGGATTCGACCTGCCAAACTACCGACCTTCTGATCGACAAGCTCAGCGTCCTAACCCACTGAGCCACCGCGTCCCATACATTCTTTGCAGAATTGTAGTCTTTACCAGCATCCTGTAAGTTGTCAATATTATCCTGTTCCATCTTGCCGAATAAAAGGGTTGATTAAATTTTTCCTTCACTTTTTTATGAACATATCTTTGTTGATTATAGTTTGTATTCTCAGTATTTGAGCTACATTCAGTGTTCTCAAATTTATTGCTTCAGTAATTCTGTTCATTTGTACAACATGTGGATACTTTCTGCATTAGTAATTTCCTTTAAATGTCTTGATTTTTTTCCCCCAGTTCTGATTTTTAATGAGCTGATGTGCTGAAGCTTCTTATCTTGAAACATCTTGTTTCTTTCCTTATTTAATCAGGATATGTCTTAACATAAGGATTAGACTGCAGCTCTGTTGTTAGTAAGGATGCCATTTATGAAATAACTGGCTGCCTTAGTTTTGCTGAGGCTCTATAGCTGAAATGATCAACTGCTCTGTCAATTCAGGATGGGAAATAAAGGGGAAGGGTCACTGACCCCTTCAAATTCCTTCAACCATATACGGCCTGTCCCGTAATAGGGCCATAGGAAGTATAGCATACTTCTAAACATATGTTCAGACAATGCAAAGCAAGGATTCTCTCCTTCCCAGGAAATATATTTACTGTGAAACAAGAAAGCCAGCCTTTCCATATGTGCATGGAAATGGAGGTTCAGTGAAATATACTTCTTTTCTATGGCTGCAGTTCAATTGGCTCCATTTTCTATGACCTAATAATTTTACTTAATCAGATTGAAACAATAAGAAATAACTATTTCTAATCATGATTCTTCTTCATGTTTTAATATCTAGTACAAGTACTTATTTATTGGATAATAATTTGCATTTATTTGTCACAGGATTGATATTAAAATGCACATACTTTCAGTTGCATCTGTTCCCACATTAAACAACCCCGAAATGAGAAAATAAATATATTATAAAAATTCAGTTAAGAACAACAATATCGGAGCTTAACTATAGGTAGCCTTCACCACTATAATCATGACAGGCAACTTAGTCGTTAAGTGAAGTCACAACTATGCTTATAATCTTAGTTCAACTTTTTTTTTTGCTTTACAGACCTACAAAGGTTGTAATTGCAAGGATTGTGCTCACAAATTTACTTTTTCATCACTGTTATAACTGCAAATGGTTGCTAAATGAAGTCACTAAATAAGGACCGCCTTTATAGATCCAAGCACATTTATTACAATGGACACTAAAGTTGTAGCTTGAAGCCAACAGGTGATATACCACATCTTGAATTACACATCTCCAAACCCAAAAGAGCTCTAACATGCACTATAATTTTTTGAATATGCTGCTTTTTTGGCACTGCATTGTTGCTTTCATCTGCTTTTTCTTCCTGTTTGGGAAGAATGCACCTTCTAATGTGTGTTTTCTGATAGGACATGAAGTTTTGGGAGCATGAGCACTAATTGGAGTCCAATCTCAGCTGTGGAATAATTCAAGATGAGTGATGACTGGAAGAACATGCTGTTTAGAGTTACAGGCTTATGACAGTTGAATGGTGGCACAGTGGATAGCATGCACTGTGCAGGCTAACTCTTCCCACAGCCAGGATTTCAATCCTTGATTTAGCCTTCCATCTTCTGAGGTTGGTAAAATGAGGACCCAAATTTTGGGGGACAATATGTTGACATTTTAAACCACCCAGAGCATGCTGTAAAAGCACTATGAGGCGGTATGTAAGTTCGAACGTTATTGGTATTGCTATGAAAGTGAAGGAAAAGTGTCAGTGAATCAGGCTTAACAGGAACAAAATGCAAATTGAGTGTCTACTGTTTCTGAAATTAGATGTACATCAAATCAGCTGTGATGTGGCAAACCAGTGTATATGTAATATCTAGCTTTTAATATTTTGATTACAAGCATGCCCTTTTCACACTCAGTTTACTACTTTTTGAAAATAAAATATATGGGGTACTATATTTGCAACTTGATCTCTACATTAGATTCTTTGTTTATCCTAGTAAGTAATAGGAAGGCAGAATCATGGATGTAGTAGACCTTTTAATAACAAGACTGATATTTGGGAAGCATATTGAAGGTATCTACTCATTATACTTTTACCCTTGTTTGAAAGGTTATTAGTATTAGCAGGCCAGGGACACAATAGTTTTCCTAGTTCCCTGTTTCAGAATATTATTCAATATAGTAGGCTTACTATATTAAGTGTTTTGAATAAAGAAAGAGAAAAAAGAGTAGTACTGAATTCTTCAATTCAGTATAGAATAACTAATGGGTATTAATTTACTATATTAATTTACTGTAGCTACCAGAACTAATGCATGTGTTAAAAATACTTCAGTAACCTACAAAGCTAAGGGAATAAAACTTTGTACTTATGAAAAGTGTTATTTGAATATAGTGGAGTTTGTTTGTTTATTACCCCACCTTTATTATTTTACAAATAACTTAAGGTGGCAAACGTATCCACCCATTTTCCCCACAACAACCTAGGAGGTGAGCTGGGCTGAGAGAGAGAATGACTGTCCCAAAGTCACCCAGCTGGCTTTTGTGGTTAAGGTGGGACTTGAACTTACAGTCTCTTGCTTTATAGCCTTGTGCCTTAAACACTGGACCAAGCTAGCTTTAATGACCTTATATAATTAGGCTTCGTCTCAATCCTGCCAAGACTGAGTGGCTGTGCATACCGGCATCTCGGACTAACCAGCCCATTCCATCTCTAATGATGGGGGGTGAGGTGTTACCCCCCATCGATAGGGCTCGCAACTTGGGTGTCCTCCTGGATTCGCGGCTCAGTTTTGAAGACCATATAGGAGCCATGACCAGGGGGGCTTTTGCCCAGGTTCACCTGGTGCGCCAGTTGCGGCCCTACCTGGACCAAGATGCCCTACGCGCAGTCACTCATGCGCTCGTGACCTCCCAATTGGACTACTGCAACGCTCTCTACATGGGGCTGCCCTTGAGGACCACTCAGAGCCTCCAGCTGGTGCAGAATGCAGCCGCGCAGGTTGTGATGGGGGTTTCCTGATACTCCCATGTAACACCTCTACTCCAATGCGAGCTGCATTGGCTTCCGGTTGCCCTCCTGGTGAGATTCAAGGTGCTGGTGATGACCTATAAAGCCCTAAATGACTTGGGTCCGGGATATCTGAGGGAACACCTGCTGCCGGCATCAAGCTCCCTTCGTCCTGTGCGCTCCCACAGGGAGGGTCTTCTCAGGGTACCGCCGGTAAAAGATTGCTGCCTGTAGAGCTTAGGACTGCCCTTGACCTTCGCTCATTCCGCCAGGACGTGAAGACCTGGCTCTTCGAGCTTTCTGGCCTGGACTGAGAGTATTAACTGGGGTTTTAATTGTATTTTAATTGTAATTGGGGATTTTAGTTCAAGGTTAGTGTAATTATTTTAATTGTTTTTAATTTTTGTAACTTGTGTATTGTTTTTAAAAAACCTTGTGAACCGCCCTGAGTCCTACGGGAGAAGGGCGGTATATGAGTCTAATAAAATAAATAAATAAATAAATATAATAATGACCCTTCTTTTTCTCTCCTATGGACTAGAAAGAATAGTGGCTCTTGCAGCAGAGATGGGAACAGAGAGTGGAAGTAACTGTGTCTATTGTTGTAATCGGGAAGGTGATGTGTGTGGTCATTTACTGATAGACTGTTGGATAAATAAATAAAAGTGGAAGTTGTTCTCATTCAAGAGGGTGAAGAAATAATATGGCTAGAAGCATTTTGCAATTTGTAAAAAGTGGGAGCGCTTAAAATGAATTTAAAACATCTGCTTTTCCTATGTGTGCTAAGTAACATCTCTATATAGAGTATTAGACAAAAAATTGTCAACATCAGATTTGGTTGGGTCTGCAGAATTCTGAATTACACAGCTAAGCAGAACACTAATTTAGAGTACTGGCAAAAATATTTTAAGTCACAGGACACAACTGGAAAAAATTGGAAAGAATTTGAAACACCTGCCCCACTCTTCTTGACAATGTGTAAACTATTATGAAAGCATTTCAGAGCAAGCTTTGCTGCCAAAATTCAGTAGCAGAGATAGCATTTTGGATTGCAGACAGTTAAAAGATCTGTTGATTCCTGGATCCTTTTTTAAAAAAATTCTGCCACACCAGAGTCTTTCCAGAATATCTCTCTTCTGATTTCCCTTCTCTACATTTCCAGGGTGTAAGAATGTTCATATCCAAACTTGTATGTACTGTTTTAATTTACAGATTTTTATATGCATTTTCTTAATATCCTTTTGTAAACATTTTTCCAGAAAAAATGAATTCTTATGCATACATTTTTATTCATAGTATGCAAATGTAAGTATATATTATTTGTATTGGAAACCTCAAAACTGCACTTCAGATTCTGAGGCATAATAAGGGCGAAATGCAAACAGTTAATAATTTTAAAGCTGCTTGGCCTTTTGGTGGAGATCAAATGTCAAATCAAGTCCAAAATCATCTAACCATGTAGCTTCCAAATATATATATAAAATGGGTGAAAAAGAAAGTAATATTTGGCAGGTCATCACATTTTTTTGTTACAAGGGTCTTGATAGATTGGAATGTTTTACAATGCTTAAGACATTTATTTTTGTCTCATTTATTTTACTTTTAGACTGTCTTGTTTTTTTACCCATCCTCTGCTTTTTGTAACATCTCAGCTGATGGTAATATCCAAAAAACTGACAAGCTTGTAGGGTCTTTTGTGCTGCATTAATTAATTAATTACTTAATTGAATTTATTTGCTGCCCATCTTGTAGCAAATGACTGGGCGGTTTCTAGCATTAAAACATTAAAAACCTATCAAATAAAGAGTAAAAATAGAAATCCCAATCAAGATACAGTTAAAAGATGGGAAGTGGGGAAATAGGGTGTGTGAGGGGAGAGTTGGGATTGTGTCTTAATTCAACAACCACTGTGATGTTTCCCCATTAGAGCCCCAAGTCATCTGGCAGAACCATTTCTTCAGGTTCATGTGGAAGTACAGACGGGTGGAAACCAATCTCACCTGGAAGAGTAAGATGTCACAAAGTGCAGGAACCATGGCAGAGAAGGCCCTTCTGGACCCTGCCAGTTGGAATTCCTTGACTGGTGGAGCTCACAGTATGCCTTCTGTGCCAGCGTGGGTGGGGTGGGGCAGTCCTAGTGCGGAGACAGTTCCTCAAGTAGACTGGACCCATGCCATGCAGTTGATCCTAATAGCTCATAAAGTCATTCTCAATCTGTGGACTTCAGGTTTTTAAAAACTCATTTTAATGCAATGGATTCAAGAGAAACTTACTTTAAAACATTGATATATTAAATATTTGGCTAAATAAATCTAAAAACTAGCATCTGAAGGAATGTAACCAAATCTGAGATTGGTCTGCTCAGATCATGATAAATGGAACCTCTATAAACCTCGAGTAGATCCTACTCATTCATTGTTTCTTTTTCTGAGGGCAAGGGTGGGCACATAATGCTTTCCTATAGTCTGTGAGCCAGCAGAAAAGTGTGGTAGTGTAATTGTCCTAATTTCCAATCCTCCCTCCTCCTCTTCCCCCCAGGAATGGAGAGAAATTAGCTGCTGGCCCTAGGTCCTCATTTTGTGAAGATGAGTGAAATATCTCAAAGTAGTCTTGCTGCCAGCTGATCAGTGACTAGCTTATTCCCTTTTATGGGGCAAACCAAATTACTTTTGGTGGAGTGGGATGTACCAGCTATATTTCCTTCAAGTACGTTGTCATCTGAAAGAGCATTTATTTTCTGAAAGGCAGAGCCAATATGTGTATTTACCTGGGAATTAAAGGACACAAGGATCACTGGGCTCACAAAAGATGATTTTGCATTACCATTCAGTGGGTCTTGCCTAAAGCTGTAGTCTAGTACATGTGTACTTGTTTGAAAACAAACTTGTTGAAAGTAGTGGGGTAGCTTGCAATTCATAATGAGCCATAATGCTGTCTCCCTTCTCTCTTCAACATACCAACACACAAATACCAAAACGTAGATTCACTAGACCTCTTTCTGTTGAAATCGTCTGATGTTTAACTATTCTTTTGGAAAAGAAACTTGGGGAGAAGTTCCATTTTAATCACACTCCTCCACCATTGCCAACAATTGCAGCACTTCACCCCACTTCTTTTCCTGGAATTGTTCAGTTCTGTCGAAACTCATTCTTTTGGAATCTTGGCCCAAATGAGCTTGTGACATGGAGTAATGGGAATGCATGGCAGAGACTCAGTCTCTACAAAGTGGTGGAAAGTAGTTTTGGAAAGGGCCAAGTGTATACACATTTTTGTTCTATACTGGTTTTCTGAACAAATAGCCCTGATTCTTTTCCCCCAATTCTGTTTTAAAAGTGCAGTAAACCTGTGTTTGTATGAAGCCCATGTAAGATCTGACAATCAAAGTGCCAGGTAGGCATTATATCTGCCATGGAAGGAGGTGGTTAACAAGCAATGCAATGATTTTTAATCTACTAATTCTGAAGGAAAAAAAGTTTGATAAGTATTTCTTCCTTTTATAGGATTTTAAGGAGGCTTAAGGAGCTGTTCACATATTTATTGACAAGTCAATACTATATAATTAGATCAGGGGTCTTCAAATGTGGCCCTTTTCTGACTTGTGTACTTCAATTCCCAGAATTCCTCAGCCAGCATGCCTGGCTGAGGAACTCTGGGAATTGAAGTCCACACGTCAGAAAAGGGCCAAGGTTGAAGACCCCTGAATTAGATAATTTGGTGTAGTTAAAGTTGGATCAATTTCAACTTTTTTTAAAAAAAAATCAGCTTCAGTTCCTTCTGAATTCTAGCTATGAGGCTAGAAAACTCGCAGTCTGCAGTTTCCAGCCTAGAAGCTGCTTTAACTGCTACACGAAACTTGGTTTCTGCCCCTTTTACTTTATTTTTTAAAATATTTTATATGTTTTAAAACATATGCTATTACAAAGTAAATTAATATAAATATATGTTTAAAAAAATTGCAGGAAAATTTCATAACATTTGACTTTCAATAAATATGTTATTCAAACAACTTTGTTCATGCTAATTTGAGTTATTTGTATAACCTATGCTCTTTGTGTAAAGATGAGATACCTGATCTCCAAAATTATTCTAGGAAGTTTAGTGCTCCATTTTTAGATGGGTGGGTTTTTAAAATTCTGTCATCTCCTTCAGATTCAGGGCAATCACTAAACATGACAGTAGGATAAGAAACATAACCCGAGGATGCCCCAAGGCATTTTGATTTAAGTGAAGCTACAGCTTGAAAATTGCTCCCTGGCCTTAGCACTTCAAGCAATCATCAGACACAATTCTCTAGCTATTTATTCTTCCTTAAACATATGAAAATTCTATTGATTTACTTTAAATGCAGCATATACTGATTAAAAATGCGGTTTCAAAGAAAATAAGTTTGTATTGCTTTCACAGTACAAAAAAGACTGTTTTAAACCAAATTTGAGATATTAATAGGCACATTTCTAAAAAGAAATGAAAGAGAAAACAGCTTGGTTTTTTTTTAAAAAAAAATATCTCTGGAAAGAGGTTAACAAGTGAAAAAATCAAGAGTATTTCTAATGCTGCTATTATTTAATAATGAAATACAATGAAAAGTTCAGTATATATTTTGAAAGAATCAGAATCTATTATGGTTTAACATGGTTTATGATACTGGAGTTATACATTTTACCAGTGCTTTTTTTGTGGGGGAAAAAAGTGCCAGAACTCACACACATCATACAACAAAGATCCCCCCATCCTCTCCGTGTCTCCTTTGTTTTTACTGTCTGGTTTTAACTTTCTATGTTTTAATTGTATATGAAGCTGTAAGCCTCCCAGAGTTACCCTATGGTAAGATGGGCGCCCAATATGTTTTATAAATAAATAAAATATATAATAAATATAATATTTAAGAATATAATCATAATCTGCAGCAACCATTTATTTTACAAGAATAAAATAATTATAGCTGAGAGGCATATTACCATATGATCAGAAAATCCATGAATTTTATCATCGCATTAATTTATTCAGATTGTTATTGTGATCTACATTATTTTGAGTTATGCTTGTCACATTTCGTTATCCATGTCTCAGTCTATGTAGGTTGGTTCACCTATAAATATTTTCTTAGAACTATAGTCATTTAATATTTTATTATATATATTTTTAATAGACTAGTGGAAAAATCCATAATAAAGTGTGAAGTAATGCTTTTCTTAACAGTAAGAAAGTAAAAAAAAATGAAAAAAGTAATTTAGCTTTGCATTTTTAATGAGATGGGGAATAAGAGACAAATCAAGTTAATAAAGTAAGAATTAAGGTTAATGTAGTTATTTGTTTTTATATCTAGCACTGCAGTTATTAGAATTATGTGCTTCAGTTCTAATTATCTTTAATGTTCATCTTGTTAATTTGCTCTATGCGTCATTTTATGTTAGCCCATGTAAAACAGACCTCTTCAGTCTAAAGAATTGGATAATCATCTGTGCAGTTATACTATGTCTAACTAGTCAAGGCTACTTTATTCCTAAAGGAAAATTAATATCAGTTCCTGACTCGGGGCTCCTAGCTGAATATATGAATTGCCTTTGTTCTTCTTGATTTTTAATAATAATTTTAGAGTTTGTTTAAATGGAAAAGGTCAAATCATTTGGAAAGGAGGAAGGAAAAGAGGAATCAAGATATTAAATTAGGGTTGTGTAAAGGCAAAAAGATACCAAGGATCTCACGAAGAGCTGAGATAACAGAAGTTTCAAGATAGGATTGCTGAATTCTAGCTGAGGGCTTGAGATGTATTTATGACTGAAATGTCTCCTGTCTTTTCTATGTTCTTGTTTTTTGTACACATAATTTGAGTCTAATTCTGCTCCCTGCCTTTCCTAAATTGGATCTTAAGGCTTCACAGTTGATTATCAGCTGGATCCTTCTAGTTCTGGTTTGAACAGAGGCCTGGGATTCCGTTTTTAAATGAGATAGGAGCAGTACCTTACACTTGACTTGCAGTTCAGTGATATTTTATGTAAAGCCGGAAGGTTCCAATTTATCTCAAGCAGTTCTTTGACACTGAGATACTTTCCGAACATTATTTTTCCCAAATAATCTACATCAAACTCTTGAGTCCTAATTCATTTTTTGTTCAAAAACTTATTACCGGTAATTGTGGAGGGTTCAGTCTCAAAAAAGGGTCATAATATTGCAACATCAGCTTAAGGTTACTGTGTACCTCATTGGGAATTTATTTTTATTTGTTTATTCAATTTCTATGCTATCGGTTTCATTTCTCAATTAGTGCTTTTCACAATTTAATAATGGAGCTTAGTTTTCTGCAGCCTGGATTGGAAGCAGTTACAGATAGTCCACGACTTACAACCTCAATTGGGCCCAAATTTCTGTTGGTAAGCAAGTTAATTTTTAAGTGAGCTTTGCTCCATTTTATGATTTTCTTGTCACAATTATTAAATTAGCAACAGAGTTGTTAAGTGAATCTGGCTTCCTCACTGACTTTGCTTGTCAGAAGGTTGAAAAAGATGGTCTCAGATGACCCAGGATCCTGCAACTCATAAATGCATGCCAGTTGCCAAGTGTCCAAATTTTGATCACCATGACTTTGGGCATGATGCAATGATCATAAGTGCGAAACATGGTCATAAATCACTTGTTATAACTTCAAATGGTCACTAAACTACTAAACATGGTCATAAGTTGAGTATTACCTGTACTCACCAGAAGACAGTTCTGATTAGTAAAAATATTTTAAGAAGGAGGTTAAATATTCAGTATTCTACTTTTAAATACAAACCAAGGCAGAGAGGGTTTTGCTCTTTTTCTAGTGCCATTTTGATGTAAAGGAGACAAAGCTTGTCCCTTGTGAAGGATGTTGGATGGTGCCAATCGATCATTTTGGAAATGGGTACTTACATGTTTTCTTATTCTCAGAACTTGTTCTCACATCCAAAATCCTTTTGTGCAAATGTTATACCTGCTTATCTGGGCAGAATAAAAGTGTTTGGTTCATTGATGTTAAGTGGTTCAGAATTTATTACAGATCTTTTTTACATGTCATCCTAAGAAGTCATGGTTTCACATACCTGCACTAGTCATACATGTTTTACCTACCCACTTCGTTCTTTCTGTTTGAAAGAAGCAGCACAGTATGTAAACCTGAGATAATTTGTGTACCTCATCCTGTAGGTGCGATATACAAATGCAATCTTAGTCTTTCAGAGATTCATAATTTTAGACAGAATATTTTGGTTTCAGAATAATATAGAATTCAGATAATCTATTTAATTTCACTTAAAAAGAAAAATTCCATTTTAATTCTTGAAGTTGTGTTGCTATTTTAATGTAGTTGTCATGCAGAACAATGAATACAACTTTTTGTTTTGCAAGGGGTTCAGGTTGGCTGCATATTTGTTTTTATTTCCACCACACACCCCTTACATTTATTTCCCCTAAGCCAGGAACTATAGTAATGAGGTTTTTATATTCTCTAAGGAAGTTGAATAGCTAAATTCTAAAATGACCTATTTTGAGTTCACAAGCACCTATTTTCAATATATTAATTCAATCATTCAGATTTTTATATAAAATATGTTGAATATTTGATACTTTAAAGGATATGTCAGGATAAAGGTATGTCAGGATAAAGACTCATTATTATAGCTCTTCAAAATCTGTCCAGATGCTTAGTAATGTTGTCATAGGCTTTATCCATTTTTGATATACTTTTCAAATGAAAGGATATAAAATAGCATGAAGATGTAATATCCTTTAGCTGGTTTAAAGATTTAACATTCCAAAGCATTATAGAAAGAAAAACTCTTCACTTTGATTTAACATTTATGGAAATGTTAGATTCTTCTGATAGAAGACTCACGTGGTTGGAAAAAATAGTAAATTATTCTTTAAATAAAATTAAATAAAATTTGTCGATCAGAATGTCGGCAGTTTGGCGGGTCAAAATCTGTCCAGATGCTTAGTAATGTTGTCATAGGCTTTATCCATTTTTGATATACTTTTCAAATGAGCACCTTCTGCCAATGTCAGCACCCCACCGTCCTGTGCGCTCCCACAGAGAGGGCCTCCTCAGGGTGCCACCGCTCAAGGAATGTCGGCTGGTGGCCCCCAGGGGGAGGGCATTCTCAGTGGGTGCGCCAGCCCTCTGGAACAGCTTACCAACCGAAATCCGGATGGCCCCTGACCTCCGTACCTTTCGTCGCGACTTAAAAACTTTCCTGTTCCAGCAGTCCGGCCTGGCATGATAGCGTTAATTGGGGTCCCAGTTTGTTTTCATTAGTGTTTCTTATTATTTTTATTGTTCAATCTGTATACATTCCTTCCTCTGTACACCGCCCCGAGTCCCTCGGGAGAAGGGCGGTTTATAAAAACTAATAAATAAATAAATAAATAAATAAATATAAAATAGCATGAAGATGTAATATCCTTTAGCTGGTTTAAAGATTTAACATTCCAAAGCATTATAGAAAGAAAAACTCTTCACTTTGATTTAACATTTATGGAAATGTTAGATTCTTCTGATAGAAGTCTCACATGGTTGGAAAAAATAGTAAATTATTCTTTAAATAAAATTAAATAAAATTTGTCGATCAGAAGGTCGGCAGTTTGGCGGGTCAAATCCCGAGTGCCGCGTAGCAGAGTGAGCGCCTGTTACTCGTCCCAGCTTCTGCCAACCTAGCAGTTCGAAAGCACGTAAAAATGCAAGTAGAAAAATAGGGACCACTGCGGTGGGAAGGTAACAGCGTTCCGTGTGCCTTTGGCGTCTAGTCATGCCGGCCACATGACCACTGAGACGTCCTCGGACAAGCGCTGGCTCTTCGGCTTTGAAACGGAGATGAGCACCGGTCCCTAGAGTCGGAAACGACTAGCACGCATGTGCGGGGGAACCTTTACTTTACCTTTACCTTAAGTCTGGTTCATTCCAGTTGGGCTTATTCCCATAATAGTATAGATTTGAAACTTTTTTATTTATTTGCTTGGTGTATTTTTCCCTTTCAATTCTAACAGCAGTTATGAAATAAGCAATTTAATATTAACTAAATAGATATGCAAAACTTCCCATTTATAATTTGAAAGCTGTTTTGTGCTTGGAACAGTAGTTCCTACTCAAGATTATGTATTTTGAATTTGAAATATATTGCCCCTATTTAAATTGCAAATTCTTAGGAAGGAACATGATTTCATACTGTGGTTTTAGGAAAGAATTACATTGTGTTTTCTCTCTCTCCCTCCCTCTCTCTCCCTTTCTCTCTCTCTGTGTGTGTATGCGCGCACGCAGACTATTTCTAGGGTTGGAAGAGGAATTGGCCCAAAGACACCTAGCTGGCTTTGTGCCTAAGGCAGGACTAGAACTCATGGTTTCCAGGCATCTAGCCTGGAGCTTAAATCATTACACAGAACTGACTCTCATTTGTGTACTATATACATATTCCAATTACATTTTAAAACTGCAATATTTTAGTTGTTTGTTTTGAATGTGCAAGCAGTGGGCACTTGAGTTTGGTGTAAATAATAAAAGTTTTGGTAGAATCTCCAGGAAATGTAACAGCACACACACTGTTCATTCTCTAATAGGCTGACAAGCACATTACTATACAAGCAATAAATAATCAGACCAAATTTTAACTACAAGGATCATTGATTTGTTTATTCTCTAGTTAAAGGTTGCAAGACAAGTTGCACATTACTATACAAGCAATAAATAATCAGACCAAATTTTAACTACAACAAGGATCATTGATTTGTTTATTCTCTAGTTAAAGGTTGCAAGACAAGTTGAAAATATACTTTCCCTATAAGAAAAAAGATGAAGCAACACTGGTATATACAATAGCAATAGCATTTAGTACTTAGATTTATATACTGCTTCATAGTTCTTTGCAGCCCTTTCTAAGCGATTTACAGAATCAGCATACTGTCCCCAACAATCTGGGTCCTCATTTTACTGACCTCTGGAGGATTTGAAAGTTGAGTCAACCTTGAGCTGGTCAGAATCGAACTCCTGGCAGTGAGCTGAGTTAGCCTGCAATACTGCATTCTAACCACTGTGCTCTTACACAATACCTGGTATATGGCTCAAATCAAAGCCTCTGATGGAAACAGCTAAACTGTATCATTCAAAATGGTTTAGAAAGTTACTGTTGTTGAACTTCTTACTTTTATTTTTTTTCCTTCATATTTCTTATTCTTGTTAGAAGGAAAAATTTACTTTTGAGAACACTGTCTAACTGGGGAATTCTGGATACTGAAGTCCATGCATTTTAAACTTGCCAAGATTGCAAAACACTAGCTTAATAAGAGCTGTGTCTTGCTGATTCTGGCGTACCATAGAGAGGGGAACATTTTTGATAGATTTAGATTTTAGATTTTATTAGATTTATATACCGCCCTTCGCCAAAGAATTGAGGCCTTTGAACTATGGTGCTGGAGAAGACTCCTGCAAGTCCCTTGGACTGCAAGGCAATCAAACCGGTCAGTCCTAGAGGAGATCAACCCTGACTGCTCTTTAGAAGGCCAGATCCTGAAGCTAAAACTCAAATACTTTGGCCACCTAATGAGAAGGAAGGACTCACTGGAGAAGAGCCTAATGCTGGGAAAGATCGAGGGCAATAGAAGAAGGGGACGACAGAGAATGAGGTGGCTGGATGGAGTCACTGAAGCAGTAGGCGTGAGCTTAAATGGACTCCAGAAGATGGTAGAGGACAGGAAGGCCTGGAGGAATGTTGTCCATAGGGTCGCGATGGGTCGGACACGACTTCGCAGCTAACAACAACAATACCGCCCTTTCCCGAAGGACTCAGATAGACCAATGTGTACTGATTAGAATGCCTGGTATATTTATTTCTTTTTTAATGCAAAAGAATTTTTGCAGTATTTCTCTGCATTTGGATATCTTTGAGTTTACCTCCATTTTTCCTTCTTTTTCCCTGCTACAAATAAAAACAGTTTGCTGTTCTGGTTAAGGGCATCAGGCTAGAAACGGGGTAATTGTTTTAGTCAAGCCTTAGGCACAAAGGCATTCTCTCAGCCGTAGGAAGAAGGCAAGGGCAAGCCACTTTTGAAAATGTTCTCAAGGAAATTATATAGACCAGTGTTTTCTCAACCTTGGCCACTTGAATATGTATGGACTTCAGTTCTTTGAATTCTCCAGCCATCCAAGTTGGCTGGGGAACTTTGAGAGTTGAAGTCCACACATCAGGTGGCCAAGATTGAGGAACACTGACACAGATTTGTCCAAGATGGACTTGCCAACAACAAAAAGTTAAAAATGGTTGGGATACAGACATTTGGAATTCTGCTAAGCTTTCAAATGTGCTTTGTGTGTTTCTACTCAAAATACTGTTTTGAATGTCTGAAACTTGGAACAAAACCTGTGTGCAAAAGGAAATGTGCTGATATTCAGTGGCACTGTTTCAAGTCTTCTGTGCTGTGTTGGGCACAACGATTGTAGTGCTTTGCAGTTAAAGTTTGGATTTTCCTGCTCGAGAAATACCAGAGATCATTCGAGTGAAAGCTGCTCTTAGCTGAGGTTGGGAGGGATAGCCTGAGGCAGTATTTCTCAGCCTTAATCATTTTAAGACTTCTGGGAGTTGAAGTCCATATATCTTTAAAAGGCCATGGTTGAGAAACCTGAGGGCTGAAGTTTGGGAGCAGAGAATGAAATATTTAAGATACACATGGGAGACTGAGGAAGTCATTCTAAATCTGGCTGCTGTTAGGAAGAGGCCCAAAAAAGAAGCTCAGAAATTGCAGCAATGATCCTGGGACTCGATTGGATTTACTGCGGGTGTGCCTGTAGCTATGGGAGTTAGAGATTCTGCCTCAGAGACTTAACAGCATAACACTAACCAATTTGTTTTTGTTTCAATTTTAAAATAATACAGGGGAGGTTAATTTTCTCAGCTCCTTGTCTCCTTTGTTTTTCAAATCAGCTGCCTTTTGAGGGACATTTTTGATATTCCATACCTTCTTTTCCCAAATAAGATCTGCTTGCATAACTGCTGCTTGTATAAGCTCTGTTGCAATGCAGAAGCCAGGCTGAATTTGACACTGATTCCTGATGTATTTCCAAAACCGATCTGTTTTAGTCAAAATCTTCTGACAAATCTTCTATCTACAGTGGTCTCTAAGAAACAGTTTCCTTCTGATCTGGATCATTCAGTGGAAAGAAATAAACTATCCATCATTGTGAACTTCTTATGGACCAAAACAATATATAGACACATTAACAATATAACACAGTTTAAGCGCCATAAATTTTTGAACTAGCTAATCAGTATCCCAGTCTGTCCTTTCCCTTATACGAGACAATAACCTGTCTCCTTTCTAAAATACAGTGTATATTCAGTCCATTCAATCCTGATAGTTAAGCACAGTGCTTTTTTTGTAAAAGAAAAAGGTGCCGGAACTCACACATGTCATACAACCTGCCTTGCCTACAAGGCTCCATCCAAAAAAGGTGCCGGAACTCCGTTCTGAGCATTCTATGCGAAAAAAAAGCCCTGGTTAAGCAAATAATCACGTGATGAAACCCAGTTTTATGACCATTTTCACCACAGTCATTAAGAAAATCACCACAGTCTACAAATCCAGCTTCCATAGTTGACATTGCTTGTCAGAAACAAGCAATGGGAAGGCTGCAGATCATGATAATCTGATTGCAGGACACTGAAAACGGGCATAAATGCAAGCTACTTGCTAAGCACTCAAATTGTGATCATGTGACAACAGGGATGGTGCAATGGTCATAACTTTGAGGACAGGTGGTAAATTACTTATTCAGAGACAGTTGTAACTTTGAACCTTTGTTAAATGAATGATTGTAAGTTAGGAACTACCTGTCATAGTTTCTCTTGTTTCTTCCTGGATTCATAATCCTTCCTTCAAAGGTTAATATCAGCTCTTCAAGGTAGACCAGAATTGAACATCCAAGTCAATTACTATTACAGGATTACAGTAACCAAATCCTACAACTTTGAATGTGCCTCCCAGCTACCTTGTCTCGAAAGAATTGGGTTGGTTGTGGTCAAGTCTTGAGGCAAATTCCACTCCGGCTTTGGGATTTCTCTTATTTGATTGTTGTCTTGGCTGTGGCTCTTCTTCAAGATTACTTTCTCAGCCAATCTTATTTTCTGAGTTTTATCTTCTTCCAGTGTCAGACCTTCTCAAAAAGGTGGAATGAGTTATAAACTTTTTGGTGTTGCTGAATTCTTTGAGCAGTCCCACCCCTGGGCAAGCCTTCCGTTTTGTCTTTTCCACTTTTCCTCTTTTTCTTACCCCACCCAAACTTTAGGTTTTTCTATAGTTCTGAATTTTCTGACTGTTCCCCAAATCAGCTTATTTTCTCTCCATTCTGACCCTTGTTCTATTATCTGACTTCTGCCAGAAGGCCCAGCAGGAAAGACCTTAGTTCTTATTGCCCACATCCTGCAATTTAACCTTCTCCTTGTTTACACCAACTTTACTGATGGAAAATGGTTTTACTTCTAAATACACACAAACACTATGACACATATACTAAATCACGTCCAGGCTAATCCCCTTTAAGATTTCTCCCGTCTTGCCACAATCTCCCCCCCCTTTCCTGCCCCTAATCTAGGGCTAGTTAATCACATGCAACCCTCCTATAAAAAGACTCACTCAAACAATCTATAACTGGAAAAGATATGCTACTGACAGGAAGGGGCTAATCAGAAGGAGAGACAGATCAAGCTGTGGTAGCCAGAACAGGAGAAAGTTAATTTTAGAAGTATGTCTGATATTTCTGTGGCAGTGGTGGTGCTGTTATATGGTGTCACTTGCTCTGGATAGCAAAATGGATGGCATCTAAATTTAATAAATAAGTAACACACAAATACATAAAAAAATCAAGTTGGGTGAAGTTGAAAAATGCTGAGACCTGCAGAAAGGTCTTCTAAGGCACAAGTAGAAGACATAATGGAACTGACTGACAAGACAACCAACTCTATTAGCAAACCAGGGATTAAGGGAGAGAGTTAGGAGGAGGAGATGAAAAAAGAACTGCATCATCTTGAATTTCAAGTCAAACTCCTGGTAGTGTTACCTAGCACTCCCAGAAAATCAGCCACTATATCTAACAATAGCATTGGATGACACAGTCCTCCAGCATGGTAGAGCTTGTTCTCCAGCTTGCTGGCTTTGATTACCAGATGTTTTTGCAAACATTCAGTAGGCAAATGGTGCCCTCTATATCACCAATGAAATGTCAGGATTATTGGGATTAGCAAGAGTATGTGCATCACTCATGACTGCTCTCTTTCATTTTGTGCTTCTGAGTGTTTTGTGACATAACTAAGGCAGCCAGACGTGAGGACTTTTCTGCTTCTCTTGTGGGACTTCCCTCCTGGGTGGTAGCACTGGTTGTCTTGATTTCTTTCACTAATAATTTTATTTCTCCAAGAAGAATAATGCAGATTTTTTTAAAAATTTTTTTAGTAGTCAGCCAATCATACATCAGTACAGTTTACTTCTTCTAAACCAGTTGCCCTGATGGCCAAATGGGCAGCACCTTGGTCTTTACAGCTGCAACTAAATGAAAGTCTGCCATGTACTTCAAGCAGGAGCTGCCAGTCTAGGAAAATCCCCAAGTTGCACACTGGGTCTGTCTGGGGTAGTGCCATCCCATCCAGAACTAAGGATAATAACCCTCCAGATTCTCAGGCTGTGCATATCCACAGCCACTCTATCTTAGCAGAGTTCAGTTGAAGCCTCCTGTCCCCCATCCAGACCCCGGCAACCTCGTTGAATCTTGGATGCCTACCAAAGTAATTGTTCCACAGAAGTTTCACCTAATATTGTTAAGAAGGAGTTACCTTAGTCTATTTTCCTTCCTCTCCTGGACTTAACAATTTCTTCTGTATCAACCCAGTCTCCTCCCTCAACCATCTTCCTTCTTTCTCTTTTTCCCCATCCTCTGTTAAACATTCTATCACATATTCCTTGGAGCAGTGTAGAGCATAAGAAGGTTAGTTGGACTAGAGCAGGGGTCTTCATACTTGGCCTTTTTATGATTTGTGGACTTCAACTCCCAGAATTCCTCAGCTAGGCACACTGCCTGAGGAATTCTGGGAGTTGAAGTCCACAAGTCATAAAAGAACCAAGTTTGAAGACCCCTGGACTAGAGGTTCCACTGAATATTTCTGTACAGCAGAAAGTTGGCCCTTTTATGACTTGTGGACTTCAACTTCCAGAATTCCTTAGCCAGCATGGCTGGCTGAAGAATTCTGGGAGTTGAAGTCCACAAGTCATAAAAGGGCCAAGTTTGAAAACCCCTGCTGTAGAGGCTTGCCATACTGTATGTCATATTCATTGTCGCCATCGTTATTGTCATCAAGAAGGACATTTGTGTTTTTAATTATATGTAGAGAGTAATATTATACCTCATATTTCTCAAAATGTTAGTTTTTCAGAATTTCCTCAATCTATAACATATTTTTAAACTTGGGAAGCTATTTCAGAGAGCTTTAATAGCCTAGATTCTAAATAATCTAACATTTGCTCAGTAACAACTCTTTTGAAACAGCATTTTCCATCACTTTACCTTAAATTTATGTTGGATTGAAAGGGGAGTTAACTTAATGTGAGTGGCAGAGTTCCCATTAGTTTCTGTACTAGCAAATTGCGTAAGTTGTGAATGCAAATATATGTGCTCAAGAAATGAAGGCATATTAGGCAGACAGTATCATTTTAGGAGAGTTACAAAAGCTATTGCACAACAGTGGGAGAAGACCTAGATTAACCAAACTACATTTTCAGTTTATTATAGCTCCAGGATATTGATTTCTTGCAAAGGCTTTGAAATTCCGTAAGGATTTACACTGCCAGACTTTATTATTTTAAAAGCATTTTAGCCAACCACAGTAGCTATACATGTAAATGTTTTAGGAGGCACCAGATAGAAATCTACTTAGTGCTCAGAGTAATGTGCTGTCATAAAATAAACAAAAGATGATTTAATGTAGAATACCTTTGCTAATGTAGAGGAATTGAGGACAAAATATACACATAAACATACTCGGATGGGAAGCATGGAAAACATGTACTAGTGGAGTACATACTCGGAATCAACTACTAGGGACTTTGTATTTATTGTTTAAGTTAAGTTGAATAATATTTTTGGAAACATGAAATGGTAAGGTTTCAGATTAGGTTTAAAGGGTATCGGTATCAAATACTGAACAAAATGTTCGGCTACACAGTTAAAGTGCTTAGCTTGTGAGACAACAAATTGAATTGGAAGCTAATAGTGTGTGATTCAGAGAACACAAACTAAACTTACATTTGGGACAATTGAACTTATGTGAAGGTTTAAGTGGGAAAACTATTGATAGATGGCCATTATGTAAACATTCAACAACTACTAGGTATTGTGCCAAGTATCTATTAATTTGGAAGGGTGGGAAGAACAAGTCTCAAGTTTAATTCCACCAGGGTAAAAAAAAAGTTTATAGCATCTCACTGGCAGTCAACTGGTTAGCTTTATTCTGATCTGCATTAAAGATTTTAATCTAGGTAAGCTATAACTGAGGTTTCTGATAAATCAAGCCAAGGAATTAAACTGAGACCTGAAGTGTTGAGAAATCTGTTATTTAGCACTGAATCCTGATCAGGAAACATGACATATTGATTGCTTAATCAGTATTCCTTTTGCAATGGGAAGAGAGTCATTGGCTAGAGATGAAGAGTAAATACCCTTTGGCATCTCGATTAACCATCATCAAGTTGCTGTTGCCTTGTTCCGTATCAGAACTGAATAAAAACCCAAGTAGACCATTTATCTCAGAAAATGAACTAAGCAGCCCTACAGGTGGGGCAGAATGCATCATAACAGGTAGGAATCTTTCTGATAACAAAGTCCTAGGTTGATTCTCTTGCTGCTGCTAGTACAATTGCAGCCATCATAGGCACTAGAGACTTTTCTGACAGTCAAATATGGTGGGAACTTATATATAAGCAAATTTATAGCTTTCCTTACTCAGTGTGAAAATACATGAACCTAGATGACTTGTCCATTAATCGTACATATGATTTATAATTGGACCAATGATAGAACAAGTTTTAAATTGGAAACTTGTTCAGATTTGGAACAGCCCAGATTTTAATGACTATAAAAATTAAATTGCATGCTTGAGTGATACTTTTAGGAATACGGTCAGTTATCTGGCAACTGTTAACTGTATAAAGTTATTTTAGTAACACTTGATGGTTTGGGGTAGGAAGCTAGGATGCTTAGGCAGTGTAAGCTTTCAGTGCTGGATTATGGCTGAATTTAAACTCAAGTTGTGGGCTGGAATGAAAGAAATTTAACAGAGCAGATAAAATATTGTTAAGCTAATTTATCAAGGCACCCAAGATATAATAGCATTAATCAAGGTTGATTTGTGTATCAGTGGAAAACTCAAGAAATTGCAGAATTATTCCTCAGAAGAAAACACTATTATTTCCCTTCCCTTCCTCAAATTGCTGTTGCCTTCCCTTCCCTCCCCTCCCCTTGATGTAGCAATACTAGGGGATAGTAAATAGAAGTTAAAGAACTGGAGAAGATCCTAAAGTATCTAGATCTGAAAATCAAAGTTGAAAAATTATGGCCTAAACCAGACATACCATAATTTAGCCCTACATATGAATGTCATTTAGAAAATCGGTGCTTTATCAAAATTTCCATCTGCCTATTACAAAATGCCAATTGCCTCGGTCTGCACATAGGCTTTGTCAATACATTGTGGCATCCAATTCTGGCTTTATATGCCTTTGTTCTTAAGGCTTGGTCTTGTATAGCCAGAATTAACCCCTCTGTATCTTTCTTCAACTTTCCTGCTTTTAGCTATTGCCAGGTGTTGTTATCAGCTTTGCCTGGTGGATTTTTTTATGTACTAGCCGTGTAATTCTTACCATGACTTTTTCCTGTTTTGCATTTGGAGATACATAGGTAGGTAGGTAAGATAAGATAAGATAAGATAAGATAAGATAAGATAAGATAAGATAAGATAGATAACCTTTATTGTCTTTTTTACTGTGGGCACAATGGCACAAATTAAAAATGAAATTTACTTGCTCTCAGAGTGTACACATACATAACACACATTTAAATGTACTATATACAACATGTGTATAGACCTACACCCTTATATATAAGTAACACAGAAAGAAGAAAATGAAGAAACTAAAGTGCTCTGATAATTTAGAATTCAAACAGACAAGCTTGTGCCACCTAACATGTTAGACTTAACATTTGTTGATAAGAAAGACAAAAAACTTGGATGGTGGACATCGCAATACCTGGAGTCAGCAAAACAGAAAAAAACAGAAAATCACAAAATATAAAGACCTGCAAATAGAGCAACTGTGGCAAAGAAAGCAAAGATAGTACCAGTAGTAATAAGTGTTTGGGTGCAATTCCAAAACATCTGGAGTATCACTTGAACACCACTAGTTTTGACAAAATCAGTCAATTGCAAAAGACAGTTTTATTTGGAACAGCTTACATCCTGCAACAAAACTTAACACCATCAGCCTATCCCATGTCCTTGGGAAGGATGCAGTAGAGGGACAAAAATGCCAAATCCAATCTAAACATTCAGCTGATTGTGCAACTAACTGTAATCATATATTACATCCCTGTAATGATACTGATAGATTACACTTGCCCCATAGAAATTGAGGCAGATGTTTACTTCAAGTATAGCAGTAAAGAAGACCATGCATTGGCTGATTATGTAAAATCTCAGGGGGTGTCCTAACTCCAAGACTCTTTTGTTTCTCAGGAGCTAGAATTAATCCTTTCTTAGAAATAATGGCAGGTGGAGATGCACAGTTGAATTATGCACAGTGTTTCTGGAATTTTAATTAAATTCCATATGATTTGGTCTTATATTTTCATCTAAATGTTCGCATTTGGCAGTGTGTCGTTGTATTTTAAGAGAAATCACATCTTCTGTTTTAATGCTCACTTTATTCTACTGGCAATAATTATTAGAATGGGGATAGTTATAAATATATCCATTGAAAATTCTCTCAGAAATTATTCCGATATTCAATAGTGATTTATTTTATCTTTGTGTTAACTCAGTATGATTCTGTTGTGATAATTTGTGTCCTTAATACTCAGTACATTGCAATATTCAGAATGCTAGAGCGGTCTAGGAAATGTAGTCCTTGTCTATATTGGGCCCATAATTTTAATAAAGTCACTGGCTCAATATCTAACTTAATTCACATGGTGCTACTGATAAAGGAATAGCATATGGAGGAAATCATGTATGGTTGATATACATATCTTAGAAGAAAAGTGGATAAATGGTTCTTCAGAAATTATTTGTTTTTTTAATCACTCCTTCTATTGGAGGAACTAAATGGTAATTATCAGGTAGTAGGATTACTCTAATTCCTAGCATGCTTCAACTAAACTGGCATACAATACTTTCCACTTTTTAATTTCAATAAGATAGTAGAAAATGTGTTGTATGTAGGGGGTGTATAAAATTTCAGATTCCAAGATAAAAAATAATAATTTATCCATTGTATAAGTAGGCAAACCAAAGTGTAATTTGGACAAATTGAATGCAATTCTAAGCAAAACTAGAAAAGAACATACTTAGATTTTGTAATTACACATTCCTGCCACTGCTAAAACTTGTTATGTAGATATATACTTTTATATAGGAAACTCCTACATACAAAAAAAAATATCAGTTAATATTACATTTCTTTTTTCTCCTTTGACTAAACCTAGGCAAAGGGAACAAAAGGGTTTTCTATTGTTATCATTTTCTAATTATTACTTTGGAGTAAAACCAGAAGATAGGTCTTCTCGAAGGGGGCTCCTGTTTAATGGAAATACCTTCCTCTTGACATATGGTTAGTATCTTCCTCTTGACATATAGTTAACCCGCTGGCCTTTAGAAAGATTGTCTAGACATCATTCTTTCTCTTGTCCTCTGAGTCATAATGTGTTGGAACACTGATTGGTTCATGGTGTAACCGCTGTATGGATCATCGTTTTATTATTTTTACATGATTGATTCTTGATGTATGCATACAGTTTTGCATTCTTTTGTTAGATTTTGTTGCTTTTTCTTTTTGTAAGCAATCCAGAATCATCTTGATTAAGTTGGGAAGCTGTATAAATGTTTAAAATGAAATAAATCTGCCCTCAGTTTTTGCCTTAGATAAGGTTGTTGTTGTTGTTGGGGTGCCATATACAGAACATCCTAGAGACAGCAGATTATCAGCCAGATTTTAGGCCAGGACATGGACTGGAAGCAATATTCTGAAAAAAGGTTCTACATTTAGGCAAGAAAAACCAAATGTACAGGTATAGTATAGGGGGTACCTTGCTCAATAGTAGCAACTGTGAGAGGGATCTCGGAATCCTAGTGGACAATCATTTAGATATGAGCCAGCAGTGTGCTGCAGCTACCAAAAAAGCCAACCCAGTGTTAGGCTGCATTAACAGAGGGATAGAATCAAGATCACATGAAATGTTAATACCACTTTACAATGCCTTGGTAAGGCCACACTTAGAATACTGCATCCAGTTTTGGTCACCACGATGTAACAAAGATGTTGAGACTCTGGAAAGAGTACAGAGAAGAGCAACAAAGATGATTAGGGGACTGGAGGCTAAAAAATAAAAGGAACGGTTGCTGGAATTGGGTATGTCTAGTTTAATGAAGAGAAGGACAAGGGGGGACATGATAGTGTTCCAATATCTCAGGGGCTGCCACAAAGAAGAGGGAGTCAAGCTATTCTCCAAAGCCCCTGAAGGCAAGACAAGAAGCAATGGATGGACACTAAACCAAAGAGAGAAGCAACCTAGAACTAAGGGGAAACTTCCTGACAGTTAGAACAATTAACCAGTGGAACAACCTGCCTCCAGAAGCGGTGAATGCTTCTGCAGTCCTTCCTTCCTTCCTTCTTTCCTTCCTTCCTCAGCAGTTTAACCCAAGGGTGTGGGGACACATCCATCCATTGAGTGCTAACAAGACATTTCTTTTTCCTTCCTTCCTTTTTAACTTTTAGACAAAGCTACTAGAAAAAGTCGTATTACCCACCGGTTTTGTAGAAGGTAATATCAGTATTAGCTGATGCTGTAGTGGAAGACTAATCCAGGAGAGAAGCAACCTGGAATTAAGGAGAAACTTCCTAACAATGAGAACAAGCCTTCAGAAATTGTGGGTGCTTCATCCCTGGGAGATTTTAAAGAAGAGATTGGACAGCCACTTGTCTCAAATTGTATAGGGTCTCCTGCTTGAGCAAGGGGTTGGACTAGAACAGGGGTAGGCAACCTCGGCTCTTTTATGACTCATGGACTTCAACTCCCAGAATTCCTGAGCCAGCATAGCTGGCTCAGGAATTCTGGGAGTTGACGTCCATGAGTCATAAAAGAGCCGAGGTTGCCTACCCCTGGACTAGAAGAACTCCAAGCTCACTTCCAACTCTATTCTGATTGATGTTGAAGTCTTCTCCCTAGAAACCCATATGATACACTTCCTCCTGGTAATTAGGAAAACAGTTTAAAGGAGCTGTTCAAAAGAGTTTTTTAATATGGGGTCTATTTATTTAATGTATTTCACTCCTGCCTCAATAAAAGGGACTCCCACAGCAGTTTACACAGAATAAATAAAACTATTTAAAACATCCAGAATACCATCTTAGTCAGGGGTGTCAAACTCAATTTCATTGAGGGCCGCATCAGCATTGCGGTTGCCCTCAAGGGGCCGGGTGGGTATGGCCAGGGTGGGCGTGGCCTACTGGGTAGGCGTGGCTAGAGTGGGTATGGCCTACTGGGTGGGCGTGGCCAGCTCTACATCGTTCGCATCAAGGGTGCCTATGGGGGCCTGGGCAGGAGTGGGACAGATCTGAGGGTCTCTGGCAGAAGGAGGGTCTCTGGGCCAGGGCCAAGGCAGTGGGGGCCGTTCCCTCACTGTTTCCAGGATGGCTTCGCGGGCCGCATGAAACCACTTTGCGGGCCGGATCTGGCCCCCGGGCCTTGTGTTTGACATGTCTGATCTTAGTGATAAATTAGAAGCAAGAGAAACAGAACTGAAAGTCAAATGATAATGATGCCATAAGATAAAGATGGAAAATGGCAAAAACTAAGATGTAGCTAAGATATGCTGTAGTTGTAAAAGGCGAAAGATTTATACGATCTGAAGAGAAACCAGAGAAGAAGCTCTCTAGTTGGCATAAGGGATGAGGCTGTCCCAAAGGTGCTTTTTCAGGAGGCAACTGGACTTTCTTGTTTCTTTTTGAAGACGTTTCGCTTCTCATGCAATAAGCTTCTTCAGCTCTGACTGGATGGTGGGGAATGGGAGGATTTATATTCCTTGCAGCCAGATGGACATTTGCATTCTTTTAGAGTCATTGAGGCCATTTTGAGGTTTACCTGTGTTCTCAGGGTCACCTGAGTAGTGCAAATACGTGTGGAGCCTTCTTGGCTGCAGGATGTTTTCTGCCCTGTGTCCCTTCATTCAGGTGACCCTGAGGACACAGGTAAACCTCCAATTGGCCTCAACGACTCTCTAAAACAGACATGTCAAACACAAGGCCCAGGGGCCAGATCCGGCCCACGAAGTGGTTTCATGTGGCCCGCGAAGCCATCCTGGAAACAATGAGGGAACGGCCCCCACTGCCTTGGGCCTGGCCCAGAGACCCTCCTTCTGCCAGAGACCCTCAGATCTGTCCCACTCCTGCCCAGGCCCCCATAGGCACCCTTGATGTGAACAATGTAGAGCTGGCCACGCCCACCCAGTAGGCCATATGCACTCTAGCCACGCCCACCCAGTAGGCCACGCCCACCCTGGCCATACCCACCCGGCCCCCTGAGGGCAACCGCAATGCTGATGCGGCCCTCAATGAAATTGAGTTTGACACCCCTGCTCTAAAAGAACGTAAATGCCCAGCTGTCTGCAAGGAATATAAATCCTTCCATTCCCCACCATCCAGTCACAGCTAAAGAAGCATTTTGGATGAGAAGTGAAACGTCTTCAAAGAAAAACAAGAAAGTCTAGTTGCCTCCTGAAAAAGCACCTTTGGGACAACCATGAGCTGGATGACTTAAAAACCTCCATAGACAAGTGATGAGGCATAGAGTGAGTTTTTGCAAGAGATAAAGGAGTATCTAACAGGATTTGGCAAACTTTTTTTTAATGATGGATTTTAGTTTGGACTTTTGTCTCCCAACCATTGTTTAAATAGTTTGCATTATTAAATTGAATTTGTGCTTAAAATGTGCTGTTCCTAAGCAAATATTGAGCTATATGAGCCAGAGAATTTGATAAATAATTAGAAGACATGTAAAACGTAGTCAGCTAGTCTTTTAGTTATTAAACAATAATTGAAAAATACTGTATGAATTCTCTTTCTTTTTTTGGTCTATGACTGTAAACGAAACAAATCAAATTAAAATTGGATATGAATATAAGTAAAGCTGTAAAACGTAAGGAAAGGAATGAAGTAGAACAGTGATTCAGAGTATGCATGATTTTATAATTGGAAGTATTATGATTTTTTAATTGAAATACTGTCTAGCTCTATCTTTTTTCTCTATTGTTTACCCTGCCACAGCTGTTTCCATTGCCACATGCCATTTCAGTAGTTTCCAGGTGTTGCATTTCATGCATACACTTGATTGCAGCTTCCATACAATCATTTCCAGTCAGGAGAGATCTATAAATCTGACCTTTAGAACTGAGAATATTTGTGCAGACAAATTCATTTTTCAGGAACAAATAGAAATAATATGTTTAACTTGAGTGGTTCAAAGGCTGATAATGTTGTCAAATATTACAGGAAAGACATTAGTATTGTCTTTTGAAATTAAGCAAATGAAACTTTATTTTTTTACCTAGGTTCTATATTTTTTCTTCTCCTTTTCCTCCCTTATTTGTATATCTAGACCAGGGGTAGGCAACCTCGGCTCTTTTATGACTCATGGACTTCAACTCCCAGAATTCCTCAGCATAGCTCAGGAATTCTGGGAGTTGAAGTCCATGAGTCATAAAAGAGCCGAGGTTGCCTACCCCTGGTCTAGAGACTCTTTCCTTCAAAAAGAAACCAAAAGTGCATATCACCATCACTGTGTTCAAATATGTATTGAAAATAGAATATTATATCAATAATAGTTTTTAAAAAAGATCACCAAAAAATAATTGTATAATAATTTTATTATATAAATAAAATAAGATTTTATCAACGATTATTCATATTATACTTCCTCTTTTATGACAAAAGAATGGATAGTGCCTGTATTAGTTTACAACATCGCTAGCTATGATGTCCTAGGGACTAGGTAGATGTATTTAAGAATTGCAAGTAGTCCTCAATTTACCACCATTCATTTAGCAACTATTCAGAATTACAGCAGCACTGAAAAAAGTGACTTATGACTGGACTTCACACTTATAATTGTTACAGTGTTCCAGTGGCCACATGATCAAAGTCGGGTGCCTGGCAACCAGCATGTATTTACAAAGGTTGGAGCATCCCAGTATCAAATGATCACTGTTTGCATCCTCAGTCAGCTTCTGATAAACAGAGTCCATGGAGGAAGCTGCAATTGCCATGTGATTCACTTAACAACTGCAGTTATTTACTTAATGACTGTGGCAAAAAAGGTCGTAAAATTGGGTGCAACGTTTTTTTTTTAAAAAGAAGCAATTAGGTTTTATAATTGCTTCTTTTTTAAAAAAAATGTTTTAACTGTTCTAACTTGTAAATATGAAGTGCTTTTAATTCTGTGTGTGACCAGCCATACGCTAAATAAATAAATAAATAAACCACCTTGTTTAACAACAGAATTGTGATAAGTCGAGGACTAACTGTAACTGGTTTCTTACAAGTAAGCTTAAAAGTAGGGAGGCAGGTTGGGATTTTATTAGGCAAATTTCCTGGTCTCCTTTTATACAGGGGGATCTATCCAAATTACTGTTCAGTGTTTAAAATAATAAACATTGTTTATTATTTTAAACACAGTAAATCACTACAGTTGTTAAGTGAATCACATAGTTGTTAAACAAATCTGGCTTCCTCTATTTGCTTTGCTTGTTGGAAGCCAGCTGGGAAGATTGCAAATGGCAATCACAAGACCCTGGGGACCCTGTAACTCTTGTAAATATTGTACATACCAGTTGCCAAGCAACTGAAGTTCGATCACACGACTGTGGGGATATTGCAACTGTACGTATGAGGACCAGTTATAAGTCACTTTTTTCAATGCTGTTGTAATTCTGAACAGTCACTAGATGAATGATTTTAAGTTGAGGACTACCTGTATACAAATTCAGTTGTAGTGTCTGGAACTTGTTCTAGTTGCTTTATTTGTCCTTGCCTTTTTAAGTTTCTAACTTTCTAAAAGTTATGGAAATCTATCTTGGAAAAATGATATGCTGAAGTTTTTAACATTTGATAGTGCTAACCTTATAGCCTCTACTTTTCATGTTAATTATTTATTGCATATGTATCAATTATGTGCTTGAGTCTAAAGGTTGTTCCTCACTGGCCACATTTTAAAAACAAATAACAAACTGTCAGTGTTTGTGGGAAATGATCCACATAATAATTTATCTTTGAAATGCTAGCTATGTGTATGGAGAACATTGTCCTTTTTTTAATCTACCAGTCTGAACATGATTTTTATGGCAATCAATACTTCCAGAAGTAAAGCTATTTTAATTGCATAGCAAGTCGTTGAGTCGAAGCTGAGTTCTTGATTATTTTTTCCCACTGACAATAAAAAGCTCTAAAAATGAAAAATACATCTCACTCACATGAGACCATCATCCCTCTGAAGTAGTCCGCTGTGAAAAAAAGTGAAAATCCTTGTGACTGAAAAGTTGCTCACTTCAATGTAAGTGTCATATTTACTATCCATTAAAACATTCAATCCACATCACAGAGAGAGCACATCTAATATTCATTCTGAGATTTCTTCCTAATTTTAGCGCTTTTGCCTAACTGTACTCCTTGGTAACCCTACTCCTTATTCCTCTCTCTCTATTTACTCCTTATGTTTGCTGTTGACCATAAATCTCAACAAAAGTGTGTTGAACTACATGATTTTTGCATGTTTAGATCCTTGGGCTTTTAAAGCTCTATTAAGATTTACACATCCTATTGCTTCGCTTTAGTTGTTGCTTTTTAATAGTAGTGATAATGTTGGCTGTGATTTTCAGTAGCAGTCTTCCTAGCCTTTCTGCAGGCTTCTGTATTGAAACAGCTGATTTAATTTAGTAAATACCGCTTCAGTCTAGTGCAGGGGTCGGCAACCTGAAAAAGGAAAAGAGCCACTGGGAACCGGTTCCATCACACATAAAAAAAAGTGGGAGCCGTGTGCGTGCGTCCATGCACGCGCATGCGCAAAAGTTTCGTGCATGGGCAAAATGGGTTTTTCTTGCACATGCGCGGACGCGCACGGTTGCCATTTTTTTATGTGTGATGGAACCGGTTCCCGGTTGCGCAACGGCGACGGCCCGTTTGCAGAGCTACCGCCTTCGGCAGCCTGCAAACGTGCCGCGACAGCTTTCCCAAAGAGCGGCGCACCTCTCCAAAGGTTTGGGGAGGTGTGTGCGCACCTTCACTCGTTCAGAGAGGTGCGCACGCACCTCTCGGAATGGGCAGCGGCGCTGTTTGCAGCAGCTTTCCCAAAGAGCGGCGCCGCTGCCTGTTCGCGCGGAGGTGCGCGCGCACCTGTTCAAAGGTTTGGGGAGGTGTGCGCGCACCTCCGCCCATTCGGGCGGTGCCACTCTCCATTTGGAGAGGTGCGCGCGCACCACTGCCAGTTCGAAGAGGTGCGTGCGCACCGGGCGGCTGGGAGCCGCAGGAGACGGCTCAAAGAGCCGCATGCGGCTCCGGAGCCGCGGGTTGCCGACCCGTGGTCTAGTGGAACATTCCAACTTTCAAATGAATTATGTATGCCACGTTGGCAAATATATTTAATAGCAAACTTAATTTAAAATTTTAAATCTCTTTTTCCTAAATTGAGACATGCATTGTATATGTTCCCAATCTATTTCCATGACTTGAATTATTTAGTACTATATGCAGTTTTAAAAAATGTATTGACTGGGATGCAAGTCATTTTTGAGTACTGTATTCTCTGTGCCTGTTACGATTCAATATATTACCTTGTGCTTAGCTGGTAGCAACACCTTGTCAGCTGTAGTTCATCATGAAAATCTAAGCATGGTTGACCGTAATATGGGAGACAGCCAGAAATCCCAAACATTTCCTTATGTTGGGTTCATGAATTTACCAGAAGTTGAGGTGGACGCAAAGAAGACTTGATTATAGTACAGAGCTACTGTAACTAGGACTGTATAGAGTAGGGGTAGGCAACCTTGGCTCTTTTATGACTCGTGGAATTCAACTTCCAGAATTCCTGAGCCATCATGAGTCATAAAAGAGCCAAGGTTGCTACCCCTGGATAGAGTAAGGAAGATCCATGATAATACTTCTCATTATTTTCTGACAAGCTCATTGTCTTCTAAGCTCTGGCAAGCTTTCCTAGGCTATTTAATTTTAATTTTTATCTCTCTAATGTATCTTTGTTTTTCCTCTCTTCCTTTGAAAGTTATGAAATGGATTTCTTGGATGATATTAATTTAGGCTCTAATGTTGCATACTATAAATATATAGTATACTATATTGTATACTCTATTGTCTACTAGAGTAATGTAAACTAGAATAATCCAGTCATTTTGCCAATTGTAATAAAGTATTTATGCAATTTACAAAAAATAAGAGTGTTTTCTATTCAGATTTTATCAATTCTTAAGGATAGCTACCGTATTTGTAGAAAAATACCTATTTTGGTATTTCAGATTAGCACAATTAAGGGGAATATCAATAAGTGGATGAAAATATCTATAGGTTTGTGAGAAGAATAAATACAGTGCAAATGAACAGTCTAGAGCAGGGGTGTCAAACTGCCGGCCCATGGGCCGGAGTGTCCCGGAGAAACCGCGCCCATCCCATTGCCGGCAATGGGAAAAAGTTCCGATACGTTGCGCAATGTCATGTGACATCGCGAGTTTGACATGTCTGGTCTAGAGAGTGCTATACATGCTTAGAAGGTTAGCTGTGTTAATTCCACTTAATATATTTAGCCAATTAAATAAATTTATAAGTACATTCCTATAGAATGATCAAATGTCAGAGCAACCTTTCAAAGTTATGTGAAAATTGATATTGTAATATCTCCACTTTAAATTATAACATTTGGTGTATTTAGAACTGTTTCTGAAATGAAAATGATTCAGAATATCTACAAATGTTGACCCAATTTAAAAGTTATTATTGGCATGTTTGAAATCTTGGCAAATATAATTCTAGGTATAATAGAAATTCTTTGATATTTCCAACACTTATAGTAGATAAGAATAATGGTGTTGATGGATAAGAAATTAAAATCTGATTATAGTTATCATGAAAAGTTGGTATGATTTATAACTATTTAAAAATGACAGAATTCCTTCTGGAGAAAATATGGGCAGAAAGTAGGGTAGGTATGCTGAATCACTTATCTATGATAGCTTAAAAACTACTGAAAGAGTAAAGAAAGGGTTTAATTTACCAAAAATAGCTGAATAGAAATATATTTTGTTAAATCAGTTATTAGCCCTTCGATATTAATGTCATAGTTGCCCCCCAAGACTCCTATGGTTTTGAATGCATTAGATTTTTTTTTAAAGAAAGAGATAATTGGTTTCGGGTTTTAAGGTCTGTTATGTACTTATGTTTTTAAAGCAAGACTAAACATATTTTCCAGATTTTATTTTATTTGGCTTATAGTATGTTGCTCCAATTGCTACCAATTCTAAACAGCTTACATACCAAGTTGAATAATAGAGAAGTAATAACATTGGACAGTGTACAAATTAAATAAATTATAGTAAACAGTAATTAGAACAACATATTGCTTATGTCCATTTCAAGCCCCTCAGAACAATTACCATCAAACAAACAGACTATCTTAACTGCAAGAAGAAAAAGATTTATACCATATCCATGTCCATAGTCTGCTGGACATGCAGCAAGGTTGGGCCACTCAAATTTCAGGCAGGTGAGGCAAGTGAGGGAGCAACTAAAAAGGCCTGACCTCGTGGTTCCTCTGGATGGCATTTGCTAAGAGAGAAATATCTTCCTTACGTAGATTCGTGTACTTTTCTTGCTGAAGAAGAAAAACCTGGTGTGCATGTTTGCATCTTCTGCCTGGTTATAAAGCCTCACTTCATTTCTCAAATGTTATTTATTTGCATCTCTTGTAGCCTTTGAATCAGAACTAATCTGCTTGCGGTATTAGTTTTCATTCTTGCTTTCCACTGGCACAGTGGAAAAATATAACATTCTTCCTATTCACAAGCACAGAAGCCGTCTCCCTGCATGCTAAACAAATCACAAAGCCATCTCATAAGCTAGTATTTTAAAATATTTTAAACTTTATCATCCATGCCTACCACTTTATCATTTTTCAGCACTTATGAGTTCTGTTTCATAAAAATGCCGGCATGAAATCCATGTCTTTCAATTCTGCTTGCTGACAAATGACTACCATTCATTAGATATGATTTTCCTTCCTTCCTTCCTTCCCCCTGCTTTGCTGTTTATTCTGTTCAATCTAGGTAAATCTATGCTTGTATTTTTCTTTGTTCCATATATTTCCCTTTTTTCCATGTCCATTCTTTTCAAGATCTACTCTCAGCAATACCAAGTCTGTTCTACATATAGAACATCTTATTACATTGTATCTTTTGTAATAGTCTCAATCTTTTATTTTATTTATTTTATTTATTTTAATTCCATTTATATCCCGCCCTTCTCCGAAGACTCAGGGCAGCTTACAAGCTTAGCAGTAGCCTTCATTCTATGTATATGCCTGCTTATTAGGGCTTTCACACACACCCCAAGCGGCATTATTACAAAGTCAGCTTAATTTTATTGTATATACCAGGGGTAGGCAACCTTGGCTCTTTTATGACTCGTGGACTTCAACTCCCAGAATTCCTGAGCTGGCTCAGGAATTCTGGGAGTTGAAGTCCACGAGTCATAAAAGAGCCAAGGTTGCCTACCCCTGGTATACGCTGTAGGCAACTGAATTACATTCTCCATATTTTCATTTTTCTTCCATGATGTATCTACCATCTCCTGAATACCATCTCTTACATTTTATAATATAAAGTATATGCTTCCTATGCTTCCTCCATTATAATGAATAATGATAGTATGCAAAATGAAGGCATTGTGGTCATTCAATTGTGTTGAATCAAGGAAGAAAAGGCACATTTCAAAAATTTAATGGCACACCTTAAGTGGCCTACCTAAAATTATTTTATTGTTCTTCTAAATTATCTCTAATATATTGCTGCTCACTCAGAGTTCTTGTTATATCTTTTTCCTAAAATATAGTCTTATACTTGGTTTTGAATGTTGTTGATGTTTAATCAAATTTAAGATATAGAAGTATTGTTAAATTAAAAAAAACTTTAAGTATGATGCATTGATTTATTTATACCTAACATTGTTTTGCTGTTAAAAATGTGAATTAATTTTTCAGTTTGAATCACTATAGTGTCCTTGATGAATCAAAACTGAATCCAGCTAGAGACTAAGAGTCTAACTAAGGGAACAAATCAGGATTATAGGAATTCCAATTATTTCATAAGTGTAATATATCTCAGTGAAATATCTAATCCCATTTTCAAATACAGCTATTATACCAGTAAACCAAAACTCTACCACTATTTTCTGTTATTTTCCAGTCTTACCATACAATTTTCATACTTTGATGAAGAACTATATGTTCTTTTTCATAACTAGGTCACGATACATCTTATATTATTATTAGTTACCACTTTTTTTACTTGAAAAATCTAAGCAAGATTCCATTTGATATTAGAGCAATAAAAATGCAAACTGTCTAATTGAAAAAAGATGATTACATAGAAGCTTCTCTTTGCCTCAAAATAATTGAGGATACCTTGAGAATATATCTAAAGATAGAAGGCAGTAAGTCCCTTCATATAAGTAGCTTAAACTTAATACGATTTACAGAATTCTTTGTACAGTTTTTTCAGAGCAGTAGTTGGACTTGATGGTGTAAATTTTTTATTTTATTTTAATTCCATTTATATCCCGCCCTTCTCCGAAGATTCAGGGTGGCTTACAAGCTTAGCAGTAGCCTTCATTCTATGTATATGCCTGCTTATTAGGGCTTTCACTCACACCCCAAGTGGCATTATTACAAAGTCATCTTAATTGCCCCCAACAATCTGGGTCCTCATTTTACCTACCTTGGAAGGATGGAAGGCTGAGTCAACCTTGAGCCTGGTGGGATGCGAACCTGCACTAATTGCAGGCAGCTGGTGTTACCTAAGGAGGCATTAGCCCACTGCTCCACCAAATGGCCACTTCCAATTCTATAGTGATATGATTCTGCATATTTTTTTGGCAATGATAGAACTATATATTTTTGGATCCCAGCACTGAGTCATTGTACTAACTGCTTGCGACCCTGGAACGGGGACTTCAGTTTTTCCCTGAAGCTGGCAGCTCTTCTAAATTCAAAAGAGTAAAAACCAGCATTCCATTTGACTTCCCCTTGGCTGTTTGTTTTATAATGTATTAATTTTAATTTAATTTTTAATAATTTGATTTGTATACCGCCCTTCTCCCGAAGGACTCAGGGCGGTGAACAGGGCAATACACAATAAAAATCGAATACAAAAATTAAAAAGCCATTAAACATCATGCCCATAAAATCAATACATATTAAAGTTAAAACTAGTTTTAAAAACCCAACCCCATCCCGTCAGACCAGGCCAGCTTGTTTGAAAAAGAATGTTTTGAGATCGCGCCGGAAGGAGCGAAGGTCGGGGGCCATCCGGAGCTCAACCGGTAAGCGGTTCCAAAGGTCTGGCGTGCCCACAGAGAACGCTCTCCCCCTGGGGGTCACCAATCGGCATTCTTTGATCGGCGGCACCCTGAGGAGGCCCTCTCTGTGGGAGCGCACTGGACGGAGGGAAGTTGACGTCGGTCGCAGGTGTTGCCCTAGGTAATCCGGACCCATGCCATGAAGGGCTTTGTAAGTCATAACTAACACCTTGAACCTATTATTTTGGGTGTATGTGTGAATCTGTGAGAGAAAGAGAGTAATGCATATATAGAGAGGCAGAAGATTATGTATGTTTGTGCGTAGCGGAAGTATGTATGGTTCAGACGGGAAATGTGTGCATGTTCATGGTGTGAGGAAGAGAAAGTGTACAGGTGGTCCTCACTTAATGACCATGATTGCGATCAGCAACACAATTAAGCAAAGTAATCGCTAAGTGGAACATTATGATTTTACATCTTCAGCTTTCCTTTGTTTTAGAAATCTGAAAAGATTGTAAATATGAGGATTCATTCCAAATTCATTCCATCACTGTCATAAGTGCAAATGATTGCTAAGTAAGGCAAACACTAAATGAACATCATTTGTATATGCATTTGGAACGGGAGAGATGAGTCACAAGGGAGGAAATCTTGCTAGAGCACTTGGTTTATGTTTTGTACCAAAAAGATTGCCAAGCCTTACCTTAAGAAATGGAAATTGCTAAAATGGCTCCATCAATAGTAATTCCTGCCAGCTGGATAGGGTTGGTTTTTTTTTTAAAAAAACTCTTGTCAAGCAAGAAAAGACCAACCCCCCCCCAAAAAAAACACTAAAAACCGCCATTTCAGTATGTACATCTGCTTATGGCCTAGTTGGAGTTGTTTCCTGTACAGTTTCATTATCCCTATCCATAAGTTTGAGCCAAGGAATTCTTTTTTTTTTCTTCAAGTTAAGCACTGTATCTGAAATCCAGGAACAATCTCAAATCTCCAACCAAATTACATGGGCTGTGTTAAAGGACATATAGGCAGTGGGAACATGTCCAAGTAGTTCTTTATAACTGTTTGTGCCCATTTTTCTCAGTAGGTTTTCTAACTCCTTACATCATTCCGTTAAAATAGATACGTTTTCATTTTCGTTCTTGGAAATGCAAATAATCAGAATTGTGCATTTAATGAGAAGAGTACGCTAATATATATGCTTTTCATGGAAACATAATGTTTCTATCTCTTGACATAAACAATGAGACTGTTCAGAAGCCTCCAAGACGCAGAGATTTTATTTCATCAAAATAAATGGAGGGAAGGAAGAGAAGGGGAAAAGAAATTCTACTCTTATCGTATGTGAAGGAGAAAGGCAAAACATGGATTACTGCAGTATTGAAATAAAATTAATTCCTTCTCAGAATTGCTTAAGCAGTAAGGGACTATTTTGTTCTAGAGTCAGTTTATTTGACACATAAGTGAATTTGGAGGAGTAGTAAGTGGTGATGGAGGAGGAAAAAGCCTTAGTGCCAGAGATGTCAAACTCGCAACGTCATGTGACGTGCCGTGACGTATCGCAACTTTTTTTTCCATTGCCGGCAATGGGGTGGGCGCAGTTTCGGCATGATGCATCTGGCCCATGGGCTGGCAGTTTGACACCCTGCCTTAGTGGATGGTCATTTACAGATCCTGATAGAATATTTGTAGCTCACGGTTGAATGATAGGGTCTTTGATGCTCTCTGAGCTTGGCTATTGTCTTGTAGACATTTTATTACCAAACTAGGTGACATCATCAGCACTGAGGGTGTTAACCTAGTCTGGTACTGAAACATCTGCAAGAAAACAGCCAACCTCAGAGAGCAGTGACCCCACATTTACTTATAATTTACAAAACTGTCACAATGCACATTCTCTGAAGGGAGATTTAGGAAATGAAATACTATGTTGAACCAACACAGTGTCATGGCAGTTAACACAGTGGAGAAAGCCTATAATAAACATCTCAGTGGGGAGTTAATGTTATTTATTTTCGTGAAACAACTGCTCCCTCAACTGATATGTGTTCTAAAAAAAAGCATTCATTAAGCATGTTACTCAGCTGCAGGTGTTAAATTTTTATTCTAAATTTCATTATGAACTAAAGCACCATATATTATTTTACTAGTTGTTGATTAAATAGGAACAGGTTAAAGACCTAATTGTTTACAAATGATTTTATTTGCTGCTTAAGAGGAAATGTAAATGAAGCAGAAAAGTCTGTGATTAGTGTTTAACAGAACTGTCACTTACTATAATTACATGTTTTTAATGAGTAAAATTGCTACTGTGTTCTGCTAACAACAAAAAAAAATCTTTCAATTCCTTTTCAGAATTCTGAGCAATAACAAGATCTTATGGCTAAAGAGCAACTCTTTCATTGGACTGAGATCCCTAGAGAGACTGTAAGTAGCTTTTCAGTGTTCTTCTTACTTTTTTTCAGGTACTGATTTGAATTTTCAAAATAATTATGCAAGATATAAGCTCCGTAATGAGTACTGGAATTCCCTGCTCAGCCTTTTCGATGATAAATAAGCCTAAATCAAATTAAACTGCACAAAAGTAAGTGTCAATTTGGATCCAAAATAAATGGAAAGGAAATGGGAAATGTGTATCTGCAGGACCTTTAAAAGGAATAATGGAAAATAAATGGTAATTTATTTTAGGTTGAACAGCGTGGCCTAATTCAATCGTTTGTTCTATGTATATGTGGCTGTATTAGTCTTCATTGGTAATTTATCTTCATTATATCTACTCAGCTTGTCCTGATTTTCCTATGAAAGTTCTTGAATACAATTTGAGTTTGAGGTAGAGAATTATTTATTTATTTATTTTATTACATTTATATACCGCCCTTTCCCGGAGGACTCAGGGCGGTTTACAGGGAATTAAAAACCAAAAATACAAAAGTTAAAACTAGTTTAAAAAAGATTAAATTTAACCCTGTGCAAATAAGACCCCAATTAAAATAAATTAGTCCTCAGCCTGCGCCAGAGAGCTCGAAGAGCCAGGTCTTCAGGCCCCGGCGGAATGAACGGAGGTCGGGGGCAGTCCTCAGCTCCACTGGCAGCTGGTTCCAGAGGGCAGGCGCCCCCACTGAGAAGGCCCTATCCCTGGGTGTTACCCGCCGGCAATCTCTTACCGGTGGGACCCTGAGCAGACCCTCCCTGTGGGAGCGCACTGGACGAAGGGCACTTGATGCTGGCAGCAGGTGTTCCCTCAAATTATAGCAGTGGCCTACATGTAAACCCACTGACTAGTAGTGGGTTCAATATTTTAGTACTTTATTTTATTTATTTTTTATTTTATTTTAATTCCATTTATATCCCGCCCTTCTCCGAAGACTCAGGGCGGCTTACAAGCTTAGCAGTAGCCTTCATTCTATGTATATGCCTGCTTATTAGGGCTTTCACACACACCCCAAGCGGCATTATTACAAAGTCAGCTTAATTGCCCCCAACAATCTTGGTCCTCATTTTACCTACCTCGGAAGGATGGAAGGCTGAGTCAACCTTGAGCCTGGTGGGATGCGAACCTGCACTAATTGCAGGCCGCTGGTGTTACTTAAGGAGGCATTAGCCCACTGCTCCACCAAGGCTCTTACCAAAATTCATACATTTCTTCATAACAGGAAAGTAAAAGACATCCAATTTTAAAAGACATCAAAAGAACACTAACATTTATGTGTGCCTGTGACTAAAACAGAATGAGTAGTAGATCTGATTCAAGAATTGACTCACTCCTCATATCGTTGGTGGTAAGGGTAAGCTGGGAAGGGTGGTAAGCCTGCATCATCCAAACAATTTATATATACTCCGACTGCATAAGCAGGTAAGTATCTGTATTAGAACACAGGATGGTGCTCTCACTGACTTTTCCAAACCATAACATCTGACATTTCAAATTCAACTTTAGCCTTAATTTGATGAAAAACAAACATTGGTAAGATGTAGTAGATGTCACTGCTTCAAAAACCTTACTTCTGTAGATGTTCATTTTCTAGTAGTATATTTTGAAAATCTCTTTATTTGAATACTGGGAATTGCTCAGTCAGAAAGATTCAGTAACCATGGCACCAAAAGTTGCTGAGGCATCAGGAGAATTGACAGAGTAGTACTTGTTGTGCTTCTCCTTCATATGAGTAATTAGAAAATTTAAAAAAATGGAATCAGTTCAGAAAAGTATTTGGGCAACTGGTATTAGTCTTTGGAGTATAGCAAAAGGGTTGGGCTGCTTGTAAACACAGAAAAGAGGAAGCCAATAGCTCCTTATGGCCATCCAGAACTTCAGTCCTGCTATTATCAGTAGAATCTGTCCGTCCGTCCATCTGTCCACTCATCTTTTCATCTTTCTTTTATATGTCTACCCATCTTACATGAAGTGACTTTGCACAGCATCTAAAAATGCACATGTAAAACAATTACAGAAAAACAGTCATGGGTAAAGCAGAAAGACACTGTATTCTTTGAATTTTCATTATCTATTCTGACTTGCTAAAAGTGTCCAAATGCTGTATTTTGATTCCTGCTCATTTAACATTTTGAGTCTTGTGTTTGTGCTCACTGGATGTAGTGTTTAGACTTATCTTAGATATTTTAAAAAACATTTTATTTTGTTAATATTAAATTCCACTCTCTTAAAAACGTATTAGCATATTGACCTGTAAATAAGGCACATTTCATTTCCCCACTCTCCAAAGGAATCATGAGTCTTTATATTCCATTTCATATTGAATAATTCATTGCATACTGATAAAGAATTACAACTGTATCTTTAGAATATACATGTACATCAGTGTTAAGGATAAACTGCTACAAATTGAAGATTCTGTAGACTTTTAGCAAGAAATGAACGGTGATTTTTGTCTGTGTGTTTTATGAACAAAAAGAGACAAGCCAAGAATTCTTTAATCCAGTACAATAATGGATTCTTCCAGCATCTGATGCAATTCTTTACTTGGAAACTCACCATTATTACTTTGCCAATAATCAAAACTACTACCTTATACTTGAAAAGAAAAATAAACAATACATTTAATAATCCATTTATTGTCTCATAAACTCAGAAATAAGTTACCAGTGAATAGCAGCCATGAAGACCTACACTTGAAGATGAATAATCCTGCTTTGTTATATTTTTTATGGCAGATGGCCAATAAACTGAAATCGATTTTCTCTTGTTAACAGTTTCTGTTGTATCATTTTGTGAGCATTCTGACTTTTCCTGTTCTCAGACCTGCCTTCCCAGCTTTCCTTTCAATCTGTCACTGTTACTTTGAGACAGACATTCTCTGCTTGGAAGGAAATCAGTCTCATCTGCTTCACATCTGCTCCTGTCAATCTTGTCCTTCTGATTATCCTGCCAGCTTCCTCACAGAGAAGTCACATTTTTTGTTAGAGATATTTTCTCCTGTTATTAGTTTGTGGCTAAAATTATATGCTGAAATACTAGCACATTTTGTGTAATGGTTACACCAGACTAGAAACTAGGAGACATAGATCTAGTCTTCTCTCAGTTACTCTCTTCCAGCCCAAGAAAGCAGGCAATGGCAAACTATTGTGTAGTGGGTCTGACGCAAGGAAGAGACGCCAGCCGGTGTGTGAGTTCAGCTCTTTATTGAAGGGGGGTAGTGAACTGGGGAATGAGGGCTACCTGGCCTCCTTAAATACCTAGCCAGGTAAGTGGACAGCCAATGGGTATGGCCCTAGGTTTCCCGCCGAAACTGGGTTTCCCGCCGAAACTGTCCAGGCCAACGCCCCCTGGTGGCTGTTGCTATGCAGGTGCCTGCATACATAACACCCCTCCCCCCTTAGAGAAGAACCACATAACAATGAAACAACTTGCAACTAACTACAACTATGTACACTGATTCAACACTAGTATAAAAAAACACAACGATGCCCCTGTGTGGGGGTCACTTGCACACATAGTCCGATAGGTAGGCAGGTGTCCTGTGTGGGTGGGTGGACTGTCTGGGTGTGGTTTGGCCCTGGGCTTGGACCGCGGGTTCTTGAGGCCTCTGTGCAGGGTTGCAAAGAGCTGGGATCAGGAGGCCCTCCTCCTCTGGTTCCTGCTCTGTGCAGTTCTCGGCTGGGTTGACCTCTCCTGGAGTGTGGCTCTCCTGTTGGGCGTGTGTGATGCGCTCAGGGACCCTTCCTCTGAGCTGGTCGATGTGTCGCCTTATGCGTCTGTCCCCCTCCACCCCCACGATGTAAGAGAGGGGTCCTGTTTTCTCAACCACTGTCCCTGGAACCCATGGATGTCAAGCCCCGTAGTTCCTTGCCCAGACCAGGTCCCCTACGTTGAGAACCCTGTGTGCAGGTGATGATGGCGATGGTGATGATGATGATGGTGGTGTTAGGGTCTTGGCTGCTACCCGGTCTGGGTGTAAACGGTCCAGCTTGGTGATGAGGCGCCATCCCCATCGCAGTTCTGCTGGGCTCTTCTCGGTAGCCACGCATGGTGTTGTGTGTTGGGCGAGCAGGAATTTCACCAGCCTGTGGTGCCAGTCCCCACTGATGATGCGCCGGAGTGCGTCTTTGGTTGTCCTTACCATCCGTTCGGCTTGTCCGTTGGTTGATGGATGGAAGGGTGCGGAGGTGGCGTGCCTAATCCAGTTCGCCTTCAAGAACGCCTTCGAACGGCAGTTCCTCCGGCTGCAGCTCGTGGATTTCCTCTCGGCGGCGGCGGCTACGGCAGACCGCGGCTATGTGGCCTGTTTTCTTGCAGGCCCGACACGTGGCGGACCGGAACTTACAGAGGCTGCGCACGTGGTTCCCACCACACCCTGCGCACCTCTGAGGGTTGGCGGCGTTGCTGGGAGGCCTGGGCTTGTCTGGGCGTCTGGCTCGCTGGTCGGGGGTCGACTTCCACTGGAGGAGGTCAATGCTCTGGTCGTCCTCCTCTGTGGCACCCTGCCTGTGGACGCTGGTTGCCGGACTGGGTTTTCTGGCAGGCTTGGACGGCCCCGCAGGCCACTTCGTGGGCTAGGATGGCGTCCTCGGCTTCCTGGAGCGAAACCTCCTCTCTCTCGAACAGGTGCTCCTGCAGCCGCCTGTCTTGTAGGCCGCAGATCAGCCGGTTTCGTAGCTGCTCCTCCAAGTTCGAGAACCTGCAGGCGACGGGGGCTTCTCGTAGGGCGGCGAGGAAATCGGCACTGGTCTCGTCGGGGCGCTGGTCCCTTTTTTCGAATTGTGACTGCGCGGCCACCTTGGAGCGCGGAGGCTTAAAATGGGCGTTGAGTCTGGCCACGAGGTCCCGGTACGCGACGGTGTTGATGGCCTCCTGGGGGAACAGGTTCGCGGTGATCTCCAACAGCGCTGGCCCCCCGAGGCAAAGCAGTGCTGCCGCCTTCGCACCGTCCTCAGATATCTTGTTGAACTGTATGTACAGTTCAACGTTAGCCAGGTAGTGGGCCCAGGTCTCGGGATGGCGGGTGTCGAAATCGTGGGGTTGTCCGGCTCTTGCCATGGCGGTGCGGATTGCGGTCTCGGTCAAGGTGCAGTGTGTGGTCTCAGTTGCGGATGCGGTGACCGGCGTGGTCCGGTTGGCTGACCCGGTCGGCTGGCGGTCGTGGGGGAGAAGGAAGGAAAATGCCTCTCCCTTCAGCTTGCGGAGCGTTTCCCCAGTGACTTCAGCTCTTGGTCGGCAGCAATCCCACCTTCGTCGCCACTATTGTGTAGTGGATCTGACGCAAGGAAGAGACGCCAGCCGGTGTGTGAGTTCAACTCTTTATTGAAGGGGGGTAGTGAACTGGGGAATGAGGGCTACCCGGCCTCCTTAAATACCTAGCCAGGTAAGCGGACAGCCAATGGGGTTGGCCCTAGGTTTCCCGCCGAAACTGGGTTTCCCGCTGAAACCATCCAGGCCAACGCCCCCTGGTGGCTGTTGCTATGCAGGTGCCTGCATACATAACACAAACCACTTCCAAAAACGTTAAGAAAACTGTAACGTCTAGTCCAGCAGTCATCAGGAATCAAGATTGATTCAAAGGTACAGACACACACTTTTATGGCATTTGTTATGTTGTACATTATAATAGGTGGATTCCAGTGATGTTCTGCTTATACAGTGTTGACTTTAAAAAAAAACAACACTTTTTTTTAGTTGAACACCCTAAAGAGGTCCATTGTTTGAGTGTTGGTCTTTCACAAGTAGGGAGAACAATGGTACTTGGGATGGGAGACTGATTTTGTGTATTGTATATATTATTTATTTTCCTTTTAATTTTTAATGTACTATCAGCAGAAGTCTTATTGTTGCTGTTCAATATTATAACAGAGAAAATGAGTGTTACATTGTTCATAAAATCATAAAACATAAGTGTTGAAAGAATATCTTATTCAGCTCCTTGTGTAATATTGGTTCCACTAGTACAGTATCCTCAACAGTTGACTATCCAGCCTCTGTATATACTTCCGATAAAGGAGAGTCCATCAACTGCTTCTTGTAATTTATTAATTTTTCTCCCATATTCTGGAACATGTTCTGTTCATCTTCATCTTCTTCCCAGTCTGTTCCTCTCTGTGTTAAAACATATCCATTGCTTCCAACTGTTCCTCATAAATTATCTCTACAGGTCCTTATCCTCTTGATTGCTCTGCCCTGAATACTTGCTGATTTATTAATTTCCTTCCAAATATATGGTCCCCAAAATTAGCCACAGTATTTTAGGTATGGACTGGCCAATGCAGAATATATAGGAAAAATTGTACAGGGAAGCAGTAGATAATAGAGATAGCTTTGGGAGAAGTATGTAATGGCTCTTAGCAAAATATGATCTAAATCTACGACAGGAAGAAAATATTAGAAAGAAACTCGAACAAGTGTTGGTTTGAGTAGGGAGGAAGGGAAAATGCTGTCAGGCTTCCAAGACTATATCTGTAGAGTTCCTCTATTACTTATTAGTCTGTTTCCTGATCTGTCCAACGCTCTAAGAAATAAAACTGGCAAAGATAGAAAAAAAACACCTTAGCAGATAAAATAAATAGTGAATATATATCAGCCCTGGTAAAGGATGGAGCATAAGAGAGAGATAAAATAATCATAATTTGATTCTGTAGGACATGAGCGGGGCAGAGGAAAACACTGGGAACCACTCGTTTTTCATCCCTAGGTTGGATAATTCTTTTAGAACGGTGCATGACTGTAGATTCCTGAACAGTATAATTACTAGAGATCAGTGCCCATTGCCTCTTATTTCAGACTTATTGGGAACACCTTCAAAAGGCATTCATTTTCATGAAATTGGACTTCAAAAGCACATACACTGTGATCATAATGAAAGGGGGCTATGAATATTTAACTGCTTGATATCAGGTATGGTAAATTTGAGCACACAATGCTGCTATTTAAATGGGTGACCAGGCTCAAATTATATTACTTCAGACATGTTATGGAAAGACCCGGTTTTCTGGAAAAACCTCTGATGCTGGGAATGATGGAAGAAAAGAGAACAGAGAATGACCAAAAGTAAAGTGGATGGACTCAATTACAGTGACAATTAATGCACCGTTGGTAGATTTAAAAGAACAAGTTAATGATAAATTTTCATGGAGAAATGAGAGAAAGGATATAGTAGAGAATATTTTTGGCAACCACAGAGCACCAAACTATTCAACTGGTTGAGAAACTTCTTACAGAATACAAGATGACAGAGTGCAACTTATCACTGAAAATTCATTTTCTGCATTCACACTTGGACTTCTTTCCTGAAAATCTAGGTGCCTTCAGTGACAAATATTGTAAGAGTTTCAAAGGGACATCGCCACAATGGAAAAACGATATCAGGGTAACTGGAATCCATCAATTCTGGCTGATTACTGTTGGGCACTGCAGTGAGATGCATTGGACACCGAGTACGAACAAAAATCAGCAGTAAAATGTTTTTAGCCCTGTTGAATTCATGGAGCATGTCAGAAACATAATGCAATTAACTATATTATAGTTATTAAAAGTTAATTTCATATTTCTCAAGACTCCTACATGACACTGTCATTCTGAAACTATATATGTGTTCAGGTTGAAAGGGTCTATCATAAGGACCAAACGTTTTTCAGATAACAAAAGGTTTGAAAAAATTTGTTGTCTAGTTGTATTTGAAATGATTACATTAAGTAAGTAAGAGCGTGAACTTTTAAAAATAAACCATGTATACTGTTCTAATGGAAAGAATTTCTTAAAGTGCAAAAAATACATTTTCTCTAGAGTACTATAATGCAAATGTAGTCAAGATGAAATTGTACAGCCAAATATGTCTTACTGTAAAAATGTGTGAGTAATTGAAAGAGGGCTCCCTCCGTCTAAAACTTAAAATAGCAAAAAATAAGAGTATATTTGTATCATTCATTTTAAAACTTCATTATATTGTCATAGCTGTGATATTCTTAAGCAGAGGAAATATTTATCAAAACAGATGCCAGAATAACAATTATTCATCATGCCTATTTTGTTTTATAAAGCTTAATTGTTTCTTTGTGCTAAACAAATTCTTATTTTAAAAAGTATCTTGTTAGATAACTAAGGGTTAATCTGTTCTACAACCAGTGCTGACTGTCGTATATAGGAAAATAGTTTTTTTTATAAATTTTGATTTAGATTTTTCTGTTATTTCCTCCAGTGGTAGCCATATTAGCTAACTAGAACAAAAGCAAAAAAGCTCTATAGCATTATTAAAAAAACACATTTATTGTGACCTGAGCTTTCATGAATTTTATGAGACCTCAATTAAATTTATCCCATGTTATCTGAAACCATCACTTTAATGATGATACCCAGTTCCAAATGTATTTATGATAAATCCATTAAGTTTTTCAGAAGACTCTACTGATCTCATTTAAAACTGGGCAGATCGAAGAATGACAATAGCTAGTAAATTGTCACCAAAACTGTGCCATAACTAAGTGACCTATAGAAATAAACCTCAGGATAGGTGAAACCCCCCTGTCCCCCAAATTTCTGATATTGTTTGTAAGACCATCTTTGAAAATTTCATTAAAGTCAGATAGAAACCAACTTCGCGCACAGAAGATAGATCTTCAGTTGCTTGCCAACAACCCTTCCCAAACAGAACAGATTGTAAAACATCAGAGATCAAGTGTGGCAAATCTTATTCTCGAACACTGTTACAATTCCAAACCATATTTAATGTACTTAGTGATGTCCTTCTGCATTCTAGACAAAATAGGATACTTTCTATATAAAATTAAGTATATCCAGATTTGATATCAGAAATACAGTATTAAAAATGTATGAAGGAAATTTACAGCTACCAAGACAATACTGCTACTGATTGTAATTTAGTGCAGGAATTAATCAGGAACAAATAAAATTCAAAAGAAAATTAGATCATGCGACAGCTGTGTTTGGATTCATTAGATTTAATTATATGGCCCACAGTTTGAACTGGATTAGGTTACTCTTTTCATAGTAAATTGTATTAATGGATTTGCCTAATACTAGGTTTATTTATTACTTGGTCTTGTAGGATGCTTCTAATGAAGTGAACCTTAAGTGGCAACATTTAGACTTTCTTTTTCTTGTAAATGGCCACTCTAAAGAAGGTAATAATCTTCTGATTCAAAAAAACTTTATTTGCTAAAGACCAATGTCTTTTTGTTGAAGTGTTTTCAGAATTCAAAAATACTAAATTCTTTAGATATGTAAAGTTTTCATGTTTATTAATATTCTGATATTTTGCTGGTAGCATTGAAGCATAGAAAGCTGCTGTACATCAAGTCAGGCTATGAATTTACCTGACCCATTATGGGTAATACTATTAATAGTATATTATTATGGGTAATACAATATTATTATTACAGTGCTGTTGTTAAGGTCTTCAGCAGATCTTTTCCCCAGTCAATACCAGTAGAGTAGGAGACTGTTGCAAGTTTCTTTTATTTTCTTTTTGGTTTTTACAGAACAGAGGTTATATTAAGTTCACTGGCTATATAAAGAAGTTTGTAACACAACTGATCTTGTTTCAAGGTCAGTCCAGCATTATAGTAATAGATGAATTATGTGGTTTGACAGAAGTTAGTGATTTTTTTATGATAGCTATATATGATGTTCACTACCATTAATTATTAAGGAGCCTTGGTGGAGCAGTGGGCTAATGCTGCCGGCATCAACTTCCCTCCACCCAGTACGTGCCCACAGAGAGGGCCTCCTCAGGGTGCCTCCGGTCAGGGAATATCGACTGCTGGCCCCCAGGGGGAAGGCCTTCTCTGTGGGCGCTCCGGCATTATGGAACCAACTGCCGGTTGAGCCCCGGATGGCACCTGACCTCCGATCCTTCCGCCGCGGGCTAAAGACCCACTTATTTGAATTAGCTGGTCTGGCCTGATGGGGGAATATGGGTTTTTAAATTGGTGTTTTTAGTACTTTATTATTGTTGTTTTTTAACTGGGCACTGGTTTAATTTCCTTTTAACTTTTGTATCGCTATTTATATATGCCCTGTGAACCGCCCTGAGTCCCTAGGGAGAAGGGCGGTATTTTTTTTTTTTTTTTGCCCAAGATGGCGACGGACGCAACCTAAGCTTCGGGCGCTTTTCGAGGGCTCCAAGGAATTCGCTTAGGGAGGCCCACGGTATGGACAGGCGACTCTGGGTGTGGGGGAGTTAACAAACAGCTGCTGGGCGCTATTTTTTGTGGCGCTGAGCCCCCCCCCCTCCAAACTAGCCGACCTGTCGAGCTCTATTATGGCGCCGAACGCTGTTGCAGCGCCGTGAAGCCCGGGACGCCTTGCCTGATTTCTCTTTTCTGCCGGCTTGCCGAGGTGACTCTGGGGATTGGGAGGACTCTGGAACAGCTGCTGGGCGCTGCTCCTCGTGGCGCTGAGCCCCCCCCCCTCCGAACTGTCAGCTTGCTGCTCTGAACTGTCGGCTCTTGAGAACTGCCTGCCTGCCGATCTGCCGAGCTTCGCTATGGCGTTGAGCACTGCGACAGCGATGTGAAGTCTGGGATGCCTTCCTTGCTTCCCTCTTCTGCCGGCTTGTCGAGGCGTCTCTGGGGATTGGGGGGATTTTAAAACAGCTGCTGGGCGCTGCTTTTTTGTGGTGCTCAGCCCCCCCCAGCTAGCGGCTTCTGATTTGAACTGCGGCGTTTGAGACTTTGCCTGCCTGCCGACCTGCTGTTCTCCGCTATGGCGCCGAGAAGTCCGGGACGCCTTGCCCTGCCTTCCTTCTTTCTGCCTGTTCGCCGTGAATACCCTCTGCTTGTCGGAGGGGCAGCGGCGACGATCCCCACCGGTCAGAGATCTTCTTACGATCACCAGCTGGCTGGCGCCGTTTTTGGCGGCGCGGAGCCTTTTTCTTCTCCCGGATCTTGGCTGCAGATGGTGGGCCTGGTCATCGGCCCCGGCGGACATGTTGGCGAATTCCCGGACTTAATACATCTGCGGGGATTGCCTCTCTCCGCCGTTAGAAGATTGTCTGGACCGGCGGATGGGTGCTTGGGAAAGAATGTTTCTGTTCTCCCCCCCCCCCGGACTGGTGGCGCTGGCCGGAGATCCGAGGATTGACAGAGGCCTGGCCTGCCTGTTTTTACTTTCCTTGTTGACAGGCAGGCATTTGGCTAGCTCCATGCCTGATGGGAACTAAGATCCCTCCTATTGATAGTCCAGTGTGGCTGGGACCGGACCGTGGTGGGAGGACGGTTTTGGACTGGCCAGTAACCACCTCACTGGTGTGAGAGACCAGTTGGGGTGGCCCTGGCTCAGGATCCCCTTGTCTCTCTCTGCTCCTGATTGGACTCCTCAGCCGGAGTGAGAGGACGACTGAGGTTGTCCCTTGGATTTCCATCTCAGGTGAGAGCTGAGATGGCTTTGCAGACTAGGAGAGGTGCCTACTGGACTTTTTACCATCTATACACCATCATTGAGCGATCCTTTGGACACAACATCTGCCCTAAAAGACTATCTCAGCGCAGCATGATTTATTATTACTCCGAAGCGGACTTGTATGCCCTTAGGGCAGTTCCTGCCTCATGGGCGCGACCTGTCGCCTGTTTCCATACTCCCCTTAATGACGATCCCAAGCTTTGGGATTCCGAGAGGTGGCTGGGCTTAGATAGGGGCCTCGAGTCAAGACATGCTAAGAGGCCCCTGATAAAATTTTTAGCCGGTTATTTTAAGAGGTTAGGGAGGGGGAGGGAGGGGGGGGTAGGGAGGGAATCTTTAACCGGCACTCAGTCTGGTCCTGTTAGAGGTCCTGACGGGACGGGGTTGGGGGAGGTGGCTGCTGGTTCTGGGAATGTGGGGGTGGGGCTTCAAATCCCCACGGCGATAGGGAATGGCAGCAGGTGTTTGCGTGGAGGGCCATATCAACATCTGGGATCGCGCCCCCGCTATCTCCGAGCGGTGGCGCGCTCCGACCCTCCGGTTAGCACCCTCCTACCCGGGGATGAGGGTGATCAGGCCCCTGAGCTCAGGTTGGTCTATTTTAACGCTAGATCCGTAGTTAACAAAGCTCCCCTCATCCGTGATCTGATCGAGGAGGAATGTGCGGATCTGGCGTGCATCACGGAAACTTGGTTGGGTTCGGAGGGAGGGGTGCCTCTCACCGAGTTATGCCCGCCAGGTTTCCGGGTGCTGCACCAGCCACGGGCTCAGGGCAGGGGTGGTGGGGTGGCAGTGGTTATTCGGGAGACTTTGTGTCCCCGGGAGGCCACCATTGTCCAGATGGCCGGGAGTGAATCCCTCCTCTTGAGATGTGGTTCTCGGGTTCAGTTGGGCTTGTTGCTCACATACCTGGCGCCCAGCTGTGTGGCAACAGCCCTGCCTGAGCTGCTCGACACCCTCTCAGGGTTGGCGGTGGAGTTCCCCAGGCTTATAGTCCTGGGTGACTTCAACCTGCCATCACTGGGGGGGTCGTCGGAGTTAGCTCGGGAGTTCATGGCTTCCATGACAGCCATGGGCCTGACCCAGGTTATTGAGGGCCCTACTCACGAGGGGGATCATACTCTCGACCTGGTGTTCCTGTCTGGACAGTGGTTGGATGATCTGGGGGGGGGTTCTCCGTCCATCACCCCTCTGTCATGGTCAGATCATTACCTCCTGAGGCTGGTTTTCCGTCATGCCATCCCCCGCCGCTGGGCGGCGGAACCGACCAGGTGGTTCCGCCCCAGGCGCCTAATGGACCCGGACCGGTTCCAGAGGGCGCTTGGGCCGATACCTATCACCCTTACCCACAGCCCAGTCGAGGCTCTGGTGGAGGCCTGGGAAACGGCTGCCACCAGGGCACTCGACTGTGTTGTACCCATGCGACCTCTGACTCGGCGCAGATCCCGTTGGGCTCCATGGTTCTCGGTGGAGCTCCGGGAGATGAAGCGTCGGAGACGAGGTCTAGAGAGCGGTTGGAGGTCCAGCCGATCCGAATCCGACCGATTGCAGTTAAGAACCTTTATAAGGTCTTATCTTGCGGCGATAAGGACGGCGAAGTCTAACTACTTTGCCGCCCTTGTCGCGTCCGCAGATAATCGCCCGGCCGCCCTGTTTAGGGTGACTCGCTCCCTCCTTAACAAGGAGGTGAGGGAGGATCCCTTGCAGGGACGAGCCGAGGAGTTTAGTCATCATCTGACGGACAAAATCGCTCGGATCCGGACCGGCTTGGACTCTGACTGGGCAGAGTCTGATGTGGAGGAATCAGGCGGTCTTGAGCATGTTATCTGGACTGAGTTCGACCCTGTTTCCCCTGATGATGTGGACAGGATCATGGGGAGACTGAGCTCCACCACCTGTTTGTTGGATCCGTGCCCCTCCTGGCTAGCTTATGCGGCTCGGGAGGGAACACGAGGCTGGTTCCATGCAGTAATAACTGCTTCTTTGAAGGAGGGTGTCTTTCCTGCCGCCTTGAAGGAGGCGGTGGTGAGACCCCTCCTCAAGAAGCCTGCTTTGGACCCGGCTGTTTTAAACAACTATCGTCCAGTCTCCAACCTTCGCTTTCTGGCGAAGGTTGTTGAGAGTGTGGTGGCGCATCAGCTCCCTCTGTTCCTGGAGGAAACTGATTATCTGGACCCGTACCAATCGGGCTTCAGGTCCGGACACAGCACGGAGACGGCATTGGTCGCGCTGGTGAATGATCTCTGGAGGGCTAGGGACAGGGGTTGCTCCTCTGTCCTGGTCCTATTAGATCTCTCAGCGGCTTTCGATACCATCGACCATGGTATCCTGCTGCGGCGTCTCAGGGGGTTGGGAGTGGGAGGCACCGTGTTACGGTGGTTCTCCTCCTACCTCCAGGGCCGCTCGCAGTCGGTGTTGACAGGAGGGCAGAGATCCGCCCCGAGGTCTCTCATTTGTGGAGTCCCTCAGGGGTCGGTTCTCTCGCCTCTCCTGTTCAACATCTATATGAAGCCGCTGGGCGAGATCATTCGTGGTTTTGGGGTGGGGTATCACCAGTACGCTGATGATACCCAACTTTTTCTTTCCACCCCGAACCAACCCAGTGATGCCCTCTCCGTGATGTCCCGGTGCCTGGAGGCGGTTCAGGTCTGGATGGGGAGAAACAGGCTTCGTCTCAATCCCGCCAAGACTGAGTGGCTGTGCATATCGGCGTCTCGGGTTAACCAAGTTATTCCACCTCTAATGATGGGGGGTGAGGTGTTACCCCCCGTTGATAGGGCTCGCAACTTGGGCGTCCTCCTGGATTCACGGCTCAATTTTGAAGATCACATAGGAGCCGTGACCAGGGGGGCTTTTGCACAGGTTCGCCTGGTGCGCCAGTTGCGTCCCTATCTGGACCGAGACGCCCTACGCACAGTCACTCATGCGCTTGTGACCTCCCGTTTGGACTACTGTAACGCTCTCTACATGGGGCTGCCCTTGAAGACCACTCGGAGGCTTCAACTGGTGCAGAATGCGGCTGCGCGAGTTGTAATGGGGGTTTCCCGATACTCCCATGTAACACCTCTACTCCGCGAGCTGCATTGGCTTCCGGTTGCCCTCCGGGTGAAATTCAAGGTGCTGGTTATTACCTATAAAGCCCTACATGGCCTGGGTCCGGGTTATTTGAGGGAACACCTGCTGCCGGCATCAAACGCCCTTCGCCCAGTGCGCTCCCACAGGGAGGGTCTGCTCAGGGTTCCGCCGGTGAGAGATTGCCGGCGGGTGACACCCAGGGATAGGGCCTTCTCAGTGGGAGCGCCTGCCCTCTGGAACCAGCTGCCGGTGGAGCTGAGAACTGCCCCCGACCTCCGATCATTCCGCCGGGGCCTGAAGACCTGGCTCTTTGAGCTCTCGGGCCCAGGCTGAGGAGAAATTTTTAATTGGGTTTTAAATTGTGTACAGGGTTAATTTAATATTTTTTAATATGGTTTTAACTTTTGTATGTTGGATTTTTTAATTCCCTGTAAACCGCCCTGAGTCCTCAGGGAAAGGGCGGTATACAAATGCAACTAAATAAATAAATAAATAAATAAATAAAACTAAACTAAACTAAACTAATGCCTCCTTAAGTAACACCAGCTGCCTGCAATTAGTGCAGGTTCGAGTCCCACCAGGCTCAAGGTTGACTCAGCCTTCCATCCTTCCGAGGTAGGTAAAATGAGGACCCAGATTGTTGGGGGCAATTAAGCTGACTTTGTAATAATGCCGCTTGGGGGGGTGCGAAAGCCCTAATAAGCAGGCATATACATAGAATGAAGGCTCTTGCTAAGCTTGTAAGCCGCCCTGAGTCTTCGGAGAAGGGCGGGATATAAATGGAATTAAAAAAAAAAAAATTTTAAAAGCCACTCAATGTTGTAGATATTTTGATGGCTGATTTAATGAGGAATTTGAACAGATAATGTTTGCCATAGATTTTGCTCTACAAGCCATTTGGTGAGCTTATCATTTTTCATTTGTAAAACTGCCTATGATTTTTCTTGTCCTTCACTATAAGCATTTTCTTCTCCTTTTTGGGTATTTTCAGGCATTTGGGCTCTGGCAGTCTCTTCATGCTTCAGTAGAAACAAATAAAGTTCAGCACAATTATTGGAAAGGAATGGGAAAATCCTTTAGCTTATTTGTGCCAATTGACCACTTACAGTAATTCATCTCACACTGGCTGCTTCAGATTCATTGTTTTCTAGCATAAAGGTAAAGGTTCCCCTGCACATGCGTGCTAGTGGTTTCCAACTCTAGGGGCCGGTGCTCATCTCCGTTTGAAAGCCGAAGAGCCAGCGCTTGTCCAAGGACGTCTCCGTGGTCATGTGGCTGGCATGACTAGACGCCAAAGGTGCACGGAACGCTGTTACCAAGACATTTTAGATGGATTCCAGATTGCAGCAGGCAAGGGTACTTTGGAGTGAAAAGTAGATATATATGTTTTAGAAATTTTTCAAGTGAAGTAAATTTTGTCCTAAAGATTATATTCAAGGAGATAATGGAGGAAAAAGATTAATTAATGGAGCATAAATTGAAAAGAAGTATTTTGTTAAATTTGAGAAATGAAATTCAAGGAGGGCTAATTTTAATCTTGTCTTAAAAAAAGTAGGTTTATGGCATCATAAAGCAGCTGCCTATATGTTAAGTAGTTTAATAGTAAATGTACAATATGCCAGTATAGCTTTGTAACAGCAGTTTTGTTATGAGTTTTTTTATACAGCTGCATGTAGCTGTGTAAACATCTGTTTGAACTGTCTGAATACACAGTTTATATGTCTACAGAAATGAAGATTAATCAGTTCTGTATGCAACTCTCCAGCTCATTTCTGGACAGCGATGTCCCATTCCATCATGTCATTTTTATTTCTTTTTAGTGCCTTACTGATAAACTAAAATGTACTTATTCCATTTAAGGCAGTAAATGCTTCCATGCTTTTCATTAGATGACACATTCTTCTTACACAAATTTTAGTGCTGAAGTAACATTTATTTTTACTTAATTTGATATTTGGGTAAAAATAATTATTCTTTCAAAAAATGCAATTAAAACAGATTCTACAAAACCTGGGGGAGTTGGGTAATCCGGCATGCTTTACATTTGAGTATATAAATTTTTGAAAGTTATTGGTATATAGAAATTGTTTCTATGCTAAATAGGACTTCAGATTGATCCATTTTGTCCCACTCCTCTTCAGATCCTCTCCAAGTCATTAAGTTTTTGAAGCTGACATTTGGCAGCTCAAACCTTCAGCTCCCTCTACAGATTTTCTATGGGATTAAGGTCTGGAGACCGGCTTGGTCACTCCAGGACCTTAATGTGCTTCTTGAACCACTCCTTTGTTGTCTTGCCTATGTGTTTTGGGTCATTGCCATGCTGGAATACCCATCCATGACCCATTTTCAATACCCTGGCTGAGGGGAGGAGGTTCTCACCCAAGATTTGACAGTACATGGCCCCATCCATCGTCCTTTTAATGCGGTGAAGTTGTCATGTCCCCTTAGCGGAAAAACACCCCCAAAGCATCATGTTTCCACCTCCATGTTTGATGGTGGGGATGGTGTTCTTGGGTCATAGGCAGCAGTACTCCTCCTCTTAACATGGTGAGTTGAGTTGATGCCCAAGAGCTCAATGTTTATCTCATCTGACCACAACACTTTCATCCAGTTCTCCTCTGAATCATTCAGATGTTCATTGACAAACTTCAGATGGACCTGTACATGGGCTTTCTTGAGTAGGGGGACCTTGTGGGCGCTGCAGGATTTCAGTCCTTCAAGGCGTACTGTGTTACCAATTGTTTTCTTGGTGACTATGGTCCCAGTTGCCTTGAGACCATTGACCAGATCCTCCCATATAGTTCTGGACTGATTCCTCACCGTTCTCATGATCACTGAAACTCCACAAGATGAGATCTTGCATGGAGCTCCAGACCGAGGGAGATAAGACAGTTATTTTGTGTTTCTTCCATTTGCGAATAATTGCACTAACTGTTGTCACTTTCTCAGCAAGCTGCTTGGCAATAGTCTTGTATTCCATTCCAGCCTTGTGTAGGTCTACAGTCTTGTCTCTGACATCCTTGGACAGCCCTTGGGTCTTGGCCATGGTGGAGAGTTTGGAATCTGATTGATTGATTACTTCTGTGGGCAGGTGTCTTTTATACAGGTAACAAGTTGAGAGTAGGAGCACTCCCTTTAAGAGTGTGCTTCTATTCTCAGCTCGTTACCTGTATAGAAGACACCTAGGAGCTCAAAATATTGCTGATTGATAGGGGATTAAATACATTAAAATGCAAATCAATTGATAGCTTTTTTGAAATTTGGTTTTCTGGATTTTTTTTAATATCTCACTGTTAACAATAAACCTACCATTAAAATTATGGGCTGATCATTTCTTTGTCAGTGGGCAAATGTACAAAATCAGCAGGGGATCAAATACTTTTTTCCCCTCACTGCAGGTGTGAAAAACAATGAGTTACTTTTTTCAGTGCCATTGTAACTTTGAATGGTCACTAAATGAATTGTTGTAAATCAAGGACTACCTTGTACTTATTACTGAGTGTCAAATACATGGGTAGGCTACTGTTTTATGTCTTACAAAATAACTGTGGCTTTTCACAAACAGGATCATGTAATAATAGCTCATATTTTTTAGAAGAAAGTTTCATTTTCATTTTCCTATACCTGATATATTTATTATTATAACACTGAGCATCTGAATTCTCCCTTAAATTTGCCTCCTTGGTGAATGATGGTGAAAATGTGACACAATATTTAAACTACTTTTTTTCCATATAAAGTATTGTGCTGGATTTTTGTGTGCGTGTCTGTGTATGTTTTCTATCCACAGCTCAAGATATTGTTGGAACTCAATTGAAAACTCGTCTTTCTGGCATTGTCTAAAAATTGTTGTTCCCATGCCATATAACTTTTGAAAACCCTTTTTCCTTGCTACACAAAGACTGCCAGTTTAATATACCCATTCAAGTACTGTTCTAAACATTTATTTTGAAAGACTGTGTTATTTATATCCCTATTAAAAAGAACTTAATATTGCTTTCTTTGATAAATGGTGATTTCTATCATTTTGTTCAGCTTTACAATATTAATGGTTTAAGGCACAGTATTGAAAAAAGTACATGAAAAAGAATGCCATATTTTTAAATACCCATTTTTCAATGACAGAATGTTGTAATATAGTTGATTTTTTATAAAGCTGACAAAAGGGAAATTGCTCTGTTTATTTCTAAATATCAGAAATGATGAACAAAAGATTTGTTAGTCTCTTATTGAAGAAACTTTTACTTCTGGACTAAAGGTTGGCAATTTAAATATTGTATCTTTCCATTAATAGCCACTGTTTTAAAACAAATAAATTAGCATACTAGCTGGTTACTGTATGGTGTTTCATTTTTTAAACCAGCGCAGAAGCAGAGAGATGCGTGCCTATATAAATTTGATTAATAAATAAATAAAAACCAAAGAGATCATTGTTGATTTCAGAAAAGGCAGGCACAGCCACACCTCTGTGCGTTAATGATTCACCTGTGGAGATGGTTACCAGCATCAAATTCCTGGGTGTGCAGCTAACGAGTAGGCTGGCTTAGTCACTCAACAGTGAGAAACTGGTGAAGCGGGCACAGCAGTGCCTGCATTTTCTGTGTCGCATGAGAAAAGCACATCTTCCTTCCCCTGTCCTGACCACTTTCTACAGGGGAACGATCGAGAGTATTCTGTCATACAGCATCACAGTCTGGTTTGGAAGCATCACTGCTTCAGACAGGAAGGCGGTGCAGAGAGTGGTAAGGATGGCTGGAAAGATCATTGGCAGTTCCCTCCCTCCCATCCAGGACATAGCACAGAAGCGTTGCTTGAGGAGGGTCCGTAAGATTATCTGGGACACTGCACATCCTCTTCACGACCTGTTTTCCTTGTTACGTTCTGGGAGGAGGCTTCGTGGTATCCGTAGCAGAACATCCAGATTCAGCCATAGTTTCATTCCATACCGCATTAACATGGTGAACTCTCAAGCTTCCTCCTTCCGTTATATATTCAAGATGGACAGTATTTAATATATATTTGTTATGTATATGTAAGGGTGTGGGTCTATACATATGTTGTATATAGTATGTTTAGGTGTGTGTTATGTATGTGTTTCACTTTGCGAGCGGGCAACTAAATTTCATTTTTGATGTGTGCCGTTGTGCCCATAGTAAAAAAAAATGACAATAAAGGTTATCTTATCTTAAAATAGGTAGAATTGTGCAGTTCCAAAGCAAATTTCTTAAATAAGATTCCCCTTCAGTGAGCTGCACCAGGCTGCACCACTTGAGGGTTGACAGGAGAAATGAAGAGGAGGATGTGGAGGATCACACGGCTGTTTCTTCATCACCCCAAGACACTGAACCCCAGGAAGAACACAAGGCCTCTGAGGATTCAATTTCTTTTTTTTAATACAAGTTTTATTTAAAAAAATTAGTTTTACATCCAAGTATTTATGAAGCAAAATGGTGGTTGGGTAATTAAAAGTAAACAATAGTAGATAACAAAGTCACTTGTAGATAGGTCAAATTACATCAACAAAAATTCCCTCTCCAATTGCCTTAGTTATGATAACATAGTCAAATTAATCAAATTAATACATTTCTAATTATAACACAATCAATTAGAACAATTTTCATTATATTTTCACATATACACATATAATGCCTGTTTTAGCCCTTTCTTGATTCAGGAAACCCAACTGAAAGTGATCCAACTAATCAGGAGGAAAAGTAGAATTGGGTTGCTGATTATGGCAGCAACCAAGGCAGGAACAATCGGTTTCCTACGTACCCACTTGACTTTTAGTGGATAATCATGTGACCAGATTTGTTGACCGCTTCAAGATGGCTGTTTTCTTTGGGTTTTTTTCTCTTTGTAAACCCCGTTCCAAGTTGTTACTTTATTTTTTTAACTTGGTTGATTCACATTTATTTTATTAATTTGCCTCTGATGTAGAATGTTATAATATTCTGTATAGGTTCCCATGAGAATGAATTTGTTCTTTGGAATGGTTACATCTTGTATTCATCCTTTTGAATTATGGATAATTAAAGTTGGACGAGCAATAAATATTTTTATCAGGATTGAAAGAGTGATTAGTATCAATGTAAGCAAGCTGTAAAGACGTGGCTTGCTTAAATAATATACTAATGCTGAATCCCTTCAACCTTACATCCTTATGTATTCTGTTTTCCTTTGTAATTTTTAAGTATCCTTTCCTTCTGTTATGTATGTGTTCCATCTCGGTGCCATTTTCATGGAACAATGCAACACTTTAATGTAAAATTGATTGGAGACTTATGAAAGGCTGTAACATTTATCTATTTGAAAGCCATGCTCATTTACCCACATCTACTTCCAAGGTCATTGACATAATGTTGCCCTAAAGATATAAAAATACTATTATGTATGGTTTCTGTTTGCAAGTACATTGTCTACGTGCTTGTATAGTTTATGCATTAGAGGAAAACATTACAGACATGAAATATGAAACAGAAGAATGCAATATAACAACAAAAATCTTTGAGAAACAAACAAGGGAATACCATATATTGGATGATAGGATTTATTCTCTGTACGTTTGATACAAATTCACTTTGACTACTAGATTATGATTACTTATGTATCTGTATTATATTTTCTCCATTAAAATAACCATATTTTAGGCAGAATAATAATAATAATAATAATAATAATAATAATAATAATAATAATAATAATAATAATAATAATAATAGAGTTGGAAGGGACCTCGGAGGTATTCTAGTCCAACCTCTTGCTCAGGCAGGAAACCTATACCATTTCAGACAAATGGTTGTCCGGTATCTTCCATAGTTGGAGCATTTACAACTTCTGGAGGCAGGTTGTTCTACTGATTAATTGTTCTAGCTGTCAGGAAATTTCTCCTTAGTTCTAGGTCGCTTTTCTCCTTGACTAGTTTCCATCCATTGCTTCTTGTCCTGCTTTCAGGTGCTTTGGAGAATAGATTGACTCCCTCTTCTTTGTGGCAGCCCCTGAGATATTGGAAGACTGCTATCATGTCACCCCTCACCCTTCTCTTCATTAAACTACACATACCCAATTCCAGCAGCCATTCCTTATATGTTTTAGCCTCCAGTCCCCTAATCATCTTTGTTGCTCTTCTCTGTACTCTTTCTAGAGTACAGAGAATAGCAACATATCAACCAATAATTTACTCTGCTTTTTAATCTCTAAAAGGTTCATCCAGATTGATATTGTATCACTTTGGGAATTCTTGTAAAAGTACCGGTATATAGATTTTTGATTTAAGATTTCTAAATCACAAATGAAAAGTTCATTCATTTGCTTGGAAAAAATAATGCAAATAAATACATTCCAGTTTCAGATTTTTATAAATCATGGAGAGGAGGTAGTAAACTTTAAAGGCTATTTAAGGTGTACTATATTTAAAGGCTTTTTTGTCTGTTAGGAAAATTGTGCTATTTAGTATCCTAAGTGTTAGAATTTAAGAAGAAATAAATAAAACATAGAGAACGTTTGATCCTCTTGCTAGATAATGTATCACCTCCATATTTTGTGGTGTGTCATCTATCGTTTTCTTAGGTTGATCAGGTGAGAAAGATGAACATTGCACAGAGTTCATGTATGTATTTATAACTTACCTTCCATATGTGTGTATGTGTCAACTTAATGCAAAAATGTTGAATTTTGATGCTGTTGTAATTATCAGTGACCGTCAATCCCAGAGGTAGTCTGTAGACCAGACATGTCAAACTCGCGATGTCACGTGACACTGCGCAACGTATCAGAGCTTTTTCTCTGTTGCTGGCAATGGAGTGGGCGCGGTTTTGGGATGACACGTCCAGCCCGCGGGCCAGCAGTTTGACACCCCTGCTGTAGACTGTTGGTTTTGAGCTCTGGAAGGAAGACTTATATGAAGAAGAAAAAAGAAGCTTTCCTTCCAAATCTGCCTATGTAGCATGTGTCTGTCCCAGTTCTACAAAGTAGTCCAAGATAATGGTATAGCATTTGGTAAGGTTTGGTAAATATATTTTAGGAACCTAGATGTCTTCTCACTTGAAAACATCCAGTTAAACACTTGTCACTGATATTTTCCAGTGGAAAATTTGAAACACATACTCGCAAACTATAATCCAGAAATGAAGTGATTACACCACTATGCCTGAAATATAAGAACAATACAGTCTTCCATACAGGTTTTAGTTACCAACTACCTAGACTTGATAACTACTAGGATGTAACTATATTATTGATGCCCAACATAGGTGCCTCCTAGGTTCAGCTGGGCAACTAAGATATTCCTTGAGTAACCTTCCTTGGAGTATATACTCTTGGCAAATTCCTGGTGTTCTACAGTGCAGTATTCCTCTCAGGAACATTTTGCTGCCATGGTGAAACAGCCCAGCTGGACTTGAGAGAGAGGATATTTATATAGGTGTACATTTATAGCAGAAGCATTACAACATGCTCACAAAACAAAACTTGCTGCTTTCATTTAAAATAAGGTACCTTTTGTTTAGCCACTGTTTATGAATAGGTTAGTTCTTACATTGTAAGAAGATATGTACTCCGTACTATGATTTATAAACTACAGTGATTCGGGTTCAGTTGACTGTTATTTTTTAAAATATTTTTTTGCATATATAATGTATGATATAATATGTAAGCTTTTTCATATTTTATATTGATATGTTATTAAAATTATACTATGGGTGTTTGATCGGATTGGATGATCTTATAAGTTGCTAAGAGTCATTTGCAACTAATCTAAAATAATAAACAGCCAAAAAATCCACAAGAAGCAACAAAAGCAAAATATCATGGCGTAGTGCACTATGTGAACTAGTCACAGTGAGAGGCCTACAATTAGTTAGCACTGGTGTGACCAGCTTGGTCATGTGGATAATATGAAGGGAATCAATTAACACTCGAGAGAAATAAATGTAAGGAGTGGAAATGTCATCATCAGCTATTTCAACTTTGTAGCTTCTAGAAAAATAATCTTGCAAAACAGCACTGCAAATATTGAAACCTCTATATGGAAAATATCACTGCCAAATGAACTTTAAAGCAAGTCTGAAAACATTTCACTTGGCCAAGAGAAAAGAAAGTACATATTAAAGTAACCTTCCAAATTGGATCTAAAGTTTTGGGAACAGTCCCTATGAGCTCCATATATATACTTCTGCTGTAGTTACATAATACATTTGTTTATGCATTTGGGATTTAACTATTCCAATCTGCCCATGAGATAACAGTTATTGTAAACAATGAGTGCTTCTCTATGATTAAATTACATTCCTGTTTCTTTTTCAAACATGTTTTGTGATTTTATCATAAATATATGGCTTGTAATCTGCTCTGATATCATTAGGACAGTGAACGAAGTAGAAATACATATTTCAGTATTGAAAAAGTGTGCTGTAATCAAAGGGAAATGAAGCCTACTTGGCAAAAAAAGTGTTATTAATGTATTTTATTTGCTACATTTATATTCTGACATTTCACCATTCAAGGTGGTTTACAGTACATAGAGCATCTTCTTTTACAGTACAGGTGAAACTCGAAAAATTAGAATATCGTGCAAAAGTTCATTTATTTCAGTAATGCAACTTAAAAGGGGAAACTAACATATGAGATAGACTTATTACATGCAAAGCAAGATAGTTCAAGCCGTGATTTGTCATAATTGTGATGATTATGGTGTACAGCTCATGAAAACCCCAAATCCACAATCTCAGAAAATTAGAATATTGTGAAAAGGTGCAATATTCTAGGCTCAAAGTGTCCCACTCTAATCAGCTAATTAAGCCATAACACCTGCAAAGGGTTCCTGAGCCTTTAAATGGTCTCTGTCTGGTTCAGTAGAAATCACAATCATGGGGAAGACTGCTGACCTGACAGTTGTGCAGAAAACCATCATTGACACCCTCCGTAAGGAGGGAAATCCTCAAAAGGTAATTGCAAAAGAAGTTGGGTGTTCCCAAAGTGCTGTATCAAAGCACATTAATAGAAAGTTATGTGGAAGGGAAAAGTGTGGAAGAAAAAGGTGCACAAGCAGCAGGGATGACCGCAGCCTGGAGAGGATTGTCAGGAAAAGGCCATTCAAAAGTATTGGGGACTTTCACAAGGAGTGGACTGAGACTGGAGTCAGTGCATCAAGAGCCACCACACACAGACAGATCCAGGACATGGGCTTCAAATATCATATTCCTCTTGTCAAGCAGCTCCTGAACAACAAACAACATCAGAAGTGTCTTACCTGGGCTAAAGAAAAACAGACCTGGTCTGTTGCTCAGTGGTCCAAAGTCCTCTCTTCTGATGAGAGCAACTTTTGCATCTCATTTGGAAACCAAGGACCCAGAGTCTGGAGGAAGAATGGAGAGGCACACATTGCAAGAAAGTTCAGTGTGAAGTTTCTACATTCTGTGTTGATTTGGGGAGCCATGTCATCTGCTGGTGTTTGTCCACTGTGCTTCATTAAGTCCAGGGTCAATGCAGCCGTCTACCAGGAGATTTTGGAGCACTCCATGCTTCCTTCCGCAGACGAGCTTTATGGGGATGCTGACTTCATTTTCCAGCAGGACTTGGCACCTGCCCACACTGCCAAAAGCACCAAAACCTGGTTCAATGACCATGGGATTACAGTGCTTGATTGGCCAGCAAGCTCGCCTGACCTGAACCCCATATCTAAGGATCCGATCAATTTTTGGTCCAATGTCGTCTTTCTAAGTGTTGATAGTGATAGTAAGCAAATAGTTTTTAAGTCTGGGGAATTTTACAGTGATTTTGATAACTTCTATTTTTCCCATAGCGTAAAGGTAAAGGTTCCCCCGCACATGCGTGCTAGTCGTTTCCGACTCTAGGGGCCGGTGCTCATCTCCGTTTCAAAGCCGAAGAGCCAGCGCTTGTCCGAGGACGTCTCAGTGGTCATGTGGCCGGCATAACTAGATGCCAAAGGCGCACGGAACGCTGTTACCTTCCCACCATAGTGGTCCCTATTTTTCTACTTGCATTTTTATGTGCTTTCGAACTGCTAGTTTGGCAGAAGCTGGGACGAGTAACAGGCGCTCACCCTGCTACGCGGCACTCGAGATTCGACCCGCCAAACTGCCGACCTGATCGACAAGCTCAGCGTCCTAACCCACTGAGCTACCACGTCCCTAATTAACCTGCATGATGCTGTGATCATCCTAACTGGATATGTTCAATTAGAAACTTATCAGCAACCATTTGGGATGCTTTAGTTTTTAATTCTTTTGCAGAATTACACTGATTCTGTAGAAGTAGTCTACCATTGTATGAATAAATAATCGTAGGCTAGGGTAACAATTCTTTACTTGCTTGCTTGCTTAATTACTTATTAGATGTGTACATTATCTTTGTAATGGGTTCAGATTTATTTGTTAATGTAGGAATTTCAACCTAGATTTCATTTGAACTTGGGAGAAGCCACTAGTGACAGCATTTGTTTGTTATTCTAAACTATATAGCATGCCTAGTTTGAAAATTCCCACTTGTGATTCTTTTTCAAATTGGTTTGGCTAGCAAACCACCCATTTGTGGTTTTTGTATTGTCAGACATGCCATTTAAGTGCAGGATGGATGCTGATTGTATTAATATTTGCTAAAGAACATAACCATAGGCAAATGCATAACAAACCATAGATCTGTTTAATTCTGGGATAAAGCAACCTGCATTTAATCCAAGCAACAGATGGGTGGTTTGTTAACTATGCTACTTTGGATATGGTGGGGAAAGAAAAGAAAGCTGCATGCCCCAAGTGGATACATTAATATTAGCTAGTCTTTAAGCTTCGAATGAAGTGAAAATGCAGCAAGTGTGGCTAACGTAAAAAATAAAGCTTTAAAACTTTATTTTTATAGGCACACACAGACACACACAAATAACACTAGGTGATAACACCTTAGCTTAAAGCTTTTTTACACACACGTTATTTAATGAACATATTTCTAGGTCAGCTTTGATGGAAAAATTCTCTTTAAAAATAAAATTGTACAAACCAGTAATCACAAATAGCACAGATTTGTGGCAAAACCAAAACAGAGAAGTAAGAGGAAGAAAATTAATCTCTCTTGGATAGGGAATTTTGCATTCTATATGTGGCAGCGACAATTGATTTAATGTTAATATTATATTACAATTATACCATGTTTTTCCCAGGAATTCAAGGCAGCATACATGATGACTCATCCCTTATTTTATCCTTATCTGACTGAAAGTCTATCAGAGAATATTAACTGTAGTAAAGGTAAAGGTTCCCCCGCACATGCGTGCTAATCGTTTCCGACTCTAGGGGCCGGTGCTCATCTCCGTTTCAAAGCCGAAGAGCCAGCGCTTGTCCGAGGACGTCTCAGTGGTCATGTGGCCGGCATGACTAGACGCCAAAGGCGCACGGTCCGCTGTTACCTTCCCACCGTAGTGGTCCCTATTTTTCTACTTGCATTTTTACATGCTTTTGAACTGCGAGGTTGGCAGAAGCTGGGACGAGTAACAGGCGCTCACTCTGTTACGCGGCACTCGGGATTCGACCCGCCAAACTGCCGACCTTCTGATCGACAAGCTCAGCGTCCTAACCCACTGAGCCACCGCGTCCCTTCATTAACCATAGTACTGTTAGTTAAAATAGCAATTATCAAATGATTTTCATATAATGTTTCAGGATTGGTGAAAAATCTGGAACTTCATGAAGGGTTTGATGAGCTGAAGAGTTTAGGGTCTAGGCAGAATAGGAGCAGACTCTTACAGTGATCCCACTTAAGGAATGTATACCGTGAGATTTGTAAATGTACATTAAAGCTGTTCCTCTATCAGAATTTGCTCCAGGTTTTACTTGGACAAATTATCTCCTTGCAACATCCAGCTCTACATATGCAAGCATTTAGGCTGTATTTTGAGCTTTGTTTGAACAAACTGGATGCCAGTTTATCCAAGCTGAGTGAGAGAAAGTTCTGATAGCAATCCAACTTTGAGTGCATCAGCCAGAACCCTGTCAAAATGCACTTTAGGCTTTGCTTGGACAAGCCAGCTGTTGAATTGTTCAGGCAGAGCAGGACTGATGGTTAGTCTGTACGGAGTGCTGTAGACCTTGAAAATTGGAAACCTCTCATCAAATTTGCTTACAACCCTACTGGAAAGTTTGAGAAACCCTTATTTTAGATATAATACAACTGTATTTATAACATACCAATGTGCTCTTGCCTTAACTCTTCATGGAATTCCATGCCGAGCATTTTGAAATATTTTATATGTAGGTTGAGGGAAGAAAATAAAATCAAGATTTGTAGTGGCAATATGGAATTAGCACACGGTCGGAATGAAATATTTGCTCATTCTAACTTCTGTGGTTCATGCAGTGGTGATAAGCTTCATCTTTACTGGAGTGATACTGGTCATGAAAGCCTGCATCAGTATATCTATAGTTTGTTTGCTTTATGTCTACTAGATTCCAAAGGAGGTTTATAGTTGCAGTCATTAATATTTAATTTTCTGTTAATTTCGGCTACACAGCAGGAGGTTTTTTTGCAAATGTTTTTATAGCACTGTAACTTATGAATGTAAAGACTTCTGAATAGAGATGCAGAACGTTTTGCTCACAGCATGTCAAGATTCTACAGAAATATTAAGTGCAGGCAACCTTTCAAATAGAAGATTAACTTTCAGAAACATTTGCTTCTGAAAACTAAAAACAACATATATCGAGAAGCACATTCTCCTTTTTATAACTTTGCTTTCATATTTGTAGCAAACTGAAGATCATTATTCATTCAAATAGGTGGCTGTTTCTATTTCTAAGAAATAAATTAGGTAATTTACGCTTGAATGGAGGTTGAAACCTTGTGATAAACTAATGAGTCATACCTTGATCCCAGGACCAAACAGTCATATCCAAAGCAAATAAGCAAAATGACTTGAAAAAGCCAAACTTGATGTTTATATTGTCTAAAGTACAGGTAGTTCTCAACTTACAACACTTCGTTTAGTGACTGAAGTTACAGTGGCACTGGAAAAAGTGACTTATGCCTGTTAATTTCATACTTAAGACCATTGCAGCACTCCCATGGTCCCATGAGAAAAATTCAGATGCTTAGCAAGATAGTTACGACGGTTGCAGTGTCCCAGGATCGTGTGATCACCTTTTGTGACTGTCTGACAAGCAAAGTCAATGGGGAAGCCAGATTCACTGAACAATCATGTTACTAATTTAACAGCCGCAGTGGTTCACTTAACAACTGTGGCAAGAAAGATCATAAAATAGGGCAAAATGCACTTAACAAATGTCTCACTTAGCAACAGAAAATGTGGGCCCAATTGTGTTCGTAAGTGGAGAACTACTTGTATTTTGACTATTTTGTATGGTAGTACTGAAAAATTACTGGAGAGTCTATCTCACATATCTTTATGATCATCCCAAAACAAGAAATGGATATTTGGCAGTAACAGAGAAAACAACTTATAATTATGGAATGCATTTGAAGGATAATAGCATTTTGCCTTCACTCTTCAGAATTTTTGAAGAATGTCATGGACATGTCTACAGAATGGCTGGCATAGTGAGTCATAAAACAACCATTTTATCAAGCACAAATTGGTGAGATTTTTCTCCCACACTTTGCAAAGTTCATCTGAATATACCTTAACCTCACAGCCTTCCTTCCTTCCTTCCCTTCCCTTCCTATTAGTCCACTATGACTATTATTTAATAAGAAATCATTTGATATATGTTTTCTATTGAAAATGTGAAACAATACTAAATACAGTTTTAAATGCTTAACAGTGCTATAAAGATTGCAGGTGTAGGTGGTATAGTGGATGCCAAAGAAAATGACTTTATGTTATCTGTATTTCTGAACTGAGTTGGTAGGTTTTTTTTTAATTTATTCATTCAGGGGCAACATTTTGCCTCCGCCTGGATTTTCCCCAATGATTATATATCCTGCCTTTGATATATTCACCAAAGTATACTTGTCTCACTTTTTATAAAAAAAAAATTGATATATGAAATTATTATTAAAGTCTTCACAGGTATGGGGATTGCCAGGATTGTTATCACTAAGCAATACAATCATGTGATGTCACTCTTTATGACTGCATTGCTTTGCAATATAAATTCCACTCCCAAATGTCTTAGTAGGACAATGCGGTCTACTTCTGAAGCAGTCTACTTCAGTTCTGTGTTAGGATTATCTAAATCCATTTTGAAGGTAATTTGCACCATAACGGTGGATGAGATAAGAACATACAGTAGTTTGGGACAGTGTTTTTCACTACTTAATACTGAGTTTTCACTGAGGTTTTGCCAACTTTTAAGATGTGAGGACTTCAACTCCTAGTTTTCCACAGCCATATCATGTTATTCCAAATTTGTGTGGGAGAGGGAATATTTCTCGGCTCTCTAAATTTTGAGAATTAAAGTTGCTAAGTTTGTGAAGGAAGGCCAAAAAAAATCTATAATATTTATTACATTTACAATTAATGTGATTGTACCATAGTAACAGCTAAAATTATAATCCTTATGTCATTGTTTAAAAAATCATAAGTACAAACTGATAATGATTTGATTAATGTTAGATCTCTCAATTGAACAAAATTTGTTTGAATTAGCCATCTCTCCAGTCCTAATCACTGGAGTTTCCCTAAAACATTTCATATGGACCTTTCTCTTTAAAAAGAAATGTAACAAAATATAGATACCTCAGAATTATGTAAATTGCCTCTCTTCTATTTTCTTTTAGTTTAGTTTATTAATGATAGACATGTTTGATTTCCCTGGGGCATGATTTTCTCCATTGATGTACTACATAATTACACATGCACATTCCATTAAATTTAGTTGGCACTGGAAATGAATTGTTGGCTTGATTTTAACTGATCTGTCTATAGTGAGTGAAGTGCCAAAGAATACAGATATGAAAAGAGGGAAGGAACAAATGTATATTCAGTATGGTCAAGTCCAGCATGACTTATTCTTACGTTCCAAGTCTATTGTAAAGTATTGATCAGATGAACTGATTCTTTTATAAAACAAAACAAAACAAAATAATGTTGGATCATCTCTGCAACAATATGTTAAGCCATATTTTTTTGTAACATTGGGTTTATTAGCAACCTTATGTTGCTAAGTCCTATCTGTCTCTTTGCGACCTCATTGATCATAGCACCCCAAAAACAGTGTTCTACCTTTATTCTGTGTATGTCATTGTTGAATTCAAATGGGCAATCAACAGTCATATTATTTCCTAAATAATATCGAACAATCAGCTCTATCCCAAAGTCAGAATTGCAACTTTTCTAACGTCTGGCAAGGCAAATTGTCTTTGCAAACTTGCCCTACCATAAAAATTACCATGTAGTTATACTATTATTAGAAAAAGAAACATGGTTTGGTGATAGATTGTGACTATGTAGTGGACATTTCCAGTGTAAAAGTTCAGAAAATGTTTTACAGTGTAAAAGTTTCTGACTGAATCATCGCTGAGTTTCTGAATTGAGCTAGACCTGAAAATTCCATTATGATATTAGTTATGACTGCACCACTAAATTTAGTAGACGGCCCCCCCTAATAAGTTACTAGGCAGCAAGACTAGCACTGTCATGAAAGGTTATTACGGTATCTATGGTCAATCGCAAGACACCAGAAAGGAAAGGAAACATTCTGTTGTACCCACTTATTTCATTTTCTAAGAAAGCCCAAGGGATTTATGTAACCTGGAAGCTGGTGCGTTGCAGAACTAGCTGCTCTTTTGTTTTTAAATTAAATAATCTTAAAAGGCAAGGCAGGGAGCTTGGCAGGTATTAAGGAATGTATCAGCAAGAACATTGTCACACTGGGGGTCCCAAGCTGTACCTAGCAAGAGTATTTTCAGTACCTCATATGGATTTCTGATGCATACTTCATGGAAAAAGTAAGTTCCTGTCCCAGGGGAGGATGATGGTGTTATGTATTTTTTCTGCAGCACACTCTAAATTGAGCCTCTCCTGGAAGAATCTTTGGAGGCTAAACTTGGTTCCTAAAGCAGCATCAAATGTATTGGTGGATATTGCATCTTTCCTAAAACATTTGTCTTGGCTACCAGTTCATTTCTGGCACCATTCAAATAGATAATTAGCTTTCAATCACTGCTAAAGATCTTCATCCACAATGCTGGAGGCATCATTGCTGCAGTTACCTAGCCTCATGTCAATCAGCCTTCTCCTAATATCAGAAGCTACTTTTTTCTGTCAAGTTTAAGATGAAGTGAGTTGTTAACGTGGTTAAGAGTTAGGGCCTTCTTAGTGACCGAACTCCATATTGCAGAATAGATAACCTTGCTGAGTTCTAGAGATTCTTTCCCATTTCTGAGTTTGTAGGCATTTTTTTCAAAGGTGTTCTATTTATTCAGAGGCAGCGTTTGGCCCATTTGCTTGGGTTTTTCCTCCAAGATTACATATTCTGCCTTTGATATATTTACCAAAACATACTTCTCCCATTTCTGTAAAAAAAAATGGATGCATGAAATTACTATTAAAGCCTTTGTAGGTAGAGGGACTGCTAGTATTACTATCGCTAAGCAATATAGTAAATGTGATGTCACTCTTTATGACTGCATTGCTTTGCAATACAAATTCCAAGTAAATGTTACTTTAAAATTAAGAGGTTTTAAGAGGTGCCAGATTAACCTGAGAACTAGCTGTATTTGTCTTAAGCCATGGGTGTCAAACTCGCCACATCGTGTGACATGTTGCGACGTATCGCGACTCTTTTTGCATTGCCGGCAGTGGGGTGGGTGCGGCTTCGGTATGATAATACTGGCCCAGAGGCCAGCAGTTTAACACCGCTGTCTCAAACCGTTTACTTAAGTTCTGTGTTAGGATTATTGCAGAATACATAGCCCTGCTGAGAGCTAGAGGTTTTTTCCCATTTCTATTTAATAGCCTTTATCCACTAGGTTAAAGGATTTTTAAAGTATGATTTTACTCTAGTATTTATTGACGTTGGCTTTTTATTATGCGTATTATTTTGAAAGCTTTTTTAAACCTGAATTTATAGTTTTATCAGTGGTGGGGTTCAGCCGGTTCGTACCAGTTTGGCAGAACCGGTAGCTAATTTTTTGTTGCCCAGTTCCAGAATGGACTTCCAGAAGTGGCATCCACACAGAAAACCGGTTGTTCACAAATTTGAATCCCACAACTGAGTTTTATATTGTAGTTCTATATGGTTGTGGCTTAAGAACAAGAATGGTAAGATAGTATATGTAGAAAACAGTAAATGGCATTTCAAGTTTCAGATTAGACTAGCAAATGATCAGAATTAATATGAGAATATATATTTTATTCAATATTGAAAATACATTTCAGATTGATATTATAATTATTTTGTGTTTTATTTAATGTGAAAGGAAGCAAGCAGTTGACTTATGAAAAAAATATTTCTAGAAAATATTCTAAATTTAATTTTCAAAATTTTCTCCAATCTCAGTGATAATGTTAAATAATTAATTTTCAGTTCTTAGTTTTAAAGTAACATTTACTTGGTTTCAAAGTAATATTAAAAGGTCAAGATTGACTTTGAATTACTGAGATTAAATTTGGAAATCTAATTTTTGTGCTTTACAATATACAAGTGTTTCTCAACCTTGTCAACTTTACAATGGGTGGAGTTCATCTCCCTAAATTTTCCAGTAAGCCCTTCCCCAGTTGAAATCCACCCATCTTAAAGTTGCCAAATTTGAGAAATGCTGCAATATATATTATATTTTAAGTATTATCTACAAAGTATCTAGAGAATTTAGTCATATCGAGCCTAATAAATGACATAAACCTGATGTTGTTTATTAAATAATGAAAAAAGCATTGTGCTAAAATTATGTGAACTTTCTTACAACTTTTCCCAGAATTTTTCATTAGAAGTGATGATATAGGGTAATACAGAGCCACTTTTATAGTTGAAGTTTCCATTCCTGAAATTTACTATAAAATTTTGGATTCTACTTTGCTTCTTTTGGATCATCTCAAAGGGAGACATTCTAGTTCAGTGTAATGAAATAGACAATGACTTCTCAAAAGTGTTTCCAGTAATTTAGTATGGAATGAAAGTTTCAGTATAGGTTTTTCCTGTTGTATCCCACATCCAATAATGAGATATTTTTCTGGGAATTATTTTATTTCAGCAGAACACAATACCAAATTATAATAATTTACATATGTTTGTATTATTAGTTTTGGGGAGGATTGCTGTTTTCTGTTCACTGAGATTTTAGAAATTGATCTCTTAGTCTTTATTTGCTGCCCCGCATATTTAGTAAAACATAAAAATATTTTCCCTTGAAAAGTATTTCTTTGCCATGTAGTTGGCTTCATTTACATTAGATTAAAAAGAACCAGCAAAAACATCTGTTTTCAGTATAGCTAAAAAATCTTTAGATTCACAAAATCGTTATGCATTTTGGCTATACCTTCGGCCCTCCAGTGATAAAAAACACTCCAGAACCAAATTGCTTAGATACTTATCTACCTAAGAGCTGTTTATTATAGTTCTAGATCAGGGGTGTCAAACTCAATTTCATGGAGGGCCGCATCAGCATGGTGGTTGCCCTCAGGGGGCCGGGTGGGTATGGCCAGGGTGGGCGTGGCCTACTGGGCGGGCGTGGCTAGAGTGCATATGGCCTACTGGGTGGGCGTGGCCAGCTCTACATCATTGGCATCAAGGGTGCCTATGGGGGCCTGGGCAGGAGTGGGACAGATCTGGGGGGTCTCTGGCAGAAGGAGGGTCTCTGGGCCAGGGCCAAGGCAGTGGGGGCCGTTCCCTCACTGTTTCCAGGATGGCTTCGCGGGCCACATGAAACCACTTCGCGGGCCGGATCCGGCCCCCGGGCCTTGTGTTTGACATGTCTGTTCTAGATAGTACAAAATAACTGGTTATTTGAAATTAAAATAAGTGGACATAAATGGACACAACAAAGTTTGTCCATTTAATCCCCATGGAGACTGCTGTATTTTTATTGTATATTAATAGATTTCAAAGTTTTACTAATTTAGGAAGTCAAAACCTATTCATTAAATTATATAAAGTATATTAAAATCTATTGAATTTCTCTCCCAAAAGAACTTTGTCCTATAAACGGTGATATAAAACAGTGCAGTGGGCATATTTTGTTGAACTATGGACCATATTAATAATATCTATGTAATTCTTGTTTCTTCCCAGATTCTATCCTTTGATACTCATTGGTAATTTCATTTGAAAACAGGCAAACTGTAACTAATTGCAAGGGATTGGAAGCATGGTTTCAAGTGGATTTCTTTTGGAAAAAAACAAAATAGAAATGAAAAAATAATTGGGTATTTGGGAAGAAACATCATAAGAAAGAGGTGTGAGGGAAGCGTGAATGTGCCTAAGCTTGGTTCACATAGTTTAATATTATAGTATGCCTAAAAAAAATTGATGTTTCCTCTGATGTAATCATCATGGATTTGTAAATCATGGATCTGTGAAAATGGCTGTATTGCGACTGCCCTTTCTTACCTACTCACATTTGTTGTCATTGGCAATTAATCTGTTTGATTCTATGATTTACTGCCAGCAAGGCATGGGTAGAATCAAGGAAGGATTGATTGTTTTCAGCTTCATAAACCTGGATTAATAAAGTCAAGAGTGTTACACCTAATTAAGCAATACCAGTGGTAACGTAAGGGCCTGAATTATTTTGCAATGAAATGGTTGCAATAGTAGGTTGTGATATTAAGATGGTACATGTATGTACATTTGTAATAAAGATTTCATCATCTACAAATGAATTATGGAATAATATTAATATTGCTATTCTCCTTTAGTATATTTCACTCTCAGTTGACTCAGGCACCACACCAAAAGTAACATATCTCTCAAACTGGAAAAGGGAACTTTTAAATATAGCTGCACTGAAGTTTTTTTTTAACCGCTAGTTAAATTGCTGGAACAATGTAGAGTTGGCTTCTAACAACATCTGGAAAGCTTAAAGATAATCTGCTGCTCCTTAGATTGAGCCCCTTTCGACTGAAAAGAGAAGGCCCAAAAATGTGAACTAGTTCAATTGGCATTAATTATATTATTACTAACCCCTTGTCGTGGTGAAGGGGCTTGCATAATTCAATGAAGCTATGAGCTATGCCGTGCAGGGCCACCCAAGACGGAAAGGTCATAGCAGAGAGTTCTGACAAAACGTGATCCACTGGAGAAGGAAATGGCAAACCACTCCAGTATCTTTGCCATGAAAACCCTATGGACAGTACCAAAAGGCAAAACGATATGACGCTGGAAGATGAGCCCCTCAGGTCGGAAGGCGTCCAATATGCTACTGGGGAAGAGCAGAGGGCTAGTACTAGTAGCGCCAGAAAGAATGAAGCGACTGGGCCAAAGCCGAAAGGACACTCAGCTGTGGATATGCTCTTTAGAAGGCCAGATCCTGAAGCTAAAACTCAAATACTTTGGCCACCTAATGAGAAGGAAGGACTCACTGGAGAAGAGCCTAATGCTGGGAAAGATTGAGGGCAATAGAAGAAGGGGACGACAGAGAATGAGGTGGCTGGATGGAGTCACTGAAGCAGTAGGCGTGAGCTTAAATGGACTCCAGAAGATGGTAGAGGATAGGAAGGCCTGGAGGAACATTGTCCATAGGGTCGCGATGGGTCGGACACGACTTCGCAACTAACAACAATAATATTATTACTAAACAGTAACTAAGATTTTTCAATCTATTGTTTCTGAAATGGTCTATAGGTTGCCATTAGTGCATCCCTGTTAAGAGTCAAACCTGTAAGTCTTGTGGGGGGGGTTGCTATCAAGAAATCTGCATTGAATACTAAAAAAGTTAATGATGTTGCAACTGAGTGAACTGAGTTCTTGCTCTACTGTGGGATTCACAAGATAATTTTTGTTTAATCACTGTCTCTCAACCTAAGATAAGGATAAAATGGGTTTAGGAACCATCTCACTCCAATGGGACTGGATCACCCCACCTGCGCTGGCAAAGATTGCATGCTGCAAGCCTTTTCAGTCAGGGAATTTTGGTGGCAGAGTCCAGGAGAAGAGCATTCTCTACCATGATTCCTGCCCTTTGGAACATCTTAATCCCTGTGAGATTGGCTCCCACACTTCTGACCCTCCTTAAATGCCTGAAGACCTGGCCTTGCCCAGCTGGCTTGGGGCCCCAACTGGATTATCACCCTGGAGGTAGTTGATGAATTAAGAGAAAATCCCACCTACTGCCCTCCCTCCCCCGCACATTCTGCTCCCTCTCCCGATCTGTTAATTGCAACTTCACTTGAATTGCAATTCTATTTTTTATTATTTTTAGAAATATTTATTTTTTATGGTTTTATTGTTTTAATGTTGTAAACTGCCCAGAATGCTTTGAAGCAAGATGGGCAACAAACTGACTGACTGAATGAATGATGATCCTTCATGTAGGCTGTCTTGACCTTTTGGGAAAGACATTATAAAATTATAATGTAATAGTAATGCTGTAATAGTGATATTTACAGTAATAGCAGGCAGCCATTGATATTATCAAGTTATTTTAGTCTGAGCTGTAAGACCCCATTATATTGGGAAACTCCCAGCCAGGGAGAGAGAGGTCAAGCAAGGAACTAGCCTTGAATCCTTGCATAGCCTGAAGAGGCATAAGCCTGACCCTCCCTAAGTTCCATGGAGCCTTATCTGGTTGTTCCCAAGAGAAGGCAAGCAATCTGGGGAGATTCTTGTATTATAGTAGAACACAATAAATGTGCTGATTTGGACCGTTCATGAGTGGATCTTGTTGCTTGCAGTTGACGTATGGTTAATTTTTTCTCATTTTCATAGGTACTATGCCGGGTCATGGTGCTGAACATATATGGCTGCTCAAGTGCTATAAGCACTATATACAAGAAGTGCACCCACTCCTTGTGATGAGAGGCCTGCTCACTGCATCTTATTTTTATAAGCTGGAAAAAAAGGGCTTTCAATAAATGGGGCTTGAGGAGAGGAAATTAGTGAGTAATCAGTCTTGAATACCAGGAAATCGGGAAGAACGAGGAGAAGTGAACTCACTATGTGTGTGTGCACTTTGGTGAGGAATTGTGGTTCTGGCTGGCGTGGGGAAGAGACGCTGGATCCAATTTTGTCTAATCTAGAGATAATAGTCCTGTTTTCAACTTTGCTGATACACATTTGTGATATTGGACGTTATTAATTAATCCAGAAGTTCATTATTTATTCTATCTTCCTACTTAATTGTTTGGAGATAAATAATGCATGCCTTCTTTTTTTCTGCTGCTTTGTTTTAATGTCAGATAATTAATTGTTGTGAAAGTAGATAATGGACATAAAGCTGTTTCTTTCCAATTTAGGTGTCAATAAGTGACTGTTTGAAATAAATACTCTGTTTCATTTATGTCTGTAAAACACAGATACTGCTGTATTTCATGACTGCAGTGACCATATCTGTGAATTTTTGAGTTAGGAAGATAGTATGTTGTTCAAATTCTTCTCAATCTATTCCTATTACCCATCATATTTATTGGATGCCTCTTCTAAATCCAACCTGTATATTTGGCAGTTCGCATTGCATTATTGAAATAAGGATAGAAAAGCTCCGAACATTACCTCACCAGTGTGTGATTTACTATTATATATGTATTACAAAAACACTAGAGTTGTTAATGATAATAAAAACCTATGCCTTTTTTTCACCTTTGCATAAGAATAGTTTTGATAGCATTTGCAAATCTTTGGAAATGTGATTATCATTCCTTGTAAACACTTACAAAGTTTTCATGTGAAGGAATAATTTAGGCAAGCTCTTAAAGCTTGAACACATGTTGCCTAGGTCTTTTGTCAGCATAATATAGACTACTTTTAAGCACTGGGACTAATTTATCAATCATTAAGTGCAGTATCAGTGAACTATTTTTGCATATGGAATACTTATGCACAGTTATAAAAAAAATGTGAATTTTTATGCTCCAGATAATTTATTTTTTGGGACCGGTTCTGTGGAGAGGTTTTTCCACGGACCAGAGGGAACATGGTTTCGCCCGTTGCTTGCATCCTATAGATGGGGCTTCACTTGTTTATGTGAACTGGTTTCTGGCATGCCGCAGCCCAGTGCTCGTCCATGGACCAGGGGTTGGGGACCCCTGATTTAGAGCACTGAAGGAGAAATCATTCAGCTAAAAATGAGTCAAAGTCAGCTCCTGGCAGGTTTTCCTTCCATTTCTAAGAAAATCCCCAGAGCTAAGGTGAGACATTTGTTTGGTAATTTTACTTTCCTTAAGATGAACAGATTTTTACAATTTAAATAGTGCTGTTAGTTTGGTAAGATTACCAGATCACGACTGCAAACATTTAACTTTTCTAGATAGAAACAAAAAAAGGATGGAAGACCTAACTCCTCTGTTTATGAGTACAGCCTCCTTTTAGGGTGCTCCAGCTCATTCAAAATTGGCTGCTTTGCTTAAACTTTCATCAAATTGCACTATCCCTTGAAGATTTTCACAGCCCTGGTAGTTCTGAGAAACAGAAAATATGTCTCCTATATAATTCTATTTTTATTTATTCAGTAAATAAAATTGCTAATTATGTTCTTGAAGGATAACTGACAGCTTCTGATTAGTGCCAGAATTCAAGAGGAAACCATGACTCATTTACTGCATGTTATTTTGTGCACTTGGAAATAATGAATTATGCATTAATTCCAAATAAGGCATCTAATAATGTACGTACAGTATGTTAATTAAATCTGTATTCTTGCTTACATAAGTGTTCATGACTTGTTTATCAAAGCAAAATGTTACACAAATAGAAAATTGCTTCATAATGGGAGTTGAGTGGGGAGATAGATCCAGCAGACTTTCTTCTGAATTCATAATAATTTTGTTCTTTTGCAGATGCATTTTTTAACTTGGCTTCCCATTGCTCCCTTAGACTAGCAAAGCTATTTACTAAAAATACACGGTGTATTTCTTTTCCTTTTCAATGATGCATACACTCCATGTATGTGAAGAATACATGCTGCAATTGATTCCCTTCTTTTTATGTGATAGTCATAAAGGAAAAATGTTGTGAATCTGTGGCATTTATTTATAGCCAAGAAACATGTTCTTGTTAAATCATTAAAGAGGATTCAGTTCAAATTCAGATGGCATCTCCAGCATTACATTTTAGAATTCTTTATTTCTTAGATCATTCTAGAAGTTTAACATTATACAAATCAGCCTTAATTCAGTTCATATTGGAGATTAAAGATCCCAAGGAGGCATGAGTCAGTTTAAGCTTGCACTTTAAGACCCAGTTCAAACTGATTTGAAGTTCCTTAAAGATTTTATTTTTTGAGAAAGTTGAGGATAGACTGTAATGAGCAAGTATGCCTTGCTTAATTTTATATTTTTGGGCAAGACTAGGATAAAGCAGCAGTGAGGCAAACTTAATGTTTTGGCTGGATTTCGATGCAATTCATTTTCAAATACTTTTTACCGTATTTTCCGGCATATAAGACGACTGGGCGTATAAGACGACCCCCTACATTTCCTGTTAAATTATAGGGTTTGGGCTATACTCGCCGTATAAGGCTACCCCTCTTCCAACGCACACTAAATAAAAATTAAAAAACATCAGATTTGATTTTAATATGGTAATTTTAATTCAAATGCTTATGACATGCAGGTGCTTAGTAGGAAAACTGTCACTTATAAACATAAGGCTGTTTGTCATCAAACATGTAAACATAAAACAGTGCAAGTGGATTAAACAACAACAACAACTACAACAACAACAACAACAACAACAATAATAATAATAATAATAATAATAATAATAATAATAATAATAATAATTTGGAGGGGACCTTGGAGGTCATCTAGTCCAACCCCCTGCTAAGGCAGGAAACCCTATAAACCCTGTAAAAAATCACAGACTGCAGCTTCTTCTCCAATTGGTCCTGCTTTCCCTGCGCAGACTAAATGGGAGATCCGCTCCAGGTTTTCCAGCCAGCCCTATCCCTAAATTTTCAGCATCCGGCGTATAAGACGACCCCTGACTTTTGAGAAGATTTTCATGGGTTAAAAAGTAGTCTTATACACCAGAAAATACAGTAATCACCTTTTTTGAAGCAAAAACAGTAAAAAAAAATATTCAGAAAGTTTTGAGAAAGTAGCCCGTTCTTTTTTATTTTTCACATACCTTTCTGGAATGATGTGTTAGCCATTTCTGTTAATAATACTCAAAGTTTGGCCTTTTCTGGTGCAGTCAAGGAAGATTGACTGTTAACGTGGCCTTGTGAAGTCAAACGTTTTGCTTCCTCTGATTGCTGGATTTCAGGAGTTTCAAGAGACTTGGCAGAGCTAATTGGCATCGTTGCCCATTCTTGCTCATTGCTGGCATAATTGCTGGCAATGGAAGTGCATCCCTAGAGACAGGCAGGTGACAGAAAAAGAAGTTGGCATAGACAAAAATAACATCTGTAGCCTTGTGCTCCACACTTTAAAAAAGTATATGTTTATATAGATGCCACCTAAAATTATCCTAAAAAGTGAAATGGGGAGTATCTAAGTTTAATAGTAAAATAAATAAATGCTAGATAATAGAGCCTTGGTGGAGCAGTGGGCTAATGCCTCCTTAAGTAACACCAGCTGCCTGCAATTAGTGCAGGTTCGCATCCCACCAGGCTCAAGGTTGACTCAGCCTTCCATCCTTCCGAGGTAGGTAAAATGAGGACCCAGATTGTTGGGGGCAATTAAGCTGACTTTGTAATAATGCCGCTTGGGGGTGTGTGAAAGCCCTAATAAGCAGGCATATACATAGAATGAAGGCTACTGCTAAGTTTGTAAAGCCGCCCTGAGTCTTCGGAGAAGGGCGGGATATAAATGGAATTAAATAAATAAAAATAAAATATCAGACTATCTGTTCATTCATTATCATGATAGTTTAACCTCCATCTGACGTATAGAATGTGAAAGTAAGGTTTCACAGAAGAATGCATACCTAAATGATAAGCCCATATTCAAAGTAATGAGGCTGAGCTGAATTCCTACTGGTATTGAGAGGAGCAGTACAGGAATCTTAAATCCCAGGAGAGAAGAGAAAATGAAGGCTTCCGAATGGCTACACTGAAGATGCAGAATTGATTGATAAAATTCAATGAGGGACCAAAACTGCTTGGACAGCTGATCATGACAGTGTGAGAGACCCAAGCACACAACTAGACTGTGTTAGAAATTTCCATTTATGAAATGGAATATTGCAACATTGCATATTATCTCTTAACAACCTCAGAAATGACAGTTAATTGTGTGATTCCGCTTGATTCATAAATCTGCTTTGATGGACTGTCTTGATTACATTTTTGCACAGCCTTGTTACATATAAAGCAAGATAAATAACCAAGTCAATCTGCACAACAACTATAACATGAACAGAAACCAGTGATAATAAAACAGTTCCAGATTTGCTATTCTAGCTATGCCTATTGAATGTCAGAAGGGCTGAATGGGAACTTCCATTCCTGCCACGAGGCTTTGTAACTAGATGGTCTGTTAAGCACTTTTGGAAATGAAATTTGAAGCCTTGTAGAGCTCTATTCCACATTACCTGATGATTCCAGACTATAAAGTTGATCCCCATACTGTCTCCATCTACAACAGTATTTTATCAAAATACAGTATTGTAGCCTGGGGCCACTAACTCATAGATAACTCGAAGAAAGGTTTTATTTCTTCAGTAGCTCTTTGCCACAACTGACTGTTCACCTAGAGCAGGGGTGTCAAACTCAATTTCAGTGAGGGCCGCAAGAGCATTGCGGTTGCCCTCAGGGGGCCAGGTGGGTGTGGCCAGGGTGGGCGTGGCCTACTGGGTAGGCGTGGCTAGAGTGCGTATGGCCTACTGGGTGGGCGTGGCCAGCTCTACATTGTTCGCATCAAGGGTGCCTATGGGGGCCTGGGCAGGAGTGGGACAGATCTGAGGGTCTCTGGCAGAAGGAGGGTCTCTGGGCCAGGGACAAGGCACTGGGGGCCGTTCCCTCACTGTTTCCAGGATGGCTTCACGGGCCGCATGAAACCACTTTGCGGGCCGGATCCGGCCCCCGGGCCTTGTGTTTGACATGTCTGACCTAGAGCTTTGAGAGAGAGTAAGACACCTCACTTCATCATGTTCGCTTTCTTTTGTCATTTTTATTGATTTTTGTTGTAATTTCTTTGATTGTTGTGAGCCACCCAAAGTCATTGAACATCAGGTAAATATCACTTGCCTACAAGCAAGAACTGGCAGGATCACAAAACAGACAAAGCAATGTAAAATGTGGGGAAAATGAAAGAGCTTCAAACAGATGAGCATCTGCCACACAACACCACAGCCTATCTCACTTCTTTCGGAAGGACTTGATAAGTGGACAAAAATGCCAAATCCAATTTAAGCATCTGACTGATTGTGTGACCAACCATAATAATAATAAGCTGGTTACAACTATGGTAACTTATTATGAGCTGGTATTTTAAATCCAGCTGTCAGAATCCATTTATATCACATTTCATAATTGTATAGGTAGAACAACGTGCTATTACTGGGGATTCTGCCATCTCTCCGAGGGGGGGGGAGAGGATGGTTACTAAAGCGATTTTCAAACAACAGGGGATGTTTTAACGGGGGAAGGGAGGGGGACAGACAGATCTGGTTTGTATCTTCATTTACAACTGAAAAGGGAAGCAATAACCATAAAACCAAGGAGAGTTCCCTTTCCCATGGAAGGACCTGACACCTAGCAACTGACGACAGCCTGACCAAATGGATGAGGGGAGGGACTGGAATGGGAATGGTTTATATAGGATTGAAATGTAACTTTTCTCAGATTCCGTCTTGTATTCCCACAATCGATTCCTTCCTAGTAAACATTTTCCTTTTGGACTAAACTTGCATCCAAGAGTTCTTATTTCCTAAGATGTGGATTGAGGTGGGTCCTGACAGTAGACGGAATCTGCTTTAAGAGTCAACCTGGAAGGGAAAACCTTACCGGGGGACTTTGTAACAAATACAAATGTCTGGCGACGAAGCAAGAGAGGAGGGAAGCCCCATGGAGGGGGAGTCTTCCCCCCAAATGGAATCCCAGAGACAATGGGAAACTGAAGCAGCATATTCCCCCGGGGAAGAAGCGGTGGAGCAGTACGACCGAAAACCCCGGTGGTCGATGGGCGTTGGAAGGAAAAGTGAGTGGGAAAAGGCTTCGGGAGAAAAGACCCTGAGGCGTAGTAACCACCAACCGGAATGGAGGCAAGAGATGGAGAGTTCCCTGCACGCCAGCGAGGAGGAGCGGATCCTGGAAAAGGCCATTGATCTGATGAAAGCAACCCTGAGTTCACTGAGGGAGGAGAGAGCTGAAAATCGCAACCGAGGCAGCGCCTGGGGACGCAACTGGAAAGGTAACGGAGGGGATCCAACACCTGAAACCCCGGGGCCATCCAATGGAACAGGAATTGCTGCCTCAGCAGTACCCACCCCCCCCAGAACCACAGATGAGGACCAGGATGAGGAGCGATACCGGCCACGGCGCAGACAACGCTCCAGCCAAAGACTCCCGCCCCTGGAAGTCAAATTCAAGGGGGAGCCATCACGACTGGGATTTTTCCTAACCCAAGTCCTCAGCTACATGGAAGAGTATGGACGGGACATCCCCAGTGACAAAACACGCATCCGAATTGTGCAATCTGCCCTGGATGGGATGGCTGCAGACTGGGTGGTGAACTTGCATGACTTCAACGCCCCAGAACTCAACGACTTCAACCGATTCATGTCATCTTTGAGGTGACGGTTCGAGGATCCTTTGGCTGACCGTAAGGCCCGGGAGAGAATCAAAACGGTGAGGCAGGGCAGGCGAGCAGTGGCTGATTATACCCAAGAATTCCGAGCCATTGCCAGCAAGCTGAACTGGCCAGAAGACATCCTCCTTAGCCATTTCAAAGACGGTCTGAACTACGACCTGTATGATGCTTGCCTGCCTCGAGGAGACCCACCCCACCTCGACGACTGGTACATCCTGGCGGAGGAAGTGGAAATAGACCTACTGAAGAGACACCGCAGAGGAAAACCATGGGGCCGCCTGCCACCCGAGCAAACACGCGAGGGGGAAAAACCACCAGCCACAGCCAAAAAATCAACAAGTTGCTACAACTGCGGGAGAGAGGGCCACCGTGCTGCAGAATGTCGTTCAAAAGCCCCCCCACGAAAACCAGAGGCATCATCCTCCAAGAAGCCGGGGAAGCCCCAAGGCAACACAAAAGAATCTTCCATGAAGGGGACAGAGGCTGTAGAGTCCACAATTCCTGCCAGGAACTGGGACTGGACTCCGGCCTGCACCGCAGGGACGGTGGACAACTCGGAAGACAGCTCAGAGGGAGAACCATTGGTAAGTGGACCCCTTCCACCCATACTTAAGACAGTGACTATATTAGCTTCCCCTATGCCTGAAGCAGCCAAAATAAAAGCTCTGATAGACTCTGGGTGCATCCGCTGCCTTATCAGCCCAACGCTGGTGGAGAGATTGAGCATCCCAGTGAGGAGGCTAAAACATCCAATCTCTTTTAGTCAATTAGATGGGACAATAGCAGGGGGAGGACCAGCCACCCTAGCCACTTTACCAATCCACCTATCACTGGGGCCCCATGAGGAGGACATAACGTTTATAGTGGCCCCAGGCATGGAATGCCCAATGATCCTAGGACTGGAATGGCTGAAGAAATGGAACCCCGGGATAAACTGGAGGACAGCAGAACTCAACTTCCCAAAGGGGGGGCAGAAGAACGTAGACTCCAAAAGCACCCCCCCAACCCAGAGGGAGGAGACAGCAGCAGTGGGGAAAGAGAAGGGATTACCAGAGATACCGGAGGAATACAGGGACCTGGCTGAGGTTTTCAGTGAGGAAAGAGCAGATGAGCTTCCCCCCCACCGCCCCACAGACTGCACCATAGAATTCAAACCTGGGGCAAAACTCCCAAAACCCAGGATGTATGCCATGAGCCCAAGGGAAATGGCAGAAATGGAGAGATTCATAAAGAAAAACTTAGAAAGAGGATTTATTGAGCCTGCCAAACCCAAAGTGGCCGCCCCGGTTCTGTTCAGGGAGAAGAAGGATGGGTCCTTTCGTTTAAATGAGAGATTCATAAAGAAAAACTTAGAAAGAGGATTTATTGAGCCTGCCAAACCCAAAGTGGCCGCCCCGGTTCTGTTCAGGGAGAAGAAGGATGGGTCCTTTCGTTTGGTTGTGGACTATAGAAATTTGAACACAATTAGTGAATGTAATCTGTACCCCCTTCCCCTAATGAAGGATATGTTATCCCACCTATCGAAAGGAAAGATTTTTTTACCAAACTAGACCTGAGGGAAGCATACTACCGTATTAGGATTAAGGAAGGAGACGAATGGAAGACTGCATTCAACTGCCCAATGGGGTGCTATCAATTCAAAGTATTGCCATTCGGACTGCAAGGGGCCCCCGCAGTCTTTATGCAATTAATTAATGACGTGCTGAGAGAGCACCTATATAAGGGGGTCCTGGTTTACCTCGATGACATCCTTATCTTCACAGAAACCAAAGAGGAACATATCAAACTAGTCAGAGCAGTCCTGAAGAAGTTGCGAGCTGCCCACTTATATGCTAAATTATCGAAGTGTGAATTCCATCAGGAAAAAATCGACTACCTGGGATATCGCATATCTCCAGAGGGCATCGAAATGGACCCAGAGAAGGTCAGGGCAGTACTAGAGTGGGCACCCCCCCGCACACGGAAGCAATTGCAAAGTTTCCTGGGGTTTGCAAACTTCTACCACCAATTCATCCCCGCATTTGGCCAAATAGCCATGTCCCTCACAAATTTGTTGAAAACGAAGGGGGGGTCACCCGTGAAACCCAGCCAGCCTCTGAAATGGTCAATGGAATGTCAAGCAGCATTTGAGAGGCTAAAGAGACTTTTTTCTGCTGAACCTGTCCTAAAACACCCAGATCCCGACAAACCTTTTGTAATACAGGCAGATGCGAGTGATGTAGCGGTAGGAACCGTACTATTACAAGAAAATGATGGGGGGGGACATTGCAACCATGCGCATACACATCCAGAAAACTCACAGAAACAGAACAACGCTGGCCAATATGGGAAAAAGAGGCATTCTCGTTGAGGTGGGCATTACTAACATGGCACCAATTTTTAGAAGGAAATAAAATACCTTTCCAGGTCTGGACAGACCGCAAAAATTTGGAAGCACTAAAAACGCCCAGGAAGCTCACTCCTAAGCAAGCCCGCTGGTCCCAACATTTTCACCGATTCAATTTCACTCTCAAACACTTACCGGGGGAAAGAACTTCCTTGCAGATGCATTATCCCGCATGCCCCAATATAACAGCACAAGAGTTACTGACTTTAAACCACTTGTACCGGAACAACAACTGGCAGCACCAGTCACCACCAGGGCACAAGAAAAAATGAAGCCGAAGGTAGATAGCCAAACTGGAATAGAATTCAGGAAATCTTTGGAAAGTGATGAATGGTTCCAGAAAAATAAACATGTGTGCACAATTAAAGTTGGACTGCCGTGGGTGGGGGAGAAGCTATATATACCTGCCACACAGAGAATCAATTTCATGCAACTGTGCCATGATACAAAATCAGCAGGACACTTTGGCTTTGTAAAAAACTTACACTTAACTAAAAGGCAATTTTGGTGGCCATCTATGAAAAAGGACATAGAAAGCTATGTGGGTAGCTGTCAAATTTGTGCGATGGCCAAAAGACTGCAAGGGAAACCGCCAGGTCTGTTACAACCGGTGGCAAACCCCTCAGCCCCATGGAAAGAAATAGCCATGGATTTTATCGTAGAACTGCCAGAAAGTAATGGAAACACCGTAGTCTGGACTGTCACAGATCTGTTCTCTAAGCAAGTACACTTCATACCTTGCCAAAAAATCCCGACTGCAAAAGCATTAGCAAAACTTTTTGTACAGCATATTTATAGATTGCACGGGATACCACAACGCATCATATCTGACAGAGGGGTGCAATTTACGTCGGCATTTTGGAAAGAATTTTTATCCCTCTTAGGAACCACCCAAGGACTGTCATCTAGTCACCATCCTCAGACAGACGGAGCTTCTGAAAGACTTAATAATATACTTGAACAATATCTGAGATGCTATATTAATTTTCAGCAGTCCGACTGGACGGACCTACTGCCTTTTGCAGAAGTAGCATATAATAATGCAGTCCACTCAAGCACAGGTTACACTCCTTTTCAAGTAGCTACAGGCCAGAGTTTCAACCCAATACCAGAACTAACCCCAAAAGAACCGGTTATCCCTGATCTGAAGGAATGGATTGCTCAATTACAAAATACATGGCCAATCATTAGGAAAGCGTTGGAAGATGCCAGAAAAGCATACAAGACACAGGCAGACAAAAAAAGAACCGATCCCACACCATTTAGGTAGGAGAGATGGTATATTTATCCACAAAATACCTGAAATCACTCCAACCCTGTAAAAAACTAGGACCAAAATATATTGGACCCTTTCCAATTAAAAGAATCATAAACCCAGTAACAGTTGAATTAGAACTACCCAAAAATCTTAGACGAATACACCCAACCTTCCACTGCAGTCTATTAAAGAGAGAACAACAATCTCCACTACGAGAAAAAATCCCACCACCACCACCCCCCTTCATGGTGGAAGGAGAACAACATTTTTAAGTGAAAGAAATCTTAGATTCCAGAAAACACCATGGAACGATACAATATTTAGTGGCATGGAAACACCTCCCCTCCTCAGAAAATGAGTGGGTTAACAAACTCCATGTTAAAGCACCTAAGTTGCTTAAGAGGTTTCATACAGAATATCCAAACAAACCAGGCTAACATTTATATGTTTTCTTTCCCCACAGATAGACTCATCTTTTTTCTGAAAGGAGAGCCGAATGTCAGAATCCATTTATATCACATTTCATAATTGTATAGGTAGAACAACGTGCTATTACTGGGGATTCTGCCATCTCTCCGAGGGGGGGGAGAGGATGGTTACTAAAGCGATTTTCAAACAACAGGGGATGTTTTAACGGGGGAAGGGAGGGGGACAGACAGATCTGGTTTGTATCTTCATTTACAACTGAAAAGGGAAGCAATAACCATAAAACCAAGGAGAGTTCCCTTTCCCATGGAAGGACCTGACACCTAGCAACTGACGACAGCCTGACCAAATGGATGAGGAGAGGGACTGGAATGGGAATGGTTTATATAGGATTGAAATGTAACTTTTCTCAGATTCCGTCTTGTATTCCCACAATCGATTCCTTCCTAGTAAACATTTTCCTTTTGGACTAAACTTGCATCCAAGAGTTCTTATTTCCTAAGATGTGGATTGAGGTGGGTCCTGACACCAGCACTTAACTCTGAGTCAAGTTGGGGGGTTCTTTGATGGAAGTGCAGCTTTGATTTTATAGCTATGTCATTTTGTCATTATTAAAAATAAGGCAACATAGAAGTTTTAACATTGTTATATCAAATAGGTTTAGGAGTGGTTGCTTAAGTTTAAAACAATATTATTCATGAATAAAATAATATGAATAAAATCAAGCTGCTTGCATGGAAATATTTTTATTTCCATTTCAGGGATTGAGGACTGATCATGATTCTTTTTGTTCTTTAAAAAATTGAAGACTTTTTTTTTTATTAAGTATGGTCTTTTTTCTGCTGCAAATACACTATAGAGTAAAATGCAGTTGTGCCTAGTGATCCTCTAAACAAATTCTTATATATATCTGTCACTTGCCACCACTTTGTTTTATTTAGTCAGACCTTTCAAAGTTTGGAATGCATTTTTAAAATTTGTACATTGATGGAGATGGTGCTAAAATGTAATGCTCACTTATTTTAAAAGCAGTAAAAAGACACACAGACACACACCCTCCTCATATCATTAAAGTAAGCAGTGGAAGACATTTGGGCTTTTCGGCAGCACATATGGAAGTTTTCTAAAATTATTTATACAGTTCTGGTGTATTTGTTTTCTCAGTAAACCTGACATTGGTTAATATGTTTTCATAGTGAAATATACTCAATAATAAAAGTTTGTAATAATGCTCTTGAAAGCCTTGGGGTGCATTTAATAAACAGAATACAGTTTCTGTTGACGAAAAATATATCTAACTTCAGATAAAGAACAGAAGAGAGAACAAAATATACATTTTTGTAATCTTTTTCCCCCCTGATTGTTATTTTGAAGTGTTATCTCTGAAAAACTGTCTCAGGAATCACAGAGTAGTCTCGAGTTTAAGGTCACTCATTGAGATAAGTATATTTTCATTCTCAGCGTACTCATTGGTATCATTTGAATATGATCTGTCTGAGGATTTTTCTCTATTAATTAGGCTTTGTGGGTGGGTGGGATGCTGGTGGACACAGTATATTACAGGGGTCTTCAAACTTGGCCCTTTTATGCTTTGTGGACTTCAACTCCCAGAATTCCTTAGCCAGTGTGTCTGGCTGAGGAATTCTGGGAGTTGAAGTCCACAAGTCATAAAAGGGCCAAGTTTGAAGACCCCTGGTATATTATTTGCAGCTGTAATGACCTTGAATCATCATCATCATTGCTGCTGTCTATCCACTGCAGGATAAAGGCCTCTTCCTCATGTTTCCATCTAATACAGTCCTGAGCTTTCTTTTGCCAATTGTGCCCCCAATAGTTGCTGATCACTTTGAATACCAAAGGGAAACTTTCAGTGTAATTCCTGATTGTTCTTTCTATCATTTAGCATATTCCTGTTTCCTTCCTTTTCAGTCCCTCAAATGTGTTTCTCTTCTATACAATTGTCAGCTTCTTCCTCCTGCAAAATTAGGTCTGCTCATCTACTGCACCCAAGCGTGGGATGTGCTTCTATTGAACCTATGATAGAGTAATCAGGAGAATCATTTTAAATCTTTGTTCTTCTATGTCATTTTGCCCCATAAGCCAATTTTTCTCTACTATATTGACCTTGGTTCTGCAACAATTCCAGGGGACACATATTATCACTTCTCCTAGGGTACATTCCATAGGGATGTATTTTTATAATTCTTATACATTTCTCCATACTAAGTCCTTGGTATATTATTTATATCCAACAGCATAGCCACATAGATCCTGTTTTAATCAGATCAGGGTATAGTAGGGAGACAGCATTGCTTGTGCTTGTCAGTGACCTTTAATAAGGCTTGAAAGGAGGTGGGGCATGTATTCATGTGCTCCTTGAACTTTCACAGTTTTTGGTATTGTTAACCATAGTATACCTCTGGATTGGCTTAGGAAAGGGGTCACTGAATTGTAATGCTTTGCTTCTTTCTCACTGGTCATTTCCAGTCAATGTTGACAGGAGGGAAAATATAATACTACCAACCTCTTGCTTATACTCTCTGTATTCCTGTTTAAGATCTATGTGAAAGTGTTGGGTGAGGTGAGGTGAGGTCATCAATTCAGGATTCAGTATGAATATATTGATAATATTTAACTATACATCTCAATCTGGAATGTGCAGTTGAAGATGTCAGTGTATTAGAAGCTCTTACATGAGGAAGAGCAGATTTTAGTTCATTCCTGACGAGACCTAGTGGCTACAGATTTTTTGGCCTCTTGAATTAGAGACATTTTCATCAGTGGTCTATGTTGGGGTTGCACTTCCCCATTTGAGACTGGTGTGCAAATTGGGAGTTCTAGACTCACTGCTACTGCTTATTAAGCCAGTGATAGCTGTGGCCTTTGCATAGGTTCCACTTGTGAGCCAGTTCTGCCCTTTCCTTGACCAAGAGGCCCTTCTGACAGTTGCTCACATCTTACATATCGAAGGCTTACAATGCACTCTACACTGGTACCTCAATACATATACTGTAGTTAATTTGTTCCAGGAGATGTAATGAGTACCCAAAATGCTCAGTACCAAACAATTTTTTCCCCTTAAGGAATAATGTAGTGAGTCATAAGTCACTGACATCGACATGTTCTAGCTTGTGCATCGAGTACCAAACAAACAATGAGACTGGAACAAAATGTATTGCGTACCAGATTCAATGAATTTCAAAGCAGTTGAGTACCAAAGTACCACTGTAGATAGGGCTGCCCGTGAAGTCCATCTGGGAAATATATCTGCTCCAAAATGCATTGGCATGAGCAGCAATGTATATTTGTTATGCCCATGTGTCATTGCTGCTATGACAGTTCTATTGGGTGCTAGTTAGCTTCTATGTGCAATTCAAGGTGTTATCACCTCTAAAGATTTGCATGGCGTAGGATTTGATTATCTGCTGGGTCCATCTGTCTCCAATAATTTTTGTCTGCCTAATACATTTGGACAGAGTGGGCCCAACTAGGGACCCCTCAATTGTCATCTTATGAGATTGAGAAAACATTTCTTCTCTTTTGTGGCTCTTCCCCCCCCCCAAAGAACAGCATCCTCCAAGAGACCTGTGTTCCCATTTTTCTAGGTTCCAGAAGGCCCATAAATCCTGTCTGTATTCCTAGGCCAGGGGTTAGTGTCAGTCAAGCTTTATTTACATTTTTCAGTTATCTTTCTACATTAGGGTGCCTCTTCTTAGATTTTTTTTTATAAATTGTAATTTATACACATACACAAAATATATGGAAACACTAGGCAGTATATGAAAAATGATAGAAATTTCTTTTTTTTCTTTTGTGTAAAATGTTGGTTTATTTGTAGATATTGTAGAAGTCAAGAGAACACAAAACCTGCCTGATTTAAATGACTAAAGAGAGAATACTGATTGGCTGAATTCTGGAATCTGCAGATATATTGAATTTAATATGCTTAAAAATCTATTGATATCTGCATTAAGCTAGAAAAAGAAAAAAAACTCAGTAAAACACTGATTTTTCATAGGTATGAAGATTTAAAGCTTTTATTCTGTTTATTCATGGAAACCTTGGGATGAGGAGGTTTCCTTCTAATTAGGTGGCTTTTTTTTCCTCCAAACCAAGCTTGTCCAATCTTTTGACTTGCTTGGACTGGATAGAAAATGGGCTGCATATAAAATATATAATATACTTTTATAAAATCATATAATAATGTTAAAAATCTATGATCTTGAGGAACAGTATCACTAACTGTCCCAGGCTGCATGTGGCCTGTGGGCCATGGCTTGGATATGCCTGCTCTAAACTTAAGATTTTTGGGAGCATTTACAAACCTCAGAATTGTCTTGATTCTGCCAGTGACATTTTAATTGTATCAATAATGATAGATTTCAGTGGTATTAAAATTTATTAGAATTTGTTTTCAGTAGAGATTATTCTGAGCACAGACCAAATTTATGCTGATTTGTTTAAAAAACAAAGCATTATTAAATATAGTGCTTTAAGATGTGTATTAAATTACTTTAATAATGTTTTGTTTTGTTTTTAAAAGCTGTTCCTGAAATGTGAGAAAATCATATAGCAGCTGAACTAATTATTTTAGAATGTAATAAATGCCAGAGCCCTCAGGATGTACAGTTTTTTTGACGATCAGTTTCTAAGTTTAGTTGATACGGAAGGACTTGTAGTGAAGTGGGGGGAAAACAATCCTGTCAAGTTCCAATGCATTCTTTAGTAATTAGTTATTTTTATGAGCAGAAAATCTTTTAAGCCAAATTTGATTAGATCAAGTAGAACAAAATCTCTTATAACACTAAACATAACAGCATTGCATTCCACACTTTATTGAAGTCATACAGGCTGTATTGGCAAGAAATTATCCTTTGGCAATTGCCATTATGTATTATTGAAGTTCATGTATATTTAATACAGTGTCACTTTTAAATTTAAATATACAGAATTGCTTTTCGAAATATTTGTATTTCACTGAATAATTACCAACTGTAAAGTGAACTAGACTTAATTGATGTTCTCAGAATAATAAACTGCCTTCATAACCACAAAGAAAATAATGTTCTAAGGTATTTTATTTCCTCTTGTGAGTTTTATTTTAATAACAGCATTTAAAATGGAGAAAATAAAGGAATGTCTTGACAAAGATGTGCTACGTTGAATAGAAGCCTAATTAATTCATTACCTTTCCCAAAAGTTGTGGTAGAACAAACAAGTAGAATGAGGGAGACCAGAAAAAGCATTTTCTCTACCACGTGCTATTAGAAATGCAACTGAGGAGACAAAGAGAAGGCTTTCAGCAGTCATAAATGAATTTTCAAATGAAAATAGTTATAAATTGTATGGTCAAATTCTATCATTCATTGTGCGAATATTTATGATGGTGTTTACAGGTTCCACTGGCTCCTGGAGATTTAACTACATAGGAGCAGTGAAGAAGTTTACATGATTATTACAGTAATAATAATTACCACACAGTAATTATCTTTTGCCTACTGCATTAGAAATAAACTATCGCTATGAATTGTTAAGGTTATGTGCTAAATGTTCTGCTCTTCAGAAGAAAACTTACTTGATTTTCAATAAAGATTTCAAAGTAATGAAAATAGCTTTTTATTTGGAAGAAGGGAGGTAGTCTGGGAGAATTCTCCTTAATGAAAAACAGTAGCAAGAGAATGATTTTCTGTTCATGGACTTCAGCTAAATACCAATAGAATATATTAAAATAAATGAAAATCTTTTATTTTATTTTAAGTTGTTTTCTGAGAGTAAAAATAGATCTGGAGTTTTCTTTGGCTATGTACAATGTAATAATAACACTAATTAAAAAGTATGCAAGAATTCATAAGATAATAATGTTTAATTTCCTCTCCTTCAGCTTGTATACATTGTTTTTATTAGCTCTGTGATAAAGAGGCTTTTCTTTAATATCACAAAATATTGCTGTGTGTCAGAAGTGAAATTAGTTACTAAGCTAATATGCAACAGAAGCATTCCTTGTTCCCCAATATTTGTAAATCATCAGCAAAATGGAATCTACTTAACTACTAAGAAGAAAATACTGCTAATCTATTTGCTTTATAATTTATGAGAAATATTGTTCTAAAGTTGAATGAGGTGATAAGAAATATGAATGCATGAGTTACAGGCATGATATTTTGATTCTTATCTTCAAATTCAAGTAATGTTGGCTTTTTCATGTCCACATATTGTCAAGTGATACTTGAATTTATTGGGATTCTTTTTCTTGGGTGTTCAAGGATCTTGAGTGTATTGAGGTTCTCAGCATCTTCAAACAATTTAGAAAATAAAGACTATTAACTAGATGAAATGGAAAAAAATGGTCTGTCCTAACCAAAACTACTTAATCCTCTGTTTCTGATTGTGCTCATCATCTGCCAGAAATAGAGGCAGCCTTGTCTGTTCCACTGGATTTTTTTCTTAATACACACTGTTTTGTGTTAAGTCAGTCAAGAATGCCATATGTATTCTAGCCAGAAAGGGTTACTGTGCTTGGCCTTGAATCCTAGAATAGGAATCATAATCTTCTTCCTTGTCTTGCAAAACCAGATGGCAGAAAATTACCCAGGTTCAGGCCCCACAGTAGCATTGGTTATTCAGAATACTTGGCTTATTCAAAGAGCCAGAGCTGGAATTTACAATGTTCCTATATTCACTTTTCCTTTTAATTTGTAACATGCCTATTGTGTCTAGATTTTTTGTGTCTAGATTTTTAAATGTAATCACCAGTTCTAATATGCCAGTGTTTCTCAGTTCATATGGGAAAGTATAAAAATGCAAGGATTTCAGCATTAGATTTAGTTGCTAATATTTATAATTGGCAACTGTGGAGCAAGTATTATTGTTTTGTGATGGGAAAATATTGTAAATTGATGGATGAGCATGTAATCTCTGTGAAAAATGTTTTGTTAAACCATCAACACTAAGTTGTTTGTCTCTTGGATCAATGACCCCTTCATGGCAGCAAAGATTTCACTGTGATGAATTTTAATATCCCTGTTTTTTCCATTAGCAGCTCAAATTTTAAAGCAGACGCTGTTCCACTCCAACATGAATAGATAAATTGTCAGAGCATGCCAGGAAAATTGCTTCCGCATTAGAGGATTGTAAGCAACACTCTATACCGTTTTAGCTGGTAAACACAAACTGTGCACATTTAGTGGCACATCTCAATTCTCAGACTTTACTTGAATTTAATGAGTTGGAACAATGTGATGAGATGGGGAAGAATGTGTTTAGTGTATATTGAATAGAAGCCAGATATGGAAGGTCATTGTTTAAGAGCTGCCCTTTCCCACCACTTATCAGCCAGAGAGGAGGGATAAGAATGGAGCTTGTATAGAGTTCATATTATAAAAACAAATAAGATTTAACCATTTAATATCAGCATTCGAGATATGGTAATGTCACTAGGATGTCAGATTATTTTTAAAAAATGCTTTAGCTATAGTTTTGGGAATATAATTGTGGGAGTAGGCCAGTAGTGGAATACAATTCTGTAAAGAAAATATTAAATTGTTTATGCTGTTTAAATAAAGTATAGATAGACATTTGGGGTTGTTGTTTTTTTTTGCCCAAAGCAGGACAAATAAGCTGCCACAAATTTTGGATATGCATTTGCTATTTGATTCTTTCTAGCCCACATTTTTAAGAAAGTTCTAATTAAGATAGAAACAATTTAGTTAAACTATAACTTCTAAATTACAAAGGCCCAAGAAGATATTTTAGAAGGTGTTTTCAGATTCGTTAAGTGGATTTTCACCGTTCTGTATTCCTGCCTTAAGTGAATTCTGAATTAGATCCTTGTTTCTAAACAATTTATTTTTCTCAATTCCAAGCGGTAGTTTTTTTAAAAAAAAATTATCTTGCCATTATTATTTATTGAATAAAGGTAGAATAAAAACACTTTAAAAAGTGTTTATTAATAACTCATGATGCTCCTGTTTTCCTTATAAAAACAACCCTGAGTGAGTTGGGCTGAGAGAGTCATTGGCCCCAAATCACCCGGCTGACTTTCAGACCTATGGTGAGGAACTAGAACTTAGTCTCCACCCTATCCTGGTGACTTAATAAAAACAGACTATCCCCCCAAAAAAGAAGTTTATGGGGACATAATTGTGTCAATAATTGAGATATCTAAAAATGTACTTTGGTGTTATTTGTAGAGTTGTTTGTGGGGAAGAAATGGGAACTGAAGACAGCTCCACTAACAGCAAAGCTGACCATTACAGCATAATGAACAGTTGGCTAGATTTAAAATGATATGCTACAAGAATGATATGGAAAAAGAATGTTACAGTGGATATACAAATGAAACCATCCTATGTCTTAATAATTAGAAGGGATGTACAAATGACAAACTAAGAGCATGACTTGGATAACTTTTGAATATTGGATTTGCAAAAATATTTGCCAAAGGTTTGGAAGGATTTTGTGAGAAGGAACAAAGTAAAAAATAAAGACAAATAAGTTCTAGATTGAACACCAACTTTTGCTGACTAGAACTGAATGATTTAAGGATTTTTTGCAGATAGATGGAATATGGGAAGAAGATATTTCTTGTATTTTAAGAGAAGATGATGTTACTAAAATTGTTTCTATTCGTGATGGGGAAGTCTTTATATATTCTTTTTTCTTCGCTTTATTTTTGTCTTTATTTCCTAATATTCTATTTTTTCTTCTTTTCTGTACTTTCTATTTTTTGTTTGCATTATTTTTTTTTATTTAAAAAGTTTTACAATACATTTTGACTTTAATCCCCCCCCTCCCCCACCCCTATCTAACCCTCCCTATCCCTCTCCCCCTTCCCTCCTCCCCCCCCCCCGACTTCCCAGAGCTAAATACAGGGTATAAAATCGAAAAACAAACGTAAGCACCCCTATGTTATTAACAATAAACTATTAATTCTATCTCCCTCTAGCTCATATAAAATGAATACAAACAATATTAATATTACAAATAAAGTAAAAAAGAAAAAGAGGAAAACAGAAAAAGAGCTTTACTCAGAATAGATTTTCTTAATCCCAGTCCTTATTCATATTAATTTCAAAAAAAAGAAAAGAAAAAAAAACTTTCACCTGCTATTTGCATTCTCCCACCTTTCTCTAATTTCTAAACAAATTCTCAGTTACGCGCCAAAAGCGCCTATCTCTGTTAACCTTAATAATCTCCGACCAAACTAAACTATGATCAAAAATAGTTCTTGCATGTATCACGCCAAATGTCTTGCAGTTCCAAATCATCCTTGAGTTCAAATAAAAAGAGTAAAAAAAAAAGGTTTAGGCAGTCTCTAAGACAACTTGTTGTTAATTAGGAGCTTGCGTACCCATTCTTAGTTCAACACATACTTTTAGTCCATAACCCTAATATACTTTTCTAGCAAGCAAATAACATCAATCTTTTTTTTATTTTTATTGAAAAGTTTTAACATACAGTTTATCTTTAACAATACCCCCTCCCCCTCCCCTCTCCCTCCGCCCTCCCTCTCCCCCCTCCCCCCCTCCCCCCCGACTTCCCAGAGCTAAATACAAGGTATATATATATAAAAAAAACAATCATAAACAACCATATACTAAAAACCATAAACTCTAAAATCCATCACTCTCTAGCTTATATAGGATAAAACAAACCTTAGTAATATTAAATATATATAGAAAAGCTAAGATAGAAAAAGAAAAAAAAAGAAAGAAGACTTATTCAAATGCTACATGAAACTTCTTGACCCTATACTTATTCTGGATAAACTCAATCCATTTTCTCCATTCCATAATATAACGTTCTTGCGAGTGATCTTTCAAATAAGCCGGAATCTTCGCCATCTCTGCCAGGTCGGAGACCTTTAAAGTCCACTCTTCTATGGTTGGCAGTTCCTCTTTCTTCCAATACTGACCTATCAAAAGTCTTGCTGCCGTAATTAAATTTAACATCAATTTAGTGTCCACAACCGTAGCATCCGTAATTATTCCCAACAAGAAAAGTTGCGGACAAAACTTTATCCTTTGCTTGAAGATCTTCTGCATATTCCACCAAATTTTTATCCAGAAGGCCTTAACCTTTTTACAAGTCCACCATACATGAAAATATGTTGCATCTTCATCACCACATCTCCAGCATTTTGGCTGATAATTCGGATACATACTTGCAAGCTTTTTAGGATCTAAATGCCATCTATAAAACATTTTATAAAAGTTCTCTCTTAAATTTTGAGCTTGTGTAAATTTTACGTTCCTCACCCAAATCTTTTCCCACGTGTCCATTGTAATAACTTCCTGGATATTTTGGGCCCATTTTATCATACAATCCTTAACAAGTTCTGTTTCTGAATCAATCTCTATCAATGCAAGATATATCCGTTTAATATGTGCTGGTCCCTGATTTCTAATTTGCTTCATCAGATTTTCATCAGTCATTGTGAAACCATTTTTCTGATCTTCTTTCCACCTGGCCCGTAGCTGAGTATATTGAAACCAATTTTGAACAATCTTCTCGTCTCGCAAGAGACTATATGGCTTCAAACACCAAACATTTCTTTCCAAGCTTAGAATCTCCTTGTACGTAGTCACATCATGTTTGAAACCAGCATGTATATTTTCTATTGCGTGTTTTGGAATTGCCCACAATGGTATTTTACAATCTAACTTATGTCTGTACTTCTTCCAAACTCTCAGCAATGCCTGTCTTAAAATATGCACTCTAAACACATTATCTACCTTCTTATCATACAACAAATATGCATGCCAGCCAAACAGCAAGTCGTGGCCCTCAAGATTTAATAATCTCTCTTGTGTCAAATTAATCCAATCACTTATACCTGCTAACGCAGCAGCTTCATAATATAATTTAAAATTAGGCATTTTAAGACCACCTCTTTCACGAGTATCCTGCATAATCTTAAGTTTAACTCGTGGCCTTTTCCCTGCCCAAACAAATTTGTTGATACCTCTCTGCCATTCCTCCAAATTAGAATCTTTCTTAAGAACCGGTATCATTTGAAATAAAAATAAAAATTTAGGCAGGACATTCATTTTTACTGCTGCGATTCGCCCCAACAAAGACAATTGCAGTTTTTCCCAACTCTCCATTTCTTTTTGGATTTTTCCCCATAATTTTTCATAGTTATTTTTATATAATTTTGTATTAGAGGGCGACAAAAACACCCCCAAATATTTAACCCTTTTAACAATCTCAAATCCAGTTAACCCTTCTAAAAGGGCCTTTTGCGATGCTGTCATGTTTTTAGCCAAAATTTTAGTTTTCTGTGTATTAACTTTAAATCCAGAAACCTTCCCATATTGCATTATTATCTCCATCAGGTCCACAACAGAACTCTCCGGCTGGGTCACTGTAACAACCAGATCGTCTGCGAACGCTCTCAATCTATAATCCTGATCTCTAATCTGTATACCCTTAATTCTTTCCGAGTTTCGTATTTTTACCAATAATATCTCCAATGTTAACACAAATAACAAGGGCGATAACGGACACCCTTGCCTTGTGCCCTTCTCAATATTACATACTTCTGTCAGGCTATTATTAACTATTATTTGGGCTGTTTGTTTTTGATATAATGCCCTGATTGGTTGCAAAAATTTATCCCCAAAATTCATTTTGTCTAAAACTTTCATCAAAAATTGCCAATTCAATTGATCAAAAGCTTTTTCAGCGTCTAAAAAAATTAGCGCCGCAGGGATCTGGTTGTTCCTTTCCAAAAATTCCAACACATCTACTATATGCCTCACATTATTTTTCATTTGCCTACCACTAATAAACCCAGTTTGATCCCCATGAATCACCCGTTGCAGAACCCTCATCAATCTATTAGCCAACAACTTAGCAAATATCTTATAGTCTGTATTTAATAGTGATATCGGTCTATAGTTTTTAACTTGAGTAGCATCTTGGTCTTCCTTCGGAATCAAAGAGATAAAGGCAGTTCTCCAAGATGGAGGCACCTTTCCCCCTCTCTGGATTGTCTGGAACAATTCCTTTAACGGTTTAACCATCTCTAATTGTAAATTTTTGTAGTAGGCCGCAGTCAAACCATCTGTACCTGGCTCTTTGTCTACCTTCAACTCCTTAATTACTGTAAATATTTCTTCTTCTGTAATCAGTTGATTAATCTCCTCTTTTTGTACTTGTGTAAGCACCGGGATGCTAGCATTCTCCAAATATTCATCAATGTCTTTTTCATTAATCTTCTCCTTAGCATATAATTTAGAATAAAAATCCACGAAGGCTTCCTTAATAAAATCCTGTTGAAACACCATTTTTCCCTTGTGTTCAATTTTGTCTATATTAGAAGCCCTCTGCTTTTTCCTTAGTCTATAAGCTAGCCATCTACCTGGCTTATTAGCATTGCAAAAAGTATTATGCCTGGCAAACCTCAAATTGGTTGCCACTTGATCAGCCATTAATTTATCAAATTGTCCTCTTAATAGCTTAATAGCCTCCTTAGTCTTCACATCCAATGGATTCAAAATCAAAGCATTCTCCTTTTCCTTAATTTCATTCTCCAATTGTTTCCTTCTAACTTCCAACGTACGTCTATATTTATTGTTCATATATATCAACACTCCTCTCATATAGGCCTTGCTAGCATCCCAGACCATATCCATAGAAGTATCCTTATTCATATTAATTTCAAAAAAATCCTTCATTCGCTGTTTACACTCTTCCACATTTTCCTGGTTTCTAAACAAATTCTCATTTACGCGCCACGAGCGCCTATCTCTGTTATCCTTATTAATCTCTAACCATACTGGGCTATGGTCAGAAATAGCTCTTGCACAAATCTTTATTTTCTTAATCCTAGAAAAGAAATCATTAGTCAGCAAAATAAAGTCGATCCTAGAAAAAGATTGATGTCTATCAGAAAAAAAAGTATAATCCTTTTCATGCAGGTTTGTGTCACGCCAAATGTCTCGCAATTCCAAATCATCCTTCATTTCAAAAAAAGACTTAGGCAGCCTGGCATGACACGGAATACGCTCAAAAAAACCAGCCTTATCCATCTGTACGTCCAAAACGCCATTCCAATCCCCCATAAAAATAAACGATTTGTAATCCAACTGAGTAAGCTTTGTGTGAAGTAAGCTAAAAAAGTCAGCCTGTTGTTGTTGTTGATTAGGAGCATACAGTCCAACTAAAAGCGTTTTTTTGCCTTCTAGCAACAAGTCTATCATTACGTATCTTCCATGCTTATCTGCTTCAATTAAGTTCGCTGTTATAGCACTTTTAATATAAACAACCACTCCATTTTTCTTATTCATTGCAGAGGCAACAAATTGCGTACCCAGTCTTGAGTTCAGTAAAAACTTTTGGTCCATAGCCCTAATATGCGTTTCTTGCAAGCATATAACATCAGTCTTAAATTGTTTTAAATATAAAAAAACTTTCTTTCTCTTCTGAGGCGAATTTAATCCATTAACATTCCAAGCCAAAAATTTAGTCGCCATTCTTATCGCCCCGAAGCTTTTGGAGCACCTCATCAATGGCCCTGCCTCCTTTGGGCCGCGCTCCTCCCACTGCCTCGCTGTAAGTACGCTTTGAAAATTCCATAATCATCTGCTGGTCTTGTTCTTTTATTTGTTTTGCTCTTTTTAAAGCAGCACGCGTCACCCTCTGCTCTCCAGCATCAGCCAATGAAATTATAGTTTGATCCCCTCCTGCACCTTTCTCCTCTGTCTGTCCATCTTCGGCCTCTTGAGGTTTTCCTTCTCCAGATCCCTTTGCAGCTTCCAGAAGTGATAGTGGGGTTGCTTTTAAAACATTATTGTAGAATTCACGCGCCTGTGCCACAGTAACCAGACGATATCTTTTACCTTCATGCATCGCCACCAGCCCAACTGGAATCTCCCATCTGAACCTTATGTCACGTTGTTTAAGTTCCTGCACCAATAACATCAATCTTAAATTGTGTTAAATATTAAAAAAAAAACTTTCTTTCTCCTGTATAATAAATTTACTCCATTGACATTCTAATTTAAAAATTTAATCAGCAATCTTAACGCCCCAAAGCTTTTGGAGCACGTCTGTCATGACCCCCAAAACTTCTTTAGACCGCTCCCCTCCCACATCTTCACTGTAAGCACGCTTTGGAGATTCCATAACTTTCTGCTGGTCTTGCTCTTGCTCTCGTCTCGCTCTTCTTAGGGCGGCACGCGTCATCTTCTGGCCTCCTGCAACCACCGATGAGACTGTGACTTGATCCCCTCCAACACCATTGTCCTCTGTCTGTCTATCTGCAACATCTTGAAGCTTTCCCTCAGCGTATCCCTTTACAGCTTCCAAAAATGATAGGGGGGTTGCTTTTAACACATTGCTATAAAAATCACGTGCCTGAGCCACAGTAACCAAACGATGTCTTTTACCTTCGTGCGTCACCACCAGTCCAACTGGAATCTCCCATCTAAACTTAATATCACGTTTCTTAAGTTCCTGTACTAGAAATGCAAAATCTTTCCTTCTCCTTAGGATCTTCGGAGGAATCTCTTTTAAAACCAAAACTTCTTGCTCAGCCACTACCAATTTGGTATTATAAGCAGCTTGAATGACTTCATCTCTAATTACTCTCTTTGTAAAATAGACCACCACATCTCTGGGTAACTTCCTCTGTCTTGCAATCCATGAATTTACACGAAAAACTTTGTCAATATTTCCCTCAATTTCAGATGCTGGCTGGCCCAGTACCCCTTCCAGAGCCTCAGAAATCAGCTGCTTTAAATCTTCTTTATCATTCTCCTTTAAACCCTAATAGCATACTGCATCTGATGATACTGAACAAGGCTCAATTCTCCGTCCATTTTATCCCTTATATTTTCATTTTCTAATACCTTTGCTTCTAATATAGAGTTCTTTTGACTGAGATCCTCCACTTTTACATCCAGCTGTTGCACACATTCAGCTACGGATTCAATCATAGACAACATGTCCACCCTCATTGCTCTAAACTTCTCTTCCATCTTCTTCTCCAATTTCTCCATTTTCTCCTCCATTTTCTCCTCCCGCTTTTTCAACTTTTCATCCATCATATCAGACATCAATTGTAAATGCTTTCCAAGAGCATCTTGTAAATCCTTAAGCGTCAATGCTGGAGGAGGTGCAGGAGGAAGCAAAGCTTGCAATGAGGTCTGTTGCACCAGGGAAGACCCCGCATTCCGAAGAGCTTTAGAAGTTTTAGCCGCCATCTTCCCCCACTTTCACTTATTGCGCACTTTCACTTTAAAGCTATAAAATCCATTGAGCTAGAGAGTAAAGATAAGAGTCCACATCACCTTTACCTCCTGTACCGCTCTGCCTGCATCTTGATAATCAAAAGTATTTCCTTTTGGCAGGGGTGGTTGCTAACGCCTGGCTCTGCTCCAAAAATCCCGGAGCAGAGGCGCTGCGTAGCTCGGAGCAACCCAGGCTTCGGGGGGGCTCATCCTTCAGCCGCCCAAACTCTCAGCTCAGGCGGCCCCGGAGAGCTCAACCCCTACCTGGGGCCTCACCCCCTCCTCTTCTCCCGAAGAGGGGGCTTCAAATCCATCTAAACAGCTGATCGGCGCTGTTTACGATGGAAATACACAGCTGCGGAGCGGGCAGCCCGAAAACGGCTGTCTTTGGCGTCGCGTCGCCACCGGAAGTCCTGTTTGCATTATTTTTGTCTTTAATTGTAATGCTTAATAAAATTACTATAAAAAGTTATTTGTGCTGCATTGTTTGGAGAGAAACAATTACTTTAGAATCTGGAAATCAACTATAAACAGCCATTTTTGTCTTAAATCAAGTTCACAGTAGGCAGTGAGTGCCAAGATACTAATATCTGAATCAAATTAAATCAGATTCCTCAACTTTTTTGTACTGACAAATAATTGTAGTTATTTAAAGTCTGTTATTTTAGGCAACATCATTCTTATGTTGGTTCCCTCCTAATTACCTTTAAAAAAAACAAGATTTCCTTGAGAATATTCCTTCCAATAGTGAATCTGTCTTCCCATATTAACTGGACACTCATTTTAACAATGAATAAAGAGGAACTATGAACAGTCTGTTGAGGTCTGCTCCTCTATTTCATTAATTGCAGTTGAATTGGATGAAGGAAGCCTTGTGGAGATTGACTGAACTGTGGTGTTTTAAATATTAAGAGGTTCTCTTATTCTCCGGAAATGTCTAGTTAATCAAACTATTACTTTTCTCTAAATTATAAAGTGAATACAATTATAAAAATAAAGAGAAAGAAATTATAAATGAAATCATAAATGAACACATTATGATTACACTGGCTGGAGATTATCTAGGAATCAAGTGACAAACCTGAATTAAAGAGTACCTTATGCCAGGCACTTATTCTTTCAGGTAGAATAGATCAGGCTACATGCTATTCCTCTTGAGTTGGAGAAAATGATTTATAGTGACCATGGTTTGTTAGGATTAAATTTCCCAATCCTATCTAGTCCCAGATAACAACAGGAGAATTCCATCCAGTCCCCAAAAATGTGAATCATAAGTTTCATACGGGGGCGGGGAGAACCCACTCAAAAAGAAGCGGGATCCTGCCAGATTTCACTTTAGTGCAATTAACACTTTTTCTGGGCATATTTCTGTTGTGTAGAGTGAAGTTTTATCATTGCAACCACCCCAAATTCGTCTACAGAGTTGGGCTCAGATGCTGAGAAATGCTTTATGTTCATACAAGTTTTTTGTCAGCTTTTATACAATTTGTGCATACAACACACAAAAAAAGGAAAGATACTTTAATTCTCACATTGGTTGCTGGCTGGAAAAGTTGATGGAATTAGCAGAGGTGTCTAAATTAAGTTCCTTAATCAAAGAAAAGAATACAACTAAGTTTGTTTTCACTTAGAACCACTTCTGGCCTTTGTGCTTGAAGTGGGGAAAAATTGAAACGTTGGCTTTGGCTTTTGCTGATTAGATAATGGCTAGTATATACTATTCTGTAAAAGTAAAAAAAAGGTTGAGGTGGTATATTTGTATCTTATTCTACTGCACTAAAAAGAGTCAGAAGTCAATGTTTTTCTTTCTTTTCCCCCTTTCCCTGTATACCTTTTCTCTTCCCTTTTCCCTCCCTTTCCCACTATTTTAATTTTTCATTGTATTTCATATTTTGATAAACTAATAAAAATTTGGAACTAATTTCTTGTCAGTTTTTCTTTCTGGGTGCAATTCAAACTGTAATCGTCAGATCTCTAAATAGTTAGAATCTGACTATCAGCAGGACTCTCTATCTTGATGTGAATCTTCTGGGTCATTAAAACAGCACATGTCCTTTTAAAAAAGATGCCAGGTTTTCAAAGTTCAGTTGGTTATGCAGGTGAGGGCTGTCTTTTGCATTGCTGTTTCCTGTGTTGTACTAGTTTCCTAATTTTACCCAGACCTTTTAGGTTATACTTTTAAGCACGCATCAGTTTTTAATTGTTATTTTCATTTGCACTATCAGCCACCTTCAGTACATTGCAAACAGAACAATAGATTTAAATTGTACTAACTTTGATGTTATCTAGTTTAGCGCATTGCCATATTTAGGGGATCAAATCTTGAATGGGGGATTGGCATGCCGCCAAGTCTCTCTCAACCAAAGATTATAGATTATAGATATTCATCTATAATTACTTTATATATTTTACTTGGATGGATTAATGCTGAATGAAAATATTAAGCTCAGAGATTTACATTGGCTTTTTTTAATGCAAGAGACATGGGATTACAAAATGCCTTTAATATAATTTGGCCAAAGATTTACCTTCCTTTTGAAAGATGATCTAAAAGAGACTTACTACTGGAGGAGCAACAGCATTGTTGCTGTTGCATTCTTAACCCTCATTCAGCAGCCAGTTGTTTAATGTATTGCTTATTTGTTCCACTTTGCAGTTCAAAGTATTGCACTGTAGTATCAAAGATTTCCTGCTTTCTGTAAAGCAGTGAGCAAGTTATTAAAAGTACAGGTAGTCCTCAACTTAAGACCACAATTGAGCCCAAAATTTATGTTGCTAAGTGAGAAATTTAAGTGAGTTTTGCCCCATTTTTTTACTTTTCTTGCCACATTTGTTAAGTGAATCACTGCAGTTGTTAAATTAGCAGTACTGTTGTGCAGTGAATCTGGTGTTCCCATTGTCAGAAGGTCGCCAAAGAGGATCACATGACCCCTGGACATTGCAAGAGTCATAAATATAAACCAGTTGTCAAGATCATTTGATCATGGGGATCCTGCAATGATCATAAGTGTGAAAAACAGTCATTCATTTTTTTCAGTCCCCTTGTAACTTCGAACGGTCACTAAACGAACTGTTGTAAGTTAAGGACGACCTGTATTGGCATAAAAAGGTATGCACATCGAGGCAGGGAAAATATGAATCAGTCACAATTCCAGAGATAATTCTTTTATGCATTTGTAGAGAAAACCCCTTTTCTCATACCGATAAATGAATATGATGGTCTCCCCTGTAGATTTTAAATTTATGCCATGTTACTAATGACATAGGCCAGTGGTGGCGAACCTATGGCACGCGTGCCAGAGGCGGCACTCAGAGCCCTTTCTGTGGACACTCTTGCCATGCCCCAGAGATGGCAACTGTCCCTCTTCAAGCAACCGCCCACTAACTTGCCAAGGTCCCACGTGGCCGGATGCATCCCGGCACGGCTGGTTTCCTCCCCTCCCCTCCCCTCCCTCCTGGCCTTGCATGCTCTCCTTTTCCTGGGCACGACCCACTGTATCACCTCCTCAGCTGTTGGCCGGCCATCCAGCTCAGAGGTGGTTTCTTTGAACTGCTGGCGGTGGGCTGCGGAGCCCCAGAGTGCATTGGTTGAGGGCCCGGCAGGCTGTGGCTGCTGACGGACACCATCAGTCCCCATGTGCTCACTGGCCTCTGTGTGTGGGGGCCAATGTCAGGCAGCAGCTGCCCTGGCCCTTGCCTTGCTCCATGGCAACGGCACCCCCACCCTTCCTCGCCTCACTCTGCAGGACGAGCCTCCCGCCTATGACCCCCTGGATCTCCTCCATCCCTGCCCACCCCCCACAGGCGTCCATCCCCATGAGCAACATTGAGGTGACCATGCCCACCTTGGCCACACCTACCCAATCTGCCATGACCACCACAGCCACGCCATCCAGTAGGCCATGCCCACCAGGCACCCAGCGATAAATAAGTGGGTTTTGGGTTGCAGTTTGGGCACTCAGTCTCTAAAAGGTTCACCATCACCGACATAGGGAAATAGTATCCAGCCGCTAAACAGATTAGGCCTTTAAAGTTTAAAAAACTTGAATTGAATTCATCTTGGAAAACAATCTGCACAGATTTGTCATGATAGGCACAATATGATCATTATATTGTGTTCAACTTAAGTGCTACATTTTGCAGCAATTGTATTTTTGGAACATACTTCAAGTGTGATTTAATATATTGTAGCAGGCTAATCACGACTAACAAATTATAGGTAAACACATAGAGAACATATCTTCTAAGGAGTATTTGCTGTTAGTGTAGTAAATTAATGGCATGCATACAGAAGTTGCTGTCCTGCTGAAATTCAGCTTTACTGCTGAAAAAATCTTAACAACAGGATTTAAAAAGTAAGGCTCTTTGGTGGTGCCAGATGTTAAGGTAAAAAGGCTATTTGGAGTACAGGGAAGGAGAAAATTTTTCAGAAGCACCAGAGAACAAGTAAAGTTCCTTACTTCCCAGCATCTATCAAAAGTAGAATATCCAGCAGAAGTAAGAAGTTCCATATCTATATTCTGGCCTATGTGAAACAGGTACAGATAATCACTATCTTCCTGATGCTTTGAGAATTGCAAAGTGCATCATTTTGAGTGTTTAATTACAGCTGTGGTGCTATTACTGTTCTAAAAATAGCAATAAAACTGCCAAAAAGCTTTATGCTTCCAATAAATATTTCGGCAGTATTTTTGCAGCTGTACAACTGAGCAATTGTTGTAGCATGCATTGACTTAATGTAGCATCCAATGGTTGGATTATAACAGAAGTTTGGTTTTGATTTATTTTCAGATGTGTACACACATACCACAAATGACATATTATTGGTATTTAACTCAGAATTCTCTGCCAAAACAATACTAACCCTTAAGTTTTAGTAATTTGGGGATTTTAAAAAGAATGGCTTACATTGTATAAAATAGTTCTGCAAAATGACCCAAATAGGATTTTTTAGGCTACGTTTGGTCACGACTTGTGCTCTGTGTGTGGCCCCATCTGTGTTGCTGCTTGGTGTAATTAATACCAAACAGTTTTTGCCAATCTCAGCAGTAACTGTGGAAGGATGTGGAATGGAGCGTGTAAATATGCTCTGGTAAATATTACTCTGGTTTTCTTATTTAGCTCTGTAGAAAATTGATGCAAAGGAGTATAAAGCTTTTAATGAATATTCAAAATATTCCAGACAGTTTAAGCTAAAGTGCATAATGTCAGTTACCTTGGGGGGAAAATCATAGTGGTTGGGGATCTCTCTATATTTTTACGTTCCTGCCCCCACATCTTTATCTCTTTGGGAGTACTGCTTTGTCTTGATGATAATCATAGTAGATCAAAAGCATGGGTATAAGTAGCATTTTTTTTTGTTTGACTTAAATCTAAGATCCTATTTTGCCTTAGTATCAATCTAGCTTGATCTGACTCTAAGGTTAGATTAGTGATGGCATGACTGGAGAAATCAGAGGCTCAGTTGGTTTTTTTTTTTGGATCCTATTTCCCGGGAAGATTCATAGTTGCCATATTAAATGGGTCAGTCCATTAGAGGCATAGTGTAGTTTCAACCAGCAGGTAAAAACATTTATCCAGAGATTAGATTCAAGTTTACTGACTCCTGCTTCCCGTCGAAGTACTACCTTTGAAACACGGTTATCTGGAAGATACTTCTTAGAAAGGTTGTTTGAATCCTTTCTAAAGTGATCGTGCTGTTATATGGTCCTAACTGAGCTCCATATAGCAATTGTGCTTGGCCTTTAGCTGCAGACAGCTTAACTGAAGCAGGGATAAACTCTGCTTCTCTGGAAAATAATAAGTTTGCATAGCTGTTGCAGATCTCTGTGCATTGTGGAATACATAATCTAGGTGGACATTTCTGCTTCCTGAGGCTTGAAAAACTATTCCAAGATAACTAAAAAATTTAACCTGCTCAATGGACTGCCAATTTAAGATCCAGCTTCTCAGTTTTGGACATTTCAAAAAGTAAGAATCTTAATCTTAGTGTAATTTATTATTAGTTCCTCCTCCATACAATAATGCATAAGTGATCTCAAAGCTCTTTTAAGGCCAATGGGGGTTAATGATTACAGCATCATTGGCATGAGCATATATGTATAAATATACGTATGTTTTGTATTAAATACACATTTCCATGAAAAATAATAAAGACATGTAAATTAGGATACTTGATTCTTTGAGTTTGATGTCTTTCTTTCCCCCAACTATCTACCTATTCCCCACCTACTCTCCAGTGGAACTTTGGTCAAATGTGTCACAATTTGATCACCGTAACATTGGAGTATATTACTTTACAGTCTTAAAGTTGGCCCACCTGTGCTGAAAGGGACAAGTACCAAAGGCTAACTTGGTTCTCTTATAGTAATAAACCATTGTCCTTGTTCACAAAAGTAGGGTCAGCCTCATCGTTTGGATGATTAATGAATGGGGAGGAATTCATTCAGTTGCTGCACTTATTCTGCCTTTGTGGGTACTCAGGAAAGAGTTACAACCAGTTACAGTTTTAGTATTTATGAAAGTTCTGAGAACTAGTTGATATTTACATAAAGCGAATAACAGGACTGCCAAGAGAAATACATGCTGTTGAAGGTTAAGGTATAGATTCTTAAAAGGATAAGATGGAGATCACAATATCCACAAACAAGGTATCATATTCTTCCCTGGAGTTCAACAAGCATGGATATTTTTGCTTTACACAAGGAGTTACAGTATTTGTCAGCAGAAATATGAGGCATGGATATTTCTGTATGCAGAATTGGATTTTTTTCTTCTTCTTCAAGCTGTAGCAAATCTGCCCTGATTACCTTCTTAGAAAACACAAGAAGTTTTACATACAGCTTTTATTAAGATACATAGTACATAACCCTACTAAAAGTACCTTCCTTTTAGATGTGTTTGGTTGGGTTCATAAGGCAATAGTTCTTTGCAGATAACTTAAACAGAAAAGGGGAGACAAGTCTGTGCGCATATTGATGTTTCCTTTTCCTAAATACCTCATTTTAACAAATGCAGTTTGTTGGGGTTTTTTAAAATGGAAATTCAAGATCAATTTAAGAAGTTGTGTATTCAGACTTGCAACTGTAAGCTGATTTTATGAATGAATGACAGAAAGCTGAAAGCTTGAATGTGTTGACTGACAACCTTTGCTGAAAACTAGTTGAGAAACTCTCTCTTTATTCATATATTTTAAGTATCATCAACCATAGTACCTATATGCATTATTATCTAATTGGTTTATTATAGCTCAGATTATATCTGATTCACTAATGCACCTTTGCTATTAGCTCAAAAGACAGTTGGACAACATTTGCCCCAATGGCCTCATAATCATAATAGTAAAGTTGGAAGGGACCTTGGAGGTTATCTAGTCCAACCCTCTGCTCAGGCAGGAAATCCTCTACTATTTCAGACAAATGCCTGTCCAGTCTCTTCTTAAAAACTTCCAGTGTTGGAGCATTCACAGCTTCTGGAGGCAGGTTGTTCCACTGGTTAATTGTTCTAACTGTCAGAAAGTTTCTCCTTAGTTCTAGGTTGCTTCTCTCCTTGATTAGTTTCCATCCGTTGCTTCTTGTCCTGCTTTCGGGCGCTTTGGAGAATAGCTTGACTCCCTCTTCTTTGTGGCAGCCCCCGAGATATTGGAACACTGCTATCATGTCACCCCTAGTTCTTCTCTTCATTAAACTAGACATACCCAATTCCAGCAGCTATTCCTTATATGTTTTAGTCTCCAGTCCCCTAATCATCTTTGTTGCTCTTCTCTGTACTCTTTCCAGAGTCTCAACATCTTTTTTACACCGTGGTGACCAAAACTGGATGCAGTATTCCAAGTGTGGCCTTACCAAGGCATTGTAAAGTGGTATTAATACTTCATGTGATCTTGATTCTATCCCTCTGTTAATGCAGCCTAGCACTATGTTGGCTTTTTTGGTAGCTGCAGCACACTGCTTGAAGTAGCCTAAGGACCACTCGGGACGACAGGCTAGTTAACAACAGGGTTTATTTAGTACAAGGCAAACATAGAATAACTTGTCCGGCTTTTATAGCCGGCAGCTGGCAGCGAGGGCCAATCAGGAGTGTTCATTTTGGCGCCGCGTCAAACCGGGACCAATCCGCGTCGTCTTCTGTTGACAGCTCCGGCTTCCGCATGGTTTGGTGTTTTGACAGCCGCGAGCTGTCAGTGGTTGCGCCTGCGCTGTGCGGGGAACTTTGACAGCTCAGGCTTCCGCCTGGTCCGGAGTTTGACAGCCGCGAGCTGTCAGTGGTGGCGCCTGCGCTGTGCGGGGAACTTTGACAGCTGTCAAAGTTCCCGCGTGTTTTTCTGTCAGGCGGCTTCCCTAGTTTTTACAATCTGTTAATGAAGTATTATTACTGTTTACATATACAACACACTGCTGGCTCATATTTAAGTGATTGTCCACTAGGACTCCAAGATCCCTCTCACAGTTACTAGTATTGAACAAGGTACCACCTATACTATAACTGTACATTTGGTTTTTCTTGCCTAAATGTAGAACCTTACTTTTTTCACCATTGAATTTCATTTTGTTAGATAGCGCCCAGTTTTAGAGTCTGTCTAGATCCTCCTTTATCTTAAGCCTATCTTCTGGAGTGTTCGCTATTCCTGCCAGCTTGGTGTTGTCTGCAAATTTGATGAGTTCCCCATCTATCCCTTCGTCCAAATCTTTGATGAAGATGTTGAAGAGCACTGGGCCCAGAACAGAGCCCTGGGGCACCCCACTACACACTTCCCTCCATGTAGATGTGGTTCCATTGAGGACCACATGCTGAGTACGGCCATTCAGCCAGCTACGAATCCACCTGGTGGTGATGCTGTCTAACCCACATTTTTCTATCTTATCAAGTAGTAGGTTGTGATCTACTTTATCAAATGCCTTACTGAAGTCCAAGTAAATTATATCCACAGCATTCCTCTGGTCCACTAATTTTGTCACTTGGTCAAAGAATGTAATAAGATTTGTCTGGCATGATCTGTTTTTGACAAACCCATGTCGGCTTTTAGTAATGATTTTGTTTGCCTCTAAATGCTCACTGATTCGTTGTTTGATTATCTTTTCCAGAATCTTCCCAGGTATTGAGGTCAGGCTGATAGGTCTGTAATTTCCTGGATCCATTTTTCCCCTTTTTTGAAGATGGGAACTACATCAGCTCTTTTCCAGTCCTCTGGTAGTTCCCCAGTGCTCCAGGATCTTTGAAAAATATAGTTCAGTGGTTCTGAGATCACATCCGCCAGTTCCTTGAGAACCTTGGGGTGTAATCCATCTGGGCCTGGTGATTTGAACTCGTCTAGGCTGGACAGGTGCTCACTTACCATTTTCTTGCCTATCTTAACTTGTGTTTTTATTCTGTTTTTTATGGCACTATTTTTGATAGGTTGGTCTGTTTTTTCCCTTTGTGTAAAGACAGATGCAAAAACGAGTTAAAGAGTTCTGCTTTCTCTCTGTTGCTTGTCACCTTCTTGCCACTTTCACCCACTAATGGACCAATCATTTCCTTCACTTTTTTCTTGTTTTTTACATGTTGAAATAAGCTTTGTTATTTTTGACTGGTCGCAAGCATTAGTTCATTTTGAGCATTAGCTTTCCTCATTTCGTCTTTGCAGGCTCAGGCTATTTGCTGATATTCTGACTTAGTCATGTGCCCCTCTTTCCACTTTTTATACTTGCTCTTTTTATCTTTCAATTTATCAGAGAGTTCTTGATGCAGCCATGCTGGTTTCTTTTGAGACCTGTTATTTTTTCCTCTTAGTTGGTATTGTGCTAGACTGGGCTTTTATTATCTCACTTTTCAAAATTTCCCAAGCTTTTTGAGTTGTTTTCCCCTTGAGGATTCTCATCCATGGAATCCTTCCCAAGCTTGCTCTAACTTTATTCAAATTAGCTCTCTTAAAGTCCAAGACTCTAGTTTGACTGTATTCTATTGCTTGTGCTTCCATAATGTTGAATTCCAATATTGCATGATCACTTCCCCCCAAGGTTCCTGTGGCTTCAACACCTCCTATCATTTCATCTCTGTTAGTGAGAATTAGATCCAAAATAATTTGTCTTATCATAGATTGAATGATTGAATGAGAGAATGTGAATGACATAGTGAGTGTGCCTCACTATCTTTCTCTTATTCATATCATGACACAAAGATCAAAACATTACTTAAGATAAGTAAATAAATCTCATTAAATTCATTGAGGCTCACTCCCAGATGAATACAGAATTACTTAGTTAAAGTCATATTGCAGTAAGAGGCTTTTGGAGATGCAAAATAGGTAGGTTAGGAGCAGCCAGTATTAGTTTTCTGTTCCTAGTATACCCTATTTATCCCTTAAAAACCATGAATCTTTCTCCCAAAATGGGTCCTGGGTCCATCTACTCTGGTCCCTTGAGTCAAGTGAAGTTGAGTGCCCTTACAGTATATAATTATAGCATCTATTTTTGCAAATGAAAAATAGAAAGATATCCTAATCATTTTTCCCCAAAGTACACATTTTAAATGCATATTCCACTAAACATACATTTGCAAAGATGTGTATTTTTATAGGATAACTGAATTACAAATTTCAGAGGCATACACAGTGGAAGAATTATAATTTTCTGATTTATGTATGAGCCTGGGAATGAATTAGCTCAGTGCTCATAGCAACCCAGCTAATATAGCAGTCTTATTGTAGCAGCCCCACAGTAATTACTTAAAACCCTAAATTGCATGGTCTTGTTAGAGCTTTGTTTACATTTTTGTAGCAAAGCATGTATTGTCATCTGGGGACTGTTACTGGAAAATAGAAGCAGAAGTGAAGGGTCATTTTTTTGAAGAACAGAAGGAAAGAGATCAAAAGTAAATGTTTATTTCCCCAATGATAAGGCATGTATGGGCCATATAACTCATTGGTTATAGTTGTCAATACACGTCCTTGAATGGAAGCAAACACGAATCTCCAACAGGATCGTGTGACAAAACAGGTTGCTTTATTCAGCTCCAATGCACATAAAGTGAAAACAAAGTCAGCGTTGGTAGCACATCGCTCCCAATGCTTACATAGTCGCCAGGTACAGGGCTCCACCCTCAAGCCATAGACCAACATCCGCCCCCGTGTCCATATAATCTTTCCTCCCCCCCTACAGCTCCATTTGCTGCTGTCTTCAGACGCCAACCTCACGGACGTTCGTCAGCCCGTCTCCCCCCTGTCTAGCAGGTAACCCCCACCCATATTCCTAAACGTCCAGCCCCACCGTGCCCAGCTACACAAGGCATGCTACAGCCCACACTACCCTCTGCAAACCCGGGGACGCCTGTTTCTGGGTTTTTCTGGCTGGCGGACATCCCAGCAGGGAGCTCCAAATGCTCTGCTGCTTCCCCCGAGGTCCCCACGCCTAACTGGTCAGCAGCAGAGCCACCAGGACGCTCCCAACACCGCACAGTCCTCTCCGACACCACCTGGATCAGCTGTTGCACCATCCAACGCCTCCCGGACCAGCTGTTCGGTGGCAGACCCAGCAGGGAGGCCCATGTGTGCAGCCGCACCTACAAGCATTTCTGGAAATAGCTGGCAGTCGGCCGAAGAAGCAGGATGCCCGGGAAGGCCGGCAGCATCTGTAGAGAAGGGAGATGGATACGGCCGCCTGGTGGTAGGCCCCACGGGGAGGCTGTCAGAGGCAGGAGCTGGGGGAGAGGGGCCAGCGTAAGAGGCCGCCTCCCCCACTAAATGTCGCGCCCATGGGGCTCGACAATAGTGAGAAAGCAAAGCTATATCACTAGTGATTTACCTACCTAAAGCTAATTTGAATATGGAAAAACAAGGACATCAGCTTGGTAGCCAAATGTAGGTTAGTTTACTCTATTGTGTTTCCCATAGTTACCTGTGGTTGTAAAAACTGGACATTAAAAAGTAAGACTGGAAGAAAATCAACTTGTTTGAGCTGTGGTGCTAAAGAAGGCTCCTGCATGTTGCTTGGACAGCAAAAGTGACTAACAAGCAAGTACTCTTGGCAAAATCAAAAATGCTCTCACTTACTTTGGACATGTCATGTGAGAGAATTCACTGGAGAAAGCAATTATATTCGGAAGTGTTTGCAGTAAAAGGATACCAGAGATTAGAAAACATGGTGACTGGACACTATTAAAGCTGACACAAGACAAAGCATAGAAAAACTTGAAGAAATAGTGCAAGATTGGAAGATCTGGAGCGACCTGGCCCATTGACTCACCAAAAGTCAGACTTGACTGAACAGATAACATCACCATCAAAATTAATTTGTAAATAATAATATAGCTAATATTGTCCATTATTTTTCCTTCCCTTTTAAGCATAAGTTATCATGTAATGATGGCAACATATTTATATTCTGGAAGGTCCAGATGCTATTTGTGGGAGCCTCCCCTGATTTTTCCTATAGCAGCCCAGTGAGGTAAACTAGGTAGAGAGAGTGTGACAGATTAGGATCACCCAGTTATGTGTCAGCCAGTCTCAAGATAACATCTGAACTACTATACTGCACATCACTGGCTCCATAAACGTTTAGTTCAGCCTTCAAATCGTGTAGTATAAGAAATTGAACACTGGTTTTTATTCCATTTAGTACAAAGGTAGGAAATCTTTTGTTGACCAGTGGCTTCATTTATGTTTGGAGGTTTCTTATGGTTTTGAGTTATAATATCCATTTTGGGACCTTCCACTATATTTTCATGATTCTTTTCTCAAAATAGTGCAGGATTGGTGTCTTTAAATGATGTTAGAGGGGCCTTTAAGGAAGCAAATGGGGTTCTTATGGTTTTTGGACCAGTTTCTCCCAACCTCAGCAACTTTAAGATGTGTGAAGTTAAGATGACTTTTATAAGACATCTTAAAGGCCACACATATTAAAGTTGTCAAGATTGAGAAAGACTGCTCCGGAGTGATAATAATACCAATCACTATTTTGGAGATCAAAATAGATCTGAGGTCTGTTTTGGTGAGTGAGTAACAGAGAGAATTTACAAAAATCTCAGAATTTCTTCTTGTTCTCATGTGTATACTGATGCCTTATGAAAATAGGGTTTTGTTGTTGTTGTTGTTAGTTGCGAAGTCGTGTCCGACCCATCGCGACCCTATGGACAATGTTCCTCCATGCTTTCCTGTCCTCTACCATCTTCTGGAGTCCATTTAAACTCACGCCTACTGCTTCAGTGACTCCATCCAGCCACCTCATTCTCTGTCGTCCCCTTCTTCTATTGCCCTCAATCTTTCCCAGCATTAGGCTCTTCTCCAGTGAGTCCTTCCTCCTCATTAGGTGGCCAAAGTATTTGAGTTTTAGCTTCAGGATCTGGCCTTCTAAAGAGCAGTCAGGGTTGATCTCCTCTAGGACTGACCGGTTTGATCGCCTTGCAGTCCAAGGGACTCGCAGGAGTCTTCTCCAGCACCAGAGTTCAAAGGCCTCAATTCTTTTGCGCTCAGCCTTTCTTATGGTCCAACTTTCACTGCCATACATTGCAACTGGGAAGACCATAGCCTTGACTATACGCACTTTTGTTGACAGGGTGATGTCTCTGCTTTTTAGTGTGCTGTCTAGATTTGCCATGGCTTTCCTCCCGAGGAGCAAGCGTCTTTTAATTTCTTGACTACAGTCCCCATCTGCAGTGATCTTGGAGCCCAGGAAAATAAAATCTGTCACTACCTCCATTTCTTCCCCATCTATTTGCCAGGAATTGAGAGGGCCGGATGCCATGATCTTGGTTTTCTTAATGTTTAGTTTCAACCCAACTTTTGCACTCTCCATCTTCACTCGCAACAAGAGACTCTTCAGTTCCTCTTCACTTTCTGCCATTAGAGTGGTATCATCTGCATATCTTAGGTTGTTGATATTTCTTCCGGCAATCTTAATTCCAACTTTTGATTCATCTAGCCCTGCCTTTCTCATGATGTGTTCTGCATATAAGTTAAATAGGCAAGGCGACAGTATACAGCCTTGCCGGACTCCTTTCCCAATTTGGAACCAATCAGTGGTTCCGTGTCCAGTTCTCACTGTTGCTTCTTGGCCCGCATATAGGTTTCTCAAGAGACAAATAAGATGTTCTGGTACTCCCATCTCTTTAAGAACTTGCCACAGTTTGTTATGATCCACACAATCAAAGGCTTTAGCATAGTCAATGAAGCAGAAGTAGATGTTTTTCTGGAACTCTCTAGCTTTCTCCATGATACAGCGTATGTTGGCTATTTGATCTCTAGTTCCTCTGCCTCTTCGAAATCCTGCCTGTACTTCTGGTAGTTCTCGATCGACATACTGCTGGAGTCTAGCTTGTAGGATTTTAAGCATAACTTTACTAGCATGAGAAATGAGTGCAATGGTGCGATAGTTTGAACATTCTTTGGCACTGCCTTTCTTTGGAATTGGAATGTAAACTGATCTTTTCCAATCCTGTGGCCACTGTTGAGTTTTCCAAATTTGCTGGCAAATTGAGTGTAGCACTTTTACTGCATCGTCTTTTAAGATTTTGAATAGCTCAGCTGGAATACTGTCACCTCCACTAGCTTTGTTGTTGCTCAGCTTTTCTAAGGCCCACTTCACATTCTAGGATGTCTGGCTTGAGGTCAGTGACCACCTCATTGTGATTATCAGGGACGTTAAGCTCATTCTTGTATAGTTCTTCTGTGTAATTTTGCCATCTCTTCTTAATCTCTTCTGCCTCTGTTAGGTCCCTGCCATTTTGATCCTTTATCATGCCCATTTTTGCATTGAACGTTCCCTTCATCTCTCCAATTTTCTTGAAAAGATCTCTGGTCCTCCCTATTCTATTGTTTTCTTCTATTTCTTTGCACTGTTCATTTAAGAAGGCATTCTTATCTCTTCTAGCTATTCTCTGGAATTCTGCATTCAATTGGGCGTATCTTTCTTTTTCTCCCTTGCCTTTTGCTTCCCTCCTTTCCTCAGCTATATGCAAAGCTTCCTCAGACAGCCATTTTGCTTTCTTGCATTTCTTTTTCTTCGGGATGGTTTTGGTTGCTACCTCTTGTACAATGTTGCGAACCTCTGTCCATAGTTCTTCAGGCACTCTGTCTATCAGATCTAATTCCTTAAATCTATTTGTCACCTCTACTGTATATTCAATGGGGATATGATTTAATTCATACCTGACTGGCCTGGTGCTTTTCCCTACTTTCTTCAGTTTAAGCCTAAACTTTGCAACAAGAAGCTCATGGTCTGAGCCACAGTCAGCTCCTGGTCTTGTTTTTACTGACTGTATAGAGCTTCTCCATCTTTGGCTGCAGAGCATATAGTCAATCTGATTTCTGTGTTGACCGTCGGGTGATGTCCATGTGTAGAGCCGTCTCTTGGGTTGTTGGAAAAGAGTGTTTGCTATGACCATCGTATTCTCTTGACAAAAATTCTATCAGCCTGTGCCCTGCTTCATTTTGTACTCCAAGGCCAAACTTGCCTGTTATTCCGGTTATCTTTTGGCTTCCTACTTTAGCATTCCAATCCCCCATGATGATAAGGACATCATTTTTTGGTGTTAGTTCTATAAGGTGCTGTAGGGCTTCATAGAACCGGTCAATTTCATCCTCTTCAGCACTGGTGGTTGGGGAATAGACTTGGACTACTGTGATATTGAATGGTTTGCCTTGGATTCGAACTGAGATCATTCTGTCATTTTGAGGATTGTATCCCAGTATTGCTTTTCCTACTCTTTTATTGACTATGAAGGCTACTCCATTTCTTCTGAGGGATTCTTGCCCGCAGTAGTATACCTGATGGTCATCTGAATTAAATTCACCCATTCCTGTCCATTTTAGTTCGCTGATACCTAAGATGTCGATGTTCAGTCTTGTCATCTCTTGTTTGACCACGTCCAGCTTGCCTTGATTCATGGATCTTACATTCCAGGTTCCTATGGAGAAAAAATCTTTACAGCATCGGACTTTCCTTTCACCACCAGACATATCCACAGCTGAGCGTCCTTTCGGCTTTGGCCCAGTCGCTTCATTCTTTCTGGCACTACTAGTACTAGCCCTCTGCTCTTCCCCAGTAGCATATTGGACGCCTTCCGACCTGAGGGGCTCATCTTCCAGCGTCATATCGTTTTGCCTTTTGGTACTGTCCATTGGGTTTTCATGGCAAAGATACTGGAGTGGGTTGCCATTTCCTTCTCCAGTGGATCACGTTTTGTCAGAACTCTCTGCTATGACCTGTCCGTCTTGGGTGGCCCTGCACGGCATAGCTCATAGCTTCATTGAATTACGCAAGCCCCTTCGCCACGACAAGGCAGTAATCCATGAAGGGGGAAAATAGGGTTTAAGCACACATTTTGTAAACTGCATAAGCTGTTGTTGTAATTTTCGAAGTAGGTTGAAAAGCAAACTTTGCAGAGTGCAATGCCACAAAAGTTGTGTAAAAACATATTTAAATGTAAGAAAAATCCCTCTCACTGAATATTTATTTATTTATTTATTAATTTAATTTATATACCGCCCTTCTCCCGGAGGACTCAGGGCGGTGAACAGGGCAATACATAAAAACTAGATACAAAAATTAAAAATAATTAAAACATGATTAAACAATGCCCATAAATTAATACAAATTAAAATTAAAGTTCATTTATAAAAATCTCACCCCGTCCCATCAGGCCAGGCCAGCTTGTTTAAAGAGATGGGTTTTAAGATCGCGCCGGAAGGAGCGGAGATCGGGCGCCATCTGGAGCTCGACCGGAAGATGGTTCCATAAATCCGGTGCACCCACAGAGAACGCCCTCCCCCTGGGGGCCACCAGTCGGCATTCTTTGACCGGTGGCACCCTGAGGAGGCCCTCTCTGTGGGAGCGTACTGGGCGGAGGGAAGTTGACGCCGGCTGCAGGTGCTCCCCAAGGAATATGAAGGACAGATTTTTCCATTATCTTTCATTTCTTTGTAATATATTGTGAGTTGCCTTAATTATTCCACTTGGATGGAATGGATTAATTTACACTCACAGAAGTAGTTTTAGTTCCTTTTTTTTGTAGTTTTTCTTTTTAATTTCAAATTTGAAAAACCTTTTCTGTATTTTTGAAGATTTTTCTCTTGTAGACGTGGGGAGAATCCTTTTGCACTTGTCTTTCCCAGTCTTGCAGTTGCACCCAACCTGCTCTAAATTGGGCCAGAAGAGAGATACCTTATTTCTCCCTTCAAAATGATCTCCTGAAGTTTGGATTTTGCAAGGTCCATGGTCATTGTTAACTGTATAAAAGAATTCAATTTGAAATAAGTCAAAATCCATTCAGAGAAATAAGAATGAGGGAAGAAGAAAATGAGGGGGCTATGCAAATGCTTTTGTGTGCTTTTCTTTCCTGTTTTTTCTCTAAAAACACTTCACTACAGCATTAAAAAACAAATAATTTAAAATGATTAACAAATATTGATTCCAATTATCAGCTATCAGTGACTACTGAGTTCAGACTAAAATCTGTAAGCAGGTATGCTTGTTTAGGATCAGCACCAGACCCCTCTGGCACTGCACGTCAGGAAACAGATGTGTCCGTTGTTTGTGGGAGGTTGCATAGGTGTTCCATTTACACTCCAGCAAATGTAACGTTCTGGCTAGGGCACAGGTCTGCAACCCGTGGCTCCGGAGCCGCATGCGGCTCTTTCAGCCATCTCCTGCGGCTCCCAGTCTTCTGCTATGTGCAGTCCAAAAAAAAAAAAAAAGTGGGACTAAAAAGGTTCAACCAATCAATTCAAATATGCAGGGTTGGTGCATATCTCGCCTTGGCTCCACTCTTCAGTCAAACCCTGTTCTGCGCATGCGCGCATGTACATGCATGCGCACACATTTTTTGCGGCTCCCAGTTTATCCTTTTGTGAGGGAACCGGTTCCGAGTGGCTCTTTCACTGTTTCAGGTTGCTGACCCCTGGGCTAGGGGGCACAGCAAAGAACAGAACAGGAAGTCAGATCAATCAATCAGCACACAGAACACGCCCCTCTGCACAAGGCACAGTTGGGATTTGGGACATGCACTTTGGCCCAACTGCAACCATCTGCAATCTATGCTTACCCATCAACCTCTTCAGAGTGTAAAAATGCAGCAATGCCTATTTGCAGGCTACTCTAGAATCAAGGTTAAAAAATTGTCCTGCTTTGGAAATGAATTAACTGGCACATCATTTCTGAAAACTGCACGGAGTAAAAAATGATTCAAGGGAACAACTAGTATACTGGTATTGTGACGTACAAATTTATACTTGGTTTGGAAAAAAGCTGCACAAAACTACTTGGCTGGTCAGAAATTAGAGGGAACATTGCCTGTATATACTATACTTATTCCTCATAAATCTACGCATAGTGCTAGTGATTAGAACATAGATATTACTGGTAGTGCTCAATTTACGACTACAATTGAGCCCAAAATTTATGTTGCTAAGTGGGAAATTTGTTAACTGAGTTTTGCTCTATTTTACAACTTTTTCTTGCCAGATTGGTTAAGTGAATCATTGCAGTTGTTAAATTAATAAGACAGTTGGTAAGTGAATCTGGTTTCCCCATTGGCTTTGCTTGTCAGAAAGTTGCAGATCACATGACACTCGGACACTGCAACCGTCATAAATATGAGTCATTTGCCAAGCATCTGAATGTAAATCACATGATCATGGGGATGCTGCAATGGTCATAAGTGAAAAATGGTTGTAAGTCACTTTTTTCAATGTTGTAACTTTGAATGGTCACTAAGCATACTGTTGTAAGTCGAGGACTATCTGTAGTAGTGTATTGATGTAGTGTAATGCAACTGTTCATAGGGTTATTCCTTGACTAGTTTAATTGTACATTTTCCCCAAAGATGGTGAATCGAAGATGGAAAATTTTAGTTAGGGTTTCTAATGTAAGAAATGTAATGTAAATGTAAATGTAATGTAAGGGACGCAGTGGCTCAGTGGGTAAGGATGCTGAGCTTGTTGATCAGATGGTCGGCAGTTTGGCAGGTCGAATCCCGAGTGCCGCGTAATGAGCGCCTGTTAGTCATCCCAGCTTCTGCCAACCTAGCAGCTCGAAAGCACGTAAAAATGCAAGTAGAAAAATAGGGACCACTACAGTGGTAAGGTAACAGCATTCCGTGCGCCTTTGGTGTCTAGTCATGCCAGCCACATGACCACAGGGATGTCATAGGACAAGTGCTGGCTCTTTGGCTTTGAAATGGAGATGAGCACCGGCCCCTAGAGTTGGAAACGACTAGCACGCATGAGTGGGGGGAATGTTTACCTTTACTTTTACTAATGTAAGAGGGGAAAAGGACAATTTTTAAAAAGAATCTTTTCCTTGATTTTAATATATGCAGAGGAGGTTTCAAAGCTTGGTTCTCCCTCCTTCTTCTAGATGACTATAAAGCTTCATATGTATTAAACATTAATTGGGGTGTTTTTTTCTGTTGTCTCCAGAGATTTGAAGAATAACTTAATTAGTAACATAGAACCAGGAGCCTTCTATGGACTTTCAGAACTGAAACGTCTGTAAGTATTAATTGCAACTGAAATTATCTTAAAATTTACACCTGCATTGATATTGATATTTGATCTCCAGAGAATATTATCACCATGCAATTACAAGATTATAGGATTTTATATGTGAACCAAAGACACCAGTTTGATTTTTTTCTCTGTGCATGATTTATTGTTATGTATTAAATAAAAACAAATCTTTACTACAATCATAGAAGAAATTGAACATCTGACTCAGGTTTACCTGCAACATATGCTTGATAGTATCATAAATATATATTGACAAAACAATGTAGTCCAGGTGAAAGAATAAAGGAATGAAGAATGCATAGGCTTTATGAGGGTCATTGACAAGACAAGTTACAGTTTTACATCTAAAATTGATGATAATTATATGCCATTAAGTTTGCGTTGGCGCTTGGTGGCCATGTAGATAGATTTTCTCCAGGATGATTTACTTGGTCCTCCCAGTTTTCTATCACCACTCATAATTATACATTCACTGATTGTTCTTCTCATTTCTTCTAGCCCTTCTAACATTGTGTATTTTTGAATAGAGCTAGGTATTTCCTGCATTACAAATAAAAGTAGCAAGTGCAAAAAAGTGAAAAAAAAAGATTAAAGTTGCATGCTAATAGTGCAATAATAAGCTACATAAAGGGAATTGTAAACTAAAATATTTATGTGGTATTAATATCTCCAAATGAAGCAGTAGGCGTGAGCTTAAATGGACTCCAGAAGATGGTAGAGGACAGGAAGGCCTGGAGGAACATTGTCCATACGGTCGCAATGGGTCGGACACGACTTCGCAACTAACAACAACAAAATATCTCCAAAAATTAATCACCTAATTTGATAAAGTAATGTACCTAGAAAATCAGTTAATTCAGCAAATATTAAACACTATTTTTTTTAAATTTGAAACACTTATTATTAATCAGTATTAAGATTCAGTGACAATATTTGGTTCAGCATAATAAAAATCCTAAAATATTTAGCAATAGCACCTAGACTTATATACCACTTCATAGTGCTTTACAGCAGGGGTCCCCAACCCTTGTCCATGGACTGGTTCCGGGCCGCAGCACGCCACCAACTGGGCCATGCAAACAGATCAAGCCTCTGCAGGATGCAGGCAGCACTCAAAACCACAACGCCCCTCCCCCCAGTTCTTGGAAAAACCTTTTTCCATGGAACTGGTCCCTGGTAGCAAAAAAGTTGGGGGCCGCTACCTTACAGCCTTGTTAACTGAGTGCCCTACAGCCTCTTTGTGGTTTACCTAGTCAGCATATTGCCCCCAGCATCTAGGTCCTCATTTTACTGACCTTGGAAGGATGGAAGGGTGAGTCAACCTTGAGCTGATCAGGATCGAATTCCTGTATTTAAATTCCATGACTCCTATGGGAATGAAATTTGAGAAAGTTCTGACTATTTCAGGCTCCTGCTGTGGTTGGGCTGCTGATGCAGTCACACGATGCTTTTTCTGAATGTTCTGGGATAATTCCCCTGTCACTCTCACAATCCTCCGCTACCCAGCAACAAGGAATTGACTCATCATGTGACTCTTAAGGAAGCAACAATTTTAAGATGCATGAAGAAAGGCCTAGATACTTTTATTATTTTACATGCTCCCCCCCTCTGGCACAAAAACATATACATGTGTCTGTATCCCATCTTCATTCAGAATCATCCCCTTATATTTTTTCACAACAACCTTGTGAGGTAGGTTGCGCTGACAGTCTCTAAATGAACTGCTATGGCTACAGATGGAATAGAAACTGGATCTCTGATGTTAGTCAAGTACATTATCCACTATACCTTATTTCTTTCCCATCCTGATTTATTTTTCAACTGTTTTCTACACTGAAAGTGAGTGTAGATTGCCTCTCCTTGCTGAAGATTAGGTAGTTTGCTCCTATCCTAACCTTCAGGAGGTCATGATTCTATTTTTAAACTGTGTCTGACAGCTTCTTTCAACTCAACGGAAAAGCTGGCAGGGATTCTAAACTGTTCTGAGGTGAGAATGGCAATGTGCAATATTGTAAAAAAAAAGTTAAAACAAAACAAAATAATGTCAGCATAATTATGCCATATAGAAAGAGAGGAGGGATGATGCCAAACATTGTTGGTGTGTGGTGAGGAGGAGGAGAAGAGATGAGGAAAGACATAATAAGGGCTATACATCTCTAGAATCACAAGGAAAGGTACAAAATGAAGAGACAAGGAAAGATGGAGGAAGAAAAGAAAGACCAACCTGAGAATACAGGTAGTCCTCGACTTACAGAAGTTCATTTAGTGACCGCTCAAAGTTACCACAGCACTAAAAAAAAGTGGCTGATGATCATTTTTCACACTTTAAAGATATTGCGGCATCTCCATGGTCAGGCGATCAAAATTAAAAGGCTTGGCAACTGACAGTATGATGATTGCAGTGTCCTGGAGTCAGCCGATAACCTTTTGCGACCTTCTGACAAGCAAAAGTCAATGGGTAAACCAGATTCACTTAGCAACCATCTTGCTAACTTTAACAACTGCAGTGATTCACTTAACAACCGTGGCAAGAAAGGTTGTGAAATGGGGCAAAACTCACTTAACGAAGGCCTTGCTTAGCCACATAAATTTTTGGCTCAGTTGTGGCAAACACGTAATGGCTGCTAAAATTCCTCCACATGACAATATCCACTGTGAATAACAAGACCTCAACAGGGAAAGAAGGATGGAAGATTTCTAGCGTTCCCTGCTAGCTTCCCACGATGAAACTTACGGAGAAGCTGGCAGAAAGTTAGAAATCTCTCCTGCTCCCACTGCTTTTTTGCCCTCCTGTTGTCATTCTGCCGATAGGAAATAATGTTTGTAGCCCTGGGGTGAAATGAAGGGTCCTTGGTGCTCTCTGAGCTGGGCTGTTTTCTTGCAGATTTTCCATTACCAAACTAATAACATTATCAGTGTGGTCATTCTGTATCTCTGTAGGAAAAAAAAAGAATATTTCTGAACTGAAGACCCAATAGGACACAGTTGTCTAGTTATAGTCTACAAATTAGAATGTATATATAGACTGCAGCATTTGTTATACTACACTAAGTAAGATTACTATAAAAAAAGTTTGTTATGAAACATAGGATGCTGTTTTGCTTGGCTTATTGGATAACAAAATCAATCAAAATGCATGGGGGTACTATCTACACCATATTTTACCTCACAATTACATGTACAATTATAGTTCACACCAAAAGGTAGGCACATAAAATATATACATGTTTATATCTCAGCATGGCTATATCCTATTAAAAGATTGCACAAAAGTTGTACTTCAAAAATAGAAAGTTAGCACATCGTATTTTTTAGAATTACAAATGTGAGAAATAATAGCAATAGAAAATAGAATAATAACAATAGAAAATAATAGCAAGATATTTGCAGGAATTAAACATATGTACAGACAGACCTACTCTGTGAATCCGAACGACTTTTAAATGATCAAAATATGTGAAAATATGAAAAATTTAATAAGACAATTGAAACTTACTGCTGTGGAGATGGATGTATTGTAATAACACAATCCTGACCTCTTGTGGGAAAAATAGAGAAGTTATAAAGCTACGAAATGGTATTGCTTACTCTTAAGCATGAGAATGAGGAAAATCAGAGGTCATTGAAATAGAATCTCTTAGTTTGAAGATAATTGGATAAAATATTCTGAAATATGCATACTTAAAGCAAGAACTCATTATAATGTTTAAGTACAAAAATCTTTCTTGTTATCACAGTCTTATAGATTTCATTCCTGTGTGGAACGTTATAGAGGCAGGGAATTGGCTGATTACAACACTAAAGAAAGCTTGTTGATTTAACTAAGTTACAATTTTTCTATAAATATTGAGAATGCTTATTGTCTCATAAATTATGATTAGAAATAGATTATCTTACAAGAAGGGACGCGGTGGCTCAGTGGGTTAGGACGCTGAGCTTGTCGATCAGAGGGTCGGCAGTTTGGCGGGTCAAATCCCGAGTGCCGCGTAACAGAGTGAGCACCTGTTACTCGTCCCAGCTTCTGCCAACCTAGCAGTTCGAAAGCACGTAAAAATGCAAGTAGAAAAATAGGGACCACTACGGTGGGAAGGTAACAGCGTTCCGTGCGCCTTTGGCGTCTAGTCATGCCGGCCACATGACCACGGAGATGTCCTCGGACAAGCGCTGGCTCTTCGGCTTTGAAACGGAGATGAGCACCGGCCCCTAGAGTCGGAAACGACTAGCACGCATGTGCGGGGGAACCTTTACCTTTACCTTTACCTTTATCTTACAAGATCAGTAAATGCCTTCCTTTCTTCCTTCCTTCCTTCCTTCCTTCCTTCCTTCCTTCCTTCCTTCCTTCCTTCCTTCCTTCCTTCCTTCCTTCCTCCCTCCCTCCCTCCCTCCCTCCCTCCCTCCCTCCCTCCCTATGCTGACTGTTTCTTATTCTTTCCTATCTTTCCCAGAGAGGATAAAGTAGGCAGCTAATGTAATGCAGACATATGAAAGTGACAGAAGGCTTTGTGAATTAGTTGGGAAAACCACAGGCTGCCAAGTTAGAATTAGAATTCTTTATTGGCCAAGTATGATTGGACACACAAAGAATTTCTCTCCGGTGCCTAAGCTCTCAGTGTATCTACAAGCAACTCTATAAGCAACAAGTGATAAATCATGATTATAATCATAAAATACATTCATCATAAATCATAAGATACAACATTCAGTGATGGTCATAGTATACTAAAAAGCAATCAACAAGTCATACTAGGATAGTAAATAAAACAATGTAAATCATAAGATACAAGCAACAAAATTATAGTCATAAGATAATGAATAGGTAATAGGAAGGATAAGAAGAATAATTTAATTTAATTTATAAAATTAACAATTTCATTTGCAACATTTTGCAGCACTTCAGTAATTTAGTACTGTAGTTGCAGTGGTAGAACTTGTGAATCAATGCAAACCAATGTCTACCAGCAAAAAAGATGCCAGGATGTGGGCCACATGTCTGGTTGCTTTATAAGATTAATTTCATAAATCAACATTTCTAACATAAGCATTTAGAAAAGAAAAAATATTTATGTGACATAAGATAGATTTGATCTGAAATAATAGGGAGGAATTGAGAGATGTGTAGAAATAAGCTGATAATACTGATATTTTCCTTTTTCTTATTTATGTTTCTGCAAATGATTCATTAGGAAAATTTATGGCATATTTGTTATATGGGGGGAATAGCACGGTTTTCAATTGTTGTAGTATGACACATGAAATAACATAAATTTGCAAGATGATTAATGAATTAATGAATCTCCATACTTAGTGAGAAGGCAGTTCATATAAATATTTGAACATTTGGGTTAGGTGCTAGATAGATGATTTTTTCTTAAAGAGAAATTCTATTGAACAGAACTTACTTAGCAGAATACTAAAGACCTATATTTCTACTGATAAATATTTTTGTAGTATTTAATTTAGAGATTCTAATTGCAGAATATCATTAAAATCCAATTCTATTGATTGGGTTCACATAGCAAAAAGTCTGCTTGTTTGTGGCATACATGTTATCTGATTGTAGGTATTGTGGCTGAAAAACAAAAGTTAGTGAAAATTCAATTAATTCTTCTGTATAGGTTCTCAAAAAACAACAACACAGCACTGTAGAAATCATTGCCAATTATTTTGTGTCGTTACTGAAGGCCCAATAGGCCCACAGTCTCATGATATTTGTTCTTAAATATCTGCATGTACAGACCAATACCCCCTTTTCAATGTGTTCATTTTAATTCATATTATGATGGTGCAGTTCAGAAGAATGAATTATACTGTAGTAGGTTCCAGAACTAATTCAGTTATGTCACTATTTCCACGATGTTCAATTTTTCTTTTTCTGAATTATCCCTGACTTGTAAAAATACAGGCAGCTGTCTCATTTGAGTCTGGTCCACGAGTATTTGTCTGGTTGATTGATTACCTATCTTTTTTCTGAGAGCTCAAAGCAGCATAGATAACCCCCTCTCGTACAATTTTATACACAAGAATTCCTGCGAACTGGGATAGCCTGAGAAGTACGTAGTAGTTCGCCCAAAACCACTCAGTGGGTTTCTCTGGCTAAGGTGGAATGAAATTGGATTTGTCCGCTTCTAGAATCTTAAATATTTCACTATAATACATCTCATTTCATAATTGTTCACCCTGAATGGTAGTATCGTTCAGGATTTTGAACATTGCTGTAGAGAGTAAGGAAGGTGACCTTGATGGAGATAGGAAATCCTAAGCAAAAGGGACTGTAGCATTTTTAAAGTCCAGAATAACAGAGATAACGTTTGGAAACAACTCAAGGGGACACCTCTCTAATTCACTGGAGTATAAAAACGGAGGGAAGGGACAGCACAATCAGACTTCCAAGATTTTCTTTTTATAGGCATTCTAATCAAAATACTTTTAACTTTCATGTAGAATTGATGTCCTGGTCTGGGCTACCTAGTGGGTTGGCAACTGCCGACAGAAATGTGTTTCAGTAATTGCAAGTACTGATTGTGGCAAGCAAAGTGAACTGAAGTCCCTTGTAATGCAAATCATGTTGGCTGTTGTCTTGGTGATGCAAATCATATTGCATTTCCAGCATGGGTTCATTGAGACAAATCTAAGTTACCTAGGGTCTAAAGCAGGGGTAGGCAACCTTGGCAATTTTATGACTGGCTCAGGAATTCTGGGAGTTGAAGTCCACGAGTCATAAAAGAACCAAGGTTGCCTACCCCTGGTCTAAAGGATAAATCCTTCTTGATCTTATGGCAAGCATAGCTATAGGTCCACCCACCCACCCCCGTACTCATGATACTTTCATCTCTATTAACTTTGGGAGGGAAGAAGTCTATTTTCAAACTATCTTTGAGATTTTTCAAAAGGTCAGCCAAACCACAAGCCATATTTAAAACATTAATAAAACAAACTGAAATATCGGTTTAGCAAGATTTTTTTTTAAAAAAATTCTTATAAGTTATGAATTATTTTCATTTATAAAAATCAATTCATTTATGAAAATTAATTCATTTATTAAAATTATTTGGCACGGCAGCTCCCTTTGGTCCTGGAGGAAACTGAGTATCTGGATCCGTACCAATCAGGTTTCAGGGCCGGGTACAGCACGGAGACGGCATTGGTCGTGCTGGTGGATGATCTCTGGCGGGCCTGAGATAGGGGTTATTCCTCTGTCCTGGTCCTATTAGATCTCTCAGCGGCTTTTGATACCATCGACCATTGTATCTTGCAATGTCTTGAGGGGTTGGGAGTGGGAGGCACCGTTTTACGGTGGTTCTCCTACCTCTCGGGCCATTCACAGACGGTGTTGGCAGGGGGGCAGAGGTCAGCCCCTAGGTCCCTTAGTTGTGGGGTGTCTCAGGGGTCGGTACTCTTGCCCCTCCTGGTCAACATCTATATGAAGCCGCTGGGTGAGATCATTCAGGGTGAGGTATCATCAATATGCTGATGATACCCAGCTTTACATCTCCACCCCAAACCAACCCAGTGATGCCCTCGACGTGATGTCCCATTGCCTGGAAGCAGTACAGATTTGGATGGGAAGAATGGGCTCCGGCTCAACCCGGCCAAGACTGAGTGGCTTTATGTACTGGCATCTTGTTTAGTCCAAGAGGTTCCATCTTTGGTTACGGGAGGAGAGGTGTTACCTCCCGTTGATAGGGCACGCAGTTTAGGCATCCTCCTGGATTCATGACTCAGTTTTGAAGATCATATTGGAGTCGTGGCCAGGGGGGCATTTGCCCAGGTTTGCCTGGTGCGCCAGTTGCGCCCCTATCTGGACCGAGATGGCCTACGTAGGTCACTCACGCACTCGTTACCTCCCGTATAGATTACTGCAATGCTCTACATGGGGCTGCCCTTGAAGACCACCCGGAGGCTCCAGCTGGTGCAGAATGCGGCCACGCAGGTAGTGATGGGAGCATCCCGATACTCCCATATTACACCCCTCCTGCGTGAGCTGCATTGTTGTCCTCTGGGTGAGATTGTCCTCTGGGTGAGGTTGTCCTCTGAGGTTGTCCTCCGGTTGTCCTCTGGGTGAGATTTAAGGTGCTGGTACTTACCTTTAAAGCCCTACATTGCTTAGGCCCGGGATATTTGCAGGACCGTCTGCTGCCGGGAATGATCTCCCATCACCCAGTACGCTCACACAGAGAGGGCCTCCTCAGGGTGCCGTTGGCTACACAGTGTCGGCTGGTGACCCCCAGGGGGAGGGCCTTCTCTGTGGGAGTGCCAGCCCTATGGAACCAACTTCCCCTTGAGCTCCGGATGGCCCCGGATCTCCGGTCCTTTCGCCGCAGCCTTAAAACACTTCTTTTCCATCAGGCTGACCTGGACTGACGACAGGGATTTTAAAATGTTTTTTAATTTTTAACTTCAACTTTAATTTATTTTATTGGGGCTGTTAATTTAATTTTTTAAAAAACTTTTGTATCATTGTATTTTATTGTTGTTAGCCGCCCTGAGTCCTTCGGGAGATAGGGTGGCATATAAGTCCCAATAATAAATAATAAATAAATAAAATAAATATTTTGGTGGTGGGCATACTTCAATATGCCCATATTATACACTGAAGCACTGAAGACCTGGATGGAGATCAGATGCCCCTTTGAGAAGTTTCTGTTACTGTCTTGTTGGGTTCATTCTTGGTAATCATTCTTGTTTTTTTAATTCCGTGAAAATTGTGTTATATTTTTTTAATCTGCTTTTAGTTCCCCAGAGTTGCATTCACAAGATGGGTAGGCATATTTATTTGAGTTAATAAAATATGTAAATACATTTGTTTTACACTGTGGATTATTTAAAGACTATTTGAGTCAATTAAAATGAGTTCATGTTGTAATTATAATTAATGCTATTTCATATTTTTTTCCTTCTAGGGATCTTTCCAATAACAGAATTGGTTGTTTAACACCTGAAATATTTGTGGGTCTTAAAAACCTTCATAAATTGTAAGTATGGTATTTTTTAAAAAATAAATTATCGCAATAACTTCCACACATTAAGTTAAAATAGCATAATGAAACACAAGTAAATGTGGCAAAATAGTTTGTTTGAATCTATACCTTGATTGGTAGTGTTCCAGTATTACAGTGAAACACACTGAGTCTCAGGTCCCTCTGTCTTACTCAAACACTAGAGGAAATGATTGCCTTCCCATCCATCATTCGCCATCTTATCTCTCTCCATTACTGAAAAAACATTTTTCTTCTTAAGAGAATTAAACTCAGGCCAAAGGTTCTTCTTTTGAGGAACTAGCCAAATTGCAAAGAAGTGCCTTGATTTTTTTTCTGTTCATGGAAACCTCTGATGGTAACAAGCATGTTCTGGATTCCTTTCACGAACAGAAGGGGACTTTGGGATTCACTTTTATGTTACCTCAGTCATATATTTTACGCTTGATAGGTGGTTGTTGTGGTTTAATTCTTCTCTTCCCTTCTTGCCGGCTGCCTCTTCTTGTTGCACTGAGCCAAACTGTTTTCATATTTTCATTGCCATATTGTCTGTAGATTTTTTTCTTATCTCTTTCTCTTTCTTCCCCCATCTGTTTTTAAACTGCTGCTACAGCAAACATTCACAATGTTCCTAATTTCATTTGAGGTCAGTCACCCTTAGAATGCCTTTTTTTTTAAGAGGGAGCTGTTATAGGGCAGAATCTGCTTCAGTAAACTTGTAGGAAGTAGACACTTTCTCAGTTCTGCTCTTTGAAGGAAACTATATTTTGATCGGGGGTCTTCCCATGGAGAATTTACACCTACCAGCTTTACTTATCCATTTTCATAATTGCACCTTTTGGGAACAGTCGAATTATTTTCCTTCCAGTGCAAATGCAGTTAGTTTAAATTACCAAGTTTCTGTTTTGTAACTTATAATGCTGCAGCATTGTCCTGCTTCTGTTGGTTCCAACTGGATTTTAGGGATACATATACACACTTTCCACTGATATAATTCTTTGTGTGTCCTGTGGTAGGATTTGTTCATTAACTCAGCACCAAGAATACAGTATATCCCTAGGTCTTCCACATTTAGTAGAGTGATCTCTATGTAAACTCCATCTTTCAGGTACATCTGTATTAAAATTGACCCAAGGAAACCAGAGGATGTTTGTATAAAATTTTGTGCCCAATTAAACATGAGCATTTCATCAGGCTGACTGATTCCCAAACCGCTGTATTTGTTTGGCTATCTTAGTTAAATTTATTTCTATGATATTTGCAACAATATTCAGTTTGGCCCCAATACACCATGCATGGCTCATTCAATCAACTTTTCCTTTCTTCTCACCATGACTGAGTCACAACATTCAAGCCACAGACGTCTTTAGATTCTTGAGTAAGTTATAGCATGAGTTTAAGGATTAGACTAGATTTTAGGCCCTTTTTTACTCAAAAGCTTCATAAAAATAATCATAAAATTGAGCATTTAAACTTTGGTAAATGGTTGGAAGGCTCAGCGTTTATCCTAATCTAAAGGAAAGGAGAAGAAAGAGGAGGGAGAGTAGGACATGGGAAATATCTTTAAAATTGTTTCTAAGACGGAGTGTCTTCCTTTCTACATTTGGTCTTATCATTTACTGTACTTCATTGATTTTTCTGAGATAGTATAAGGCTCATGAAAACATACAGTAACCCAGTTGAGCTTATTTATCACTGAAGGTTGGCTGTCTTCTGAATATGTTTCTCTTTAGACCATTAAGATTGGACATTCTTCTTTTTTCAACAGATACTCCCATTGATTTTTTAAAATTCACATGTCTCAATTTACAGAAGTTCCATCATACCTCTCTTGCCTACTTTTTCAACCATCTGCATGTGCACATGACAGTAGCTGGCTCTGTGGGTAGACATTTTGGTTCTCTTCATGACAGTCTATAATCAACTGGCTTTAGGTATTTTAACTTCTTGTTATATACCAAGTTCTCAGTTTTTGTTCTTCTGACGACTCAACAACTATTTTCCTGTAAAATCTAAACTGGTCAGGGAGAGAGAAAACCAAGTAAAATAGACTAAGAGGTTATATCCTTTTGTAGAACTACACCAAAACAATTCAAAAATCAGTATTTCTGACATGGTTTCATACACAGTACTTACGTATCCCTTGAGGGCAGATCATTTAGTAATTTGCAGGAACTTTTGTCTACTCTGCCTCCCGCCATCAGACCTCAGTCTCTGTGGTAGATTTCCCAGGCAATTTATGAGAGTGCCTGAAATTTATCTTCTAGTCAGTTGCTAATCAGGTTCACAATTCCTGTAAAAAGCACTTACCTTGATTTTCTTCAATTTATGTATAAACAACACGCACTGAAATTTTGCCTCATTCCACCTATTGATTTCTGGGCTCAAATATGTTATTATTTCTCCCCCCACCTTTCAGGAAAAGGCTGTACACCAGGGGTGTCAAACTGCCGGCCCATGGGCCGGACACATCACAACAAAACCGCACCCACCCCATTGCCAGCAATGGGGAAAAAGCTCCGATACGTCACACAACATCACATGACGTCACGAGTTTGACATGTTTGCTCTACACTGTCAGGGAGAAGAGTAGTCAGGACACCAGTCAGCTGCAAAACTAAAATGTTACGTATAGCAATTTGCAAAGAGACTTTCTGTAGAGGAAAAATAATGTCTTAATGGCCAAGAAGCTTTCTACTTATACCAAGAGTTCGGATGTTCATATTTTTTTGTGTAAAAAGAACGAGACAGATGCACCCAGAATTAATGAACATTGTGGCTAGCAAGGAGGGCTACAATATATATTTGGGATGGGAGCAAGATTATTTTTATTATTTTTGGTCAATGGGAGGCAGCATTGGTTCCATCATTGTGTTGCCTGGCTCCTTTTAGTGTTCTGAGGCTAACAGGAATGAAAATAATTTCATAGCCATCTTCAAAATTCTTCAGAAGAATCTGGGAGAGGAAACAGCGTGTTCTAGGATAACAGTGCCCAAGCTGCCTTTAGAGAGAGACTTTATGGTGTGGAAGTGACCCAGAAAAGGTCTTTTTAACTAAGTTGCTTCAGAGAAGTATGTTTCTATAATGTTACTATCTTCTACCATGGCCAGCTTTCTGTCGTTATTTATGACCGGATTCCTAATATAATGTCATAAGCCTGAAATTCTGTTGCTCTTATCCACATTTGGATAACCCACCCAAATCCTGCTTCCTGGCATGTCCATTTTCCCCTGCCTTTTACACTACTACATTTAAAGAATTAGCCAGTAAACTTATGTTCATTATGAAAATGACTACCCTCCTCTCCATCTTACCCATTTTTGTAATATAAATCTCTTGTACTACAGTGTTTGGATAGTCAAAACGTGACAAAAAAAATAAGATATCTACATGTAAGCTGTGGCAGAAAGAATGAACACATTAATATAATCTTCTTAGTTGACCTCTCAAAAGGAATTCTGTTTTTAAACTGTATGCACAGGGGTCAGCAACCTGAAACAGTGAAAGAGCCACTCGGAACCGGTTGCCTCACAAAAGGAAATACTGGGAGCCACAAAAAATGTGTGCACATGCGCGTACATGCGCGCATGCGCAGAACAGGGTTTGACTGAAGAGTGCAGCCAAGGTGAGATATGCACCTACCCTGCATATTTGAATTGATTGTTTGAACCTTTTTTAGTCCCACTTATTTTATTTTTTATGGACTCCACATGGCAGAGGACTGGAAGCCGCAGGAGATGGCTGAAAGAGCCTCATGCAGCTCTGGAGCTGCGGGTTGCAGACCTGTGTGTATGCAAAACTTCCACAGAGATAAATAATTTTTTCTTTAGTTAATGGCAGACTGGGCACTCACATTCATATGCGGTAAAGCCTACTTGTGTTTGTTAACACCCTTACTTGATGTTATGTGGACTTGAGTGTGTGTGTGTGTGTGTGTGTGTGTGTGTGTGTGTGTATGATTATTGGCATTACTATATTGATAGACATTTCCTGAAATGATTCACATTATATGACAGATATGGAGATAGTAAAGGTAAAGGTAAAGGTTTCCCCGCACATGCGTGCTAGTCGTTTCCGACTCTAGGGGCCGGTGCTCATCTCCGTTTCAAAGCCGAAGAGCCAGTGCTTGTCCGAGGACGTCTCCGTGGTCATGTGGCTGGCATGACTAGACGCCAAAGGCGCACGGAACGCTGTTACCTTCCCACCGTAGTGGTCCCTATTTTTCTACTTGCATTTTTACATGCTTTCGAACTGCTAGGTGGGCAGAAGCTGGGACGAGTAACAGGAGCTCACTCTGTTACGCGGCACTCGGGATTCGACCCGCCAAACTGCCGACCTTCTGATCTACAAGCTCAGCGTCCTAACCCACTGAGCCACCGCGTCCCTATGGAGATAGTAGCAGATAGCAAAAAATATGTCGGAATAATATACCAGTCTGACATTTCTTGATTAGATTTTTTATCTCTTGTCCATATTTATCTTTCATGAACTGCTCAGATTCTCTCTATGGCACATCTTAAGGCAGCACATTCTGTTTCATATATACTTTTTAAAAGTTTGCGGCCATGTTGCCTGTTCCAACAATTTTATTAGATTTGCAAACAAGCAAGACAAAAACCAACAGAAACTCATATTGAAGATGAAGTGAAGAAAAAATGAAGAAAGAAAAAAACAAAGCCAAATGTACAGGAAAGAAAAAAAATAGAAACAACTTCCAATTTTCTTCTACAATAATTATAGGTATAAATTTAAATTAATTCTTACTATGGTTACATAACTTTCATTTTTTCTATCATCTACTCTTTTTTTTCCTTGTCATCAAATTTATATATCCTCTTCATTTTTTTCTGTTTCAAACACCAAAAGGATTTTTCAATCAGCATTAAACTTGCTTGTCCTGCAGATGATCTGTGCAGAGTAATTTTGAAAATGTAATGGGACTCTTTATAATTTATTTGTCTTTTGGGAATTCTTTGCTCTGAATATCAGGTGATGTAGCAGATTGGCTGCTTTCCTTCAGTAATGTATATCAGCCAAATTTAATGGATTTACTGAATCCATAACACAGACATGCCTTGTGATGCAAATTAAGCTTCTTTAAACTTTATTCACTTACTTGAGTCAAGTACATCTGATTACTATTTAATCCTGAACATGAATAACCGCAAACAGTTAGCAGTATCATAACATATGACTGTAATAATGTCACTGGAGAAGGCATCTAATTATGGTCATTGGTGCCAAAAGAATATACAGAACAACCCAGTCATGTAGAAAACCAATGTAGCTCTACTGAACTATATTCTTTGTAGATCCTTATTGTTCTGCTGATACTGATTCATGCATTACAGAGTTGCGAATTAAATATGGTAATGACATTTCAGATCCTATTTCTGCCCTGGGTACATTAGAATTAATCAGAATTTATTTATGCCTTGAGATTCTGTACGGGTTGAGATTAGTACCCATTTTACATATCAATTAGGCCTCCTGAGGCAAAAATACTGTCATAAGCATGGTGCATTTTAACGGTGTTTATGGAATGCCAGCTCTGCTTATTCTTCATATTAAATTGAGACAGCCTTGTGGGAGCTTTTTACTGTAATAATATTTAAAACAGCCATTGATTACCTACATAAATAGAAAGTGTTGCTTCCAGGGAGTGGATTCAAATAATTAAGCTTAATAATGCATGAGCAAGGTGAGATTGAATTCAGATTAGATGATATAACAAGCCTGATTCTTCAACTGGGATTCAATTTGTTTGAAACATTGTGTTTATAACACTCAATACATGATTGAATGAATGTACAGTTTGATGGCAGTTGCAGGGATTGCTTACATAACTCTGGAACTTGTTTGGGGCTGCTTATCCACCATTCGGACTGCATTGCAACCTTTCATCAATTTTTCTCTTCCGTCCTCGACCAGGGAGATTCGCTACAGTGCCATGGGTTGCAAACTTCTTGATAATGTTGTGCACTGTGGATAAAGGCAAATCTATATCTCTGGAGATGGACTTGTAACCTTGAGATTGTTGATATTTGTCCACAATTTTGGTTCTCAAGTTCTCAGACAGTTCTCTTCTCCTCTTTCTGTTGTCCATGCTTAGTGTGGCACACACAGACACACAATGCAAAGACTAAGTGAACTTCTCTCCTTTTTATCTGCTTTCAGGTGTGATTTTTATATTGTCCACACCTGTTACTTGCCCCAGGTGAGTTTAAAGGAGCATCACATTCTTGAAACAATCTTGTTTATCCACAATTTTGAAAGGGTGCCAATAATTTTGTCCAGCCCATTTTTGGAGTTTTGTTTGACATGATGTCCAATTTGCTTTTTTCCTCCCTTTTTTGTTGTGTTCCAATACACACAAAGGGAATAAACCTGTATATATCAAAACATGTGTTCCTGCAATACTTTTCTGTGAGAAATACTTGATTTTCTGGAAAAATTTCTGGGGTGCCAACAATTTCGGCCATGACTGTATATCATAGTCAACTCTTAGTGACTGCTCACTTTCTCCATTATGATCTTTCCCTAGCCTGGTCCTTCAGCTCTTCCAATGATGCACCCATTGTTTTTGTAACTTAGTCTATCCATTTTGCTGTTAGTTGACCTCTTCTTTTTACCAAGAAAACCACATGGATATTTTACATATTTGTAAGTCCTTGACTTATACCTGTAATTGAGCTCAGAATTGCAGTCATAAGTTGTATTGGTCATTAAGTGGGCTACTATGTGACCATGCCCAATTTTATGACTTTTTGTTTTGCAGCATTGTTAAGCAAACTTCGCTGTCATTAACAAAATTGTCTGCAGTGTACGTTTTTTTGCATTGCAAGTAAATCCAGTGTTTTGGCAAATAAATGTAAGTTGTGGTCACATGATTGCAGGACGCTGCAAACGGTCATAAAATGCGATCATTGTGTATTTCACCCTAGCAAAAAATTATAGACCAATATCACTTTTGAATACGGACTACAAGATATTCGCTAAGGTTTTAGCTAACAGATTAATGAGGGTATTGCAACAAGTAATTCAGGGTGACCAAACTGGGTTTATAAGTGGTAGACAAATGAAGAACAATGTGAGGCATATAGTTGATTTGTTGGAATTTCTGGAAAGAAACAATCAGATCCCTGCAGCGTTTATCTTTTTGGATGCTGAAAAAGCCTTTGATCAATTGGATTTGCAATTTTTGTTGAAAGTATTAGATAAAATGAATTTTGGGGATAAATTCTTACAACCAATTAGGGCATTATATCAAAAGCAAACAGCCCGTATAATAGTGAATAATAGTTTGACCGAAGTATGTAACTTTGAAAAGGGCACAAGGCAGGGGTGCCCATTGTCACCTTTACTATTTGTTTTAACATTGGAGATATTACTGACTAAAATACGGGATTCGGAAAAAAATAGGGGAATTCAAATAAGAGATCAGGATTACAGACTGAGGGCGTTTGCAGATGATCTGGTTGTTATGGTGACTCAGCCAGAAGATTCAGTTGTAGAACTGATGGAGATAATAATGCAATATGGGAAGTTTCTGGATTCAAGGTTAACATACAAAAAACTAAAATGTTGTCTAAGAATATGACAGTATCACAAAAGGCTGTTTTAGAAGAGCTAACGGGATTTGAAATTGTTAAAAGGGTCAAATATTTGGGGGTATATTTGTCACCCTCAAATGTAAAGCTATATAAAAATAATTATGAAAAGCTATGGGGAAAAGTTCAAAAAGAATTGGATAGCTGGAAAAAACTACAATTATCTTTATTGGGAAGAATTGCAGCAGTGAAAATGAATGTTTTGCCGAAATTTCTATTTTTATTTCAAATGATATCTATTCTTAAAAAGGATTCAAACTTGGAGGAATGGCAAAAGGGTATTAATAAATTTGTCTGGGCAGGGAAAAGGCCACGAGTTAAATTTAAGATTATGCAGGATACGCGTGAGAGAGGTGGTCTTAAAATGCCTAATCTTAAACTATACTATGAAGCTGCTGCTTTGTCAGCGATAAGTGATTGGATTAATTTAATCCAAATGAGATTATTAAATCTTGAAGGCCATGATTTGCTATTCGGTTGGCATGCATATTTATTCTATGATAAGAAGGTGGATAATGTGTTCAAGGTGCATATTTTAAGACATGCTCTGTTGCGAGTTTGGAAAAAGTATAGACATAAGCTAAATTATAAGATACCTATATGGGCAATACCGAAACACGCAATAGAAAATATAAGTGTTGGGTTTAAACATGATGTGACTACATATAAGGAAATTTTAAGTTTGGAAAGGAATGTATGGTATTTGAAGCCGTATAATATCTTACGAGAAGAAAAGATTGTACAAACTTGGTTTCAGTATGGGCAATTACAGGCCAGGTGGAAAGAAGACCAGAAAATTGGTTTTTCAATGACTGGTGAAAATTTGGTAAAGCAAATTAGAGATCAAGGTCAAGCACATATCAAAAGGATATATCTTGCACTGATAGAAATTGATTCAGAGACAGAACTTGTTAAAGATTGTATGATAAAGTGGGCTCAGAATTTTCAAGAAGTCATTACAATGGATACTTGGGAAAAGATTTGGGTGAGAAATGTAAAATTTACGCAAGCTCAAAATTTAAGAGAGAACTTTTATAAAATGTTTTATAGGTGGCATTTAGATCCTAAAAAACTAGCAAGTATGTATGCGAACTGCCAGCCTAAATGTTGGAGGTGTGGTGGTGAAGATGCAACGTATTTTCATATATGGTGGACCTGTAAAAAGGTTAAAGCATTTTGGATTAAAATTTGGTGGAATATGCAAAAGATATTTAAGAAAAGGATAAAGTTTTGTCCGCAATTGTTTTTACTGGGCATTATTGCTGACTCTACTGTTGTGGACACTAAGTTGATGTTGAATTTAATTACGGCAGCAAGACTTTTAGTAGGGCAATATTGGAAGAAGGAAGAACTGCCGACTATAGAAGAATGGACTTTAAAAGTTTCCAACCTGGCGGAAATGGCAAAGATCTCAGCGTACTTGAAAGACCATTTGCAACAGAGATATATCATGGAGTGGAAAAAATGGATTGATTATATCCAGAATAAATATGGGACTAAAAGTTTCATTTAGCATTTGAATAAGTATTGATATGATATTTATATTGCTTGTAGTTATTTTATAAGAGTTAATGTGCGATAGATTCAATAGTTTATTGTTGTTTGCATATGGTAGATTATGATTGTTTGTACTTTTATACCTTGTATTTAGCTCTGGGAAGTCGGGGAGGGGGAGGGGGAGGGAGGGAGGGTTGGGAAGAGGGGAGGGGGTTGGGACGGGTTTTGTTTTGTTAAAAATAAAATGTATTGTAAAACTTTTAAATAAAAAAAAATGCGATCATTGTGATGGGGGCTTGGTCTACCAGAACTTCATATCCAGGTCATAGGCAGCCCCAGGGAGATCTGCCATAAATTTGAACATTTGCTAAGCGACTGATCATAAGACAAAGACTACCAGTATTGATATTGAAAGATGTGCACTAGTTTTCAATTGCTTTCCAGGATCAGTTAAAAATGTTAGCTTTAAATTTTAAAACTTTGAACAATATACTACTTGTATGTTTATTCAGTATCAAGGGCTAAGGGACAGGCCATTTTAGAAGCACCTCTCTCATAGAAACTTAAATCTTAGCCACACAAAGATGAATCTCTTTTTGTCCAGTGTCATCTTGAAGTGTGGTATGGTTTTTCTCTGACACATCTCAGTTAGTCACCGAACCAATCTTACAGTAAGTCAGGAGGGCTGTGGAAGGCACTTTGAAAGGAAGGAAGAAAATAAATTTCTTTCAATGCATTTAGAATTACTTTTATCTTTTTTATTGTCCTTGTGATTTGTGAAGATCAGTTTGAACTATCAATGATATCTTGAGTTCTTCAGAAGAAATAACCGGCTGCAAGCATAGCCGCGAGAGATATTTTCTCAATTCTGTAGCAGACATTGTGGATTTTTGTAGGAACAAAGAGGGCTAAAAAAATCTTCAGCTTAGATTTTAATTACCTTGCAATAAAGGCATCCATGAAGGTAGAGCTGAATGACAAACTGGAATTGCAAAATTGTGATTCAACCCTCCCCCTTTCATATGTATGTTGTGAACACATAGACACATGCATACAGGACAGGATTTACACCAAGATTAATGTTTTGTCATATGATGAAGCCCAGAATGCATGGAAATTTGATTCTGAGCAATAACTTTTATGCCACTATTGAACATTATCTACTTCCCTTAAATTCCCCGTGGATTTTTACAGTTCAGAGGTAATCCTATGTGTTATTTGTATCACCTTACTCAAATGGATGCCCTCCGGAAATGCTAGGATATTATTCTTAAAAACCTATTTGGGAATTTATTGGTTAGAGTAACCATCCTACTGTCATAGAAGCTTAAAAATGCTTCTCTTTTTACAGTGTTTTGGTCTGTTTCATAAGCAGTTCTTACTACACAGGGACCGGTAAGTATTTAAAAGCTATTCATTAAAGAAAGAATATGTACCTCAAAATGGCAGCCCTACATGCCTCTAAAAAGGATGTTAAGTTTTATTGAGGAACAAAACAGTGAAAATGTCAGTGGAAATACTGTAGCAGTTGAAGGAGAAAATAGCAATAATTGGGGAAATATCATTCAATAGAGAAGTAGCCCTTAAAAGTAATAAACAGCACTGAACAAATACAATAAAAACACAAAAACATTCACAAAGCATTCAGTGGGGGAAGTTTCAGTCAATGGAAAATGGCAATGAAGGGGAAAGGAGCAGTCATTGGGAAAAGCATTCAGTTCCCATTCAGTGTGGAAATAGCATTTAAGGAGTACTGAGGGAACAGCAAATGGTCCTCGGGGACTAGGAGTAGCGCAACGTGTGTAGAGAACAGCATGAATAGAGCAGATTTTAAGAGAGCATGCCCCAGGTGGAAGCCCCTTTCTTTTCCTTAGAAAAAGAGACAAGAGTTTCAGAGAATGTCTGCAGGGAACACAATTTGAACATATTCATCTTAGGTTAGAAGTTCAAGTAAAGGAGTAAAGGAAAAGAGGGACTACATGTGTGTAACATGTAGATGAGGGAACAATGGTAGAGAAAGGACAAGGAGAAAGGGAAGGAAAACATGGGCTGGGATATCTTTTCATTGCACTATTTTTGAAGATTGCTGGTAGATGAAGTTGTAGGATTAGGATTTATTAAATTTATATGCTGCCCTTCTCCCTAAGGACTCAGGGCGGCTCACAACAATAAAAAATAAGAGAGATAAAATACAGAAATTAAAAAAAGAAGTTCATGGAAGCAGGGAAAGGAAGATACCATTAATTCCTTACCAGTATTCCTTTGGCTTGGTCAGTTTAACTAAAACCATGGTTCTCCTGAAGTTGGGGTTTTGAGATACTGGTTTTTGGACCTTTGTCAGGACTCTTGAATAGAAAAAACTGAGTGGCTATCCCACGGTATGGAAACAAGTCAGCAGGGGCTGTTCGAGGATCAAACAGTCTCAGGAGGCAACATATTCACAACCTATGGTTGTGGTATGCAGTACGCCACTGAAGATGTTACCTAGCCTGGTAATGAAAGGTTCGGAAACCAATCCACAAACTCAAATAACGAACTTTCACCCTCACTTGAAACTGTACTCCAGTTTAGTGGAGGATCTGACCTCTTCCATAATCATGCTGGCTGGACTTATCCATTTAGAACAGGAGTGTCAAACTGCCGGCCCACGGGCCGGATGCATCATGCTGAAACTGCGCCCACCCCATTGCTGGCAATAGGAAAAAAGTTGCGATAAGTCACAACATGTCACGTGCCCTATGTTGGTTATTCAGAGGGATTTCTCAGGTCAACTCCTTGCCCAGGGACAAAATGTTTTTAAAAAGCTTTATAGTAATGATTGTATTGTATTTTTACTCTTCTCTTCCATCTAATATGACTGGAAATTACAACATTTGTAAATAATCAAATTTTAGTGAGATTCCCTGCATTTTATCTATCATCTTTGATGTTCAATCTGGGCAAAAAAAAGGGGTGTGTGTGTGTGTGTGTGTGTGTGTGTGTGTGTGTGTGTGAATTAAGGTAAGAAGTTTCATCATAAGCACTGTGGCCTAATGTCTCTTCTCCAGTTCCTGCCACCATCTTTTCTGTTGACTGCCATATTGTGAAGGCTTCTTCCTATGTATAAACTTAAAGGAGTATAGTTTTGTAGAGACGAGAGTCTCCAGGACAAGTGGGAAAGTTGGTTTTTATTCAAATTATTTATTCAAATGAAGACTTCACTACAAATGTTATATTCCAGTTGGAATTACCTAAATGTATAGATCCTAGTATGTATAAAATTCTATTGAATATAACACACTTGATGAAGAGAGCTGCAGCTCACAAAAGCTTATATTCCCTTTTAATAAAATTTGTCAGTCAGCAAAGGTGCTCGTAATATTTTGTTGCTATGTTTTGCTAATACGGCTTTTCACTTACAATGACTAGTGGCCTAAATTTTTAGTACCACATAGTTATTATAGCTGCTGCAAGTATTAGTTATTTTTTGGTTTAGTTTTAAAAGAAAGTAGTTTTAGCGGCTATTTGCAGTATATTAAGGATTTCTTTTGTTAGCTATTGAAACTTGATGAAGTGATACTCTTGTGTATAGATGTACTCTTCAAAAATGCCCACGAGCTTCAATTGAAGTAAAAGGCCTTTTAGAAGGTGGGAAAGGAGCAGGAACTTATACACGCACAAAAGGTTTCTTCTCTAGACTGAAGGGATATTTATTGTTACAATCTTTTCAAGTAAATAATTTATACTTATTTCTAAGCCTAAGGTTACCAAAGTAGTATACATTTATATACCGAGATTTTTATGGATCATCTTGCTTGCTCCCTTATTGACAAAGATGCTTCTTATCACTCTTTTGGTTATATTTATTTATTTATTTATTTTATTGCATTTATATACCGCCCTTTCCCTGAGGACTCAGGGCGGTTTACAGGGAGTTAAAATCAAATCCATACAAAAGTTAAAACCAAATTTAAAAAATATTAAATCAACCCTGTACTATTAAAAATCCCAATTAAAATGAATATCTCCTCAGCCTGGGCCAGAGAGCTCAAAGAGCCAGGTCTTCAGGCCCCGGCGGAATGATCGGAGGTCGGGGGCAGTCCTCAGCTCCACAGGCAGTTGGTTCCAGAGGGCAGGCGCTCCCACTGAGAAGGCCCTATCCCTGGGTGTCACCCGCCGGCAATCTCTTACCGGCGGGACCCTGAGCAGACCCTCCCTGTGGGAGTGCACTGGGCGAAGGGCGTTTGATGCCGGCAGCAGGTGTTCCCTCAAATACCCCGGACCCAGGCCATGGGTAGTTTATAGTTTCAGCTTGGCTTTTAAACTAGCTTCTTGGAAATCCAGCACTTTGGTCAAGCTTTTCTCTGTTGACTTCTGTCTGTTCCAAATAGAATCTTAAGTTATTTCTATAAAGTTAGTCTACTTTACAGGATTTTCTTTCCAGTTCTGCTTGCTTCTGTTGGATCCTGAGTTACAAATCCTTCCACTCAGGAATCCTCTCTTCATCTACTTTCCTCCAGTGGCTCCAGTCTTTACTTCTTGATGCACAAAGCACAAACATACCAATTTCTGATATATTTGATATTCTTTCCCAAAAGGAAGCTTGCCATGCTCACCTGTTATCTTAATGAAGCAAAACATTTCTCAGCATCTAAGCATAGAAGAGAAAATCCTAATTTTGGGAACAAATTACAATTCTGTGTCCATCAGGGCAACTCACTTTGCCAGAGTGCCATAGCTGGACTCTTCACTGGTATATAACATCTGGATCATATTACACTTGCATTATAAAATCTTCATTGGTTACCAAGAATTCAACTGTTGCTCAAGGTTTTGACATTAACCTTTAAAGCTCTCATAAAGCATAGGCCTATAGAAGCAATTGCTTATATCAGTATGAAGCTGGGCAATGGGCATTTATCTTCAAAACAGACCTTCTTAAAGATGCCCATACTTTGGGAGGTTAATCTGTTAAATGTACAGAAGAGACCATACCATGCATTGGAATTCCAATGCTATGGCATTAAGACCTGGACTTACAATAATTTCTGTTTTTATTACTTTTTAATTATTGATACTTTATTTTATACTGGTATTGCAATGAAATGTGTGGGTGATCTTGAGAAACAAGAGGGAGAGATGCTGTCTAGGAAACAATCAGACAAGAGAAGGAACTCCAAAGGACTAAACCAGGGGTGCTCGTACCCCTTGGGTGTGCGAGACGATATTCCAGGAGGCGAAAAAAGTTGAGTTAAAAATTATCGTGTATATGCATAATACGTTGCTGTTATTTCAAACTTTTGTAAGGGGTGCGAGAATATATTAGAAGCGTTCTAGGGATGCGGGATATAGAAAAAGTTGGGAGCTGCTGTGTTACAGAAAGAAACTGAGGATGGACTTGCTTTCGTATTTTGATATTTATTGCCCTGTACACCGCCCTGAGTCCTTCGGGAGAAGGGCGGTATAAAAATCGAATAAAATAAATAAATAAATAAATAAATAAATAAATAAATAAATAAATAAATAAATAAATAAATAAATAATTGTGATCAGATGGTTAAAAGTGGTGGTGGGAAGTTTGTGCCTTTAGGCTTGTAAGATTCTGTTAATGTAGTCCTACAGTAAACTATATTTAGCTAGTCTAGTTGGGTTTCCTGTCTAGTTTACCTAGGAAGGCTGATATTTATCCATCCTAAGTGGATAAAGGATGGATCTGTCACAACACTATCATTTCAGTGGAAGTTTAGGGATGCTTCAAAAAAGCTGGGTACCATTAAGTGAAGCTCAGTTCCTGGTAACTGCATACTATTTTCCCCAGTCTTAGCAATATCTAATAGCTCTTTCCAAACCAGTGTGTAATTTCTTCAGTCCCATCCATGAATCATATTCTATCCTTTAATGGAACTTTCTGTCAATCTTGCCAGGCAAAATAGTCATCACTTACCATCTTGCATCACATATCCAAAAAAAAAAGATTTTGTTTGCCAATTCTTATGGAAACTGTTTATTAATTGGTCAAGGTGAATTTTAAAGGATATTTCTAATTTGCTCTTACTCAATCTAGGATTTTCAACTATTCATATACCATTACTTCATCTGTACTGATATCTGTCTTAATTTTCATCCTTCATTCTTTGATTCTAAGTTTGTCACAGCCTTCCTCTATTTAATTATTTCTTTTTACTTCTCCAACACGTTGCTTATCTTTAATTATTCTTGATTGAGAAAACAAAACTCTGTACTACCCTCATTTCTTTGCAGTCAGCTAAGTATGTTGATTCACATTGTCTTTGCTTAAAATTTAACTAGTTCAAAAATGCTTAATATTTTTGCATTAATTCTGAATTCTGTCATCTTTATATTCAACTATTAAAGTGGTGGTGTCTGCATAACTCAGATTATTCATGTTTCTGCCTTCACTCCTGATTTCAGATGTTGCCTCTTCCAGTCCTCCCATTTTCGTTTATCTATCTGTCTGTCTGTCATGATTCTGACAGACAGAGACAAATAAAGCAGAACTCCGAGGCTTGCAAGTTCCTAAAAAAAAACATGTTTATTGATACAAAGTATCGGCACATTAAAAGTGAAACCAAGTCTGAACAGACAAGTAACAATCCCCAATACAAAGTTAAGAAATCCCTCCCCTAAAGCTATGCAAGCTACTATGTTCCCCAGTACATCTTTTTGGTGGGTTTTTCACGAAATGCCCAACCTGTAGTCCCGGGAGCAGTCGATGACCTTGGTTCCCATGGGAGAAAATCTGTTTATCCTAGCGATGCACCTGGTAAAACCTGCTCCTTCCGTGCTATGTGTCAACCGTAAACGAGTAGGGAAAAATGCTGCAGCCATGCTCATTTTTAAAGTTGACATGTATCTCTATATCTCTGTCTCTAAATCTATATATTTACCAAAAAGATCTGCAGCCCGCAAAATAGTCCTCTGTCTTCAGTGGAAAGAACATTTTGCATAATATTCCATTTATAGGCATACATGCACCAATTGTATGATTTCTGGATGGATCAGTAAAACATTGTCAGAAGTTTAGTATCCTGTCCATAAAGACTTCACGTTTACCTGTGGTTCCCTACTGTAGAGTCTTGGTTGCTTAAGACACAGTTGCATATTTGGGGGGGGGAATAGATTACAGTAGTTGCATATGTTGCATTGTTTTATGCTAAACATGCATATTTTAAATACACTACTAATGATCCCAAATAATATCAAACCAGAAATATCTTTCATTTTTTAAAAATGATTGTTTTCCCCTTCAGGAATTTATCAGGAAACATTTTTTCAAGTCTGGTGAATGGACTTTTCTCTGAGCTTCTCACTTTGAAAGCCTTGTAAGTATGTCTTTGTTATGTAACGTTTGCACAAATATTAGTATTGCCAGTGTTATTCTGAAAATAATATGTGTGCTCTCCTAAATCTTGAAATAATTTCATACCTCTAAAATATTAAGGCAGCTGAATAGTATTACAGTAATATTTTATGAATGTTTATTATTTGAACTTGCCTTTGAAAAATATTAAAGTGTCATGGTTAATTTGCCTTAAATTTTATAAAAGTCTGAGTGGAAACAAAAAACATACAAATTAATTCATTATAGTGTTTGCATAAAATATATTAGATGCTCATTATAATTGTGATTATATTAAATGTACCTATTACATTAAAATATTTATATTTTTCTCCTTGTTAGGATTTTATTAAACAATAAAAAAGAGTGATGAAAAATTAATTAGAGCATACAGGCCAAATAGTATTTTTATAATTGCAAGTTCCTGGAAGCTAATACTTTTATTTTTGCTTAGAAATGGATTTAGTAGATTTTTTTTATCCTGCCTTTATTATTTCATAAGTAACTCAAGGTGGTGAACATACCTAGTACTGTTTCCTCCTCTTATTATCCCCATAGCAACCCTGTGAAGTGGGTTGGGCTGATAGAGAGGGATTAGACCTTAAAGGCTAGACATCATGGCCAGGTTAACTTTAAAGGCTGTGCCCAGTTTTCTCCAGCCAAACTGGTAATTTCAAATTCCCAAAAGCAAAACATATTTCTAAGAATTCTGAAGCAAATCTGCAGGCTGAATCTTTAATGATGTAGGACAGGGGTGTCAAACTGCTGGGCTGCGGGCTGGACGCATCATCCGGAAGCCACACCTACCCCATTGCTGGCAATGGCAAAACCGTCCCAATACGTTGTGTGACGTCACATGATGTCGCGAGTTTGACATGTCTGATGTAGGAGATGACCAGGCTGAACCTGAGAGAGGTATCAAATGCATCATCAGTCATGAGTCCCTGCGTGCCTGCAAGAGATATAAGTCCAGGCCACCTTGATTTTCTTTCTTACCTCCCGCTCATTTCTTTTGATTGCTAGTTGGTCAGATTCTTGTAGAGAGCCTAAGCTTGTTATAAATCTTTATATTCATTTGAACTGCCTGAATATTCTGATTTTCCCATCGCTTGACATTTGACTTGCAGTAATTATATATTGTTAGAGAAGTGTGGGTTTTCCCCCTAGCTACCTTTCAAACATACCTTTCAGTCAGCTGTCTTGGCTGGAAATTTCCATATTTGTCAGTCAATACAGAAAAGATTATCACTGGGATTATGACAGTTGAAGTTCTACATATCCGATAAAAGGATTTTCCTGCAGTATGCTGATCCTTCAGTAGAAACTGCACATTTGGTGACATAAACGTCTGCTGCAAACTGGATATGAGATATTCATACACATCATTTGTCATACACCCCATTTGTGAAATCATAGGTTCATTAAACATGATGTATAAGGCATTATTCCTCATTGATAAGTGAAAGTAATGTCATTTAGAATAATCAAGTTAATGATTCCAAGTATTCATTTTATTCTGAATAGCTAAATGCATTCTGTTGATCAAGCATAAAGTGTAATAGTGTATCCATCAGCAGTTGAAACCTGCACACTGAATAGTAAATCACCATCTTACTGTCTAACACTACAACCGAAAATCTAAATAACCATCAGTGTGACTAGATGGCAGCACTGTTTGTATAGGAAAGCAGAAGCACAACATGTCTTGGGAAATTAACGATAACCAGAAATATATCAAGTGAGCAGGCCTTTTCCCATTTGCGCATATCATAAGCATTCATAGTGCAAACTATGCATATTGCTGGGAGAAATGTGTGTAATGTAACCTTGAGGGAACATAAAGTTACCCAAATGAAAAATACCACATTAACCAAAAGGAAAATGATTGTGAATGTAAAATGATTTTCTTTACCCCAAGGAAAATTACACAGAAAATAAATCTCTGCAATTCTTACCAGAAAATGTAAGATGACCCTTCTTCCATTTCATAGGTGATCATTAAGGAGAAAAGGAACATTTTTGTTAAATAAATACAGTGTGTACAGTAGATGAAGGTGAAGGAGTCAGTGCAGATTTTATTCTGGTAGTCGTTGCCGACTATCGTGGCGATGCTCATCTCCATTTCAAGAGCATTGAGCCAGTGCTGTCTGAAGACATTGGCGTGGTCATGTGGCCAGCATGACATCATGGAATGCTACTGTATTATCATTTCACTGGTGTGATACCTATTTATCTATTCTCATTTGCATGCTTTCAAACTGCTAGGTTGGCAGGAGTTGGGGCAAGGATGGGATCTCACCTCTTTGTGTGGTGCTCAGTCTTCACCTCTTTCTGTGGTGCTCAGACCTCAAACCAACTGACAAGTCCCTAACCCTCTGAACGATCACACCATATACAGTATATATGTGTACAGTATGTATATGTATAGACACACACCCACACACCTACATACATAGCATATACATTTATACACATTTGAATGTGGATGATCCATATGATTTATTTTATGCTGTAACTATTGAAAGTGTGGACACTGTTTCAGCCCCTCCCCCACTAGCAGTTAATCTGAGAGCAAGGCAGTTGCAACTTCTATATCTTGGTTGATATAATCAATTTGATATATGGTGTTTTGTTTTTAAAAGGAAATGTTTGGGATTTGTTTTCAGACATTTCTACACTGATTCCCTCATTTGTGATTGTAATCTCAAATGGATCTTATACTGGGCTACAAATTCCTCAGTGCGGATATCAGAGGAAACAGTGTGTGCTTTTCCAAGGAGTTTACAAGGAACATCATTTCGCAATCTGAAAGAAAATCAGTTGATATGTGGTGAGTTATAGTTTTGTTTTTCAGCATCATAAATTGAAACAAAAATGTACTGAAAAAAATGCTTCAGAAAGAAGAAATGAAGAGATCTATGAAAAAGCTGTTGGTAAATACTCTTATACAGACGCACACATACTTTTATATCCATGCAGAAAAACATGAGCATATAAACATCATGCATATATTTGTAAAATATTGTAATATATAAACTTTCATGCATGTGTCCAGTGAAGAGATCACAGAGATAAGTAATTTTTTTTAAAGAAAGGTTTGGGATCATAAAAACAAATTGGATGGGAAAGAGGTAAAATGAAATGATATATTTGAATACCTTGATATGTAATTCAAGTATAATCTGTTTCATTATTGTAAAGCCTAAAAGTGATATTTAAAGTATTTAAATATCTAGAATACTTAAATATCTATCTGGAGATATGTGACATACAAACAAAATTAGTTTTAAGAAAGAATGAAAGTGATGCTCTAGTCTTTTGTATGATCTTGATGTCTTGATTTATGCTGGTCTATGACCATAATAAAGATTTGATTTGATGTCTTGGTAGATTCCAAATAATGGGGGTACAATATAGCCAAAAAGTCTTATATATCCTTCACATACCTGAATTAGTATAAATCCATTTTCATGTAAAATAATTGCAATTGTAATTGCAAGTCCTTACCCTCCAAATTAATGGTTTATCTTTGGAATTTGTACTAGTTGAACATTTTTTTGAGTATCTGCCGTATAGTAAACAAAATGCTTATATTGCATTAATTTCATTTTAAGGCCAGGAGAGATGGATTTTAGTCTCACAGGATATCAAACTCATGTATTAGTAAAATGAGAATAGGGATGGAAATTAATGCCTTATCTTTTAAAGATGCCATGTAATGATTTTTTATATATACATTCTGCGATTTTACTCTAATTCTGTTAATATTTGTCAAATTTCTAATGGTATCTGCAAGTTTCAAGACGGCAAAGACATCATTTCATTTTTTCATTCACCTGGTATTGAAGGGTTTCAGTACCAGCTCTCAGTCTGGTATTTGGGAACTGAGGGTGAAGCCCTTCTATTCCAGGTGCCTGAGAAAAAAGTGCAAAGTAGTGGAACTGCATTTACTATAAGAAAGAAAGTTAGGATACACATAGGAAACTCAGAGAGAAAAAGTCCTGTTTCTGCTAGGTTTCAAACCAGCAACATTTAGCTTACAAGACCAGAGTTACAATAACTGCGCCTATGGCAGCAATCAGGATGAAGAAGAGGTCATAAAGTTACGTAGACCAATGATAAGCACTGGCTCAGTTGAAGGCATTTTCCTTCCTCTATGAAGTTGATAATAAACTGCTAGGATTAGCCTGTAAAACAGTAAAGGGCTTCAGCCTAAACAGACAAAAATCCTTGGAAGGAAAGGCTGCACAGTGCTGTCCCATTCTGGTAACGGGGGCAATATAGGGAGGTCCTATGACTATGCTCTGCTTGACCTATAGAGAAAAAAAATAAAGGGCAAAGAGGAGAGTCAATTGCAGGGGAATATATAATATTTTCCTACAATTTCAAGGACAAATACTTAGAACAAGCAAAAGTCTTTATTAGAGATAAAATGTTTGGCAACCTGAGGTGGGGATCAAACAACGTAGGAAAACAGGCTTTTTAATCCTCCCAAAAGACTTTAGTGTAAATTTAAACGTATGTTGATTTTCAGTTTTCATCATTGCTGAAAAGGATCTTTAGATGACGTCAGACAATTTTTTTGGGGGGTGGGTGGGTGGGAAGCTACACATGTAAAGATTTCTCTCATTAGTCAAATTTCTTCTGGTGAAGAATGACTTTCTGTATCCTAGCAAGTTGTTGGTGTTATCTAGAAAGAATATTATGTGAGATTTATTTCCTCCCATTCAATTTATTCTGCTGGTACATATTTTTTGCAGTGGTTCATTTCTCATGGCAAAGCTAAGAAAGTTCACAATAAATGGCTGAGGCTGTACAAAAGGGAAAGCCTAGAAGATGATGAATCAACCTGATACGTAGCTAATAATTTTCTGGCGGAGATATTTCATTTTCCACAATGAGACAATGATTAGTTTAATAACATTATAGTACTCTTACATAATCATAATAATAGACATGTTATCCTTCCCTGCATCTAAACTCTAATGAAGTGGGCGGCCATAATAAATTTAATGAATTAAATTGACCTGCTTTAACTATTGCCTATCAGGGATGGAGGCAGTCAACAAACCCTCTCCCAAAATAAAAACCATGTATCATCTCTTTTTAATGCCAATAAGAGATAATTTGTCGATCATCAAGGTAAAAATACTATAGGGAGTGCCAAAGCATTATCATGCCAGTTCTAATTCAGTATCATCTTGATCAGAAGTCACTCTTGAATTTATTATTTTTAATAAAATATTCTTCACCCTTATCCTTTACCTTCCAATTAAAGGAGTTAATGATTCATAGTGCATTTTATTCACAGTATAAAAGCAAATTTATTTCACAGAATGTATTCACATGTAAACATATGACATGGTTATTCGATTTTTATGAATTCTATTTTATTTTTTTCATCTATTGCATTTAGATTATTTGGTACCTAGAAAACTAGTTTGTTCCTTTAAAGCCAGACATTTAACTTATGCTTAAAGCATATGTTTGGCATGATAAACATCAAATACCCTCTTTGTAGACATTTTAAGACTGAATGTTGAAGATATAGCAAGATAGACTCAAGGTTCAGAAGGATCATGACAGACTTGAACAATGGGACCCTATCCAACAATATGCAATTGAGTGGAGAGAACAGTAAGGTTTGAAACATGGGCAAGAAAATGGTATAAGATCTTCTGCTCAAGGAGGGGGTTGGAGTATAAGACTTGAAAGTTCTCTATCAATGCTGTTATTCTGTTGTGTTCTTGTTTGCACTAAAGCAAGTAATAATATTAAATCAGAGACCTTTTTTGCTGTTATCTTGTTACTAAAAATGGAAATGAGTAGAGATGTATAGCCATATCTGGCTCAAAATCTGATAACACAGAACAAACATGCCCTAACAACATCTTTTTTTTCTGTTCTGGCCTCATGACACTGCCTTCATCCTGTCTCTAGCCTACGAGTGAAACATGATTCAGCTGTCCTAAGCTGTATTAATTTTACGTTTTTCCCTTTTATCCCAACATTGCCCAAGTTCAGCCTTAGGGTGGGTAAAATCTGTCACTTTCGAAGCCTTTGGTGACTGCAGTATAGAGTAGGAATCAGGAATGGGAAAACGCATTTCACACCAGTCACTTTTCTGCTAATGTAAGAATAAGACAGTGGATAGTGTTAAAGTTCAGCAGTGGGGGAAGGTCATAAGAACTATTTAACCATATATTTACATAACACTTTCTGGTACAAAAGGAACATTGCCATATTTGTCTTTATCGCTGCTGTTTAACAATGTCTTATCAGCCAAGGAGCTACCCACCAAATATACTTAGCAGCACCATAAGTATGGGTCTCAATTGTGAATTGGTTTTTATTTAGGATCAATAGAACCATCTGTTTGTTTGAGAATCTAAAACTTACTCCATACAAAAACAAAATCCTTGTGTGCTGCACGTGTGATAATTCAGACTTGGTACTCAGTATTTCTCTTTTTATCAAAACAAGAAGAAAAGAAAAGAAAAGGAAGAAAAGGAAACACTCATACCGGTATTAAAATTACATATTTTACATACATATTAAAATTAGGCAGTTCACTCTTCATTGCCAACGATGGAGGTTATTTTAAGCTTGATTGCAATGTGTGTATGTGTGTAGACATAGATTTGTGATTTGGGGGATTACACTGTTGGAGAAGGGAGATTTAGCTTTATTTTAGGCAGCAGACCCTTCTTCTGTTGCCTCTCGTGGAAGTATGACTTGTTAAATCTTTTACTAATAACAACTGAAGACTATTTTAAAATCTTGTGGAATGAGCAAGAAAGCCTCCCTAGGCTGGAAAGTTAATGATTAAAAACAAGAACATTTCCCATATTGGTAGGCATATGCCATGGCCCCTTCTGGTTGCATTCTCAAGGAGGAGACGAGATGAGGAGAACAGACCCAGTATAGTTCTGCAATTGAAAAGTCAGATCTGAATGGGACCAGAAGTTTATTTATTTAAAATCTGCTAGTCCAACATCTGATACTGACACCACAGTCCTCAAGATGATGAGAACTGTATTGCCTCTGAGTGATACAAATAAAATGGCACAAAGCCACAAGGTTTCAGGGATAAGTTTCTTGGGAGTAAAAGCTCATTGTAAACTGGATGTTCTCTTCAAAGTTCATAAGCACTGGCTGAGTTTGGGTGGAATCCTTCCTTCTTTGACATAAAAGTAGAATGCAGTTTAGTGCTGGAAACAACATTGTTTATAGTTATAGCCTGTATCTATGTGCTTAGACTGATGCCCTGGCTTGCTCACCAGAATTTCTGAAATTTCCTCTGACTCTTGTTTAAGTTGCAGACTTCTTCCTTTGAATTTAATGGTATTTCCTAAGAGCCTTGGTGGAGCAGTGGGCTAATGCCTCCTTAAGTAACACCAGCTGCCTGCAATTAGTGCAGGTTCGCATCCCACCAGGCTCAAGGTTGACTCAGCCTTCCATCCTTCTGAGGTAGGTAAAATGAGGACCCAGATTGTTGGGGGCAATTAAGCTGACTTTGTAATAATGCCGCTGGGGTGTGTGTGAAAGCCCTAATAAGCAGGCATATACATAGAATGAAGGCTACTGCTAAGCTTGTAAGCCGCCCTGAGTCTTCGGAGAAGGGCGGGATATAAATGGAATTAAAATAAAAAAATAAATAAATAAAATAAATTTCCACTGTTAATCTGACCCTTGAACTGGACATTGATTATCCTCGCTGTCTGGGGGGGGGGGTAGGTTTATTTTTTTGATGATCTTAATTTGTTATATTTTTATCATTGTATCCCTCTCCTTGATAGGACTGAATGGGAAATATGGTTTCTGGGATATGGTTCAGGACCTGGGAAAAGTATATCAAGGGCTCTGGAATACAAGCAAGGCTTGTGCGTGAGATGGATAGATTAATTAGACTTGAGCTGATTTGGTCTGTGAATTGGAGGTATCCTGTCACTTAATATTTATGTTATTTATATTAACATATGTAATAGTTTAGGCTGCTTATAAAGTTTGCAAAAAGCTCTGGCTGTGCTTTTAAAGAATATTATGACATCATACCGGTAGAATAGAAATTAGAATAGAATAATAGAATAGAATAGAATAGAATAGAATAGAATAGAATAGAATAGAATAGAATAGAATAGAATAGAATACTTTATTTGGCCAAGTATAATTAGACACACAAGAAATTTGTCTCTGGTGCAGAAGGTCTCAATGTACGTGCAAAGCAACAGAGTAATAATCATAATATAATATCAATAAGAGCAGGTAGTAGAGAAGATGAAAAGGACAATAATACTACATCTGTACAACATGGGCAAATATACTTACATAAAACAATACTGTGGGGATTGGGTGTTCAGCAGAGTGATGGCACAAGGGAAAAATTCTGTACCTGTGTCTAGATGTTTTGGCATGCAATGCTCTATAGCGGCACCCTGAGGGGAGGAATTGAAACAGAGTATGTCCAGGATGTGAGTGGTCTGTAGCTATTTTCTCAGCTCTCTTTCTGACTCACACAATATACAGGTCTTCAGTGGAAGGCAGGCTGGTTGCAATTGTTTCTTCTGCACTTCTAGCTATCTGTTGGAGTCTGTACCTGCCCTGTGTGGTTGCTCTACCAAACCAGACAGTTACCGAAATACAGATGACAGACTCAATAATTCCTCTGCAGACTTGTATCAACAGCTCCTGGGGCAGTCTGAACTTCCTAAGTTGACACAGGAAGAACATTCTTTGTTGTGCTTTTTTTTTAGTGATGGTTCTAATGTTAGGTGTCCATTTCAAATCGTGGGAGATTATAGAACTCAGAAACTTGAAGTCTTCTACATTTCTAAAAACTTTTATTTAATATTATTTTATTTTACTTCTGCCAGTGATTTCTTACATTATCTTCAGATCTTTGGCAAGGTATATAAGATGATTCTGTTCATAAATATTCTGGTTTATCATTACTAATTTAAGCCTAGCTGTGTTTTTTGAATAATTGGTAGAACCATCTTACACTTAGATAACATCAGAATGACAGCTGCAACCAATGGATGCTCAGCCCTAGAGGGAAAAAACGCAGATGCAAGTTTTCATAAAATAACAGAAACACAAGACCGTTCCAATATTCTTGGAAACTCACTAATGCCCTCCAATGAGAGTGTATGCCAGGGACAATGCAGCCAAACCTGCATTTTAATGTAAAATAAACATGTTACAAAACAGTCCCATCCTACCAGTCCTAGGAATTCAATTGAATTTTAGTTCCCCAGACATCCCTACAGGCAAGGGTTCAAATCCCCTTGTGATCCTCACAACTACTACTTTGGAAAACAGCTCTAAAAAAAAAGGAAATGACAGAAGAACAGCCCAGAAAAAATACAACATCACAGTAGTTTTACTCTGTGGACAGGAAGCATGCAGTGAACAGAACAGAAACAAGAATATTCATCAAAGAGAATGGGGCTTATGCCATACCAGTCAGCCACAGTTAACAGATTTAAAACTGAAATACTCTATACTCTCACTCTCTCACTCTCTCACTCACTCTCTCTCTCTCTCTCTCTCTCTCTCTCTCTCTCTCTCTCGCTCTCTCTCTCTCTCTCTCGCTCTCTCTCTCTCTCTCTCGCTCTCTCTCTCTGTGTGTGTGTGTGTGTGTGTGTACTAGAACAGCAAAAATTCACAAACAATGCTTTGAATTGACAATGCTTCCGTCAAAGCACATTTATGAATCAGCTGATTGAAGCAGGTGGGTGCAAAACATTTCAGAGACTCATTGGCTTTTCTGTTTATTTTTATGTTTTTGATAGATAATATTCAGTACTATGTCTTCACCTAAAATACCTGATTTTAAATGCTGACGTGGGAAGGAGAGGCTACTTTATATATGATGACCTTTCTCATGAGTAACTCTCCAATGCATTTCATCACCTTAATGAATTTTGCCACGGAGATGGAAAATCAACAATGTTTTTTGGGTTTATTTATTTGTTTTATCAAATTTAGAGGCTGCCCTTCTCATTCTCAGAGTAATTAAAAACAGAAAAACCACATAAAAACATTATCTCTTTATAAAAGGAGGCAGTTAAAACAAGGATAGAATAAATCAATAGTTACAAAGGCAGGGGAGGAGCTTAAAGGCACTGACCAAGCCCAAGGCTGTGTGCTTCTCTGCTGGCCCCATGTGAGTCAGCACAGCCAGGTCTTCAAACTCTTTTGAAAGGCCAGGAGAGTGGGAGACCACCTCACCTTTAAGGGGATGATATTCCAAAAAGTTGGAAGTGAGGGCAGAGAAGGCCCTCTTCCTGGATCCTGTTAGTCAAAATTCTTTAACTGACTGGGTCCATAACAATATATGATTGATATGCTTGAGATTGTCAGTGTCCCCCCCCCCCAGGAATTGCTTAGCTTTGCCAACTATGCCAACTTTCCTGCACCCTGCCTAAAACCCAGAGATGGGGAAGAACAGGCTGGAAAAAAAATTCCAGGCATTTGTGCTGCCTTTCTCTTCTCCTACTTAAACCTACTCCACAGCTGTAGCATGGCAGAATTGTTATAAAAGATGCAACCTTGAAACAGGTGGGGAGAGGAGATAATCTATGGAATGAGAAACAAGGGCTATATCAACATTTTCAAAACCATTGGATTAGACAAGTGCTACTTAAAATTTGGAATAAAATTAGAAAACAAAATTACATTAAAGTACCAGTCTGGTTGTCCATCCTTGAAGCGATAGTTTACCGAAATTTGTTTAATTTGGAAAACAGCACTACATACAAAGATATTACGAATGAAGTGGGAGAATTGAAATCTAGACAGGAATTAGAACAACAAGGGATAAAATTGGAATGGTGGGCTTACCTACAGATACAAACACGATATGGGAAAGATAAGAAAGAGTGGGGGATAAATATTCAAGAAACTGCATTGGATAAAATTTTATTGGGGCCAGATGAGAAACAAATAAGGAAATTGTATAGTTTGCTATTGGGGTATAAAATGATTGAGGAACAAGTTAAAGAACCAATGCTGATATGGGCTAAAAATTTGGGACAAGGCATTGATCTTGATATATGGCAAACTCTCTGGGATAGAAATAAAAAGATAACGCTGGCCTCAGCTTATAAAGAAAATTTATATAAAATGTTTTACCGGTGGCATCTCCACCCAGCACGATTAGCCAAAATGTACAAGACAATATCCCCAAGCTGTTGGAAATGCTCCAAAGAATTAGGTACTTATTTTCATGTTTGGTGGTCCTGTAATAAGATGCAAAAGTATTGGCAAAGGATATGGATGTGGTTAGAAGAAATATCAGGACGGAGAGTAGATTATAGACCAGAACTTTTCCTACTAGGCATAACAACAGAGAAGCATATCAAAGAAGAGTTATATATAATGATACACATCATCACAGCAGCGAGAATGACGTTCACCCAGAAATGGAAAAATAGTGAAATACCGGACGAGAGTGAAGTGATAAATAAAATTTGGGCGTGCGCAGAAATGGGCAAGTTAACTTTGGAAATTAAAAACAAAGATCAGTCAGATTACTACAAAATTTGGAATAAGTTTTACCTATGGTGGGAACAGAAAGGAAGGTCTCAATAGAAATATACAGGATGCTGATTTCACATATTACTAGAATAAGGTGGTTGATATTGTATAACTGTATGTAAATGATATGTACATAAAGTGTATATATGTATATAAAACACAAAAATGATGTAAGACAAGAAGGAATGTCAGACCGTTAACACCTTGTCCAAAGTTTTAAATAATTAAATAATAAAATTTGCAATTTTAAAAAAAGAGAGAAAGAAACAGGTGGCGGGAGGAGATAATCTGGGTTTCGAAAATGGAGCAACAGCAGCAAGCAGAAAGCAGCCAAATAAAACAAATTTTCTTAGCAGGGACTGAAGGGTTCAGAGCAGGCACAGCAAAGCCAAACCAAGCACAACGTTGGGAAGGTGCCAGTGCTTTATCTGCTGCACATTAATAAGTAAGAAAAACAGTAGAAGAAATCCCAGAGAGAGAGAGAGGATTTAAAGACAGACCAGGGTCTTTAAGAGTTGAAATACTGTGGTATACTAATAATAGTATAGTATAGTAGCAAAATTAATAGTATATCTGTGGTAGAAATGGTACAATATACAGTACATATAATATAATACAAATAATAGGATATGGTAGAATATAGTCTAGAGAACATTGTAAAGTATAAATAGTAATAGAAATAGAGTATGGTATAATAGAATAGACACAGAAAGAACTTGCACCTAGGTTTGCATGTTTTATGTTTGTATCTTGGATACTTTTTCAAAATAATTTTCCCAACTCTTAAGAGGGAAAATCTAGAGCAGACATGTCAAACACAAGGCCCGGGGGCCGGATCCGGCCCGCGAAGTGGTTTCATGTGGCCCGCAAAGCCATCCTGGAAACAGTGAGGGAATGGCCCCCACTGCCTTGGCCCTGGCCCAGAGACCCTCCTTCTGCCAGAGACCCTCAGATCTGTCCCACTCCTGCCCAGGACCCATAGGCACCCTTGATGCGAACGATGTAGAGCTGGCCACGCCCACCCAGTAGGCCATACGCACTCTAGCCATGCCCACCCTGGCCATGCCCACCCGGCCCCCTGAGGGCAACCACAATGCTGATGCGGCCCTCAATGAAATTGAGTTTGACACCCCTGATCTAGAGTCTCATGCTTTTGATGGATCTCTTGAGCTTGAGTCAATAAAATTGGGTATAGTTTAAAAAGAGGAGACTGGATATTCACCTGATTCTCCTGCTTAATCGTGGCTGGACTAGAAGATCTCCAAGGTCCCTTCCAGCTCTATTCTATTCTAAACTATGACTATAGGTTCCTTCCCAGAAGAGGCTAAGCTGTGCCAATGTATTTTACCTTGCCTGGTGCTCTACTGAAGTCAGCAGTGGGGATATTTTCAGGAGAGGTCAAGCTTCCTTACACCCACAAAACCCAGTGATCAGAAACACTAAAACACCCCAGCCTATAAAGCCTGGCAGTTTGATAAACTAGTCATCAATAGGCACATAAACAATATCTACACACTGTGCAAAAGAGCCAGTCAAGTCAAAAAGTAAACAAAAAAGACCAAAACATCACCCCATCCTCAGGGTACCGTCGGCTAGACAATGTCGGCTGGCGAACCCCAGGGGAAGGGCCTTCTCTGTGGGAGCGCCAGTCCTATGGAATCAGCTCCCCCCTGAGCTTCGGATGGCCCCAGATCTCCAGTCCTTTTGCCGCGGCCTCAAAACACTCCTTTTCCACCTGGCTGACCTGGACTGACAGGCATTTTAATTATGTTTACAATTTTTAATTTATTTATAATTTTTAATTTTAATTTATTGCACAGATGACTTTAATTTTAATTTTATCTTAATTTCTGTACTTATTATAAGTTATTGTTGTTAGCCGCCCTGAGTCCTTCGGGAGATAGGGCGGGATATAAGTCCCATAAATAAATAAATAAATAAATAAATAAATAAATAATCCATAACCAATTCCCAGATAAGCATAGATTAACACAGAGATTAATATCAGACCAACCAATGAACTACCAAACAAGCTAACAGTGAACAGCCAAACCAAAGAATCTGCAAGATGATCCCCACCAACGCTGACAGGGTGAGCCACTAAAATATAAATTGAGAGCAAATCCCACTTATTAGCACTGATGATGTTACCTAGTTTGGGTAATGAAACCTCTGCAAGCTCAGAGAGCACTAAGGACCCCTCATTTGTTTTATATTTTTTGCTGTTCACCATCCAGAACCACTTCTTGTAAGATGTGCAGCTATATAAATTTAACAGAGAAGCTGACAAATAAATAATGTACTTGATATGCTGACTTTCATGTTCCTCTGTTCTAGCTGTTATTCCAAAAGCAGCTAGTATATTACACTGATTGACATACTGGACTGTATAGGGATGAAGAAAAAGAGTAATTGGCTTATATTACCTCTTCTCATCTTTCTCCAGGTCTTATTGTTTCTCAGCAAGAACTATTGACTGATCTTATTTTTGTGGTAAATGTGACACTTAGTCAACCTACAGGTAGTCCTTGACTTGTGACCACAATTGAGTCCAAAATTTATGTTGCTAAGCAAGATAGTTGTTAAGTGAATCACTGCAGTTAAATTGTTAATACAGTTGTTAAGTGAATCTGGCTTCCCCACCTCAGGACACTGCAATTGTCATGCCAGTTACCAAGCATCTGAATGTTGATTGTGTCCCTGGGGATGCTGCAATGGTCATGTGAAAAATAGTTGCAAGTCACCTTTGTCAGTGCCATTGTAACTTTGGTCACTAAACAAAATGGATTAAGTCACTGACTACCTGTAAAGTACCATTTGGTTGGGCTTGAACTGGATTGGTTGTTTAGTCAATGAGAAAAACAGACATATTGTCAGATCTGGCCAATTCAGGACTTCTTGACAGGATTTTTTTTTCCCAAGAGAATGTCAGTAGTATGCTGTTTAAGAACGACTCTGCCAAATTCTTTGTAACTCCTGATTTAGGCCCTGCACTTTTTTGGCTGTTGTGTATGAGACTGAATGGAAGGGATGCTAAATAGAAAAATAAAATGATTATTTATATAAAAATAGAACTGCTGTGGTAATAATAGTTCTAATAGTAATGTTTTTATGAATGCAAACCGGATAATCTAATATTTAGGGAACAAACTTACCTATATTATTCCATTTATATTTAATATGCCTGATGCATGTAGCTCTGGATAAACTAGATTATCACAAAAAGAATGTGATTTGAAAGCAGCAGAAGCATTGGAAAGAACTATGAGCTGTACAGACTTAGAACTAACTGAGTTGATTGCATAGGCCTCCCTGAAATTCAAGCCTGCATTCTTTTACAACAGCAGAAACCTGACTGAGTGGAGAAGTGAATGACTCCTGGTCGACCACCTCCCCAACGCCTGAGGGGCCTGCCAGACAGTCCCAGCTCCAACTCTTCCTCTTTCTCGGAGCTGGCCTCTGAGGGGGCCATGACAGGAAGACAGACCGATTTCGTAGATTGCATTTACTATATTTTACCAGACAATTGATAAGAGATGGTATTAAGAAACAAACATGGATATTTAATCTAGGGCAAATTAACGTTAACTCTTGGGACAATTTGATGCCATGGTAAATTTTTTACGAATTAATTACAATAACAGTTTGCTAACAGAAGGTTTTGAAACTTTATTCTTGCCTTTTTTATTGTTCTTCTTGTTAACTATTTTGGCATTAATACAGTATATAAATGACAAGTTAATTATTTTCAGATAGATTTAGTAGTTTAAAAATTTGGGATGCCTCTTTCGCAAATGGTGGGGAACTAGTATTATAGTAATATATTCAACTAGGGGGGATAATATATGTATATGTGTTAGGACAGAGTTCCCCAACCTTTTGAGATTGGCGGCCCGGAAGGGGAAAGAAGGGATGGTTTTATGGTGTGTGTGTGTATGTGAATGCATGTGTGTGTTTGTGCATGCACAGGAACACTCATTGCTCATGTGTGGGGCCATGAATTCTCGCACACGGGCCATGTGCACCTGCGATGCTCGCAGCGACACTTTCAGCAGCCACTCATGGGCCCCGGTGGCCAATAGGCCATGGCCCTGTAGTGGGCTGCGGCACACAGGTTGGGGATCCCTGTGTTAAGTTTTTTTAAATGCACTTTTAGAATGTCTTGTTTCTTTTGTTTTTTTCTTCGTTTGTTTGTTGTTTTTTAAAAAAATCTTTATGGAATTTTGTATTTTAAGTTTTTTTTAGTAAAATAAAAATAGAACCAAAATAAGAAAAAGCTGTTCATCACACTAACTGTGGTAAATTATTTATTCTTCAGAGCTATATTTGATTACTTTAAACATTCACAGCCATAGTACGTAGACCATGAATTCATACTAGGCAATACTGAAAGCAATTGCTATATCAGGCTGTAAAGAAAGATGAAAGAAAGGGGGAGAACTGTTTTGGTTGCTTCTATTTGAATGACTTTCCAGCCCATCGATTCTGAAAACCATCCTAATTTTAACAGACAAGTCATGAGTGAAATTAGCACATAGGGGCTGACACATGGAATATTATCTCAAAGAGGTAGGTTTTTTTATTGAAAAGTTTTACAATACATTTTATCAAAACAAAACCCCTCCCAACCCCCTCCCCTCCCACCCCCTTCCCACTCCCCAGCCCTCCCCAGCCCCTCCCTGGGGTAGGTTTTTTATTTTGAAAGAACTTTAAAAAAATAAAGCCGTGTCAGAAATTTCATGAAGCTGATTTACTATTTCATATTCTTTTGGAGTCATTCCTTTTATATATTGTTCAGTGTTTAAATTGGAATACTGTACAGTCAGTGCAAATGGGGAAACATTTTTTGAATTATTACAACTATTCATAAATGTGTGGCATACATTTCTTAGAAGGATTTCATAATCCCAAAAAAGCACACTTGTATTTTTAAAGAAATTGTTTGTAGTGGTGCATGAAGGTGAATTTTAATGTGCTAATCACTTTTCTTACTCCATTCAGAAGTCATTGTGAAGTCAGAGTTGTGTACTGAGGAAAAAACTTAACCAAATAATAAACTTTTACATTTACTTGATCTTCAGTTAAATCATCTTTGTTTTTTTGCTGATTGAAGAACTGATGCCTGATACTGATGTTTTAAAGCAGGGGTGTCAAACTGCCGTCCCATGGGGCCGATGCATCATAGCAAAATCATGCCCACCCCATTGCTGGCAATGGGAAAAACAATCACGATAATTGCGACACGTTATGTGATGTTGCTAGTTTGACCTCACTGCTTTAGAGGTACTAAGTTTATTCATTATCACTAATGTTTTATTTTAACCAGACAAAGCAAGACAGTTTCAGGTCTCTGTAATGGGAAACCATCACAAGTGAATGCTACAGAATATTTTACCATGTAGAAGTTATTTTAGTACAGTATTGGTGTGCTAATCATAATCTTTGGTTGGGGAGATATAAAGATCACTATAATAAAAAAGAAAATAGATTGCTTAGACGCATTGAAGTAATCAAATCAAAGCACTACAGCTTTATTCAGGAGTGGCAGGAAGTGCAGCAGTAGTAATATGGGTGCTCCATTTTTCTGGAATGACCCATGAAATTGTGCTCTATGGCACTTTTATAAATTTCTAATTGTAACTGTTATTGTGGACAAAGATACATGTCATTTCATGTCTTCATGTTTATATTTGATTACAATATTCTAGGGAGTGAGTAATTTGTTTCCTATAATCATATTTCTATAACATTTTATGTTTGATTTTCAGGAACAAGTTTATTAAATGTTTGTGTTTTTCAAATACTTCGTTTCAAGAACACATGACAATTATTATTTATTTTTGTTTTCACAATTAATAGTATAGACATTTGCCCTAAAGCACTTCACTCTTACATATAGTACCTCTGATATATACATTCTTTCAATATTTTTTTCTAAAAAAATTTAAATGAAAAATTACTTTATAAAAATGAGAAAAGTACAAAAGGATAAATTGAATATAATTATATTCTCTATAAAATACACAGATCTTGTCAAAGTTTGAAGTGTACATGTGACTCAATATATCTCTCTTAATGTGGATCAGAGGAAAAATATGCCTCTGTTTATACACACATTAAAATACCAAAATATTGTTAATATGTGTATAAGTATAAATCTTACTGGTGCATGCCGACCTTCCTCATTTGTAAGCTGGAAGATTCAAATCCAGGAAGCCTCCACTGGGACTTGCACAACAGCTGCCCAACAATTTAACCTCATTTGTGGAGTTCCTCAGGGGTCGGTCCTCTCGCCTCTCCTGTTCAACATCTATATGAAACCGCTGGGTGAGATCATTCGTGGTTTTGGAGTTGGGTATCATCAGCATACCCAGCTTTTCTTTTCGACCCCAAACCACCCCAGTGATGCCCTCACCGTGATGTCCCGTTGCCTGGAGGCAGTTCGGGTCTGGATGGGGAGGAACAGACTTCAACTCAACCCCGACAAGACCGAGTGGCTTTGCATACCTTCATCCCGGGTTTATTCGGACATTCCATCTCTTTCTATGGGGGGCGAATTATTACCCCCCGTAGATAGGGCTCGCAACTTGGGAGTCCTCCTAGATTCACGGCTCACTCTGGAAGACCACATAGGAGCTGTGACTAGGGGGGCTTTCGCCCAGGATCGCCTGGTGCGCCAGTTGCGGCCCTATCTAAGCCGGGATGATCTATGCACAGTCACTCACGTGCTCGTGACCTCTCGACTAGACTACTGCAACGCTCTCTACATGGGGCTGCCCTTGAGGACCACCCGGAAGCTCCAACTGGCACAGAATGCAGCTGCGAGAGTTGTGTTGGGAGTTTCCCGATACTCCCATGTTACACCTCTGCTCTGTGAGCTGCATTGGTTGCCAGTTGTCTTCCGGGTGAGATTCAAGGTACTAGTCATGGTGTTTAAAGCCCTAAATGGCAGGGGTCCGGAGTACCTCAGGGAACACCTGCTGCTGGCGTCAACTTCCCTCCGCCCTGTGCGTTCCCACAGAGAGGGCCTCCTCAGGGTGCCACCGGTCAGAGAATGTAGATTGGTGGCCCCCAGGGGGAGGTCTTTCTCTGTGGGCGCCCCGGAGCTATGGAACCAGTTACCGGTTGAGCTCCGGACGGCGCCCGATCTTCGCTCCTTTCGCCGCGATCTGAAAACATACCTGTTCGAACAAGCCAGCCTGGCCTGAGAGGGGATTGGTGGGGTTTTTACTATCATTTTATTGGGGTTTTATTAATGTATTTATTGTTGGGCATGTATTTAATTACTTTTTAATTTTTGTAGCTTTGTGTTTTATTCTTGCCCTGTACACCGCCCTGAGTCCTTCGGGAGAAGGGCGGTATAGAAATATTAATAAATTAAAATTAAATTAAATTAAATTCCCAATGGAAAGCCAAATGGTCACTGAACACCCAGATAGGAAGGCATATAAATGGCCCCACAAAAATGGTGCCAGGCTTTAAACTACCCCGTCAGCAATGGACAATCCAGAATAGGATTTGCATCTCAACAGCATCTGCTGGGACATGGTATCTTCCCCTCAGTCTTACTGTGGCGTTCCACGTCAAACTGTAGCTCACATTGTGACCAGCTGTAAGCTAACAGCATAAACCAGTCCTAGTATATTTTTAAATCTGATTTTTTAAAATATAAACCATGCTGTGCTTCAATGGTTAGATGGCCTAGACATCTAGATCTTTTTAACATTTATATTTTATTGTGTTTTTCTAATCTATAAGAAATGTTAATATATATTGGTAGGTAATGCATGATATATGCCATATGCTAAGTAAATAAAATATTATGTTTTTCTCTGTTATAATGAGAGATGTGTTTTTGTGATTTTCTTAATTGAATGCAAATTGAAAAGAACAAATTAGCCACTTTATACAAACTAAGCAGCATTTTAACAAATTTTCGGGAAGTCTTTTTTATTTCACACAAATAAAATCTTTTTCAGCATGACGTATCTGTCATTTTGAAAGGCATCAGTTTTACAGGATGAACCTGGAATCCATTAGTTTCAAACAATAACATCAACAGAACTCAACTTTTTAGCCCAGATGGAAATACACATACTGTTGTGCACTATTGGTAAAAACTGCAGTGAAAGTTGCTCTGCTTCATTGAGATGAATGACTTTTACCATTATGAAACATTTGTTCCATAACAGTTCATAATGGAATTCTACTGTAGTTCAAAGAATGGTTGTTCATATAAGACATGGCTCTTCGCTCAGGCCTTTGATGCCCCTTTCCTGTCTTTTTCTTGTCCTGTTTGCCATTTTTGTTTTAATAATAATAATAATAATAATAATTTTATTTATATACCGCCCTTCTCCCGGAGGACTCAGGGCGGTGAACAGGGCAAGCATAAAAAATACAGAAATACAAAAGTTAAAAAGGATTAAATATATGCCCAACTAAAAACAGTAAATACAAATATTAAAATAACAATAACCCCCCCCATCCCCCATCAGGCCAGGACGGCTTGTTCAAATAAGAATGTCTTTAGATCGCGACGGAATATGTGTATATGTCTTTCTTGCATTATTATTTGTTTTTAAATGTTTTTAACAATCTTTAATCACCCAGAGTTGCTGGGAGTTAGGTGACATACACATTATTATTATTATTGTTGGTTGCACAGATAGAAGTTTGAACTGGATTTGATATTTTTATCTGTCTATTGAATCTTTCCCAAGGACCTGGGATGGGCAGATGCTATTATTTAATAATGTTAAAGGTATGGTCGTAGAATTAAGTTGTGCCAAGTAAAGCTGCCTTTTGCAATTTACTGATGTGATTTTGTCAATGCTAATAGTGTTCACGTAGTGCTCCAGATGTTGTGAAATTGTATCCAAGGCACTTATTACTAATGGTGTTAACTATCATTTTCCCCCCAAACAGCCTTCAGAAGGTCTGTTACAAATATATCATACAAGCTTGCAAAGTCTTTTCCTAAGTTTTGAAATATCTGGAGATAGCTGTTTTACCAAGTGGAACAATTTCACCAGGGACAGGTAGTTAAACTACCATAATTCTTGAATGAAGAATTATTCCAACATTACTTGGAATCTAAACTGATAAAAGACGACATATTCCATCTCTAGGATTAAGCTTCCACAAAGTGGCCCCAGTTTCTCTTTTGGCTACCAGGACTAAGTGAATTTGGAGTTCTTGGTGCCAACACAAGAGTCCAAAAACTCAGAATAAAAGGAGTTTTTAAAATAGTAGCAAGAAAGTAAATATGTGAGAAATAAGATAGCTCAGCCATGTTTTGAGGCCTGGATGTACATACAAGAGCTAGTAGTCATTAATTAACAAATAAGCAAATATAATAAAAAGTTATGAAATGAGAACAAAAAAGAGGATAGTAAATTACTGTTGAAATGGGCCACTTTGCCTTTACCTTTTTTGTCAGTTTTATCAGTTTTACATTGACTCCTGTTGTCCTGGGGCTTTGGGTCAGAGGGCTGAATCTTAGAGTTCTTGTTAGTTTGAGGACTTGCAGATAATATAGACTGGGAAAATATAAACTTCATTTTCCTTAGCCTGAGGAACACCCCCCATCAACCACCTCTTCTTTTATTAGAAGAACATAGTGGCATTTAGAGTACAATTTATATACCACTCGAGTATAAGCCGAGACCCCCAATTTCACCCCCAAAAACTGGAAAAAGTTATTGACTCGAGTATAAGCCGATCCGCCGTTCTGCAAGCCTCTGCCGCCAGCAGAGGCTCGATCCGCCATTTTGCAAGCCTGAATACACAGGAATACCCTGTGTAGCCGCGGCTCGTCGGCAGGTCTCCGTTCCTCCTGCCGACCTTTGGGGAGGTTTGGGCGCCTCCCCAAACCTCCCCAAACCTCGGCAGGTCTCCGTTCCTCCTGCCGACCTTTGGGGAGGTTTGGGCGCCTCCCCAAACCTCGGCAGGTCTCCGTTCCTCCGCGCAGACCTGCCGACGTTTGGGAAGGTTTGGGCGCCTCCCCAAACCTCCCCAGGTCTCCGTTCCTGTTTGGGGAGGTTTGGGCGCCTCCCCAAACGTCCCCAAACCTCGGCAGGTCTCCGTTCCTCCGCGCAGACCTGCCGACCTTTGGGGAGGTTTGGGCGCCTCCCCAAACGTCCCCAAACCTCGGCAGGTCTCCGTTCCTGTTTGGGGAGGTTTGGGCGCCTCCCCAAACCTCCCCAAGCCTCGGCAGGTCTCCGTTCCTCCGCGCAGACCTGCCGACCTTTGGGGAGGTTTGGGCGCCTCCCCAAACGTCCCCAAACCTCGGCAGGTCTCCGTTCCTGTTTGGGGAGGTTTGGGCGCCTCCCCAAACGTCCCCAAACCTCGGCAGGTCTCCGTTCCTCCGCGCAGACCTGCCGACCTTTGGGGAGGTTTGGGCGCCTCCCCAAACGTCCCCAAACCTCGGCAGGTCTCCGTTCCTGTTTGGGGAGGTTTGGGCGCCTCCCCAAACGTCCCCAAACCTCGGCAGGTCTCCGTTCCTCCGCGCAGACCTGCCGACCTTTGGGGAGGTTTGGGCGCCTCCCCAAACGTCCCCAAACCTCGGCAGGTCTCCGTTCCTGTTTGGGGAGGTTTGGGCGCCTCCCCAAACCTCCCCAAACCTCGGCAGGTCTCCGTTCCTGTTTGGGGAGGTTTGGGTGCCTCCCCAAACCTCCCCAAACCTCGGCAGGTCTCCGTTCCTCTGCGCAGACCTGCCGACCTTTGGGGAGGTTTGGGCGCCTCCCCAAACGTCCCCAAACCTCGGCAGGTCTCCGTTCCTGTTTGGGGAGGTTTGGGCGCCTCCCCAAACGTCCCCAAACCTCGGCAGGTCTCCGTTCCTCCGCGCAGACCTGCCGACCTTTGGGGAGGTTTGGGCGCCTCCCCAAACGTCCCCAAACCTCGGCAGGTCTCCGTTCCTGTTTGGGGAGGTTTGGGCGCCTCCCCAAACCTCCCCAAACCTCGGCAGGTCTCCGTTCCTGTTTGGGGAGGTTTGGGCGCCTCCCCAAACCTCCCCAAACCTCGGCAGGTCTCCGTTCCTCCGCGCAGACCTGCCGACCTTTGGGGAGGTTTGGGCGCCTCCCCAAACCTCCCCAAACCTCGGCAGGTCTCCGTTCCTCCGCGCAGACCTGCTGAGGTTTGGGGAGGTTTGGGGAGGCGCCCAAACCTCCCCAAAGGTCGGCAGGAAGAACGGAGACCTGCCGAGGTTTGGGGAGGTTTGGGGAGGCGCCCAAACCTCCCCAAAGGTCGGCAGGTCTGCGCGGAGGAACGGTGACCTGCCGAGGTTTGGGGAGGTTTGGGGAGGCGCCCAAACCTCCCCAAACAGGAACGGAGACCTGCCGAGGTTTGGGGAGGTTTGGGGAGGCGCCCAAACCTCCCCAAACGTCGGCAGGTCTGCGCGGAGGAACGGAGACCTGCCGAGGTTTGGGGAGGTTTGGGGAGGCGCCCAAACCTCCCCAAACAGGAACGGAGACCTGCCGAGGTTTGGGGACGTTTGGGGAGGCGCCCAAATCTCCCCAAAGGTCGGCAGGTCTGCGCGGAGGAACGGAGACCTGCCGAGGTTTGGGGACGTTTGGGGAGGCGCCCAAACCTCCCCAAACAGGAACGGAGACCTGCCGAGGTTTGGGGACGTTTGGGGAGGCGCCCAAACCTCCCCAAAGGTCGGCAGGTCTGCGCGGAGGAACGGAGACCTGCCGAGGTTTGGGGACGTTTGGGGAGGCGCCCAAACCTCCCCAAAGAGGAACGGAGACCTGCCGAGGTTTGGGGACGTTTGGGGAGGCGCCCAAACCTCCCCAAAGGTCGGCAGGTCTGCGCGGAGGAACGGAGACCTGCCGAGGTTTGGGGAGGTTTGGGGAGGCGCCCAAACCTCCCCAAACAGGAACGGAGACCTGCCGAGGTTTGGGGACGTTTGGGGAGGCGCCCAAACCTCCCCAAACAGGAACGGAGACCTGCCGAGGTTTGGGGACGTTTGGGGAGGCGCCCAAACCTCCCCAAAGGTCGGCAGGTCTGCGCGGAGGAACGGAGACCTGCCGAGGTTTGGGGACGTTTGGGGAGGCGCCCAAACCTCCCCAAACAGGAACGGAGACCTGCCGAGGTTTGGGGACGTTTGGGGAGGCGCCCAAACCTCCCCAAAGGTCGGCAGGTCTGCGCGGAGGAACGGAGACCTGCCGAGGTTTGGGGAGGCGCCCAAACCTCCCCAAACAGGAACGGAGACCTGCCGAGGTTTGGGGACGTTTGGGGAGGCGCCCAAACCTCCCCAAAGGTCGGCAGGTCTGCGCGGAGGAACGGAGACCTGCCGAGGTTTGGGGACGTTTGGGGAGGCGCCCAAACCTCCCCAAACAGGAACGGAGACCTGCCGAGGTTTGGGGACGTTTGGGGAGGCGCCCAAACCTCCCCAAAGGTCGGCAGGTCTGCGCGGAGGAACGGAGACCTGCCGAGGTTTGGGGACGTTTGGGGAGGCGCCCAAACCTCCCCAAACGTCGGCAGGTCTGCGCGGAGGAACGGAGACCTGCCGAGGTTTGGGGAGGTTTGGGGAGGCGCCCAAACCTCCCCAAACAGGAACGGAGACCTGCCGAGGTTTGGGGACGTTTGGGGAGGCGCCCAAACCTCCCCAAAGGTCGGCAGGTCTGCGCGGAGGAACGGAGACCTGCCGAGGTTTGGGGAGGTTTGGGGAGGCCCCCAAACCTCCCCAAACAGGAACGGAGACCTGCCGAGGTTTGGGGAGGTTTGGGGAGGCGCCCAAACCTCCCCAAACAGGAACGGAGACCTGGGGAGGTTTGGGGAGGCGCCCAAACCTTCCCAAACGTCGGCAGGTCTGCGCGGAGGAACGGAGACCTGCCGAGGTTTGGGGAGGCGCCCAAACCTCCCCAAAGGTCGGCAGGAGGAACGGAGACCTGCCGAGGTTTGGGGAGGTTTGGGGAGGCGCCCAAACCTCCCCAAAGGTCGGCAGGAGGAACGGAGACCTGCCGAGGTTTGGGGAGGCGCCCAAACCTCCCCAAAGGTCGGCAGGAGGAACGGAGACCTGCCGAGGTTTGGGGAGGTTTGGGGAGGCGCCCAAACCTCCCCAAACGTCGGCAGGTCTGCGCGGAGGAACGGAGACCTGCCGAGGTTTGGGGAGACGCCCAAACCTCCCCAAACGTCGGCAAGTCTCCGTTCCTCCGCGCCCTGCCTGCCTGCTTCTTTCCGCTGCGGAAAGAAGCAGGCAGGCAAGGCGCGGAGTTTGGGGAGGTGCGCGCGCACCTCCCCAAACCTCCCCAAACTTCGGCAGGTCTCGGACGGCGGTGGCTTGGGAGAGGTGCGGGCGATCCCGGAAGCACCAAAGCCTCGGCCGCGCACAAGTCCTCGGTAAGTTTTTTTTGTTGACTGGAGTATAAGCCGAAGTGGAATTTTTCAGCCCAAAAAGTGGGCTGAAAAATTCGGCTTATACTCAAGTATATACGGTATTTATTTTATTGGATTTATATAGAATTGCTAAGTAGATGAGGCTGCTAAGTCGACTATACAATCTGTTCCTGTTATCCAAAAATATTATGGTTTTCTAGAAGTTAATAGTTTTTCTTAGTCCTGTGTTAAAACTCTTTTCTACAATTTGCTACTTACACTTTTCTATTTAGTCTACACATTAGTACTCAGTTTGTGTACTAATATACATATGTTGGGCTATGTTTTTCCTATATTATGGGCTGTTTTTTGCTGCTTTTTAGCAGTGTAAAACACTGAAAGATAATTTCAGAATGCATACTGATTTGGGAAGAACCAGTAACCTACAAACATTTTTTTCCCATTTTTTCCATAAAACTATATAATTTTTAACTTCTAATCTTCTAATTTTGGATGCTATTATTTCTACGATATTTTTCTATTAGTATCATTTATTTTAGAATTTTATGGTTTGGGATGTTAAAGAATGAGAATGATAGTTTCAAAAGTCTATATCTATCTATCTATCTATCTATGTATCTATCTATCTATCTATCTATCTATCTATCTATCTATCTATCTATCAATCTATCATACTTTGTGACTGTCTCTATCATGTGATGTGTGGCATATAAACAGACCATTTTTTAAAAAAAAACACCAAAAGTATAAAAAATAGTATTATAAAAAGGCTAAGAGTAACCATCAAATTATGCACAATAAAACCACTTTTTTTGTTTTTTGCCTTTTCAGTTGGGTCTGGATTCTCCCCCCCCCATATGTTGTTTTATTGTATTATTACAAAACACAAGTAGCATATAAATCACAAGTTCTAGATCTCTTAATCATTTCCACCAAAACCTCACAAACACCAATAGACAATGTATAGCTTTCCAGGTATTACTTAACTTCATCTTCCTGAAACTAGCCAATAATAAAGGAAGTTGGGAGTTATAGCTCACCAGTAGCTGGAGAACCATAGGTTAACTACTTATTCTATAACTATACTGCACTGTACTGTATTTGAGGCAGTAGCTTTTCTTTTATTTGGCTGAACATTCCTGGAAGGAATACAGAGGAATAATAATAATAATAATAATAATAATAATAATAATAATAATAATAATAATAATAATAATAATAATAATAATAATAATAATAATAATAATATAAAGTTGGAAGGGACCCCGGAGGTCATCTAGTCCAACCCCCTGTTCAGGCAGGAAACCCCATACCATTTCAGGCAAATGGCTGTCCAGTCTCTTCTTAAAAACCTCCAGTGTTGGAGCATTCACCACTTCTGGAGGCAGGTTGTTCCACTGGTTAATTGTTCTGTCAGGAAGTTTCTCCTTAGTTCTAGGTTGCTTCTCTCCTTGACTAGTTTCCATCCGTTGCTTCTTGTCCTGCTTTCAGGTGCTTTGGAGAATAGCTTGACTCCCTCTTCTTTGTGGCAGCCCCTGAGATATTGTCCAGACTGCTATCATGTCACCCCTCACCCTTCTCTTCATTAAACTACACATACCCAATTCCAGCAACCGTTCCCTATATGTTTTAGCCTCCAGACCCCTAATCATCTTGGTTGCTCTTCTCTGTACCCTTTCTAGAGTCTCACAGTTGATTTGGAGATTCTCAGGCCTCTACTTCCGATCCTTTGCTTTTTAAGATTACCATTAAGCCAGGGATTATGGGTTACATTTAATCACTGGAGTGATGTTAATCACCTATCAGTGTAGAATAGAACAGAACAGAACAGAACAGAACAGAACAGAACAGAACAGAACAGAATAGAATAGAATAGAGCAGAGCTGGAAGGGACCTTGGAGGTCTTGTAGTCTGGCCCCCTGCTCAAGCAGGAGAACCTATACTGTCTCAGACAGGTGAAAGTATAGTCTCTTCTTAAAAATCTCCAGTGATGGAGTCTTTGTTTTTAAACTAACAACAATAATGCTGATTGGGTGTTACAACTTCCTAATGTTAGAATTCAGTACTGGAACCAATTACCAAAAGAGGGGGTGGACTCAGTTTAGGATGGTCACCAAAGAGTATAATCTGGGATTTGGATTCAGGCCAATCTGCATGTAGTTGATTTTCTTCTAAAATGTCAGGTCTTCAACTTGGAGCTTTTCAGAGATTTGTTCTAGATTCAGGGTGCTCAGGAAGTTTCTCTTATCAGGAACTCCTTTTTAGTCCTTCAACAATGTTCCAATTATTAACATTCCTGAAGATAGAAGATTTGGAAAAAATGATATCTGCTTTCAATAATTATCTCATTTAGATTATCATAGTGGACTCTCCTTGGAGCTACTTTTGAGGCATATCTGCTAAATAGACATATGTATGGTGCAAAATATTACAGCTAGCTTGCAAGTGGCAATCAGCAATGAGAGCAAGCTTCAGGGAAATTAGAAGATTGTAGTGTATAGGAATCTCAGCTAATATTGAATGAGTCTATAAGAACCCTATGAGCATCATAGGAAAGAATGATAAGTATTTGCTAATTTATCCATTTAGAATCTTTAAATGTTGTCTCCCTGAATATTGCTCTATCAGTTTTTTTTATTATAGTTTCCCATTGGAATTACATTCAAATAAATTGTTTTTATTTTTTCTGTGTGAATAGTTATTATCCCAAAAGCTGTCTTTCATGTCAGTGCATTTTCTTTTATAGTCTTATAAAATATAATTCCTGGAGGAACATTGTCCACGGGGTCGCGATGGGTCGGACACGACTTCGCAACTAACAACAACAAAATATAATTGCAGTGTTTGATGGGACTTCAGAAACTGGCAATGTCAAGGGCAGTAGCTAATCTATGCTCAGGGCATTGCACTTCTAAGCGAGGTGGAAAAGTACAGTAATAGGGTAAGCCCTTGCTCTGAGAAGCCTCCTGAATGATATTTCGGTTGTCATAGGAGGCTCATGTACTTGACAGTTGCCTAGCACTTTCCTGACAGCCAACTAAATCCCCAGGTAACTAGTAGTGGGTGTTATAGGTTGCTTTTAATAATTTGGGGAAAGTTACTTAATAATTTCTGTTGTGTCTGTAGATAGTTGCAAACATGTAAATAGCAGGTTGCAAAAGAAGGTTCTTGAAGCGGGAGATTCTGGTGCAACTATTGGTTAAAGTTGCAAAGAAGCAGGAAAATAGCGATTGATGATTGGTTACAGTTTAAACAGTTCTAGTATAAAAGCTTGAAACATTTGACAGTTGTCAGTTGACTTATGTGTATTGAATAAACTCTTTTCATTGTGAACCACTCTGAGTCATTGTCTACCTGAACCAAACAACTGGCGACGAAGGTGGGATAGACGGCAGACCAGACTAGGTTCGGCGGAACAGCTGCGCATAGGCAGCAAATTTGAAAAGAAGTCACAGTCAACCACAAGCGGCCGCGGCGGAATCAACAATCCTCCGAATGGCGCAAATCGGGTCCTTGAAAGAATTCGACCCAAGCTTCCCAGAGGACTGGGAAGAATATGTAGGACAGGTCGAAGGGTTCCTGCTTGTTAACGGGATAACGGACGACCGAAAAAAGGCGGCAGCTTTACTGACCATATGCGGCACACCAGTATATCGGATCGCTGTAGGACTTTGTCAACCACAGCCGGTCTCAAGTGTTCCGTATGCCGATCTGTTAGCTAAACTAAAAGTACATTTCACGCCAAGGAGATCCGAACTCTTTTGGCGTCGTATTTTCGAAAAAAAAACAGAGGCCAGGCGAATCGATTCAAAAATTCGTTGCTGCAGTCAGAGAAGCCGCAGTACGTTGCAAGTATGACAACTTGGAAATCAGAATCCGGGACCGAGTGGTACTTGGCTTGTGAGACGAGCATCTACAAAATAGAATAATCGCCAAGCCCACCGGCGATTTGCAAGAAGTACTGGACGAACTATTAACTTATGAATCCACCGGGTATCGCGACCCCCCCCGTAGTAGCATGGCTGCGTCTGCCGAAATTAATCAAGAAGGCCTTGTGGACTGCGGGGAGGTGGACCAGAAATGGGAAGATGACATCGCCGAAGTCACCAGACGGTTTGGAAAAATGGCGGCAAAACCATCCCGAAGCGATGGGCCTGAACCGAACCGCCGATTCCAAACCGCAACACCACAACAACAAGCAACCGCGACCCAACGACAATGGAGAGACACCGCAACGAGGCCGCGCGACAACGACAACCGATGTGGCAGCTGCGGGGGCAATCATCCCCGTGCATCTTGCAGATTTCGTACCGCCATATGCAGATTGTGCGGAAAGACCGGCCACATTCAAGCCATTTGCAGGGGCCGTGCACGCGACAATCGCCTACATGAAGTCGACGTTTGGCCCGAAGGTAAGGTAACCCCTTACTACAGTGGCAAAGAGACCCCTAGACCGAGGGCTAAATTTCCGAACCGTGGGGAGGTGGCGCGAGTCAATCATAGTAGAAAGGGAAAAATTAATAATTTTCCGGAAGGAAAATTAAAAATTATAGTCCAATTGCAAGGGGTCCCTTGCAAAATGGAAATAGATTCTGGGGCCTCAGTGTCCATAATATCTAGTGAAACTTTTAAAAAGATTGAACAAATAAGTGGCAGAAAAATTCCACTTAGTTCAACCAAAATCCAATTAACCGACTTCCAAAAAACCCCAATAAAAATTAAAGGAAAAATTACCCTTAGTGTTAAATATAAGGGGTTTAAGGGAGCTTTAGATTTAATAGTTACTGAAGGCCATAGGACCAGTTTGATAGGCCTTAACTGGCTTCCTGCCCTGGGCATTTGGATAGGGGGAATAAACACAGTTATTAAAAATAAGACCCTCGAATCAGTCTGCGATGAATTCGCAGACGTATCCGATGGGTCTTTAGGTAAATATAAAGGGCCCCCAATTAACTTTAATTTAGATCCGTCGGTTAAACCCATCCGGCTTAAGGCCCGAAGGGTGCCTTTCGCCCTTAAGCAAAAAATCGAGGCCGAGCTCGATAAGCTTGTAGGCCAAGGCGTCCTAGAACCAGTCGAGGGTGGTTTGTGGGAAACGGCGATCGTCACACCCCTTAAACCTAACGGGGATGTGAGGATCTGCGCTGACTACAAAGCCACCCTGAACCTGGGAATGAAAAAACACGCTTACCCGGTCCCGACGGTGAAGCAGGTCCTCGCCACGATACAGGACGGCGCCATATTTGCCAAGTTAGACTTGGCGCAGGCGTACTTGCAATTAACTGTTTCTGAAGAGGCTGCTGAAGCTCAAACTATAGTTACCCACAAGGGGGCGTTCCGAGTCCACAGACTGCAATTTGGTATTGCAGCAGCTCCAGGCATCTTCCAAGAGGTGATGGAGAGGACCTTAAAGGGCATACCTGGTGTATGCCCTTATTTTGATGATGTTCTGATAGCTGGAAGAAATGAAGAAATATTAGCAGAGCGTCTGGAACAGGTACTGGGAAGGTTTAGGAGGGCTGGACTCAAATTAAAAAAGGAAAAATGTTGTATTGGGGTTAAATCCACTGAATTTCTAGGATTTAGGATAGACAAAAATGGAATTCATCCTACCCCTGATAAAATCAAGGCAATTAAATTGGCACCAGAACCAAAAAACAAGGCTGAATTACAAGCCTTCCTTGGCCTAGTTAATTTTTACCACACATTCGTGCCACACAAAGCTGCCATAGCAGAACCTCTTCATAGACTTTTAGATAAAAAAAACCCCGTGGCAGTGGCTTGACAAACATAGAGTTAGCTTCCAAACATTAAAAAATATTCTCTCTAGCCAATCAACAGTAACCCATTTTATTGAGAATAAGCCAATTTATTTAGCTTGCGATGCTTCACCTTATGGTGTGGGGGCTGTTATCAGCCACTTGGACAGTCATGGTGTTCAAAAGCCAATCGCATATTATTCCAGGACGCTTACTAAAGCAGAGCGGAATTATGCACAGATTGATAGGGAAGCATTAGCAATCGTGGCAGGACTAAAAAAGTTCCATGATTACCTTTATGGTAGGAACTTTACCATACTCACTGACCATAAACCATTATTGGGACTGTTTACCACTGATAAACAGACACCCCAAATAATGTCGCCCAGAATGCTGAGGTGGTCAATTTTCCTCTCAGCATATTCATTTTCCCTTCTACACAGACCAGGCAAGGAAATGGGACATGCAGACGCCCTTAGCAGACTGCCATTAAACAATACTGAGGAAGACCCTGCTCCTGTGGGACAAATAATGTCTTTACAGGACATTCCTGAATGCCCCTTAACTGCTAAAGATATAGCTGAGGCAACCAATAAAGACCATATCCTAAAAAGAATTATGGCATGGGTCCTTAGTGGGTGGCCAAGTATTAACCCGGATGCCAAGTACATTCCATATTTTAGAAGAAAGGATGAATTATCATCCCATTTGGGATGTGTTCTGTGGGGAAACCGGGTTGTCATTCCTGAAATCCACAGATCTACAATTTTATTAGAACTACATGAGGGTCACCCTGGAATAGTACGTATGAAGGCATTGGCTAGAAGTCACTTATGGTGGCCAGGACTTGACAAGGACATTGAAGAATGTGTTTCTAATTGTTTTTTGTGTCAGCGTTCTAGACCTGAGCTGCAACACACTCATACTCATAAGTGGGAGTTGGCCAGGAATCCTTGGTCTAGGATTCATATTGATTTTGCTGGACCTTTCCAAGGGTTAACCTTTCTAGTAGTAGTGGACAGTTTCTCTAGATGGCTGGAGGTAGTACCCGTCAGTTCAATGACTTCAGGTAAAACAATACAAGTCTTAAGGGACCTCTTTGCCACTCATGGGTTACCTGATGTAATTGTGTCAGATAATGGGCCCCAATTCACCTCTGTTGAATTCCAGGATTTCCTCAGGGCCAACTTGATTAAACACACGACATCAGCACCCTTCCACCCGTCCACCAACGGCTTGGCTGAACGCAACGTGAGAACCACCAAGGATGCATTAAGGAGAATCATCCGTGGCGATTGGCACCAAAGACTGGCAGAATTCTTGCTGACCCAACATACGACCCCTTGCACGGCTACCGGAAAAAGCCCAGCAGAAATGAGGTGGGGAAAAAGATTAACCACCAAACTGGACAGGTTACATCCTGACAGACTACCATCAAGTGCGGAACCGGACATTCCAAACAGATCATTCAAAATTGGGGACCTAGTCTGGGCCAGGAATTATACACAAGGGGACAAATGGGTCCCAGGGGTGGTCACTGAGATAATGGGACCTTTGTCTTACACTATTGAGGGGGAAGGAAATAGGGTTAGCAAAAGACATATAGATCAGCTAAGGAAGAGAACTATTGGTTGCATGCCAGTTGATGGGATCAAAGTATACACGGGGGGAACAGTGCATCACGGCTTATTGATAACAACCTGCCAGTTAGTGGGGAAACAGAAATTCAAACCAGTCCGTCCACAGCTAACCAACAACAACACAGTCAAATTGACTGGGAGCTGCCCCCTTTGAGCAGGCCAGCATTAGCTGAACATCAACATCAAGCACAACAACAACCACAACTTGTTAGCAGAGAAGCATCTGAGCCAATTAGTCAAGAGTCCAGATCCACCAGTGTAAGCCAGCCAAGCAGACAATCTGATAGAGATGACTTAGGTATCCAAAGCAATAGATATCCATCAAGGGTCCATAGGCCACCCAAATACTTAAGAGACTATATCAATAAATAACAACAACTGGGGGGTAAGGGGTGTTGTGTCTGTAGATAGTTGCAAACATGTAAATAGCAGGTTGCAAAAGAAGGTTCTTGAAGCGGGAGATTCTGGTGCAACTATTGGTTAAAGTTGCAAAGAAGCGGGAAAATAGCGATAGATGATTGGTTACAGTTTAAACAGTTCTAGTATAAAAGCTTGAAACATTTGACAGTTGTCAGTTGACTTATGTGTATTGAATAAACTCTTTTCATTGTGAACCACTCTGAGTCATTGTCTACCTGAACCAAACAATTTCTTTTCCAATTCTCCTTACTGGGAAGAACAAATTATTGTAGCCGTTGAATCTATTATTTTAAATGATAGGACAATAAAATACGGATGTTCTATCATTGGAATTTGCTGATCATTTTGCCATGTAAAACAATTATTATGTAGAGCAGACTTGGTCTGTCTAGGCTGTCATATAACATACCAGCTAAGTGCATTTCTAAATTAATCAGTAGCCTGCTATATTCTAAAGATGTACATACGGATCTTCAAGGATAATTATTTTGTAAGTAGATGCCCCAATCAGGACTGTGCATGAATCTAAGTGTAAGAGTGGAATTTCTTCCAAACTGTACAAATTCACTCATGAACCAAATCCTTGAAATGTAATCCCTTTCTCTTTATCTTTTAAATGCATCAGCTCTCGTTTTCTACACATGAAATGATGTAGAGAAGGCCAGCTGTGGAAATCTTTGAAACACTATTGCAAATAAGACTGAAGATGAGAATTTCTTTTATTGTCTGTGAAAGATTTATAATCAGATTTATAAGAGCAAACATAGTGTGAAAAATATTGTTGGACAAAGACATCTTATCTTTAGATTTTTGTAACTGTCCAGCCATCTTTTTGTTGCACACAGTGAAAGTAAGCAAAGCACCAACTTTGCAAAGAGACGTAACAAATGTTCAGACAAAAAGTTGCCTTTGAGCAAAAAGATGAGATTTTCTGAAACGTTGCAGCTGGGCAGCATGTGGCAGAGAAAAGGTCTGAACTTGACCCCAGACAAAACACTACAACATTTTTTCCTCTCCTTTTTTTCCTGCCATTTTTAATCTGGAATATTTTTTAAAATGTTTTCCAGTCTTTCTCTGTTAAGTTTGCCCATGCTTCTTTCATACCCACTGAGACAACCGTACATGTATATTAGAATTTTAATTCACATGTTTCTCGATGGTACATGCTACTGCTTGGGAATTCTTGGGAATTCTTGCATGGACACATAGCACTCTTCAAGATATTTTTACTTCCTTAACTGAGTCTGTCACTTTGGTCCTACTTCTCTGCTGCCTTAAACAAAGTGATTCTTGGTAGTTTGTAAGTTTGTCAGCAAAGAAAGATTTTAAAGCATCATCTTGATAGGGTTTGTCTGTCAATATATAATAAAGTCCACCGTTATTCTTTTGAAGGATCTTCAGTTTGTTTTTTAAAAGGATAATCACCCACAATGTCTTGGTGATTGGGTGACTGTTAATAGACATGTACACCAGTACTGTTTTTGACCATTTTTCTATTTGTTATTAGACAGATGAGCTCAACAATTTCTTCAAGTTCACTGATTTTTATTCTGTGCAAGTGTGAGTTCTTTTAACACAGAGAGATTACTCTTCCTTTTTTGCTGCTTCTGTGCCTTTCAATCAATTGTACCCTTCTGTGGCTTCATTCCCTTCATGGGCGTTACCTCACTAAAGCTCTGTTATACTTATTTATTCATATTTGTCTTTCTTTACTAATAGTTCTAGTGAATTTTGCTTATCTTCCATACTGTGAGCAGCAGTATATAGGAAATGGAAGACTTTGAACTTTGTGAACCAATTTTCTTTCTAATTTTTCCCTGAGTGATTTAATAGCTCCCATTAGAACAACACACTTATTTACTTCTGCAGAGTACAGATCTTTATCTGGAATTCTTTCTTCAGAGTTTTTGTTTTGTGTCCAATTCTCATAGTGGAAAACACTCCTTATCAACTTGTTATGTTTTGGGCAACATTAATCAATATTTTTACTAGTCTTTGTGAGATTCAATACATCCTGGACAGTAATCGACTATCCAGATAAACCATGGCCTTAGAAACTTTTGTGTGTGTGTGTGTGTGTGTGTGTGTGTGTGTATAAAATTCCTTTGTAGAATTCTTTCTTTTTTCAGACAGCTTTCAAAAATTGATAGGATATATGAGAATGCCTCTTGTACCCCTGTGTTCTTAAATTTCCTTCCTAAATCTTTAAAATTCATATTGATATGTCTGTGTCTGTTCTTTGTTGCTTCATCCATCTCAATATGGATTTGCAGGAAAGAATAACATAAAGCAGACATGTCAAACACAAGGCCCGGGGGCCGGATCCGGCCCGCAAAGCCATCCTGGAAACAGTGAGGGAATGGCCCCCACTGCCTTGGCCCTGGCCCAGAGACCCTCCGTCTACCAGAGACCCTCAGATCTGTCCCACTCCCGCCCAGGCCTCCATAGACACCCTTGATGCGAACGATGTAGAGCCGGCCACGCCCACCCAGTAGGCCATATGCACTCTAGCCATGCCCACCCAGTGGGCCACGCCCACCCTGGCCATACCCACACAGCCCCCTGAGGGCAACCGCAATGCTGATGCGGCCCTCAATGAAATTGAGTTTGACACCCCTGACATAAAAGATTTTTTATATTTGTAAGTTCTTTTGTTACATTTGCTATCAGTCACATTATTGAACTGTTATTGAAACATATCTTCAGCATCTGAACTCATAAATAGAATCTTAAATAATTCCACTGGGAATTCCAAAAATCTTCACATTATCAAACTTAAATGGGCTATAAAGCAGCATTGCAGTCTGGCCACTACTATGCAACTGGTGGTCTGGGACTTACAACATTACATGATGGTTCTATAGCAATGACACTAGCAATAGCACTTAGATTATATACTGCATTTGCAGCACTCTCTAAGTGGTTTACAATGCCGGCATATTGCCCCCAATAATTTGGGCCATCATTTTATCAACCAGGTGGCCATCTGAATCAACCTCAAGCCTTGTCAGGATCGAACTCCAGACTGTGGGCAGAATTAGCCTGCAATACAGCATTCTAACCACTCTACCTCCAGGGCTCTAAAGCTTGACCTTTAGTTCAATAAGTTTGACTTGCTTTGTAGAATAGCCACAGCTTCTTTGGTAGCCAGGCTCAAGTCCAAAAGGCACAAAACTGCAGCTCTCTTCCCTTTGATTTATTCTTACAGGAAAGATCATATAAAATTCTTCTTAAGAATAAAAAAATGTGGAGCTAAAAGAGTTATAGGCTAAACGTACCCAGGCCACCGAAACAAATTAACATATATTTTTTTGTGGGTTACGGCTCAAAAGATGAAAAGTAAGACTCTAGGTTAACCTGTCATATTCCTGGACTTAATTGCTTGTTAGAATTTTATAACAAGCATACCTCAATCTCCCAGTCTGGCTTCCACTCACAACTGCAGAAATTAAGAAATTAGAGGCACAGCTTAAAGCGGACAGGTTTTAATATATCCTCACTGAATTTTTCAAAATTAATATTGATTTCTGTGGACCAATTTTTGCAACACTTTTTTCTGTCATTGATTTTTCCCTGATGATCCCCAAAGACTGGGCCCTATCAGTTGCAATTTGATAGAATCTAAAGATATTCTTGCAGGTGAGTTACCAGTTTTAGAATTACATTTCATAATTGCCAGGTATTTCAATATCCAGCCAAAAAAACCCAACAGAATTAACCTCATGGGACCCTTCATGTAGCCCTTATCTATCTTAAACTCACCTTTGATTTTATCCCATGTGACAGACTTTGGAAAAAGCTGGAGGCTTCAATGATAGATTGGAGATTTTATTTTCTGATACAAACCTGCATGAGAATAATTTTCTTAAAGTCCTTTTAATGTCCAAGGACACTTCAGACAAAGCAACTCTCAAAATAAGTAGTTGAAATAGGGTTCAATACTGGCACCTTTTGTGTTCTATTTTTATTTAACGGTGCAATCCAGGTGCTTAGAAACACCAACATCACTTGTGGGTGGTAGAAAAATTCCTAATTTACTTTATGCTAATGATATTAGTGTTCATTCTTTCTGCACTGTGAGGCAAGAAGAGTGTTGTGGTCCTTCATAACATATTGTGAACAATAAAATCTCTATACATTATTCTAAAACCAAAACAACTAGTTAGATTAATGACTGTGTTAATAAGTGAGGAAACACAAATTCTATGTTTCTATCCCCTTAGAAACCCAGTGTTGGCAAAGCGGTTTTTTTCCTCATGTGTTCAGAAAGTCTAGGCAATATATAAAATCCAAAGGAATCACAAAGTAGTGTTTATGGTATAGCAATAACCAGTGCTTTTTTTGTAAAAGAAAAAGGCGCCGGAACTCACACATGTCATACAACCCGCCTTGCCTACCCTACAAGGTTCCATCCAAAAAAGGTGCCGGAACTCCGTTCTGAGCATTCTATGAGGAAAAAAGCCCTAGCAATAACAACCTTAAAAGAATCACTTATTGTTGCACAGATACGCATTTAAGTTTTCCTCCACCTTCTTTATAATGATCTTTCCTGATATCACCACTATGCTTTTTCGCCCATTGAAATGCCTTGTTCTCTACAATTATACAACATAGATGTGTGAGGCGTCTGCAGTTGCACCCTTTCGTGGATCAGGAGGCACTGCATGTGGTCAACTATGCTTTGGTCATAGTTGGATTACTGTGAAGCAGTCTATATAGGACTAGCCTTGAAGAAGATGCCTCCATTTGTCCAGAATGCAATGATGGCATGGACCACTGTGTTTCTTTATGTCCATGGTACATCATCTGTGGTCCAGGAGCTACACTGGCTCTTTGCTTTCATATGCAAGGTGCTGTGTTTTTTTTAAAGCCCATTAATTCCATTGCTTCTACCCATTCCATTAGTTTGGATAAGAGGAGCAGCTCTTAAGTCATGACAGTCAAGGATGGTCATCTGGCAGTTTGCCTTTTCCATAGCTGTGCATGCCCTCTGGGATACCATAGCACTGAGGTTTGGGTGGCACCATCTTTGTTTATTTTCCAGAAAACCTTGAACACCTGGCTGTTTGCTCAGGCAGAAGGGGCAGGAGAGTAATTGAGCCCACGCTGCTTGATGTATGATGTTTTGGGGAGCCACTCTGTGTTTAGTTGGGTGAGAAATGTTTTTTTTTAATATGTTGCATTTATATCGTACTTTTATTTTGCATCTTTAGTTGTTGCGAAATAAATAATTTATTTTAAATATTTTGTTTATTATTAAAATTATTATTTAAAATAAATAAACATGATCCAATATGTTTTCTTTCTGGATCGGTTGAGTCAGTGGCACAGGTATTATTATATTGTTCCATTTGTTGTATTGTTCTATTGTACCGTGTTTCAGATGAACCCCCACACAAAAACTTGTTAACAAGTTTTAGCTGAAATCTCAAGACATCTATAGTCATGCTATGATAAAATTACATCTTTTTCACTTCTTGATTAAAGACAGCAAAGAGTCACATCACCTTTTTAAAAAAAAATCTACAATATCTGTTGAAGCAAAAGAAACATATCAAATAAGGCTAGTTAACTGATTAGGAATGGCTTATCTGTAGGAAAAATCTAAATGAAGTGACAAAACAAATCTTTAAAGTCATCTGTACTTTCCTGTATTTACCCAATAATGGAACGATCTGCCTGTGGAACTCCAGACGGCCCCCGACCTTCTTTCGTTTCGGTTATTTGATTTATCTGGCCTGGACTGAGGGGTTTTAATTTTAAAACATTTAAATTTTAAACTTTGGGCTACTAATTGTTATTTAATCTTATTTTAATTCTATTTTAACTCTTATTTTGTCTTTTAATTTTGCCCTGTAAACCGCCCTGAGTCCTTTGGGAATAGGGCAGTATATAAAACTTAATGAAATAAATAAATACAGCCAGGCTATATGAACTTCTTTAATATTTTTGTTTTTCAATTCTGCTTGTTCCATATTCTTTCCATTATCAAAGCAAGCAATATGGTGTATGTTTAATGCAGGGGTCTTCAAACCTGGCCCTTTTATGACTTGTGGACTTCAAGAATTCCTCAGCCAGGCATACTGGCTGAGGAATTCTGGGAGCTGAAGTCCACAAGTCATAAAAGGGCCAAGTTTGAAGACCCCTGGTGTAATGTGTGTACACATACACTCACTTATAAGCACATACATATACCCTGATAGAATTTAATGGAGAAGGTGATGCTGTAAAAAAATTGTAATTTCATATTGTGAGGACCCAGATTGTTGGGGGTAATTAAGCTGACTTTTTTAATAATGCCGCTTGGGGTGTGTGTGAAAGCCCTAATAAGCAGGCATATACATAGAATGAAGTCTACTACTACTGCTAAGCTTGTAAGCCGCCCTGAGTCTTCGGAGGAGGGCGGGATATAAATGGAATTAAAATAAATAAAATAAAATAAATAAATTCCCCACCTTACCCTATATCAGAAAAAAGAGAAACTCCCATCCTTCAGCAGAAATGTGCAGGAGACAACAGTTGTAAGGGAAAAATGTCATGCTGTGGGTTCTACTAACAGTTCCATGAGTAGAAAATTGATATCGAATTTTCTCCTTAACTTTTCAGATAACTTCCAGATTATTTTGCTGTAACAGATTAAACCCTGAAAACTACGCAGAAAGCAGTTTCTTGGCAACCCTTTTGTTTTCAGCTTTATTTTACCATTTCACATATTATTGCAGGTCCAAGAAGACAGGTAGCAATTATCAACCAATCATAGTTCATTGTGATGTGTGACCTTGGACAAGTCTTGGTTAATGGTAACTAATGGTGATTTGGCAAGCAAACCAAATTAAGAGCATGGCTGGTGATTCTGCTTGTTATGTTTTATTTGATTTGTCAGGCTAATCACCATTTCAGGTTCACATATAAAAGGAAACTACTTTTTGTTCAAAATGCTAATCCAGAACATACCTTTTAAATCATTGAAACATAAACGCTCTGAATTTCAGTCAACACAAAGGAGTACTTTGTGAACAAGATAGCAAAAAGAGTGCTTTAATTATTATAATGATAGTTTAGGCCGCATCAGTAATTCCTGCTATTGTGGTTTAATGCTACTGACAGGAGGGCACTTGAGATTATTTTTTTTAAAAAGGTTCAATAGCTCTGAACATAAATGCTTTTAGAAGAATATTTGCTGAGGTTTTCAAACAGAGCTATTCATTGCTGTTCTATTTTTTTAAAAAAAACTATGCATAAACCAGAAATCAATTCCAAGTTATTTTTTGCCAAATTCATTTCTGGATTTTGGATATAAACTTATCAGAAACTTATAATACCAGAATCTTGTGGAAAAATGGGCCTTCCTGAAAAATTATATATATTGTATTCATTACTGGACTTTACAAACCTATAGCAGCCATCACAAAAGCATAAAGATTAAGCATCATTCTAGTTGCTTAAAAGCGGTTGGAGATGTTTAAAAAATTACCTGAAAAACAAACAGTGGAAACAAAATCAAACTTGAATAATGATACTTGAATTGTAATGGTATAGAAATGAAGAAATCTGCTTTTTTTATTCTTGGTAAAAAAAATGTGTTTTGCATTTGGTGGTGGAATTCAGTATATATGTTCTAGCACTTAACATCTTTAAAGTATTAGTTTCACAAGCTCACTTTTAGTTAGAAAGGGAAAAAGCTGAAGTTTGAGTTGGAATTGTTATGCCTTTCGTGTGTGGAAAAATGCTTTTCAGAAATACTGTATGATCTTATAGAGATATGCTTTTAAAACTTAATTCAATTAGTTTTATTTTTACTCTCTTTGGCTTTCTTGACATTTAGCTAATTGTAGAGTTTTATTTTGCTTACTGATTGCACCACTTAGATCGTGTATGAAATGCGTTTGAATGAGTTTATACAATGTGTTGTAGAATATGTTGAAATGGTAGGAGAAGGGACCTTGAAAAATATAGTCCTTAATTAAATTACAGGAATAATCTCCTTTCAGTGTATTGCTTTTTAAAAACAGACGTTTAAAAATGGACCAGAAACAAATGGTTGTATCTTTACCCACTAATAGGAATAGACTTGTTCAAAGTTTCAACTTGCTCTCTAATGATTAATTTTGGGTGATTTTGCTTCTAATTGGGTGTAATGATAAATCTAATTTATGCTTCTGCTTACTCTAGCTGACTTTTCCCTCCTCCACTGTACACCTTCTAACAATCACCTGCTTGTTTTACATTCCTCATGTCATTTCTCTGCTGCTACTGTTTGTGTAATGATTATCATGTTTGAGTAGATATCTTTGGGCTTTCTTTGCTTTTTAATTGAAATGAACAGAGGAGCAGAATTAAAAGGAACAGTATAATAAATAAACAAGAACAACAAGAATAAAACAAAATTTGTACCTGTATACATATATATACTGTTAATCTTATGGAGAAATAAAAATGTTTTAATCGTTTGTATTTAATATTTTTGTCCAGAAGGATGTTTATGGAGATCAGGGGTGTCACGTGACATGCCATGATGTATCACAACTTTTTTCCCATTGCCGGCAATGGGGTGGGCACAGTTTGGGCATGACACATCCGGCCCGCGGGCCGACAATTTGACACCCCTAATGTAGATGAAAGAAATCTCTTTGAAACAAACGTATTGTTTCAGATATTTTTAGTTATAGGAGAGACCTTACAATAGATAAAGAGACTTCTTTCTTTTATGCTAACTTTCCATGCATTTTCCTGAAACAATTGATTTTTTTTCTGTTTTCAACTTTTTATGGGTTTTCTATGAAATAGCTTGTTGTTGTTTTCTGTTGTAATTTTTATGAGTTTTCCATGAAATAGTGTCCCTGACCCTTAATCATATTTGTTGTTCTTGCCTACACTCTTTCTAGAGTCTCAAAATCTTTTTTTTTATCATGGTGACCAAAACTAGATCCAGTTTTCCAAGTGTGGCCTTACCAAGACAGTATATAGCAGTGTAATACTTCACATGCTCTTGATACTATTTCTCTATTGAGGTAGCCTAGGACTGCATTGGCTTGTTTTGGCAGCTGCAGGACACTGCTGGCTCATGCCTAAGTGATTGTCCACTAGGACTCCTAGATCCCTCTCACAGTTACTGCGGTTGAACCAGGTCCCACTTATTCTGTACCTCTGCATTTGCTTTTTCTCACCTGATTGTAAAACCTTTCTTTTCTCAGTGCTGAATTGCATTTTGTTGGATAGGGTTCAGTATTCAAGTCTGTCAAGTTCTTTCTGGATCTGGGAGCCTATCTTCTAAAATGTTGGCTATTCCCCTTAGCTTGATGTCATCTGCAAATTTCATGAGTTCACCTTCTATTCCCTCGTCTAAATCATTTATGAAGAAATTGAAGAGTACTGTACCTAGGACAAAACCTTGGGGTACCCCAATGCATATTTCCCTCCATGTAGATGTAATTTCATTCAGGATTATATTAGATTTAGATATTAGGAATAAGGTCAAAGACTTGGTAAAATACTAGCCTTTGAATTGTACTTGCAGCATTGTTACAATATGTTATCGACTCTTGGGTTAAATTACATATAGTAATGATTCTGACTCAGTAAATTATCAATCCTGTTATTTTTATTCTCACTTATGTAACTCCTTAACAAATGTAACTAAGGAAGAAATAAATCTTTATATAATAGAGGTCTTCCTAAAACAATTTATGATCATACTACTTATTTATTTGTATTAGTGTTCCAAGAAATAATAAACATAATTAAATCTACAAAACAGGAAAAGCTTCCAGTCCAATAAATCAGTGAAGATTTATAAGATCAGCCTTTTCAATCAGGACTTTTTAAAAAAGAAAATAGTTATATCTGATTGTCCTTACTGAACTTTTGTTGACAAAGGTTGGTTGACATAGCATTTGGATCTTGTTTTCCTTATCCATGGGAAGAAGAAACATTATATCTTATTTAAATAAAACATGATAAGCTTAATAGTGCTATGGTATTAAAGTTAATTTTACCTGCTGGGATGAAGGGTGAAGTTACTTCTTTTTTTCTTTTTCTTTCCCTTCACCTCCTCCCCCTTCCCTCCCTCCCTCCCTCCCTTTCTTCCCTCCCTCCCTCCCTCCCTCCCTTTTTGTAGTTTGACTTTTATTTTGTTCATTTATAATTCTTAAGAAAATTGTCCCCTTCATGGATTACTGCCTTGTCGTAGTGAAGGGGCTTGTGTAGTAATTCAATGAAGCTATGAGCTATACCGTGCAGGGCCACCCAAGACGAACAGGTCATAGCAGAGAGTTCTGACAAAATGTGATCCACTGGAGAAGGAAATGGTAACCCACTCCAGTATCTTTGCCATGAAAACCCTATGGACAGTACCAAAAGGCAAAACGATATGATGCTGGAAGATGAGCCCCTCAGGTCGGAAGGCGTCCAATATGCTACTGGGGAAGAGCAGAGGGCTAGTACTAGTAGCGCCAAAAAGAATGAAGTGACTGGGCCAAAGCCGAAAGGACGCTCAGCTGTGGATGTGTCTGGTGGTGAAAGGAAAGTCCGATGCTGTAAAGATTTTTTTCTCTATAGGAACCTGGAATGTAAGATCCATGAATCAAGGAAAGCTGGACGTGGTCAAACAAGAGATGACAAGACTGAACATCGACATCTTAGGAATCAGCGAACTAAAATGGACAGGAATGGGTAAATTTAATTCAGATGACCATCAGGTATACTACTGCGGGGAGGAATCCCTCAGAAGAAATGGAGTAGCCTTCATAGTAAATAAAAAAGTAGGAAAAGCAATATTGGGATACAATCCCCAAAATGACAGAATGATCTCAGTTCGAATCCAAGGCAAGCCATTCAATATCACAGTAGTCCAAGTCTATGCCCCAACCACGGGTGCTGAAGAGGATGAAATTGACCGGTTCTATGAAGCCCTACAGCACCTTATAGAACTAACACCAAAAAATGATGTTCTTATCATCATGGGGGATTGGAATGCTAAAGTAGGAAGCCAAAAGATAACCGGAATAACAGGCAAGTTTGGTCTTGGAGTACAGAATGAAGCAGGGCACAGGCTGATAGAATTTTGTCAAGAGAATACGATGGTCATAGCAAACATTCTGTTTCAACAACCCAAGAGATGGCTCTACACGTGGACATCACCAGACGGTCAACACAGAAATCAGATTGACTATGTGCTCTGCAGCCAAAGATGGAGAAGCTCTATACAGTCAGCAAAAACAAGACCAGGAGCTGGCTGTGGCTCAAACCATGAGCTTCTCATTGCAAAATTTAGGCTTAAACTGAAGAAAGTAGGGAAAAGCACTAGGCCACTCAGGTATGAATTAAATCATATCCCTGTTGAATGTATAGTAGAGGTGACAAATAGATTTAAGGAATTAGATCTGATAGACAGAGTGCCTGAAGAACTATGGACAGAGGTTCACAACGTTGTAGAACAGGTAGCAACCAAAACCATCGCAAAGAAAAAGAAATGCAAGAAAGCAAAATGGCTGTCTTGAGGAAGCTTTGCAAATAGCTGAGGAAAGGAGGAAAGCGAAAGGCAAGGGAGAAAAAGAAAGATACGCCCAACTGAATGCAGAATTCCAGAGAAAAGCTAGAAGAGATAAGAATGCCTTCTTAAATGAACAGTGCAAAGAAATAGAAGAAAACAATAGAATAGGGAGGACCAGAGATCTTTTCAAGAAAATTGGAGAGATGAAGGGAACTGAAACGGGCATGATAAAGGACCAAAATGGCAGGGACCTAACAGAGGCAGAAGAGATTAAGAAGAGATGGAAAAATTACACAGAAGAACTATACAAGAATGAGCTTAACATCCCTGATAACTACAATGAGGTGGTCACTGACCTCGAGCCAGACATCCTAGAATGGGAAGTGAAGTGGGCCTTAGAAAAGCTGAGCAACAACAAAGCTAGTGGAGGTGACAGTATTCCAGCTGAGCTATTCAAAATCTTAAAAGACGTTGCAGTAAAAGTGCTACACTCAATTTGCCAGCAAATTTGGAAAACTCAACAGTGGCCACAGGATTGGAAAAGATCAGTTTACATTCCAATTCCAAAGAATGGCAATGCCAAAGAATGTTCAAACTATCGCACCATTGCACTCATTTCACGTGCTAGTAAAGTTATGCTTAAAATCCTACAAGCTTGATTCCAGCAGTATGTGGATCAAGAACTACCAGAAGTACAGGCAGGATTTCGAAGAGGCAGAGGAACTAGAGATCAAATTGCCAACATACGCTGGATCATGGAGAAAGCTAGGAAATTCCAGAAAAACATCTACTTCTGCTTCATTGATTATGCTAAAGCCTTTGATTGTGTGGATCACAACAAACTGTGGCAAGTTCTTAAAGAGATGGGAGTACCAGACCATCTTATTTGTCTCTTGAGAAACCTATATGCGGGTCAAGGAGCAACAGTGAAAACTGGACACGGAACCACTGATTGGTTCAAAATTGGGAAAGTAGTCCGGCAAGGCTGTATACTATCACCCTGCCTATTTAACTTATATGCAGAGCACATCATGAGAAAGGCAGGGCTAGATGAATCAAAAGTTGGAATTAAGATTTGCCGGGAGAAATATTCAACAACCTAAGATATGCAGATGACACAACTCTAATGGCAGAAAGTGAAGAGGAACTAAAAAGCTTGGGTTGAAACTTAACATTAAGAAAACTAAGATCATGGCATCAGGCCCTCTCAATTCCTGGCAAATAGATGGGGAAGAAATGGAGGTAGTGATAGATTTTATTTTCCAGGGCTCCAAGATCACAGCAGATGGGGACTGCAGCCAAGAAATTAAAAGACGCTTGCTCCTGGGGAGGAAAGCCATGGCAAATCTAGACAGCACACTAAAAAGCAGAGAAATCACCCTGTCAACAAAAGTGCGTATAGTCAAGGCTATGGTCTTCCCAGTTGCAATGTATGGCAGTGAAAGTTGGACCATATGAAAGGCTGAGAGGCAAAGAATTGAGGCCTTTGAACTATGGTGCTGGAGAAGACTCCTGCCATCAAACCGGTCAGTCCTAGAGGAGATCAACCCTGACTGATCTTTAGAAGGCCAGATCCTTGAAGTTGAAACTCAAATACTTTGGCCACCTAATGAGAAGGAAGGACTCACTGGAGAAGAGCCTAATGCTGGGAAAGATTGAGGGCAATAGAAGAATGGGACGACAGAGAATGAGGTGGCTGGATGGAGTCACTGAAGCAGTAGGCGTGAGCTTAAATGGATTCCAGAAGATGGTAGAGGAGAGGAAGGCCTGGAGGAACATTGTCTATAGGGTCGCAATGGGTTGGACATGACTTCGCAGCTAACAGCAACAACAACAATAAGAAAATTATTTGAAAACAAATAAAACCAAGAATGGTATGCAATGCTACTTAGCTATAATTTTTAAAAGATTAACTTTTGTTTTATGCACAAGTAGCTAGCCTTTTGAGACTGGCAACATGTTGCTATTTGAATGAACATCTAAATTAAGTATGAAAATATGCATATAGTCCAAAGCAATTACTTTGGTGGGTAACAATTTATGAATAGCAACACATTGGTGAATTAGTCATATAATAGTGGTTTCTAACCTATGTTCTCTGATTTTGAAATTTGTTTTGCTGCTGTTGCTCTGCACTTGTTGCTCTTGTTGTCTTGGAAAAGAGTCATGAGTAACACAGATGGAGTCCCACCTCCAACGATTTTGTAGTTAAAAGCAATACTGATACACCAGAAAGAGAAAGGATGAGAATGAGGGCTGGTGGAGAAAAAAATAGTAGAATGCCTTGCATATCTTTTAATATTGGTTATGTTACTTGTTTATTGTTTTTATTTATTCCCAAGTTTCTGCCTTGCATTTGTGAAGGTATCTTCACTGTATTTTCTCTCTCTCTCTCTCTCTCTCTCTCTCTCTCTCTCTCTCTCTCTCTCTCTCTCTCTCTGTGTGTGTGTGTGTGTAAAAAATTTCTATAGACAGCTTCATGAAAATGTCGACCATCAAATTTGTTACTCAACACATTTTGTCCCAGTACTCATTGTTTGTTGGGTACTCAACGCACAAACTAGAACTTGTCGATGTTGGCTGCCTTGTGATTGACATTATTCCTTAAGGGAAAAAATTATTTTGTAATTGTTTTTGGTACTATTTGAGGCTTCCGGAACCAATTAATGATGAGTACTAAGGTACCAGTGTAGTAATTTATAATCCAGCTATTGTTGTTGTTGTTAGTTGCGAAGTTTTGTCCGACCCACAGCGACCCTATGGACCAAAAAAGTACTGCATTGTTAAAATGTTACCGTATTTTATCCTACCCTGCTAATAGGGTTAATAAAAATCGATGAAAACAGATGAGTGAACTCTTGTTTATGAGAATTTTTTTACTTGCTGATTTAATTTTGTTACTTGTAGAAAATGTTTTCCTGTTCCATTTTTTATATACTCTGTTTTCAGAGAGCAACTATATTATTTTTTAATCTATGCTTAGGGCTATTCTTGACTTTTTCTTAGTTTATGAAGATACGTTTATAATTGTAGGCATGCAGATCGATCTAAAGCCTGCTAATACCACAAAAAGCACTTATTTTTCCTCAGCAAATAAAATTAGCTAAGTAATGTTGCAATAACTTACATTCTGAATTTTTCGGTTTTAGATTAGCTCATTACATAAAGCAAGCCATTGTCATTTAGAAAACGTGTTATGGCTTAATGTAATGTGCAAACTAAACAATTATGGCTTATTCAAATGATGTATAAACTGTAATTTCTTGCAGTATGTTAACCCAGTTAATATTACTCAGCTTACCCAACTTCTATACAATTTCTGTGAAAAAGACATAGCAAGAATACTGAGCTGAAAGGTAGGATTCTTTAGGAATTGCATCTTCTTCTTCCTCCCCCTCTTCCTTCTTCATTAAGTAATGTTGTGACTTCAAAAATTTACTCTGGTTTTGGACTGCAGTGGGCTTGGTATAATTGTATGAGGGAATGATCTTGGGAGATAGGAGGGAGACCAAAGATGGGACAACCAGCATGAAAATGCTTCAGGCCACAGAAGGGGGGATTTCGGAGTCTAACAGAAAGGAGGGGAGAAATACTTTCAGTCTTGCAACATTTTGTTAAAATAAATTTACAATAAAGATAAGAGTTTCTACTCCTAGTTATGCTTCTTGTGTGAGCTGCCTTGCAGGGCTAACAGGTGGAGACTTAAATACTTTGCTTCCCTCGCTGCCTTCACTTCTATAAATGAAGGGAAGCAGTTCTGTAAATGATTTCTTATTTAGAATGACCCAAGAGACAAATTACGTACAGTTTTAATTAGGAACTGATTTTGCCAGATGAGCTCCCTCAGATCTAGAATTTGAGGGATTATTGTTATGTAGTGGGTCCGACGTAAGGAAGAGACACCAGCCGGAGTACGAGTTCAGCTCTTTATTGTGGGGGGGGGTTTTCGTACTGAGGAACAAGGGCTACCTGGCCTCCTTATATACCTGGCCAGGTAGGCGGCTAGCCAATGGGGTTGGCCCTAGGTTTTCCGCCGAAACTGGGTTTCCCGCCAAAACCGTCCAGACCAACGCCCCCTAGTGGCTGTTGCCATGCAATTGCCTGCTCTGGATACATAACAATTATAGTCTGTACAGTGGAGCTGAACTGCACTATGACCATATCTGTCATTTCTACTCAATATTTTTAAAAGCAGAATATGATTGGCAAGGATACATCTTTAAATATTTAAAATATTTAATACTTAGATATTTATTATTAAAATATAAAATATTTAAATGGTTATATTTCCAGAATATTTCTGTAAAAGGAAAATATTTTAAATGTTTCTCTAGCTTGAAACATGCATCTGTTTCTCTATTGTAATGTTGGTTGCTTGTTCAGGAATTATCTTGTTTCGCCCTCCAGAAAATTTTGGGATACATGGCAGTTCTTTCCAGGGGAATGGTTTTCTATTACAAATAAACTCACTTGACATGTTATGTTTCCTAGGAAGCTACAAATAAACATTTTTTAATGGATATACAGTGGAAGACAATGAAATTTGCTCTCTCATCAGTCAAATGGAATTGATTTTGAATAGCGGGATGTGTGTTTAAAATATGAAAGGACTAAAAAGGAAGTATATGTTAAATTATTTCTGACATCCATTCAGTCATTTATTTAGTTATCAAATTACTAAGGTGGTCTAGTTCCATAACAGTTTTGGATAGCACACAGGATTAAAAACGGGAAGATATTACAACTAGTGAAAGAACAATAGACATCCAGGAGGACAGTGGTGGGATTCAAATATGTGAACAAGTGGTTCTCTCTGTGGATTCTGCTTCCGAAAGTCCATTCTGGTGCGAACGGGGTGAATTCACCACTATCCGTACTCATTTCTATCACTGGAAAATAAAGATTACAGACAAGAAATTACAGCTTCAGACCTCAACCAATAGCTGAGGGCACATCTTAAGAAGTAGAAGGGGACTGTGATTCCCCTAGAATTTTCTTTCTCAGGCTTAGTTTTTGACATCAATTTATTTTCCTCCCGCACAGCTGGCCAGCCAGCCATCTTCCACCTGATAATGACTCCCTCACATTAATATGTGCATAGCAGCAGAAGGGAACTGAGAACAGGTCAACATGAGTGGTTTAGCTTAATCACAGCTACGACAGAGAAAGTGAATAGATTTTCTAGTCTGGAAAATGCTGGTTTCTTCCTTGCCAGCTTTAATCCTTACATCTGCATCCTCCAGTGAGTTCACATCTTCAGAATGCACTGGAGCAAAAGAAACAAGATTCTTCAACTGTAAACAATCCATAATCAGACACTTTACCTTCCCCAATCCAGTAGTTGTGGTTGTAACACAGCTTTGATTTCCAGAGTCAGGACAAAATTAAATTAAAATATATTAGAATAATACTAAAATTATTTAATAATTAAAAATAATAATTAAAATCTGCCATTTTTCTTGATGTTTAGAAAATTAAGATCCATCATGACTATGAAAGATGCACATTGTCTATCTTAGAAGTAACAAAAGAGATAATTATTATGCATGATTGCTCAATGAATCTTTGGCTGTATGGTATTTTCAGTAGGGTGAGACTGAAGGAGTGAAAAGAATTTCATGCTGCTGTTCATAACAGTTTACAATAACCACCCATTAAAATATTAAAAACAATTATAAATAACCAACATTTTCTAAACTTAACGATCAATTTATTCTTTTAAATGCCCCATAAGCTTTATAAAAAGATACCAGGTTGATACCAACTAGATTTCTGGAGAAGGGTACAGTGAAAAATACCTCAGGGAAAGCCTATTTCTTTTCCCCAAAGTTCTCACTTCTCACATGTGCATGGTACCAACATCAACACAATTAAAAAAGTAAGGTGGAATATTTGTATTGTCAACAATGTAAATGTTACAAGCGGTGGGATTCATCTGTTTTGCACCACTTCGGCAAAACCAGTAGCTAATTTTTTGTTGCCCAGGCCCAGAAAGGACTTCCGGAAGCGGCATCCACACAGAGAACTGGTTGTTCACATAGTTGAATCCCACCACTGGTTACAAAGTGAAGAAGCTGATTTTGGTTTGTAATGTCATCACCTAATCCTGAAGATTTTAACAGAGCACTCATCATGTCTCCAATCTTCAATCTGTAGTTGTTTTGACAAGATATTGTGGTGACTGATAATTTGCAGTTTAAAATACTTCCATGTTAATATAAAAGGAGGAAACTTTCTAGTAGAAACTTATAGATAGCATAATATCTTCTTTAATTTGGGATTCTTTAGGTGCTTTGAGTTTATATCTTCTATCATCAATCTATCAATAACCATCATCAGTGTCCATATCATCTATCAATAACCATCATTGGTGTCCATGCTAATTGGATTTCTGGAAATAATAATCATAATTTCCTGAACAGAAATGTTCCAGTGATACATTTTGGAACTAGAATTGAAATGAAATAGTAATGCTTGTTTTGAATAAGTAAAACATTTAACATTGTAATTATGATTATCACAAATTCTCAGGGTTTTTTTTAATGTATCAGTGTATTTCAGTACTTAGCAGAAAATGGAAAAAAAACAAGTCATGGATAGCTACCAAATGAATCAACTCAGTTCTACAAGATATTTCAACATGAAAAAAAATCTGATATGTGATATGTTGATAGATTAAATGAATGCTGGTATCTACATGTTCTATATAAAGGCAAGCTAATGACCACTAAATATTTTGGATAGATTGCTGTCCTGCCAGATGGATGATTGCATGGATTTGTGGGAGTTCTTGTCCAAAGTATAAATATCAGTTTGAGTATCTGCTATGAAGAAATGAACATAGATAAAAATTGTAGTTGGCTATAAGTACATATGTTTTAGAACAAATTTACAGGATATAAATTGGTGCTATGGATTATATGAAATTTACATTATATTATTAGCCCTTTTAATACTCTCCAGTAGATATAAGAATCTTCTCAATATTTTTTCAATAAAGAAAAACTTTATTTTTGTTTAGGAAAGATATGCATCTGTTTTTATTGTACCCCAAACTAGGAATATCCTTTCTAAGCAGATAAGTACCTGTATGTAATATAACATATGAATAAATAAAAATAAATCACATAGGACTAAAAATGCATTTTGCCTAAGTTAGCACTACCATCTTGTTTTTTTTATGAAGTATATAGTTATCATGAGATATGAAACAAAATTCCTATTCAGAGAAGACATGATATTTCAATCAGTCAGTCAGTCAGTCAGTCAGTCAGTCAGTCAATCAGACTAGAGCTGGAAGGGGTCTTCTAATCCAACCCCCTGCTCAAGCAGAAGACTATACCATTTCAGACAGGTGGTTGTCCAGTCTTTTTTTTTAAATCTCCAGTGATGAAGCACCTAGAACTTCTGAAGGTGAGCGGTTCCACTAGTTAATTGTTCTCACTGTTAGGAAGTTTCTCCTTAATTCCAAATTACTTCTCTCCTTGATTAGTTTCCATCCATTGTTTCTTGTCTTGCATTCTGGTATTTTGGAAAGTAAGTTGACCCCTTCTTCTTTGTCGCAGCCCCTCAAATACTGGAATGCTGCTATCATGTCACTCCAATCCTTCTTTTCTCTAGACAGTCACTAGCCAAACCTGCAACTATTCTCCATATGTTTTTGTCTCCAGGCCCTTAATCTTCTTAGTTGCTCTTTTTTTGCCCTTTTTCCAAGTCTCAAGATCTTTTTGTAATGTGATCAAAACTGGATGCAGTATTCCAGGTGGGGTCTTACTTACTTTCAATTTTTTACAGCAAAAAAGTCCTTTTCTGTCTGATTTTGTTTTCCTCTACAATGCTGTTCAGATAGAATTTAACATTACAATAGCTTGGATTTATCCCATTGTAGAAGCAGGGAAAGAAGGAAAGGATTTGTGTGTGTATGTGTAGACATCAGTTGCGACATGCTATTGATTTGACTTTTAATGTGGATAAACAAATTGGTACGCTTGAGAACTGATTAGCTTTCAAATATCATCTTTGAATCAGTAACTTTTTCTGCTGATAAAACATTTTGTGCTTAGGTAAAAAGATGAAAACATATAGCTCGCATTACCTTGAAATGAACCATATTTTAATCCCAGAAGTGTTGATGAGGTTGTAGAGTACAGACGGTCCTCTACTTTTGACTGTTTGCTTAGTGACTGTACAAAGTTGTGATAGACCCCTCAAAAACTAGTTACAAAGTTTACAAAGTTGCAGTGGTGGCACATACCCTCCCCACAGTCACGTGATCACATTTTGGGTGCTTGGCAACCAGCTCACCTTTACTGCCATTTGCAATGTCCCCCAGTCGCAATGTTTTTTACTAGTTTCCGTCAAAGAAGAAAAACAACTATTGAGGAAATTGATTTGCTTAATGACTGTGGCATTTACTTAATGATCACCAGAAAAAAAAAAGTTTAAAAATTGTGGCCAGTCATGTGATCCCTCTACCTACAACTGCAACTTATGACCTAATTCTGGGCTCAATTGTGGTCATAAGTCAAGGGCTATCTGTATGTTTATATCCCAACACAAGATATACAGTATTCTTCCCTTGTGATAACCCTTAGCATATTTTCGCTGATTATGATATAATGAATCTAAAGTGTGTAGCAGACTCATGGCATGAATAAGTGTCCATGGACAGCTTATGAACAAAGATTTCAATTTTCCATTTCTTTTATGGAATGGAAAACAGCTCAACTTTCTTGATTTTATTAGACCATGCTCACTCTCCTTTGCTTTTCAATCTTAATGATGTTAGTATCTCTTATCTTCTGCTATCTGCACTTAAATGTAGGTAGGCAATGAGAGGTCTTTTTTTTTCTGAACCATGCAGCCAGGAATATATATGGTCATTAGATGAAATCAATTATCATAAGTAGTCACTTGAAAACTATAATTTCTTACTCTTGTGTAGATTTCGTTTTCAGGATGAACAGTGAAAATTGAAAAGTCGGTGTATTGTGTATTTTAAAAAAAGTGTATTAAAGTAAATTAAGGCTATAATCCTATGTTCCCACTAAAAATAGTAGGTGTTACTTCTGAACAGACATGCTTACAACAGCATTGTAAATAATAATATCATTCACATTGTACTTACTGAAACTAGCATTGATATCTTTTTTTTAAAAAAAAAAAGAGGACAGTATTGTTAATAATGGAATAAAAAATAATTTTCTTTGTACTCCCATCTATAGCTGGTCCTTTGGAGTTGCCTCTTTTTGAATTGATACCATCACAGAAACAGGTGGTTTTTCATGGTGATCGCTTGCCATTTCAGTGTACAGCAACGTACCTCGACATTACGACACAAGTACATTGGTATCGTGATGGTCGTTTGGTTGAAACTGACGATGAAAGAGGCATGTTTGTGGAGGAGACCATAATACATGACTGCTGTTTAGTTACCCGGTAATGTATTTTTATTTCTGTATTTATTAATAGATGTGTGTTATATGACTGAGATTAGCTTCCCTTCATATTCAAACAAAATATGAAGAAGCCACTTCTAGCAGACACAGTGCATTTAGTACAGGCAATTTTTTTAAATTTAATTATTGAAATTTGTTACAATATATGTCAATAATATCAAATGAAATCAGTCATCCATAAAACCCTTATAGCACCTATTGAAATGAACTTTCTTCTTGATGCAAATCCAAAACTATCCTGCACTAGAGAAACCATATATGTTTCTTGCTCACCCTCAGATTGGCTCTCTCCAAATCCAGTTTAATCATAAAAGGGGAAATACTGATTTATTTATTTTTCTCTGGGTGCTTATCTCAGTGTCTATGCTTTCTGTATGTACAGTACTGTGTTTAATTAAGTAGTCAATAAAATATGTCTCAGGTTTTGTATACTGAATATTAAAATGCTCCACTCTCAGACTTTATAAATAAGTAATACAATATTTCTATTATAGAGTAATTCTATAATCCAATTTTGGATAGGCTGTGCCGTAATTTTGCATGAATAACTGCAGGGGAAAGCCAGATTTTTTTCCCCTCACTGAATTTCTGTTATGTAAGTCATGAAGTGCTGGGTTGGTTTTGGCTTATACTAATCTAAAGATTTAGATTACAGATTAATCTATATTAATCCAGTTAATCTAATCTAAAGCAGCAATTATGACTCAGATTATCTTGTTAAAATTACCCATGGTATTTGCTGAGTGTCTCCATAGATGCAGTAATCCACTGGGAGCTAGATAAAAATAAAAATTAAATTTACTAAAAAAATAAAATAAAAAGGTAACTTAAAATGTGCCTATTTTTCTTTATTATTTATTCATATCGCTGTACCATTTTTCCAGTAATGGTACTTTGCCTGAAATATTAGTCGACATTCAGTTATTTTGTTCTTCACAAATAAATTCATCTCCACATTACTTACAACTTTAAAAAAAAGTTTTTTAGCATTTGCTTTCTCTATGAGAGACCTTGGAGGTGGATAGGTTCAACAGCAGTCCCTGCTAATAATTCTCAAAGTTACGTGTATTGGAGCAGCTAATATAAAATGTGTTAAGATCCTGAATCTTCATGGTTTATAAAGTTTTTGTTGAATAAAATGGTCCCAGAGCTATGAGGAATTTAATTTAATTTAATTTAATTTATTAATATTTCTATACCGCCCTTCTCCCGAAGGACTCAGGGCGGTGTACAGGGCAAGAATAAAACACAAAGTTACAAAAATTAAAAAGTAATTAAATACATGCCCATAAAAACAATAAATACATTAATAAAACCCCAATAAAATGATAATAAAAAACCCCACCAATCCCCCCTCAGGCCAGGCCAGCTTGTTCGAACAGGTATGTTTTCAGATCGCGGCGAAAGGAGCGAAGATCGGGCGCCGTCCGGAGCTCAACCGGTAACTGGTTCCATAGCTCCGGGGCGCCCACAGAGAAAGATCTCCCCCTAGGGGCCACCAATCTACATTCTCTGACCGGTGGCACCCTGAGGAGGCCCTCTCTGTGGGAACGCACAGGGCGGAGGGAAGTTGACGCCGGCAGCAGGTGTTCCCTAAGGTACTCCGGACCCCTGCCAAGTTGTTTTAATTTGTGTGTATTTCCTTCATATCAAAAGGCAACTATTATATTCAGATCATTTTTCAACTGCAGGACACTGTAGCAATAAAATGTAGCAATGAGATATACAGTAGAATGCTGAATTATGTTCTTTATTATATGGTAATTATATTTTATGGTCTACAGAATTGATTTGATACATGTTTAAAAATGTCGAACATGGAACATACTTAATATTGCAGCATGTTAACAAGAAATCAATTTGTGTAAAAAGATATGCTAGATTCCAGCCCTAATTACATTTACAGTAGTCTAATTGAAACCAGTTCTTTTAGGCTTGACTAAGTTAAACCCTTCTAAGGTCAGCGGATCTATTCCAAGATCTTCTGCTAAGATCAGATCTAAATCCAGTTAATGTTGATAATTTAATTGATTCCGTCATCAACCAGTGCTTAAATTACAATGTTGTTACAGTGACCTTAGTTCCATTTTTGGAGCTGCACCATTTTATATGTAAAAGAAACCTAAGCTATTAAACTGCGATTGCTGACTTCTTTATTATGGTGATTACATAAATAAATGTGATGAAATTACAATGAATTTAGAACATATAAGACAACCAAATTACTCCCCTCTTGGTATTCCTGTAGCTAGTTACCCTTATTTGTACTATATATTGCAGGCATTTCAGGAGTGTTAACTAACATTACACTTCAGAATTCTATTGATTATTTTTTAAAGCAATTGGTCTGGCATAATTCATAGTTCAAACTGATACATCATTATAGTGCTTTTGATATCTGAAAAAATAATTTATCTCTGTAAAACTCCAATTAGGGAGGTCTTTTCAGGTTACCCTTAACTATAAAAAGGTAAAGGTTCCCCCGCACATGCGTGCTAGTCGTTTCCGACTCTAGGGGCCGGTGCTCATCTCCGTTTCAAAGCCGAAGAGCCAGCGCTTGTCCGAGGACGTCTCCGTGGTCATGTGGCTGGCATGACTAGACGCCAAAGGCGCACGGAACGCTGTTACCTTCCCACCGTAGTGGTCCCTATTTTTCTACTTGCATTTTTATGTGCTTTCGAACTGCTAGGTTGGCAGAAGCTGGGACGAGTAACAGGCGCTCACTCTTCTACGTGGCACTCGGGATTCAACCCGCCAAACTGCCGACCTTCTGATCGACAAGCTCAGCGTCCTAACCCACTGAGCATATAATCTAATTTAACTTTTTCTTTTAGTGTTGTCATAGAAACCGGAGCAGTATTTACTGCACACTTGATTGTTTAATACATATAGACACTAATTTATTCTTTCCAATCTAATGGATTATTGAAAAGAAAGAATGTAAAGACTCCCAGGATTTTGTTTGCCTATCTTTGCCTGTCTGCATCAGTAAGATAAATCAGCAGGCAACAAAACAGAATGGGACCAAACTGATGGTGGTAAAAGAAACTAGTCCCCTCCCCTAAAAAGCTTTAGTTTAAAAATTGGCAGGATCCATCCAGATGCTTCAGAGGAAAAAATAAATTACAATTTTTCCTTCCTTTGGGAAATGCAAACGAGTAGGAGCATGGAATGTTGCTGATGGCTTCATTCTAAGCGAGTGATGGTGAACCTATGACATACATGTCAAAGGTGATATGTCATAATCATTTGAGTGATAGGGCAGCATTCACCAATATCCTTGTTGTTGTTAGCTGCGAAGTCGTGTCCGACCCATCGCGACCCTATGGACAACATTCCTCCAGGCCTTCCTGTCCTCTACCATCTTCTGGAGTCCATTTAAGCTCACGCCTACTGCTTCAGTGACTCCATCCAGCCACCTCATTCTCTGTCGTCCCCTTCTTCTCTTGCCCTTGATCTTTCCCAGCATTAGGCTCTTCTCCAGTGAGTCCTTCCTTCTCATTAGGTGGCCAAAGTACTTGAGTTTTAGCTTCAGGATCTGGCCTTCTAAAGAGCAGTCAGGATTGATCTCCTCTAGGACTGACCGGTTTGATCGCCTTGCGGTCCAAGGGACTCGCAGGAGTCTTCTCCAGCACCACAGTTCAAAGGCCTCAATTCTTTGGCGCTCAGCCTTTCTTATGGTCCAACTTTCACTGCCATACGTTGCAACTGGGAAGACCATAGCCTTGACTATACGCACTTTTGTTGACAGGGTGATGTCTCTGCTTTTTAGTGTGCTGTCTAGATTTGCCATGGCTTTCCTCCCCAGGAGCAAGCGTCTTTTAATTTCTTGGCTACAGTCCCCATCTGCAGTGATCTTGGAGCCCAGGAAAATAAAATCTGTCACTACCTCCATTTCTTCCCCATCTATTTGCCAGGAATTGAGAGAGCCAGATGCCATGATCTTGGTTTTCTTAATGTTAAGTTTCAACCCAAGTTTTGCACTCTCCTTCTTCACCTGTAACAAGAGGCTCTTTAGTTCTTCTTCACTTTCTGCCATTAGAGTGGTATCATCTGCATATCTTAGGTTGTTGATATTTCTTCCGGCAATCTTAATTCCAACTTTTGATTCATCTAGCCCTGCCTTTCTCATGATGTGCTCTGCATATAAGTTAAATAGGCAGGGCGACAGTATACAGCCTTGCCGGACTCCTTTCCCAATTTTGAACCAATCAGTGGTTCCGTGTCCAGTTCTCACTGTTGCTTCTTGACCCGCATATAGGTTTCTCAAGAGACAAATAAGATGGTCTGGTACTCCCATCTCTTTAAGAACTTGCCACAGTTTGTTATGATCCACACAATCAAAGGCTTTAGCATAGTCAATGAAGCAGAAGTAGATGTTTTTCTGGAACTCCCTAGCTTTCTCCATGATCCAGCGTATGTTGGCAATTTGATCTCTGATCTCCAATATCCTACACCGACTATATTCTTGTGCAATTTTTGGAAGCTGCAAAGGCCACCCAAGAAAGGGATGTGTCCTCCTGAAGTACTGCTTTTTGAGTGGCAGTGGTGGCACTTGGGATGAAGTCAAAGCTTCTATTTTCTCATTGCTGCCTCATTGCAGCTGTCAAGTGCACTACGTAAAGTGATCTAGAGCAGGGGGAAGATAATATCTTTTATTTGGTGTGTGTGTGTGTGTGTGTGTACACATGGGGTGGGGAAGGAGAGTGAAGTTAGGCTTTTTTTTCCCAAATTTTTGACACACTGAGCCCAAAGTTTTACCACCACTTTTCTAAGTCCACCCTGCTGGTCACATGACCTGGTCCAGAACATATGAATCCGCTCTGTTCTTTTTAGTACACTCAAATATAGGTGCAACAGAGATGTATTCACTCTAATTAGAACCACACATGCACAAAGACATCCATCCTGATTAAGCTTTCTAAGGTTGATCTACATAACAATTTTCATAATACTTTCCTTGTGTCCCGGAGCTGGAAAATTCTCCTGTTGTCTTAACTCTTGCTGCATGACAGGACACCTTACTAAGAACTTAGCAGCTGTATTGCTGTCCATGCAGTTATAATGCATGGTGCTATAAGGGGAATGATTAACAGTTGCTCTTAAATAAGGTTTGAATATAATCAACGATAAGAAGATCCACCATCAACTGCCATACAGAAAGAGTCCTAGGGCAGGCACTCTGTGGTCTAGATGTGCCGCCCAGTCACATTCATTTTTTCCAAAGGAATTTCTTCCATATTAATGATCATAGGGTGGCAGCAATGTTAGCCTCAATCGGGTTATTGTACTCTGGTTTACATTGGGCTGCTCTTGAAGAACACGGAGAAGGTACAGTTGGTGCAGAATGTGACAGCTTGAATAATTACAAGCACTCCTTGATTTGCCCAAAGAACACCAGTACTTTGACAGCAATTCTGAGTGCTGATTTTGATCTTTAAAGCTCTTCATATTTGGACATCTGTGGGACTCTGAATTCCAGTTGATATCTGCCTATCCAACAAAGCAGAGTGGCCCTTTCATTCAAGCTGTGCCATTTCTACAGACCATAGAAGTGCACCTTTCCCAATCACTGCCCCATTTCTATGGTACAATATTCCCTCAGATGGTTCTTTCTTTCCTGTTTTGTTTTTCCCTCAGGAAGGCTATTACATCGTAATTATTCCATTAGGTTTTGGGGACTGGAATGCTCTAAACCTGTTCTGTCTAGCAGTAGAAGATCTTTTGATTTCTGGTTATATTAGCAATTGTTTCAGTTCTATAAGTAATTAAGCAAGAAAAATCTCCTGTTGTTCTGAACCAGCCCTCTTCTGGCCTTGTAGTAAGGCAAAACCCCTATTCAGAAAGAAGAGACTGGAGAGCGTCCAAGGCTAAAAGGCTTCTGCCAAGATTTATTACGCAGTTAACAAAAACACTAGAGCTTGTCTTCTCAAGCGGAAAAGTTGCTTTCAGCAACCAGCCCCTCCCCAAACACTCCTTTTATAGAGAGCTCAGGGCGTGGTCTCCCTGTGCCTCCTCCAGAGGAGTCCCACAGCCTTTCTTTGTTTGTTCCTGCTCGACTGCCTCCTGCGTCGGGCGTCCTTGAACAGGGCCAGCTGTGGGTCATCTTCCTCCGCACTCTCGGGCTCACGCAGCTGAGAAGAGGTCCCCGGCTGAGGACTCTGCAAAGCCTCCAAACCATCATCAGCCGGTTCGTTTCCCTCCTCCCCCTCATCTGAGTCATCCGATACATCGGACCCGGCTGTCGGACCCACAGGCTGGCCCTGAGTCACAACACCTGTATGGAGAACTAGTGCAGGGAAAGCGCCCCAGAGGGAGACCAGAGTTACGATATAAGGATATCTGCAAGAGGGATCTAAAGGCCTTGGGAATGGACATTAACAGCTGGGAAACCTTGACCTCTGATCGCTCAGCTTGGAGGCTAAAGACGCAGCATGGCCTTCTCCAATTCAAAGAGACACATGTGCGGCAGGCTGAGGCAAAGAGGCAGTCCCGGAACTAGTGAAATCTGGGGGCTGGCCAGGGGACAGATTGTATCTGTCCTCGGTGTGGAAGGGACTGCCACTCTCAAATTGGCCTTTTTAGCCACACCAGATGCTGCTTTAGGACCTCTTTCCAGAGCACGATACCATAGCCTTTTGAGACTGAAGGATGCCAATGATGATAAGTAAGTTAAATAATATCACCAACTTGTTTTGCCCATCCATGTCATCTACTTTTCCCTGTGATCCATAACGCCTATGCTGTGTAGTGCCCACCTGCAGAATTGCTCACCTGTGCACCCCTACCCTCCACCTGTAGTTCTTTCAGTCATAGTCACATGAGGTCCTCCCAAAAAGACCTGCACAGTCCTGGGGTTAAAGAAAGCAACCAGGGACTTCTGGTTTCCCATTGTGGCTGCTGGGGATGCTGGAAGGTGAGCTCCATCTTCCGCGTTCGGTTTCACTCTGCTGGGGGACCCTGGAAAGGGTTGAAAGTTGTCTTGTAGGGGTGATGAGCTTGATCACGGTAGGGCAGCAGCCCTTCCTCTTGATCCGGGGCAGCCTTCTAAGCCGGCAAAGACTGGCCATATTAATATGGCCCAAACTTACCACCAAGCACTTCAAAAGCAACGTGGATGAAACTGGGTGAGATCCGATCTTCTCTTTACCCTAAGTACTTTCTTTTCCTATAAAATTTGTCTGAAGTATATCTTTCCCCCTGTGAGAAGAGAGGGAAGGGAATTTCTATCCCACCCTCTAAGAATAGTGGCGACTGACTACCCAGGGAAATTAAAGCACTAAGAGAACAACTTTAATCTAATTGGATTTATATGTTCCTGAAATTTGGGGACCAAAAATTTTCCTATTTTATTGGAGACTTTTGCGTTTATCTACAAAAAAGAAATAAAATTGGAAAAAGGATTATAAAAATTTTGGACTTAAAAATCTTAAATGGCATCGGTGACATCTTGTGGCGAAGTTTGGTATTATTGTTATTTCCTAAAAGAGACTTGGTTCGAAGCCCAGACCTTAGATAAGACTCTTCTGACCTTGGCATCACCTGTGAGAAACTCAGCTGTAAGAGAACAGCTGGGCAGCATAACTGGCCTACTTGAACTGTGAATGTAAACCTTTACTGACTTTCAGAATTTTATGTGGGGAATTGCCTTCCTATCTCTTTATCTGAGGAATATTGGTTACTATATGAGATGATGAAATACTTTGGACTATAAAATCTTGCTTGACAAGCAATTTTTATTATAAAGACTATTTATAAACACGTGAAAGAGATGGATGAAGACCAGGAAGAGATCCTTTCCATGTTGAAACCAATATATGAAACCATTCTTTCAGCTTGTGATAAAATAAGACCTAACATAAAAGATCAGGATGCCAGCTTAGACACACAAAACCAAACTTTGACTACAACCAAAGAACTAACAACACAAAAGATAACAGAAGAAGTGGAACAATCAAATATTAAGGTAGAGGACTCAATTGACCAACAAATACAGTTAATGGAAAATCCAAAAAAAGGAGTGACAACACTGAAAATGGAAAAGACTTTCTATGTAAATCAGAAGAAATTTGAGAAAGAAGAACAGATTGAATGGAAGATAAACATATCAGGGGAATCATGGGGAATTGGAATAAAATAGGGAGACAACTTAATGAATACAAAAAATGGCAATTAAGTGGTGTTCTTTATTTCAAATAACATATATAATAATAGAGATCTATTTAACGATCTAAAAGCACTGATATGGAAGCCTAGTTGGCAAAGGAAGAAAGCCAGAATAAGGCTGAAAAAATGGGGGTTTTGATTTATTAGAGGGGATTTCATATTATTAATTAGATGGTTAAAGGGAGAAGTTGAGATAAGGGTCATTAAATTTAAAATATTTGGAAATTAGTTGAAGGATTTTATCTGTTTAATATTTAAAATTAGACCTTAAAAAACAATTAATTATTATGAATACGTTTGATTTATTGATTAACCCAGGTAATATATACAATGGTTTTGATTTATTAAAGAGGATATTGTATTATTAAGTACATTTAATATGGTGGGAAATAGCTAACTTTTAGGAAATAGAACAAGATTATATTCGAATGGATAAAATGTGTATTTTGGATATTAGATTCTGTTATGAATTGAGATAAGGGAAATCTTGGTTACCTAAAGCCTGAAAATTATAAATATTAAAGGTTAAATTGTAATATTGATGGGAAACTAAAAATTGGGAAAAAAATTAATAGGATATGGATTGTTTATGAAGATTGAATGTAAAAAATAAGATATGTATCGGCTAAAATTTATTGATAAATGTAATAATGATGTTTTTATTGAGTTGATATAATAAGAACTGTATTAGCTTAAATACGAGACAGTAAATGTTAAGGGAAAAAGAGAGGAAATATTTGATGTTGTAACTTGAGATTTGTACTAAAGATTTTGTTATTTATTTATTTATTTATTTATTTATTTATTTATTTATTTATTTAAATTTATATACCACCCTTTTCCTGAAGGACTCAGGGCAGTTTACAGGGCAAAATTAAAACAATACAATATAAAAATTAAAATTAAATTAAATCAATAGCCCCAAAATTTAAAATTAGAATTTAAAAACCTTAAAACCCCTCAGTCCAGGCCAGCTAACTCAAAAAGCCAGGTTTCTAGGTCCCGGCGAAACGAACAAAGGTTGGGGGCGATCCGGAGTTCCACCGGCAATTGTTTCCATAGGGCAGGCGTGCCCACAGAGAACGCCCTCCCCCTGGGGATCGCCCACCAGCATTCCCTGACCGGCGGGACCCTGAGGAACTATTGATTAACCAGCCACCACGTTGCTTTTTAAATACTTAAATGTAAAATTGAAAAATTAATAAAATACTATATAAAAAACCAACCAGGACTGCTGGCATTGCCATCATTAAGTGATATTGTCATTTGTCACTACACTTTATAACTGTATTGCTTAGGGACAGAAATTATGATCCATCATAACCCATGGATTACCTGTACATCATTATAATTCAGATTTTTCATGATTGGAGCATATTATAAGCCCAGTAAAATAAATATGTAAATAATAGTGGTGTCCCACAATTTTTTTTACAAAATAATCAATTGGCTACTAAAAGGTAAAGGTAAAGATTCCCCCGCAGATGCGTGCTAGTCGTTTCCAACTCTAGGGGCCGGTGCTCATCTCCGTTTCAAAGCCGAAGAGCCAGCGTTTGTCCGAGGATGTCTCCATAGTCATGTGGCTGGCATGACTAGACGCCAAAGGTTCACGGAACGCTGTTACCCTCCCAACATAGTGGTCCCTATTTTTCTACTTGCATTTTTACATGCTTTCAAACTGCTAGGTTGGCAGAAGCTGGGACGAGTAACAGGTGCTCACTCTGCTACGCAGCACTCAGGATTCGACCCGCCAAACTGCCGATCTTCTGATCGACAAGCTCAGCTTCCTAACCCACTGAGCCACCATGTCCCTTTACAATTGGCCACTAGAGGGCAGCAAAAAATAGGTAGGTTCAGTGTATTTTGGTTGCTCTTCTTTTATTTCCTTTAGATTTTTAACCCACTCTTTTTTCATCTAAACCTTAAGGTAACAAAAATATTCCTTTCTGCTCTTATTTTCTGTACAACAACAACAATCCAAGGAGGTGGAATTGGGCTGAGAGAATAACTGATCCAAAGTCACCCAGCTGTTTTTTCATGGCTAAAGCGGGACTAGAATTCACAGTCGCCTTAATCAATACACTAAACTAGCTCTCACCAAGCTTTCTTGTGGTCAGCTGGAGTTATCCAACCCAAATTTTATCCCTGGATAATGGTATTGGAGACATTGAGCTTAAGAAAATACTTTATTGCAAAGGTGGTTCTACCATTCAAAGTACATTGAATAAAGTAACTGCAGAAACTGGAATTCTGATCTCCTTTGTAGCGAGAGTATGTTGAATGCAGAGGAGGGTCTATCTTTAACATGTGTAGGAATCCCTGTGACTACCTGCCCTATAGTTTAGCACAGATAGAACTGGTGTTCAAGATAAAGAATGATGGCTGTGTGGTGACAATTTATCATGAGCTTTGGGTTGCACTAAATGTCAGTTAAGGCAGCAACTACTTTTAAGTCAGACAAGAAATCTACTCATAGGAAGAGAAGAAAACGCAAAGAAACTGTCTGTGAAAGCTAAAGTTCTGGTGTCCATCACAGCCAAAACAGAACTGTAGAAAAGGCTCCTAGCCCAGTAACTGCACAGAAAATGGTGTCCCCAGAACAGAACTGATCGACCAGTTGAAAGCAATTGGCAAAACAAATCATTGACACCAACTAGGTCCTCAAGTCTTGGTCCTCTTCCATGCACGTTAGGATGACCACATGAAATGACTTGTGATATAACATTCAAAACATTTATTCTACACCAATACACCCAAACCTATCTTTGGGCTGCCTTAGCAGCAATTTGTTAGGGGATATAAGTGACTGTGAAGACATCTCTTCAGGAAATGGAAGAGGGCCATTACATATGTACAAACAGAGAGGCAACACATATATATCTCCCTAGATTAGACCCTTTGATATTCACAGTCAAAAAAATAGAGCCAATGCAGTGCCGGTTTGTGGTTAAGGTGCTGGATTAGAAACTAGAAAAGTATGAGATGTAGTTCTTTTTTAGGAAAGAAGACTTTGGGGCAGTCATTCTGTCTCAGCCAACTCATTGAACAGGATGGCTGTTGTGGGAAAAATATGAGGTAGGGAGCATCATGTACTTACATCATTTTAAGTTGTGCAAAATAAAGGTGAGGTATAAATACAATAGCAACAGCAATAACAACATTTATTCTTCAACCCAATTGCTCCCTGCAGAAAAGGAACATGCTACTTTGTGATACAGATGAAACTGGAGACATGTCCTCTGGACACTGCAGATAAAAAAATGAATTTCTTGAATCACTGATTCAAGAAGCTTTCAATTTATACGTAGATCACATTTTAAAATTTTGGCATATAATAGTGTTTGCATTGTGTTGAACTGCCAGACTTGTTTAGAAGTTACATAATACTGGCATTGAAACTATGAGTTTCCATTACGAGTTACCCACATATTTTTAAAGCATTTGAAAATAATTTTATATTTCTTTTTTTTTTATTTTTTTATTTTTTTATTAAATTTATTATTTAAAAACATTGGACACAGTACCAGCGAGCTGACAAACCTTTTTGTCTACAATGTTTAAATATATATATATATATACATGTATATATGTACATCAAAAATACACTTAAATACACTTAGATTACAAATCGGTGAAATACCACAATATTTAAAACAGTGAGCTAGTCTGTAAAACCTAATAGAGACCTTTCTTTTTATCCATCCAAAGATACAATTTGTTCCAAATTCTATAATAGTCTGATTGATCTTTATTCTTTAATTCCAAAGTTAATTTGTCCATTTCAGCGCAATCCCAAATTTTCCTAATAACCTCTTTTTGTCCTGGGATCTCATTCTTTTTCCATTTTTGCGCAAATGATATTCTAGCTGCTGTGATAATATGGATCGTTAAGTATAGCACATCTTTAGGATATTTCTCTTTCGTGATTCCCAACAAGAAAAGTTCTGGACTAAACTCCAGATCTTGTTTCAATATTTCTTTCAGCCAAATCCAAATCATTCTCCAAAATTTTTGTGTTTTACTGCAAGACCACCACGTGTGGAAGTATGTGCCTATCTCTTCAGAACACTTCCAACATTTGGGAGATGCTGTTGTGTACATTTTTGCTAAGCGGGCTGGGGGAAGATGCCATCGGTAAAACATTTTAAATAAATTTTCTTTATACGATGAGGCCAGTGTTATCCTTTTATTCCTATCCCAAATTGTTTGCCAAGTATCTAGGTCGATGTTATGTCCTAAATTGTTAGCCCAGATCAACATGGGGTCTTTCACTTGCTCTTCAAACAGCTTATATCCCAAAAGTAATTTATAAAAATTCCTTATTTGTTTAGAGTCCGGTCCCAATAATATTTTGTCCAATGCCGTTTCAGAGGTATATATCCCCCATTCATTTTTATCCTTCCTAAATCTCGATTGGATTTGTAAGTAGGCCCACCAATCGAGTTTTATACCTTGTAAATAATTTTATATTTCATACACATGGTAAACATGCTACAATTAGCTAAAGTCCATGTGTTCTTGTTTACTATATCATTTCAAAATGCATTATTGCTTGTAAAAAGTATATGGTTGAACCACGATGGAAATATAAATCTGTTCCAAATTGCTTGAAGCAGATTTTGGAGAAGGGCAAAATCATTCTAGGGCAAACAATTATAAAGGTAAGTATGCTAGATTTGTATGGCTTGTTTGTTTATTTTGTTTAAGTGGTTTTTTTTAAAGAAAAAGTAGTAGTTAGGCAATATTTAAATTGAGTTGCAATCAGTACAGTTCAAAATATGTAAATATTCTTGTGTGTTTACTAGGTTATTCTCTTTGTTGATGAAAAATGTGAACAATGGCAAGCATCCAACTGCAATATTTTGATAATATATACATTAAGAATATCTTTATTATACTCTTGTTTTTTGACATATCCATTTCTTTCAGAGTTAAAGTCACAGTATGTGCTAAAGTCACAATCTTGTGGAGGTTTTTACTCGGATTGAGATTTCAATAGGTTCATTAAAATAATTTGGATTTGTTCTATGCTATGGTCTCTTTTAAAAACAGACTGCAAAAATTAAATCTCGATGGAGAAAAAAAATTACATTTATTTTAAAGTGCACATCAGCTATAAGGATTGGACACTAGGAAAGAAAAAAAAATTATTCCTTTTGAAAAATGTCAGTTTATTTTCATAACTGATATTCCAAGACTGAGTTCACGTCTAACACAACGATATGATAAACCATGCAGTCTTTCCGGTGATATAAAGCTGTAATGATAATTATAGTCAAATATCTTCATCAAATATAACAAAATCATGCCAAAATTATATTACTGTGCTTCGCTGGATGGTATTATTGGTCTATTCTGACATATGGTTAGAATTATCAGGTACCTGGTAAGACTAAAATATACCTTTCAGTCACTTCCGGTGGCTATGATTGTTTTGCTAACCATCGTTATTTCAAAACTTTATGAAAAGTTAGTTGCCTTATATTCTGCAGCATATGTGATGATTTCCTGATTTAAAAAAATAGGCAAGCCACTTTGGTGGAGAGGCTAACGTCTTCACTAGCAGACTGTCAGCAAAACTCATTAATCGAAATGACAGTCCTTTTAAGATTTTGAAGCCAAAATATCTTCAGATGTTGAACTTTCAGAGCAGTTTTAGAAAATGTAATTGTGTGCAAATTCTACATACTATTTTATTACTATTTCTAATCTGTGTTGAAAATGTGGTGCAAAAACAATAAGAAAAAATAAGTACCATAATCTAATAAGCTAATGCTGGAAATTGATAAAGACATGGCGATTGCTTGTGTAAGTAATACAATATTTTTCAAATACCAATGCTAGCCTACCTCAGACCAAACTATACAGATATGTGATAATCATAAGTGACCAACAATTAAGTTAAAGCCAAGATTCAATTATTTAAGCTCAGCTAGGTGGCAGCATCTACCAGACAGTTGAACCCTGTGAGTCCTTGGGTGAGAGAACTGTCACAAATCCCGGAGCTTTAATCAAAAGTGAAAAGCCAAAAATGTGTGTTCTAGGAAAAGGCAAAGCAAAAAGAAGTCCCAACAAAGAAGAATATTTGTACCTCAGGGTTGAAATGAGGCATCCTTGGTGTTATCTGAACTTGGTTGTTTTCTTGCAGACCTTTCATTACCCAGACTAGGTAAAATCATCAGTGCTAGTTAATCTACTTAGAAACATTCGTAAGAAAACAAGGTTCGGAGAACACCAGGAACCCCTTAGAAAGAAATCCATATTGTTGCCAAAAACAATATGAAATCAACATGAATTGAATCTGACTTGAAGAAGTCTTGACTTCACAATCTTGTATCTGATAAGATTTGATCTAAACCAGACATGTCAAACACAAGGCCCGAGGGCCAGATGCGGCCCGCGGTTTCATGTGGCCCGCGAAGCCATCCTGGAAACAGTGAGGGAACAGCCCCCACTGCCTTGGCCCTGGACCAGAGACCCTTCTGCCAGAGACCCTCAGATCTGTCCCACTCCTGCCCAGGCCCCCATAGGCACCCTTGATGCAAACGATGTAGAGCTGGCCACGCCCACCCAGTAGGCCACACGCACTCTAGCCACACCCACCCAGTAGGCCACGCCCACCCTGGCCATACCCACCCGGCCCCTTGAGGGCAACCGCAATGCTGAAATTGAGTTTGACACCCCTGATCTAAACCAAACTAGCTGATCAGTGCTTATATATGCAAAAGTTAGTGCGGATCATGGGATAAGACCTAATCCAATAAGATGAGATCAACAATGTCAGTAGCATATTAAATTACTAATCGTATGTTTGACTGGACCAGTATTGTTTTTATTTATCATCTAATGAAAAGATCATGAATCAAATTGGCATGTTTGGTAGCTCTGATAACACGTAGGTTTGAGTATGCAAAAATATGTAAGAGCTGCAAATAAATTTGCAGCTTCCTATTTGGCTTTTGAAGAAAAACATGGCATGGATGAATGGATAGATAGATAGATAGATAGATAGATAGATAGATAGATAGATAGATAGATGATAGATAGATAGATAGAAGTTTCCCTATTTAAATATTCTGCTGCCCATCTGGAAGCTTCTTAATTTTTGCTTCAAGGTATTGTGTCTGAGGATTCAACACAGGATTCAACACAGTCATCCAAGAATTTGTATTTTTGCTTCCATACAAATAGTAGAGAGTGGAGTAGAGATTGAGTAGAATGCAGCTGTAGGATATATTTTGGGTAGGAGCTAATTGACAATTTCTCTGCCAAGTGATAACAGCCTATCTTTCAGGCCATGCTGTGTTTCTGGCTGAGTGAAATAGTGATTGTCTGAAAATTAAGACAATCAAGTGAAGGCTATATTCTTTGCTTTTCCTTTGATAATGATGGGTAATGCTTACTTAGAAGATTACATTTCTAATTAAAAGCTGCATTTTAGCTGACCAAAGGCTTTATTTTGAAGCTCAGCACATATGACAATTTAAATCTACACACGCAAAAGTAAGCATTTTTAAGTTAATGTGGCCTGTGCATAGGACTACACTGATATCCAATCAGTTTAATTATAATAACTAAATATTGCATGTTGGTGTTTGCTTTTGAATATTGGATTATTATGGGGTTTGAACAGATGTTGCTGCGTTTGAGCAGAATATTTTGGCAAAAGTCATGGCAAGAGAAAGAGAGTCTTGAGGGTTGCTTTGCTTTAAAAATTTCCTGCTACATAATTTTTCTATGTTACAAACTTCCAAATAATTTCTATAGATTGGCAGGTTTTTATCACCTAATACAACCCAATCAGTAGAGCAACTTTTATAGTACCCCTTTATTTTATGATTTAAAGCAGATGGATTCAATTCATTTTACATACTCAATTTTACATTTACATTTTCTTGATTCTTCATGTATTAACCCTTGGCTGTCATTTTGTACAATACTGTGTATCAATTCATCTCTGCCTGTTTTTGAAATTCTTATTGAGAGGAGCTCAAGCGATGTAGATAGGCAATGCAGAACTGCAGAATATGCTCTTGTCATTATTTGCAGAGTATCTACGACCACAACGGAGCCCAAAATTTCCATGGTTAAATAAGACAATTTTTAAGTTAGTTTTGTCCCATTTTATGAGCTTTCTTGCCACAGTTGTTAAGTGAATCGCCACAGTTGATAAGTTAGTAATGCCGTGGTTAAGAGAATCTGGCTTCCTCTTTGATTTTGCTTGTCTAACACATGATCTTGGGACACAGCAGCGGTCATAAGTGTGAGTCAGTTGCCAAGCATTTGAATTTTGATTACGTGATCATGGGGATGCTACAAAGGTCGTAAGTGTGAAAAACGGTCATTAGTTGATTTTTTCAGTGTCTTTGTAACTTTGAACAGTCACTAAATAACTTGTAAGTGGAAGATTACCTGTAGAAAAGTAGTATAATGTAGCTTGTTTTCCTGTTCCGCCAGAATCCTCTGATTTTTGCAACAGGCAGTTAGGTCAATTTTTTCCCTTGGGGAATGGAAAAGTCAGTGCTGTACTACGTACTATTCTTCATTAAATTGCTTCCTTCTATTAGGTAAAGGTAAAGGTTCCCCTGCACATGCATGCTAGTCTTTTCCAACTCTAGGGGCCGGTGCTCATCTCCGTTTCAAAGCCAAAGAGCCAGCGCTTGTCCAAGGACGTCTCCGTGGTCATGTGGCCGGCATGACTGGATGTCAAAGGAGCACGGAACACTGTTACCTTCCCACCGTAGTGGTCCCTATTTTTCTACTTGCATTTTTATGTGCTTTCGAACTGCTAGGTTAGCAGAAGCTGGGACGAGTAACAGGCGCTCACTCTGATCGACAGGCTCAGCGTCCTAACTCACTGAGCCACTGCGTCCCTTTTTCCTTCTATTAGTGATATTTAAATGACCATCAGAATGCAAGTAATCACTGCAAGTATCTTATTGCAAAACAATAAAGAAATATCTTTGCAGAGCAAGGCCAAAATAGTCTGCTTAATTAGTTATATATAGTTACACTGATTAAAATGTATTATTCTAAAGGAAAATAGTTTACCCCAGATTAGCCATTTAAAAGAGATTGAACTGAATGCCTGCATTTGGCAATGGCCAATGCTGTAGGCTACAGTTCAACATCATAATGGTTTTCCTGAATTAATTTTCACTGTACATTATTGAACAATTGCTGTCATGCCAGATACTGAATTTAAGCAAGGCTGCAATTATGCAGGGATTTTTTATTAGCACATGAAAAACAAAGCATCACCTCTTACAACTACAAATGCTAAAGACAGATTTAGTCTTACTGTAATTGCTCAAGATAAGTGATGAAATCTCTTATACAGAGAGGTGCTGGAAGGTGATGGAACATACATATTTTCTTCGAGATTTCTAATCATCTTAAAATGGATCCCAAAACTGGAGGTAACATAGAAAGTCATTTTCTATGAGCAGTTACAGAGCAGCAGCTGAGTGGACAATAATGATGACCAGATGCAAATGACATAGAAGATGTTCTGCATACTGGAATTTAGAGCCAATTTTCATGCTTTCTAGGAAGAAGCAAGCTCTGTGGCAGCCTTTTGAAGTAGGCAAGATTGAGATACAAAAGTAGCAGGGTTTCCAAGAACGTTGTTTCTTCTTACAGGGTAAAATAACAGAATCTTATAAGTCGACAGAGTTTCTTATACTGAACGATAAGGCAGTGTAATTTATTTCTCAAACCTTACACTTTCTCAGGACTGAGTTGTCATTTCTCTGCTCTTAACAGTTTTTATACTTTTCCCACTTCCTAAGGTCAAATCTACTTTCTTTCATACTCTGTATTTCAGGGGAATAAAAAGAGATCATTGAAAAAAGAAATAAGGCCATTTAAAGCAAAGGGCCAGAGAACATATACAGTACTGTGTCCTGCAAAAAAACCTATTGTTCAGCTATTAGGAACTGAAACAAATGTATGCTGAGGGAATTTATTTGCTTGTGAAATGGGCTGTCTTCGGGTCAAAAGGCATATATGTGAGAGAAAAATTTCCAAAATTTACAAGTTTGTTAACAAATATCATTTTCTATTAATCCATGTAGGGATATAGGGTATTGCAAAAACAGCTACATTATTTCAATGGACGTTGAAAATCTAGGAAGCTCAAGCACAATTGCAAAGAATTCCAGAAGCAGTGGAAGACCATGGAAAAAGTCAATAAGGGTTATAGCACACAAAAAGTATTAGCGAAAATGAAAGAAGACACAGAGGAGATAATAAATTCATTTATAACTGCTGCAAAGAAGTTTGGAAGCCATTTCTTTGTCCTTTTCTCTCTTATTTCTTATTTACTTAACACTTTAGTTCACTTTTCTTTTCCTTCTTTAAAAGTATTTTTACTCGGTAAGAACATTCAATAAGATTAATAATCATTAAAAAAATGAAAAAAGGAAACGGATGGAAAAATAATCTCTGGATAAGATAATGGCTATGGAAAGAGCACAGGGTCTTTTACTGCCACTGGAACTATCAACAGTTATTTAAAACGTTGGTAGTGGTAGAGGCTCTGCAGATGGTGATTGGTTGGCTCACTGGAAACCCAGCTCAGTGATGCAACTGATACACCGAAAAAAATATATCAAAGAACTGGAGAAGATGTCAGAGACTGATCTGGACCTGCAGATCAGCTGTGCATCTGCAGCGACAGCAATGAGCAGTGATGTGTGTTTGACTGGAGATGCTGCCAATCAGCTGCTAGGCCCTAATTTGCTGGCTGGTGGCACTGCGTGCTTGTTCAGTTGTGGAAAAGGCATCTGCTATTGACTGCTGAGTGTTGGTAATGGCAGTGAGCCATTACTGGCTTCAGATGCTGGATTGCTAGGGGGGCGGGCGGCAAGTACTAGGAATAGAAGCAACAGGAACAGGGTCAGATTGACAGCTGAGTTGAAGGTTAGCCAGAATCCTGCAGGTTCTATAGAATCCATAAGTGGTGGCTATCTTAGTTTCCACACGTCGTGTCATTGGGATTGCAGGAAAGTGGTCATTGGATTGTCTGTTCCAATTGCTAGCAGGGCCTTTTACATTGTGTCTGTCTGCAGCATCAGGAATCTAGGTTCTGAGAAGACTAGGACTTTCGATCTGTAGTTTAGAAAAATTGTAGAAGTTCTTTCCAGACGGGGGGGGGGGGTGCAACTGTGGCTTACTCCCTTGGTGTCAAACAATGGTGGCAATGTTGTCCTCCTTAGATCACCCCAGGCCAAAGTTGGTATGGAGAGGGCTGTGTGAATTCCCTGATAGGTCAGGATGTATGTTGTGACATGTATGGTGATGAAAATCTGGCATGCTAAGATTACCACTGATTGCAGAAGAAGATGCAGATAAAGGATTCTGACAAGCTAGCTGGTCTGGGAGTGGCAGTTTAACATTTGAAAGTTGAATAGGATATTTGGACCTAGGGAGAGATTAGAGGATTTTGACAAGTTGGTTTGATGCAGAGAAGGGGCACCTTCCAACCTCTGGGCTCCGTTCTGGTATGGCCCTGGGTTTAGGCTGTGCCTCATTTGTGCCAGGTTAGCTTATAATAGGTTCTTATCATGGATGAAAGAGCTGGCTTAGTGTGCATTAATGAGCCCTAAGGGAGGGGCCTTTTCTCAGCAATGTGCCCACCTATGAAAGAATCTGGCACTGAGTTACAGGAGGGAGAAATAAAGAGAAACTTGAATCATTGCTATGCAGGAAGCGGCACAGAAAGGATCCTCTCTTGTGCCTGTTGTGTTGTCACTATGGAATAACATTCCCCCTCCCCATCCAGATGACTTGATCCTGCTTGCTTTCTGAAAAGCTCTTAAATATCTGGCTGTCCCCCAGTTACTGAGTCAGGAGACTTTGTAAATCCACCTTGAATCTACCACTGGGCCTCTGATGCAGCGTCTTTTATTATATTTTAGGTTTTGTTCTATTAAATTGTCTATACAGCCCTGACTCACATGTCAAGTGGGAAGCTATCTGAACTAAATGGATAAAGAAGTAAACAAACCAACTGCTGGTATGCTGTATGAAGATGACAATATGGTGATAGAAAAGGCAGAGCAGCCTTGACTCAATCTTGTAGAAGAAGAATTTACATGTTCTACCAGGGCAACTGTAACAAGAATGAATGGGCAGGGTTGAAGTCTAGGGTTTATACAAACAAACAAACAAACAAACAAACAGAACACCTGTTTATTTTAACTAGGTTTACAGGGCCAGATGAGCTGTATCCTAGAGTAGCAAAATAAATAAATAAAATTAATGGATTGGCTAATTGTTTACCCATTGTGCCTGACTCATCCTGGCGGCTTGAATGAAATGTCAGACAATTGGCAGAGTACGTATATAATATTTATTTTCAAAAAGGGGAAGTGAATAGCGCAGGGAATTACAACCAATCAATCTAACTGTGATAGCTGGGAAGATTCTGGAGAATGAACAATGTGATAATTACTTGAAGTCATCATGGATTTGTCAAAAATATTTTTCGAGGCTATTTTTTGACTGGTAATATCCTTTGCCAATTATGGGAATGCTGTAGGCCGGATATATTTTGATTTTAGCAAAACATTTAATAAAATGCTCTGTATTATGTTGAGTAGCTGGATAGTGTGAACATTAACATAGCTGACTCAAAACTCATTCTCAAGTACTGATCCTTGATTACTCATCAAACTGGAATGAAGCATTGTGTGGGGTGCCACAAAGTTCAGCCCTGAATCTCATACAAACCTACAGCTACTTATAGAATGTAGCTGTGCTGTATTTATCCTGTATGTTGGGCTCTAGCAATGCTTGTAAGGATTAAATATTCTAGTATATCACTCAGAAGAAAATAGAGGTCAAAATGAAATTATAAAAATACACTTGGGGTTTTTCATCCTTGTAAGATCATGGCTGGAACAAAAAAGAATAAATTTTACGCTTTATTTAAACTCATAACTGAAAATATCATTGAATGGAATGCTCATAAAGATACTATGTATCTACCAGGATCATTTTAACCAAAGAATATTTTATCACAAATTCCTAGGAGGTTTATTCTAAGAATCCAAAATAATACGCACTGGTTCACAGAGATATTATTTAATCTAAAAGAAAACATGGCATAAAGTACTGCTATTTGATTTTTCACTTTCATATTAGTAAAATATTTATATATATTTTAGCTTGGATTTTCATGCTTGGGGCTGTTTTAAGACCAGAGGATGTGTAGTTATGACTCAGATACTCATAAGTCACAATGCAGTATCCTGCAAGATCTTGATCTTCAAAAGGCCAGGAACTTTCAGGACCTTGGATAGCACAGAACATCCTTTTCTCATAGTAGTGTTGTAGTGTCATAGGAGTCCTACTCCTTCTGAATGTTGACACTGATTCTTAAAGAACCATGACTATTTCTTGAATGTTAGAGGGGGGGGTGAATTTTGGGACAGATTTGGGAGATGGGCTGGGAGAGGAAACTCACAATTATGAATCTCAGTCCAGAGTTAAGAATCCTGTTAGGGATGTTGTTCTGGGAGTGATGCTGAGTGCTCATTTCAAAGTTGAATGCATTTTGCATCTTTGGAGACTGAATCTCAGGAGAAATGACAACAAGATCCCAAAGAAGTAAATGTTTTACATTCATAGAATGACCTATAATATAAGATAGCTGGGGAAAAAATAACCACCCAGAGTGGCTTTCAATAGTGAGCTGACTGGCATATAAATTATTATTTTAAATAAAATAAAATGTCCAGAAGGCTATTAAGTAAACTTTTATTTTATGTTCCAAAACCACTATTTTTTTCTAAAACTATATGGATTATTTTTATGCATTACTATAGTTAGTTGAAACTCATGGACTTCAGTGGGAACTAAACAGATTTATCCTGAACTTGGTGTCTTAATTTGAGAATTGTGATCATTTGAAAATCTAAATTTTTATAAGATTATTATTAATTTTTTAAATTTTAAGAGGTGGCAGGTTTCACAATAGATCTATACTGCAGTTTGTCTTTTGCATGCCTGAAGTTTCCAGCATAGTAATATAGCTATTCATAAGTAGCTTTCTTATAATGACACTATTACCCAATATCAAGTATTTGGCTTTCCAGGAGACACTGCAAATTAATCTGTATACAAGTTTTCATCATTATGTGACTTTAAGTTAGTTTTTTTTTAAAAAAAATTATTTCTTTGCAGTGAACTTATTTTGTCCAGTATTGATATTGATGCAACTGGAATGTGGGAGTGCATGGTTAGCAATTCCTACGGAAGCATTTCTAAGCAGGTGGAAATTGTTGTATTAGAAACTGCTGCACCTTATTGTCCTGCTGAGAGAATAATTAACAATAAAGGAGACTTCAGGTAAGATTTTCTTTTTTAAAAAAATATTTCAGTTATCAGATTACAATAATTTTCTTTTTTCTTGTGAAAACTACAGATTGCCTTTCCTGAACAGAAAAGTTTTTCAGACTGAGCATTTGGATTAGTAACTAGTCAAGTAAAACCAGATTATGCTGTATTTGTTTCTTGGGTCATGTTAGTTTTGAAAGCTTTATAGTTACAAATAGCAGTTATACAGTGGAACAAGCAAAAATAATAATTTCTCTGCATTTGCACATCAAAACAAACTATGGTTGGCTGGTTGCTAGTTTAACCTGTGTAAACCCACCTTTGGACTTTTTAAACCATGGCTTATTGTGAGTTATTCATCTTTTATTTAAAAGCGAAATCAACTTTGGCTCATTGCAGAGTACCAGTCCAGCTGATATATTATTCCAAAAGACAAAATGATTAGTTAGTAAGTGTTTTTCTATTTGAATTAAGCATGAAACCACTGTGAATTCTGAAGGAGACTTCATGATACCTCTTTACCTATAATCCTTCGTCCCTGGATAAAGAAAATGTTTTTTCTCAAATAACATTTTTCGTGAATCTTTCAAAATCTACTTTTATTTTTAGACACACATTACACATGCCTTTAATTTTGCTTTAGAACTATTTTAAGAAAGTTATATTCTTACCTTTTTCAGTGCCTTAGGAACAGAAGCTAATTCTAATATGTACAGTTTTTTTCCAAATATGAAGCACATAAATCAAACTATTTTCTGTACCTAAAAGGATCTGTTGCATATAAGAAATGTTGGTTTGAGTATTTCAAATAAAAGCTTCACAACCATGTAATCACTTATGAATCTGAAAAAAACAAAAAAAAACCAATATGACATAATTTATAGTGCTTCGCTGTATGTAAAACCCATCAATTATAATCAAGACTTTGAGTGGGCTTGAATTAGTTTTTTTTGAAGCCAGGCCATTTTAAAGAGCTGTTGAGACATACAGTATGTTAAGTCATGGAACAAAATTTTGAGCTTTATGAAGCAAAGATTTATCATATTTAATAGCTGCTGATACCAATATTAGTCATATAAATATCGCTTATAGGCTTATAGATAGGAGGACATTTTATGCACAGAGTTGGAAGCATACTGGCAAGCAAAACAACATAGAGCTAGTCAGAGTTGGGCAGTGAAAATTTCTAGTTTGAGGAGAAGCCAGAGGAATATTCTTAGAAGTGGAGGACTGTGCCAAACACTCAGAATATATACATAACAAAATCAACTTTATTAAGAGTAGAAAATATTGTTTTCCTAGTAGAGGAAGAACTCATTTTAAAATGCCTGAATAGTGGTTATAAAACTGAATAGTGGAATAAAATCTAAATGCTTTTGTTACTCTGTTTGCTGAATAAAAAGAGAAAAATATACAAGGAGTATCTTGATACGCTATCCCTTAAATTCTAAACAACCCACAAAGCTCATCATGCCCACAGTCCCCAACACACGCCTACAACCCCAAAATTAAATTTGTAATTTAATGTACTCGTGTGATATTGAGAGTGTGATTGCAAAAGACAAGACCTAGAATGTCTGGCCCTTAAGTTAATAGAACCACTGAACTATATCTTTCAAAGATCCCGGAGCACTGGGGAACTACCAGAGGACTGGAAAAAAGCTGATGTAGTTCCCATCTTCAAAAAAGGGAAAAAATGTATCCAGGAAACTACAGACCTATCACCCTGACCTCAATACTTGGGAAGATTCTGGAAAAGATAATCAAGCAACGAATCTGCAAACACCTAGAGGCAAACAAAGTCATTACCAAAAGCCAACATGGGTTTGTCAAAAACAGATCATGCCAGACAAATCATTGCATTCTTTGATCAAGTGAGAAAATTAGTGGACCAGAGGAATGCTGGTGATATAATTTACTTGGAGTTCAGTAAGGCATTTGATAAAGTAGACCATACCCTTCTACTTGATAAGATAGAAAAATGTGGGTTAGACAGCATCACCACCAGATGGATTCATAGCTGGCTGACTGGCCATGCTCAGCATGTGGTCCTCAATGGAACTGCATCTACATGGAGGGAATAAATAAATGAATGAATGAATGAATGAATGAATGAATGAATGAATGAATGAATGAATGAATGAATAAATAAATAAATAAATGAATAAGTGTGTAGTGGGGTGCCCCAGGGTTCTGTTCTGGGCCCAGGGCTCTTCAACATCTTCATCAACGATTTGGAAGAGGGGATAGATGGGGAACTCATCAAATTTGCAGATGACACCAAGCTAGCAGGAATAGCCAACACTCCAGAAGATAGGCTTAAGATACAGAAGGATCTTGACAAACGTGAACATTGGGCGCTATCTAACAAAATTAAACTCAATTGTGAAAAAAGTAAGGTTCTACATTTAGGCAAGAAAAACCAAATGCACAGGTATAGTATGGGTGGTACCTTGCTCAATAGTAGTAACTGTGACAGGGATCTCAGAGTCCTAGTGGACAATCACTTCAATATGAGCCAGCAGTGTGCTGCAGCTGCCAAAAAAGCCAACACAGTGCTAGGCTGCATTAACAGAGGGATAGAATCAAGATCACGTGAAGTGTTAATACTACTTTACAATGCCTTGGTAAGGCCACACTTGGAATACTGCATCCAGTTTTGGTCACCACGATGTAAAACAGATGTTGAGACTCTTGAAAGAGTACAGAGAAGAGCAACAAAGATGATTGGGGGACTGGAGGCTAAAACATAAGGAACTGTTGCTGGAATTGGGTATGTTTAATTTAATAAAGAGAAGGACGAGGGGTGACATGATAGCAGTATTCCAATATCTCAGGGGCTGCCACAAAGAAGAGGGAGTCAAGCTATTATCCAAAGAACCTGAAGGCAGGACAAGGAGCAATGGATGGAAACTAACCAAAGAGAGAAGCAACCTAGAACTAAGGAGAAACTTCATGACAGTTAGAACAATTAATCAGTGAAATAACTTGCCTCCAGAAGTGGTGAATACTCCAACACTGGAAGTTTTTAACAAAGAGACATTTGTCTGAAATGGTATAGGGTTTCCTGCCTGAATGGGGTTGGATGAGGTGACTTCCAAGGTCCCTTCCAACTTTATTACTGTAGTAAGTTGTGCAGATATATACTATACATGCGCCAGCAGAAGAGGCATGCTCTGGGCCTCCTGGCCAAGGAATTCTGGCTGGTGGGTCCAGGAGAAGAGCCTTTTCTGCTATGGGTCTTACCCTTTGGAACATCCTCCTCCCTCTCAGGTGAGACTTGCTCCCATCCTCATGGCCTTTCATAAGAGCATGAAGACTTGTTTCTGCCAGTGGTCTTGGGACCCCAACTAGGGAGTATCACACTGGAAGAGATTGATGGATGAAAAGGAGATCTCATCTGCCCCCGCACATCCCGCTCCCTCCCCCCCATCTTTTAATTGTAGTTGTAATCTTTCTCTGATTGCAATGCTATTCTATTGTTTTTAGAAATACTCATGTTTTATGGTTTTATAACTTTTTATGTTGTAAGCCATCCAGAGTCAGCCCAAAGTGAGATGGGCACAAACAAATTTAATAAATAAAAAAATAAAATAAACTTTGACCAAGGTCTATAAAAATCTGGGAGGGCTACAACTTGCTGATTTCTGCCCTACATTCTCCTGGGTGATTTTTTTTAGAAATAAATCATACTGGGATACTTACTAGCATATGAGAAAACAGTAAAGCTTCTTGCTACTAAGCGTTATGTTGTTCCTGAAGGCACATATTCTGTTCTATTTGCTTTAGAAAACATGGCATCTTTTTTTTTCATGCATTTTATAAAATTAAGGACTCTTGACTAAAACTATGACTAAGGGCTAAGGAGAGTTAGACTAAAATTTTCAGGATGGATCAAGTACAATATAGTTGGTTGGAAAGGAAATCATATGCCCATTACATTATCCTTAAGTGGGATATTCAGTCCTTAGCAGTATTTTGCTTAGTGTTTTCACTTTCCACTTAAAAAAAAACCAAAACAAAGTAAAAATATCCTTATTTCACCCAAAAGGTATTATGTTAAATATATGTGAAAGAACCATATGAGGAAAATCTTTGCTTTTCTTTGCAAAGTTCAAGACACGATTATCCCCAGGGATAGGCTGCTTTTATACTCGGCACAGAAAAGCTCAACCTGAGGTGCTCTTTAATGAGTCAGTTTTAAAATACACGAAATAAACTAAGTTGTAATGACTGCAGCTTTCATTAACCACCCTTCCACTCCATGGCTGATAAATGTCATCTCAAATAAATAATAAATAAATAAATGTTAAATAAATGTTCAGCTGAGATGTGAGAGGCCTTTTGCTGTTTCATTTTCTCTACCTCAGAAAACTGAAGGATTCATATTTGTTTCATTACTGATCATCATTCAAACATTCTGCACAAATTTATTTTAGAAACATGCATCAAAAGCATGCTGAGTCCGTATATTCCTTTGGCATTTCAAAGTAATGAAGGAATTCAGAATTCTAGAGAATATCTTTCGAGCTAAAGTTAACATTAGCACCTGAAGTGTTTTTGAAAAAAAATTCTCTTTTTGGATGAGTTTCCCTGCCAATAATGTATCATGAAAATGTCTTTGATCTTTTGATATTATGGCAAATACGTTGGAAGCAATCTATTACAAGCACAAAAGAAAACTGGAGGAAAAAAATCACCTTGTTTTAAAAAGAAAGACGCATTAAATAAAATGAAAAGGTTGACTCTTTTGAGCTGACAGGTCCAGGTGGTATGTGTAATTGAAATCTCGCTGCAAGGATTTGTAATGCAAGCTTCAGTGAACAAAAGCTATTATTATACGATCGTGGTTATGTTTGTTTTCTTTCTCCTTTCATAGTAAGATACTTTTAAGTGAGCAAAAAAAATGTCTGTGTCTTGGTTTTTCCAAATATTAACCATCAGTACTGAGAGGTCTTGTGTAGCATTCTTGTGCTATGGGTGCAAGCTAGTTAAAGAGTGATCCTGTCTGGAACTAAGGAGAAATTTTCTGACATTAAGAGCAATTAACCAATGGAAGAGCTTGCCTCCTGGAATTGTGGCTACTCAATTGCTGGAGGTTTTCAAGAAAGATTGGACATCCATTTGTCAGGGATGGTTAAGGATTGTTACCTTGGGTAAGGAGTTGGACTAGAACAGGGGTAGGCAACCTCGGCTCTTTGATGACTCATCGACTTCAACTTGGACTTCATCAGCTATGCTGGCTCAGAATTCTGGGAGTTGAAGTCCATGAGTCATCAAAGAGCCGAGGTTGCCTACCCCTGGACTAGAAGATCTCCACAGCCCCTTACAGCCTTATGATTCTAAGATAATTTTTAATTTGGTAGTTTTCAGATGAGTGGAAAATATTACATCAATATGCTGGCAGTCCAGGCTACAATTATAGAGAGTTATAGTCCCAGCATAACTAAAATTAATACCAGAATCCTAACACAATTCCTTAAATGCAGCTTACTTGGTCTGATTAAGGCTGTTCCTTAGTTTGGAGTGACACAAGAAAAGTTCCTGTGCTGCATGGCTCTGAAGGCAGGGGACCTCTTTCCATCTTAATGCCGAGATGGGATCAGAATGCAAAAGGGAGTCTAGGAAAAGCCTTACGTACTGCAGTGCCATAAGGTATCCCAAGACAATAAATGTTATACAGTTCAAATCTCAGCATAGATAAATGATTTTTCACCAATTTGCAAGGATAGCCCAATGGTGCACTCTTTCCCAGAATTCTCTAGACAATATGATCATTGCTGTGAATTTTGGGAATTGAAGTTCACATAATTGATCATTGATTTAAGACAGGGGTCCCCAACCTATGGGCCACGGTCTGGGAGCAGGCCGTGGGCTCTTGGCCAGTGGGCCGCGGAAATGGCTGGCTGGTGCATGCACACATGGCCATGCATTCCCCCTCAAGGCCCCATCTGCACCTGTGTGTGGTGCAAACGGGGACGGTAGTGCAGGTGTCTGTGGCCCATTTGCACATGCGCGAATAAGGCTAATAGCCCAGGCACAGATGGTGCATGCACAGATGGGGTGCTAGCCGCTGCCGTGGGTGTGCGGCCATTCATGCATGCTTACAGTGCTAGCACATGCTGCATGTGCAAATGGGGTTGCTAGTGCCGCACTAGTGTGTGTGGCCCCGTGCGCACCAATTTTGAAGCTGCTGTCCTTCCCTCTGGTCCATGAGCCCAGAAAGGTTGGAGACCTCTAATTTAAGGGATCTCTGTTCATAGACTCTGAGTGTGAAGCAAATGGGTGAAAAGCAACATCTCATCACTTTAATTCAAGTAACATACAATCTAGGAGTAGATCAGAAATGCTCTTTCATAATGCATTTTAATTACTTACAACATCCTTGCCATGATTAATTTTGTATGCACTGACTTTTATCTTCAGAATGTGTTATTTTAGTAGTTGTCAAATATGGAAAATAAGATCATTAGTTTCATATGTATGGTATTGCTTAGAAAATAAAATTCAATTTTGCCAATGTATTATATAGAATTATTGATCAGATATTTTCCTATACATGCTGATAATGTAAAAAAAAATTCTACAAATTCCTAAAGATTGCCAGTGCCACTTATGAACATGACTTGCTCCTCACCCAGGTTTTAAAGTTATATCTTCACTGGAGTGGAGAAGATTTCTTGGTTGACAGAATGTTACTGCATATTTTGCACATAATACATTATGAGGAAGGCTCTGTTCTATCCTTTTGCCTGACATAATAATTTTCTATACTGTATATGGAATTTTAGAGGGGAAGATAATGAGACAAAAAAATCATCATGGTGGCATTGTAAAATATTGATTATGTATGTGTGAGGGGAAATTCGAGAACTTGGTCTTACATTCATTAAAGAAAAAAGTCTTCATATTATAAAAGAAACTAAAATAAATATTCAGCTATACCAGGGGTGTCAAACTCAATTTCATTGAGGGCCTCATCAGCATTGCGGTTGCCCTCAGGGGGCCGGGTGGGTATGGCCAGGGTGGGTGTGGAAGTAAGCTTTGCCAGTTTTAAGACCAAAAGATCTAGCCTCTTTAATTGATAAATATACCAGTTAAAATGATTTCAAATAGAAGAACCCATTATTCAATATAAAGCAGGCAAGGGAATTGCTCTATGGGTTCTAGTTCAAGACAGATGATGTATTGCATTATTTATTACAAGGATGGGCAACCTGCAGCTTTAGGGTCTAATTTTAAAAATCCATTGCTAAGTTCAGAAGTCTTTTGCAAGCAAAAAATTCAATGCTCTAGTAACAACAAGCTTTTCATGTGAGGAGAAAGGAAGAGGGAAATGAAGACATCAAAAACACGCTCACCTAGAGGGTTGCAATTGAAGAAAGAAGTAGAAATTCTAGAAAGAAGACAAAAAATGGATACCTCTCCCTCTCCCTATATTTTTTATTCTGACCTTGGCCACCATTTGTTTTAGCTGTTCTCATCATTGGAAGTTTCCCTAAACAAATTTGTTTCCCTAAAGAAAATAACAGCTGTAATACTGTAGCTTTTGATCGGGGGAAAAACTTGTCTGCTCCTAGTTTACCTCTCATAAGTTCAGGGGAATATGCAGTATTCTGTAGGAAGTGTGCCTTAAGTTGGAACTTTATCTAATGTTAATGTATTAGCGTAGCATTGCAGTGGTGTAGTGTATGCCTTTAAAGCAGCGTTTCCCAACCTTAGGAACTTGAAGATGCGTGGACTTCAACTCCCAGAATTCTGGGAGTTGAAGTCCACACATCTTCAAGTTCCTAAGGTTGGGAAACGCTGCTTTAAAGCATACACGGAAATGTCAGCACAGCAGGGGACTGGACAGCTCCAGGCTATAACCGCTTTGGCGGGAAAGCCTGAATAGAGCGAGTCGTTGACAGCCCCAGGGCATGGTCAGCTCTGGTGGGAAGCCAGGGTTTAAATCCATTGGCCACCTGCACTGGCGGGAAGCCCAGGTTTAAATCTATTGGTCACCATTCACCTGGGCAGGTATAAAGAGACACCAGGTAACCCCTTTGCTCCAGCTTCATTTCTGACTCAATAAAGAAATACTACCCAGCTCAAGTGTCCGCCTCTCCGTTCAACCACACGACATTGCAAGTAGCTTATTTGTATTTTTTTCACAGGTGGCCTAAAACTGTGGCAGGTGTAACTGCTTACCATTCATGTTTTCAGCATTCCCTAAGATCAGCTTCCTTTCTGAATGGGAAAGAAGAGTTAAAAGCGTGGCGTAATTGTAACCGTACAGGTTGGTGGGCCGAAGAAGATTATTCTAAATGTCCTTATTCACAGGAAGTAACTCAAATCCTTCATGCTTTCAGTCAGGTAAACCACACTGTCATGCACAGAGTTTATTGTATGTGTAAATGTTACACAGTTCTTACCAAGTTTCTGTAGAGAAAGCCTTTGCTATCTTAAGCTGTATAACAAGAATAGATTCTGAACTATCCAAACATATATACTCAGTGGTAGCATTCAAATATCTGAGCAACCGGTTCTCTGTGTGGATGCCGCTTCTGGAAGTCCATTCTGGACCTGGGCAACAAAAAAATAGCTACCGGTTCGGCCAAACTGATGCGAACTGGCTGAATCCCACCACTGTATATAGTATAACTCTAGTTGTATTCAACTATTTTATTTTGAAATAAGCATAAATAGATTGTGACATTGATTCAAACATGATTTTCATGGTACTATTCCTTATCTTTAATATTCATTTAAATTATTGACACTGGATCAGTATTCATGGTGCTGATAAATGGTTCTGTCAGGGGAAAGTTGCTTGACAAAAAAATTATTTAAGTTACAAGTATTGGACCTTTAAGTATTTAAAACATAGTGTTCTTATTAGACAATTTAAATATTTTACAATATACCGTAATGTTGTTTGCAAGTTTGAATTATACATCAATAATGTTCTTCATCTCTAGAAAATAAAATGTTAATTTTTTAAAATGTAAAAAATGGGATTAAACTTTTAACCAAATTTTATCTTTTGGGATTTTTTTTCCAGAGCCATCTTAATGCTAGCAATGCACTTGAATTTTCCCATCAACTAGCAGCTTTCACAAGAGATGCTGCCAAATTTGCAGATAAAGAGGGCGTTACTTATTTAGCTTACATGTTGGAAAAGCTGATTCTATATATGGAGGAAGTCAAAGAAGTAAGACTATTCGGTTGATATGATGATGATTTAATGTTGGATTTAATTTAATGTCCAGTAATGGTTTTTCAGGAGGGGGTGGAATCTTTTTAAAATAGTAATTCCAACTTCTTATTCAAGATTTTTTTTAAAAAAATTGAATTATATAATGTATAGTTATAGAGTTATGACCATTCATTAAACTTTATAATGGCATTGAATGAGAGGGACTTACGATAGGTCCTTCAAGTTTCAGCAATTGCAGGACCTCTGTAGTCATGTGATTGCAGTGTGGGTGCTCAGTGCCCAGTTGTTGTTTTTTAATCCCATTTATATCCCGTCCTTCTCCGAAGACTCAGGGCGGCTTACAATTTTAAAGCACAAATTAATGTGCTTAGCAATAGCCTTCATTCTATGTATATGCCTGCTTATTAGGGCTTTCGCGCCCCCCCCCCAGCGGCATTATTACAAAGTCAGCTTATTGCCCCCAACAATCTGGGTCCTCATTTTACCTACCTCGGAAGGATGGAAGGCTGAGTCAACCTTGAGCCTGGTGGGATGCGAACCTGCACTAATTGCAGGCAGCTGGTGTTACTTAAGGAGGCATTAGCCCACTGCTCCACCAAGGCTCTTATGTTCATGATTACAACATTGCAGTGAGCTGCAGTTATGTGATTCAGATTCCCAACATTTCCTATCACTTCTCACGAGCAAAGTAAGTGGGGAAGCCAACAGGAAGTCTGATGATGTGATCATGTGAGCTCCTCACTTAATGACCTATGCAGTCTTCATTTAAGAACAGCAACAGGAACTGCCAGATTTGCCACTTTAAGTGACATCATGTAATGTTGCACTTTATGGCTGGGAACAGAGTTTCCTGTTCCAATTGCCTTTGTAACCTAAGGATTACTTATACCTAAAAAATGTATTACTCATTATAGACTTTTCTGTGATTGTATGAGTTTAGGATTAAATCTGTTTTTGCTAAGTACGGTATGTTCATTTTAAGATTAATCTGACATATTTTCATTGTATTTCTAAAAAGCCCAAATGTGTACCTATTCTTTCCTTCTGACCTTTCCAATATTAGAGCCTTCTCCAGAGAAAGTTAAATGCTTAGTAAACCAAAATATTTTATGAAGCATTCTCATTCAAAGAAGGCACTAATCCTGAGACTGCAAATGTTGTTTTTGTCTTATTGGCAATAATGTACCTAATAATATTTTCATCTAATTCTGATATAATATTTGAATAAAACACTCGTTGCAGTATTTTGGGCTGATGATTCTTATATGTTGAAATACTTTTTAAAATTTGTTTTGGCTTTGTTAATTTCCTGCTACCTGTTTAGTTTGCAAAGTTGATCTTGGAAGGAGTAATTCAGCAAATATACTACTGAATGCGAAGCCTTGATGATCCAGAGCTAAAACTTAAAACTTTTTTATAAAAACATTTTATATTGACTGTACTAGCATTTTTGCTTCAAACAGGTGAAGTTTTTCTGAGCATTTGTTCATTGTCACATTTTCCTAGACTCATACCATTCATTGCTCTTTTCTGAAGAGCTGAATAAAGCTTCCTGTGGTTCTGACCTTGTCAAACTCATGTGAAACTAGAATTCATGCCAGTAAAATGTCTTATGCTTTTTAATTCACGTGGTAGCTTGATGTTAAATGGCTTGGATTTTAAACATTTTCACAGTGGTGTTTTAGATGTCAGCTAAACATAAGTAGCTAAATTAATGATCTATCTAAAATATTTTACTGAGAGGGAAGAAACTGCAGTCAGTGTTTTTCCCCCCTAGGATATATTTCCTGACTCACAATGTGACCATTCTCAAACTAGGGTCTGGTACTTATCTTTAAAGCCCTACATGGCTTAGGCCCGGGATACTTGCAGGACCATCTGCTGCCGGGAAAGACTTCCCATCGCCCAGTGCGCTCACACAGAGAGGGCCTCCTCAGGGTGCCGTCGGCTAGACAATGTCGGCTGGCGACCCCCAGGGGGAGGGCCTTCTCTGTGGGAGCGCCAGCCCTATGGAACCAACTCCCCCTTGAGCTCCGGATGGCCCCGGATCTCCGATCCTTTCGCCACGGCCTCAGAACACTCCTTTTCCATCAGGCTGACCTGGACTGACAGGGATTTTAATAATGTTTTTAATTTTTAACTTTAATTTTAACTTATTCTATTAATTTAATTTCTTTTTGACTTCTGTATTATTGTATTTTATTGTTGTTAGCCGCCCTGAGTCCTTCGGGAGATAGGGCAGCATATAAGTCCCAATAATAAATAAATAAATAAATAAATAAATAAATAAATAAATGAATGAATGAATGAATGAATGAATGAATGAATGAATGAATGAATGTCCGGTGCTTTCCAAACCCTCTTTAAGTCACCCAAGCATTAATAACCCCATATTCATATTTATATATTCTGTATATTTTATGTGGCTCTTTTTGGTTGATAGTTTGCTTTTTTGTTGTCATGTTGAGTTGGGTGGTCTGATAAATCAGTAGTGGGGAAAAAAACCCAATAAAATAAAAGTGGGAAGCCATTGGAGCACTTGGATTATTCTACTTATATTCTTGAATGGATTCACCATGGAGCTCTTTGTGTCTGATCTTTTCCCTACTCTTGTCAGCCTGTAAGCAGAAATGGTACTTCTGGGGAAAAAATGTGTTAGCTTGTATTGTAATCTGTTATGTTTCATATTGTAGAATATGAACTGGGTTAATCTATGTGCTCCAATAATCATGGAGCTTGTGGAATAATTAACTCTGGACCACTTCAAACGTATATCCCCACCTCATTAAAGTGTAGTAGTCCTATGTGCTCAATTCTAGTACCCATTAAAAGATCTGTTATATGTATGTTAAATGAAAAAAAAGAGGTAAAGTGTTAATAGTTTAGGCACCAGACTATGTTTTTAAAGAATAAGTTTTTTAAATTAAGTGAACTTACTATTAGGAAAACTATTGTAATCTGTCAATGAAAAAAAAAACTCTTTTTAGAAATCAAGTTTAAATATTTCATTTTCATTTAATCAAAAGTATTTTACTGCTATTTTTAAAATCACTCTAAAAGTGTTTTTAATAGAATGTCATCTGATTTTGAAGTACCGTGTCTGATGGTACATACACATTAAATTGTGGTTTGTTTTTCACTTTGGGTGCTGATGTTTGCGTGAATTCAGTCACTGTGGCTTAATTCAACAATTAGGAACATATGTGATTTGAGCAATTAGCCATTAAATAGTGGATGGGTTCATAGTTGATGCAAATACAAGGACTAACCATATTAGGGTTTAAACCAGCCACACATTTGGAAATTAAAGCAAGGGTTTGGGATTTGAGTCTTGTGAAATGAAAACTATGGTTTGGGCTGATTTCTGAGCCACTGAGATACTATTTATCAAATTTCTATAAATCAGCTATTAACTATGGTCAGACCAATGCTGTTCCCAATGCATAGCATAATCAGTTATTACCTCAGTTATGAGTATTGATTTCTATGATAGTTTTATCTGAAGATGAAGATACCCAAGCCTTCTTATGAGAGTAGTGTTCCAACAAAACCTAATCTGTTTTATCCTATTAACAATTACATTGCTATTTTCTATATCATTTATATGTAACTTGGCCTTTTCATTACTATGACCTGCAATTAATGCTTTTTAAAAAATGTTTACGGTCAAATTCTTATAACTGAATTTCTTGTGTTTGCTTCAGGGATTATTTTTTTTTGCATCTATATTTTATTGCTAAAATTCTTGCTGAATAGTCTCTAAGAAAAATCTATTCTCAATAGAACAATTGCTTGGACTCATGTAACTTTGAAGTAATTTTGACTTGCTAATCATTGATTTGCAAAGAGGCATATCCATCAATCTTTTGACTACCAAGTTTAAAAATAAGCTGATGTTCCTAGAACAGGTAGTTTCTGAATTCTTCACAGAATACAGCTGTTTTCAATTTTGCCGTTATGTTGTATAGAAGTTAGATAGTTTATACTCTTTTTTTTCTTTCCTTTTGTCTTTTTCTCTTAACAGCTTGCAGATGCTGTCATAGAGATAGCCAGCAATTTAATGCTGGTAGATGACCATGTATTATGGATGGCACAAAAGGACAAAAAAGCTTGTGCAAGAATTGTCCAGTGTGTGGCACGCATCTCAAATCAAACGTTGAGCAGCAATACGCAAGTTGTATCAAAGGTATTATTATATATGGCTTCTTGACTTGGTAAAATATTGGTCAGAAGGAAGAAGCAAGCACTCCTTGAAAAATGTGTCTCTGTCTACAGTACACACTGAACCATTTTTACAACTTCTCATATGTTTTCTTCCTTGCCAGAACTTACAAATGATTTCAGTAAAGCAAAACAAATGGTAAAGTACCACTTTTTTCATTTTAAGTTATAGAATTATAACAAGATAGCACAATAGTTGGATCCCAATTAATGACTAGTGGAAGAAATGGCCAAGGAAGGAGCCAGAAAGAGCAGAAAGAGCAATTGGCTGGGGAGGAAGGTTTTCACCTGGGAAAAAAGATTTAAGATACAGTATGTGAATAGATATTTTGCTATTCTAATTTAAATGATGTTATTAAAAGACTACAACTACCTGGCAAGTCTGCATTGAACAAAGCCAAGCCAGACGAGCTTTTCCCCACAGTCTCTGCAATCTGAACAGTGTCGCTGAAATGGGTATTCACAGAGGGAAATGTCATGCACAGAGGGCAGAACGTCCTTGGTGTAAGAAAGCAAGTCACTTTGCAACTCTCTGTGGTTCTTGACAGTGAAAAATACAGGGATGACGATCTGACACCACATGGTTCTGCCATATAATAAGAACTACCTTACAAATCAGTGCCCATTCAGTAGGGTTTAAAACTGATACAGACACTGAATAGGAACTGAATAGCCGTGATTTCGGAATCTGTGTACAGCATCTCTTACAAACTATTGACAGTAAAACGTGCACTTTACAGTTAAAAAATGCTGTATAACTGGTACCATGTGGAAGAACTTTACAGAGTCTTGCAAGAAAATAGGAATCTTCATGATAAAATTAAGGCTTTAAGGAAAAACCTTTTCCAAAGTAATCCCTTCAACCAGAATGATATTAGTCCTGCTACATAGTCTTAGTTCTAGGACATTCACAGATGCAGAACCACAGGATGTATATTGAGAATAGGTGTCTTTGTTGTTGTTAGTTGTGAAGTCCTGTCCGACCCATCACCACCCCATGGACAATGTTCCTCCAGGCCTTCCTGTCCTCTACCGTCTTCTGGAGTCCATTTAAGCTCACGCCTACTGCTTCAGTGACTCCATCCAGCCACCTCATTCTCTGTCGTCCCCTTCTTCTCTTGCCCTCAATCTTTCCCAGCATTAGGCTCTTCTTGTAGCACTGCAAATGAAGGGACTTCCTGGTATATTTTTGGATGGGAACCTATCCAGCTACATGCAGGCCACAATTTAGTTTGCCTGCTAAATTGTGAAGACCTCAGACATCATTTATATAATATTGTACAGGAAAAACATCAAGGAGGTTTTTTTAAATCTTATATGTACAAATATCTTCTGATTTAGAAACTTGTAGAAGTACTTGAGACTTACAAAACAGTATTCTAAAACCTGTTTCTGATTAGCTTCTTTATTGTAGAATTTCTGTATTGCTGCTTGTGGCCAAGAGCTGTAGACAATATTGAACTTAATGGCTATACAATCAAATCATTCTTTGCAGATAAAATAAGATATGTAGTATCATAGGAACTAATTTTTGTCAAGAGATTTATTATTTCAGCTGCAATAATAAATCCTAGAAAGCTCTATAAATGGTATTTGGTTGATACTAAATGCTGTAAGATTATCTGTTTGGTGGTTTTGAGTCAAAGTCTTAAATATTTATAGCATTCTGTGATTTTTGCCTAAAGTATAAACCATCTTAACAAATTCACTCCTGGTTATAGCAGTATCAGAGTATTAAACCAGTATTTGATCTGATATTTGTGAATTTGCTGTAAGTGCTGAAGGTGTCAAGCTGAAAACCAACTACTGTGTAAGATGTCTTTGGCTTTCAGGACTTCATTCTAATATGCTGTAGTAAGACATCTTCTGCATATATACTGTCGTGGAAAAAACCCAAGGGAAAAGACAAGAGACAGCAACACAAACCAATAATTCTTACTTTAAGATTCAGAGGTTTATTTTTCTAATAATTTGGAACATAGCAAGCATAATAACACATCATCACGTACATTAATAACCCATTGCAATGAGGACCAAATTCCAATAGGACAGCTATAGGCCAATGGCAAATCAATCAGGTTTCCCCATCCCGGATGCTCCTTTTGCAAGCAGGAAATCTTGTGGGTCTCCTCGCAAGGAAGAAAACTCCAGATGGGGAGCAAGCCAGGGAGAGAGAGAGAGAGAGAGAGAGAGAGAGAGAGAGAGAGAGAGAGAGAGAGAGAGAGAGAGAGAGAGAGAGAGTGTCCTTGAACAGGGCCAGCTGTGGGTCATCTTCATCCACGCTGTCAGGCTCACACAGCTGGGTCTCCGTGGTGACCAAGTGGGAGGGGCCTGGCTGAGGGCTCTCATCAGCAAGATCTTCAACCCCCTCAGCAAGGTCTTCAACACCCCCCTCCTCCTCTGAGTCGTCCGACCCAACTGCCGAACCCACAGGCTGACCCTGAATCACAACAGGAAGAAAGGAAGGAAGGAAAGATGTAGGGACAATGGGAGAGAGGGAGGGAAGGAAGGAAGAAAAGACGAAATGAGGAAACCTCCAGGGAAAGTATGTTTGTGTGTTTCCTGCTTGCAAAAAGAAGGGACAAAGAGGGGGGGAAAGGAAGAATGGAAGGAAGGAAAGAAGAAATGTAGGGACAATGGGAGAGAGAGAGGGAGGGAAGGAAGGCACCCACCCCAGTCCCACCCCCTCCACCAGAGACCCACGTATTTCCTCCCACACACAGGCACCCTGCAACCTGAGTGATGAGCTGGCCACGCCCCCCCCAGCCATTCACTTCGCTTGTCAAAACAGTCACAAGTGTGAAAAATGGTCATAAGACACTTTTTTCAGTGGCGGTTTAACTTTGAACAGTCACTAAGTGAATTTTTTCCTTTTTTTTGGTCAAGTTTTTGACAACTTTCTGGGCGACTGGTGGTACTCGGATACTGCCTTATCCTAAAAGTGGTACAATGGGTGAAAAGGTTGAAAAACCCTGATATAATGGTTGCTGGAATTGGATATGTCCAGTTTAATGAAGAGAAGGACTAGGGGGGACATGATGGCAGTGTTCCAATATCTCAGGGGCTGCCACAAAGAAGAGAGAGTGAAGCTATTCTCCAAAGCACCTGAAGGCAGGACAAGAAGCAACAGATGGAAACTAATCAAAGAGAAGCAACCTAGAACTAAGGAGAAACTTCCTGACAGTTGAAACAATTAACCAGAGGAACAACCTGCCTCCAGAAGCGGTGAATGCTCCAACACTGGAAGATTTTAAGAAGAGACCGGACAGCCATTTGTCTGAAATGGTATAGGGTTTCCTGCCTGAGCAGGGGGTTGGACTAGATGACCTCCAAGGTCCCTTCCAACTTTATTACTATACTAAGTTGTGCAGATACATACTATACATGCGCTGGCAGAAGAGGCATGCTCTGGGCCCCCTGGTCCCATTGGCCAAGGAATTCTGGCTGGTGGGTCCAGTAGAAGAGCCTTTTCTGCTTAGATAACCTCTAAGGTCCCTTCCAACTTTTTTATTCTCCTCCTTCTACTCCTCCTCCTCCTCCTCCTCCTCCTTCTTATTATTATTATTGTTATTATTATTATTATTTCTACTCACATTCTGTTACTGAATGTGAAGGTGAATTTCTGGAGAAGTGGTATTTTTTGCCATGTGTGTTATGAAGTCTGGCAAAAAGGATCTGCCTATGCCTATACTCCTGTAACTCTGACTTTGAAATTAAAAAATGGGTCATGATCCTTTTGCAGCCCCTGCTAACCATTTTCCTAACCCAATTGCAACCCAGATGCACCAAACAAAATCTGGCAACTATTGCAACTGCTGCAGCAGCTGCCACTGCCCTTAAATACCAAGCACCCACTTCCTTGCATGGCCAAGTTTGTTCGAATTATTTTAAAGTTACCAGATTCTTCATTTAGTGTGAATTATACCTTCCCTAAAGTATGAGGATTTTTGTTTGGATTTATCTTATGTATAATTAATAAAAGCGTTATGAAAGAATTCTAGTAACTGCTATGTATGTAATGCAAGCTCAACATTGCATTAAATGGAAGCTAATGAAACCAACATTTAAATTCTTAGCACTTTTCTTTTCCAAAACAATATAACAGGCTACAAGCCATTCTTTTTTAGGCAGGAGGAATGTTTTCCATTCTTTCTTCTTCTAGTATTAGTAATCTAGTAATAGACATACCTGTTATTAGACTGACTGCTTGTAAAAATATGTGAGTATCTTTTCCCACAACATCCTCTTCAAGATCTCTTACCTAATTTCAGATGATAATTCCATGATAAATTATTGACATAGTACTCTGTTTTACAGTGGGGAAATTTCTACTCCATTTCCACACATTGGTGTGTAATTGAACTGAAGTGTAAATATAACAAAATAGTTGATGATTACATAAAATAGTGAACATATATCATAAATAAAACATGGAATGGGAAATAATTCCAATTTTATATTTGTTACATGTGGTAAATTCAATCTTCTTTGAGATTTAAAAAGGTCTATATGAATGCTTTTCAATGTGCTATATAGTTTAGAGATATGTTAAATATGGACGTGAAAAGACCAACTTTATACGTTTAAAATATAAGATTTTTCACATTTTATTTGACAGGTTTCTCTTAATATTGCTCTGGAAGCTTTTTGGATCAAGCCATCTGTTTTTATGGGCATGACCTGTATTGCTTTCCAAAAACTACCTGCTAATCCAGACCGGTCACTGAGTTCTGACATAAAGAGCAGAGAGACAGACCAACCCTTGAATTTTAAATGCCACCCTGGCAATCAAAATACCTCTTTGGTGAAGTTCTCATCCATGGTGAGTGGTATAACTATAACCAATGAATGCACTGAAATTATATTTTTAAAAATTCCTTAAGATTTGTATTAAAATCACTATTCAGAGTAAAGATTAAAAAATGAAGATAGATTAAACTTCCTTCTGATTTTGCATAGTCATTAGGTGAAAATTTTAACTTCTTGTAGAGTCTGCATGTACTTACTCAAAGGTACAAAGCTAGAAATCTTATAATTCAATCTTGTAGCATTGATTTTTATTCTCCGATTTCACCACAATTAAATATGCATGAGTAATAGTACAGATTTTTTGAATTTACTTGACTTCTGTCCCAGTTTACCTGAGTTCTTGAATGAAAGTCACATTCTAGTAAAGATAATTTGAAACCCGTTTAAATACATTTGATTAAATTCCACTTCAGTTTCTCATTGATCTTTTGTGCTTAATAAGTTGCTAAGAAATTTATTACAATATGTACCAATGGTGCTCTGGACAGCAGGAAAAATAAATTTTTATGGTAAGATCACAGTATTATATAAAAACTATAAAAATGTCTGTTATTAAAAACATTTGTAATATAGAACAATTCCTGCTATTTCTTTAATTAGGATTAGTAATGGTTTTATGCCTTTTTCATTTGTTATATGATCTTGCGTTACTGATGTAGATTATCTTGTGTGAGACACTTAGACAGTTTTGCAATCGAAAGTATAAATATTTTATTTTTAAATTATAAATATTTTATATTTTAATAAAAGGGCTAGGGTTCAAACTCAGAAACAACCCACATCCTCAGTATGATACATAAGTAAATTTTTTTATTGCATATTAGGGTAAGAGTACTTAAACAGTTGATTTCTCTATATCCATATGAGAATTCAGTTCTTTCTTCTTCCACAGCAATTTATATCCGACATTGTTTTTTCTGCTTTCCTTCTGTAATGGATACCATATTGCTCTTCTCAAACTTGGTATAAGGTGGCAGTTAGTATTTAACATTATTATCATTTCTGATCAGGGAAACTAGTTAACTCACAAAAAGGGGAGGGGGCTACAATCACATTTTTGATTAGTGTGAGCAAAACTATGTATTGGGATTTAATAAAAGGAAAAAAATGCTATGACTGTATTTGCAGTTATATTCTAGTCACACTTCTGAGATGGGCAGTTTTATAAATGTAATAAATAAATGAATATTTTGTTTGTTTGGAGGCCTTTTGAAAGAAATAGCCTTTCTGAAATCGCTGTTCATGGCATTGAAGTGGCTCTGTTCTTCCAAAGGTTTGGCATGGCCTCTTCAAGGGCCTTCTAAACAATATACACAGCACTAGTCAGTGGTGGGATACAAATAATTTAACAACTGGTTCTGTTCGTCATCGTCACTGGCGTGACACCCTTGCATATTTGTCATCACCGCATTGTCATCACCAGCATGATGTGTTTTACATTGACATCATCACTGGTGCAACACACGTCACTGCGGCATCACCAGCATGATGTGCCTCACAGATTTATCGTAACTGGTTCACCAAACTCAACTAAAAGTTAGGTATCGGTTCTGCCAAACCAGTGTGAACCTGCTGAATCCCACCACTGGCACTCGTCATCTTTTCCAACAACTTGTGCTAAGATTTGAAGAATGACAAAGGAAGAGGACTGCCTTAGGGAAGAGTTTCAGAGGGGTGGAGCATCCTGAGAAGACATCTTTCTGAATAGTTATCCATAATAATTGTTACATTTGGAGAAGAATAAGGGGGGGGAAATCACGTTAACGAAACTGCTCCTAGTTCATCAACATAATTTGGCAAATGGCTATTTTGAAAATGATATTGTTTTGCTGGGGAACATATAGCAGTTTGAAGGATTCTACAGTTCGAATCTTAATTCTTTTACTTAGGGCATAAGTTCTTAGAAATAGTTGCTCTTCATTTATCTCAATTCCCCATGAAATTTTCTTTTACTTGTAAATCTTGGATGTATTCTAAGGAACTGATGAAGTCCAACTGGGCATGGCTTAGATAAGCATGTTCATGAAAATCCTTTCTTTGTAGCTATGGTAAGCAAATCAGTCTTGAATAAACATTTTAGGATTTTTTTTTCTAAGAACAACACTACAATATATGGACTCTTGTGTATTACCAAATTAAATCTCAAAAATTGTAATGGAGATAAGGGATGTTTGAACATGGAACTGACCCACTGTAAGATGGCCAGTAGGATCTCGCATTCCATGCTTTAAGCCTCAGTTTGAAATATAGAGAAGAGAAAAACCTTTATTCAACTTAGCAGTAAATTGGCTTCCTTACTGCATATACTGTACCTTTATTTAGAACAGAGACCTATGTTAGAAAGTCAGGCAAAAAAATTGTGCTTTCCCATATCAGCATTTTTCTGTGTTGAGTTGGAATTGTTTTGTGGTAGAGATGAACACTTTTTTCAGACAGAGGAACATATGTTCTTTAAAAGTATATTCTTTCATAACATATGCCATTTCATAAAATATACAATTTTTTGTTATGACAAAGTATTGTGTCCTTCCAAATTAAAGGGAAAAATTATAATCTCTCTCCTTTTCTCTTTCCCCATACTTCCCAGGAGCAAGCTAAGCATCTAGGATTTATCTAAAACTATAACAAAACATTTGGTTTTGAAAGAATATTAATTTTTTTTTGCAGTAATCACTGTAAAAGAGCTTTAGTGATTTAATCTTTTCTTATTCATAATTGTCATGTTTCTTTGAATTATTCAAGTCAGATTCCTGGCCAGATTTAAACTGTTATGCCTCATTGGAGAGAACAAAATATTTTTAAAACTGTAGTTACAATTGTCAAACAACATTTAAAAATTATAATGAAATGTACCATTTTGTGCAAAACATACCATTAAATTGGAATTCAAGTTATTCTTACTGCTATGAAAGACGTCTTAAAGTGAAATAGTTATACTTGGAACATAAATGGATTATGACATTATGTAAACTCACTCCACTGGAAAATGAGACACTTTCCTAAAACATTGTCCCGAAACCATTAAGTAAGAAAAAATAGTTTTTAACCACTTACTGTATCAGTAGAATTTCATTATTTTCTTATTAGAAAGCAACACTTAAAACGGTTCTAAAACATCATGAAGAAAGCATAGGTTTACTCAAGCTATCCTTCTTAGTTTATCCTTCCACAGTCAGGCATCTTCTAGTTCAGGGGTCTGCAACTTTGAGAACTTTAAAACTTGTAGACTTCAGCTCCCAGAATTCCTAGCTGGCTGAGGAATTCTGGGAGCTAAAGTCCACAAGTCTTAAAATTGTCAAGGTTACAGACCCCTGTTCTAGTTATTATGTGAGTACCATATCCAGAATTCTAATTAATTTTGAGTTAACACGCATAAGATTATCTGTTGATTCCAGTGGAAGCTATTTTCCACTGCTGAGTGCAGTGGACAGGACCTGAGGAGAAAGTTTAAATATCCTTTTCTCATATTGCTGAATCTAGCCGGGGGAATAGAGGTGTAGCTATAAACACATACATACCTGCATGCATACCTATTCACCTCACCGTTCTTATTCTGGTCACCTCCTTTTGCTATATTTGTGGCAAAAGAAGGAAGTAGGAAGGAGAAATGTCATCCCACAGAGCAGTGTTTCTCAACCTTGATAACTTTAAGATGTGTTGACTTGCATGTCCGCAGCGTTCAAAAAAATCCCATGCATCAAGATCACAAGAAATGATAATACTGCTTTATACTGCACTAGTGAGGTCCCACTTGGAATGTTACGTCCAGTGCTGCTCATCATAATAGAAAACAGGTGCTGATAGCCTAGAAAGAGTGCAGAGAAGAGCCACAAAGATGATAAGGGGTCTGGAAGCTAAATGATGACCAGTTAAGGGGAACTAGGTGGGCTTAGCCTAACGAAGGCTAAGGGGTGACATGATAGCTGTCTTCCAATACTTGACAGGCTGTCACTGAGAAGAGGGTTTGACTTATTCTCTAAAGCAGGGGTCTTCAAACTTGGCCCTTTTATGATTTGTGGACTTCAGCTAATAGAATTCCTCAGCCAGGCACACTGCTCTAAAGTGCCTGAAGTTTAGCACAAGGAACAATGCGTGGAAATTGGTTAAAAAGAGATTCAGACTGGAAAGAAGGAATTTCCCGACAGGGAGAATGATTAATCAATGGAATAGTTTGCCTCCCAGTTGGGGGTGCTTGATCGCTTGAGGTTTTCAAGAAAAGATTGGACAACTATTTGTTCAGGATGGAATTAGCACTACTGCCTTGGGCAGAGAGTTGGACTAGAAGAGCACTTTTGTGTGAAAAGGAGTTTTGTGTACCTGCCATATGGCAGTTTATATCGTGGCTAAAGTGCTGGACTAGGAGCAACTTTGGGTTAGTCTGTCTTAGCCCAGCCTACCTCACAGGATTGTTGTTGTGGAGAAAAATAGGAGGGGGTGCTGTCTTGAGCTATTGTGCAAAAGGCAGATGAATGATGACTTCTGCTATGTATTTTTTCATTATTGCGCTAGTTCCTATGAGTAGATTTGCCATTGATTTATTGTAAGAAAACCTGTTCACTTTATTTGTCCAATATCATAGAAATAACATATGTATATTGGTGATTAGAAATGTGATAGTAAGTTCTTGATCATGATGTGTTTGCCAAATACTTATATTGTATAATAATAACGTGTTACACATTTCATTATTGTACATGTTATCTACAATAACCCCAAAACGTTTCAGATTCTGTTCTATTTTTCTAGGATTCCTTTACAAATTTGGCATTGTAGACAGTTAAATGAGAATAATAACGATCTCCACTAACTTTGGATTTATTAATGGCTATGCAAGTTATCATACTATTGAAGAAAGAGTTCAGAAGAGAGCAATTTTCACAGCTTGCTATATTTAGCAAAAATCCATAACTCATGAGTAATAATTACAATTGTCGTTTTTGCCTGCTAATAGAAAAAAAAAACATGCAGAATGAACAAGTGTCAGCAGAAATGTCAACTGGTGCAAGCAAACTCACTTTTCAAAACTAAAGAAAGGAAAAAGTTACCTTTACTGCCACCATGGAGTTACCTAGCAACCTGAATTACTTATTACATTTATAAAGGTAAAGGTTCCCCCCCACATGCGTGCTAGTCATTTCCAACTCTAGGGGCCAGTGCTCATCTCCGTTTCAAAGCTGAAGAGCCAGTGTTTGTCCAAGGACGTCTCCGTGGTCATGTGGCCGGCATGACTAGACGCCAAAGGCGCAAAGAACGCTGTTACCTTCCCACCGTAGTGGTCCCTATTTTTCTACTTGCATTTTTACGTGCTTTCGAACTGCTAGGTTGGCAGAAGCTGGGACGAGTAATAGGCGCTCACTCTGCTACGTGGCACTCCTGAACAACAAACGTCAGAAGTGTCTTACCTGGGCTAAAGAAAAACAGACCTGTTTTTCTACCTGTTGCTCAGTGGTCCATAGTCCTCTTTTCTGATGAGAGCAACTTTTGCATCTCATTTGGAAACCAAGGACCCAGAGTCTGGAGGAAGAATGGAGAGGTACACACTGCAAGATGCTTGAAGTCCAGTGTGAAGTTTCCACAGTCTGTGTTGATTTGGGGAGCCATGCCATCTGCTGGTGTTGTTCCACTATGCTTCATTAAGTCCAGGGTCAACGCAGCCATCTACCAGGAGATTTTGGAGCACTTCATGCTTCCTTCCGCAGATGAGCTTTATGGGGATGCTGACTTCATCCAGCAGGACTTGGCATCTGCCCACACTGCTAAAAGCACCAAAACCTGGTTCAGTGACCGTGGGATTAGTGTGCTTGATTGGCCAGCAAACTCGCCTGACCTGAACCCCATAGAGCAGGGGTGTCAAACTCAATTTCATTGAGGGCCGCATCAGCATTGCGGTTGCCCTCAGGGGGCCAGGTGGGTGTGGTCTGGGTGGGTGTGGCCTACTGGGTGGGCATGGCTAAAGTGCATATGGCCTACTGGGTGGGCATGGCCAGCTCTACATCGTTCTCATCAAAGGTGCCTATGGGGGCCTGGGCAGGAGTGGGACAGATCTGAGGGTCTCTGGGCCAGGGCCAAGGCAGTGGGGGCCATTCCCTCACTGTTTCCAGGACGGCTTCGCGGGCCGCATGAAACCACTTCACGGGCCGGATCTGGCCCCTGGGCCTTGTGTTTGACATGTCTGCCATAGAGAATCTATGGGGCATTGGCAAGAGAAAATGAGAGACATGAGACCGAACAATGCAGAAGAGCTGAAGGCCGCGATTGAAGCATCCTGGTCTTCCATAACTCCTCAGCAGTGCCACAGGTTGATAGCTTCCATGCCACGCCGCATTGAGGCAGTAATTGCTGCAAAAGGGGCCCAAACCAAGTACTAAGTACATATGCATGCTTATACTTTTCAGAGGTCCAATATTGTTCTATGTACACTCCTTGTTTTATTGATTGCATGTAATATTCTAATTTTCTGAGATTGTGGATTTGGGGTTTTCATGAGCTGTATGCCATAATCATCGCAATTATGACAAATCACCGCTTGAACTATCTTGCTTTGCATGTAATGAGTCTATCTCCTATATTAGTTTCCCCTTTTAAGTTGCATTACTGAAATAAATGAACTTTTGCACGATATTCTAATTTTTCGAGTTTCACCTGTATACCCTGCCACAATTTTGTAGCTTTACAGATTTTTCTTCCTTCTGTTCAATTATATCCAATTCTTGGAGACTACCTGGACAGTTTTCTTGGCAAGATGGTTTGCCATTTCTTCCTTCCTGGGAGAAAACAACAGGCCCAAAATTACCCAGCTGGCTTTGTGCCTAAGGTGGGATTAGAACTCACAGTGTCCTAAGTTTCTAGAATTGACACATTAACTACTACACCAAACCTCTTTCTTGTATTCTAGAAGTATACAAACCATGAAGACCGCTATGGTCCTCTTTAAAACATAGTTAAAATATTAATATCACAAGAATAAAAATCATTGTGTCTCAAATGCCTTTTAGGAAAACTTCATTTTTATAAACTTTTGGAAAGCAGCTGAGTTCAGGGAGAAACAGGGAGGCCATTCTAGAGAGCAGCAATTGCTGTAAAAAGGTCTATTGGCAGCCTGGATGTCCTCAAAGGTGGGGAAAACACCACCACCACCCCAGTTCATTTTCCCAGCAAGGTCAAATTGGTGGGGCTGAAGGGCAAGGCTGAAGATTTGTGGGTGTTAGGCCACAAAGGTATTTTATAAGTTAAAATCAGCACATTAAATTGCTCATAAAAGCCTATGAAAGACCAATGTGAGTCTTGTAGCACAAGTGTAATGTGCTCCCACGTATCAGTCCATCTAAAGTCCCGAGTGGTCATTATGAATGCTCCCACATAGAGCATGCTACAATAATCTACACAAGCGATGATAAGAACAAGGTCCTCTCATCTCAGGTAGGGCTGCAACTGATGTATCAGCTGAAGCTGGGCAAAGGCCTCCCCGGCCATAGCAGGAACTACAGGTCCAGAAAAAATACCCCCGGAAGTCATAGATATGCTCCTTCAGAGATAATGCTTCTCCATCTGGAGCCACCTGAGAACACCGATGAACAAACTTTTTAACCTATTCAGGCTCTTACTGCCTGCAGATATTAGAACAGACATGTCAAACACAAGGCCCGGGGGCCGGATCCGGCCCGCAAAGTGGTTTTATGTGGCCCGCGAAGCCATCCTGGAAACAGTGAGGGAACGACCCCCACTGCCCTGGCCCAGAGACCCTCCTCCTGCCAGAGACCCTCAGATCTGTCCCACTCCTGCCCAGGCCCCCATAGGCACCCTTGATGTGAACAATGTAGATCTGGCCACGCCCACCCAGTAGGCCATACGCAATCTAGCCATGCCCACCCAGTAGGCCACGCCCACCCTGGCCATACCCACCCGGCCCCCTGAGGGCAACCACAGTGCTGATGCGGCCCTCAATGAAATTGAGTTTGACACCCCTGTATTAGAACAATGTCTCAACCGCCCTGAGTCTTCGGAGAAGGGCGGGATATAAATGGAATTAAAATAAAATAAAAAATAAAAAAAACCTGATCAGTATGCCCCAGGGTAGAGATATAAAGCTCAGTATTATCAGATTATCAAATCCCAACTGAAAAAAAATGGCCTTTTCCTATGTCTTCATGTAGCTATTAAGTGGTAGGGGGAAAAGATTGATCTCTGTGGCATCTCAATAGGAACAAATCCTACTGCCACCAACCAGAACTGTCCACTGAAGAAGGAATGGGACCACTGTGAATCACTAACCTCTGAAATAATATCCAAAAGAATACTACGATTGATGGATAAGTGTATTACCTTCCTCCTAACCTGACAAAGGCCAAACACTAGCACAACCAAAGTTGTATTAATTTCATGCCCAGCCCTCAAGCCTGACTGATAAGGCTCAGATAATTGATTTTCTCTAGAGCTTTCTGCAGTCCTACAGGCAGAAAATAAGCCCATGAAAATATGTAAGAGGAACTGCCACTTAGGTTATCTGTATTCTGCTGTAATATGCAGTGATCTTATTTATAAATTCAAACACTCTTCCACAGGATTGGCAATGATCTGCTTAATCAACTCACTTCACTGAAGAGATGTAATGCACTCCAAAATTATTTTGCATTCCAAGTAAATGAATACCTTTTTTTCCTTTGTACACTAATAGGCTTTGGACCAGGATTTACTTGCAGCTTGATTGCCTTTGAGAAACTTGTTTGAAGCTGAACCTAAGGTGGTTTTTTTTTATATTCAGTAATAGAAAGTTGCAAAACGCTAACCCTGCAGTCCTCAATGTGTCATATGGGATCAGCCAGTGCACTCACAGACATCTTTCTGGGTACCCACAAAAATGTCTGTCCCTTCTAAAAATTCAGAAATAATACTTCATTTGGGATGCTGACATATACCGTAACATCAGTTAGCTAGTAGAGAATTCTCTTGTTGGAGAACACAGAATCATTTGATAAAGTAGATCACAACCTACTACTTGATAAGATAGAAAAATGTGGGTTAGATAGCATCACCACCAGATGGATTCATAGCTGGCTGGCTGGCCATGCTCAGCATGTGGTCCTCAATGGAATGGCATCTACATGGAGGGAAGTGTGTAGTGGGGTGCCCCAGGGCTCTGTTCTGGGCCCAGTGCTCTTCAACATCTTCATCAACGATATGGATGAGGGGATAGATGGGGAACTCATCAAATTTGCAGACGACACCAAGCTGGCAGGAATAGCCAACACTCCAGAAGATAGGCTTAAAATACAGGAGGTTCTGGACAGACTCGAACACTGGGCGCTATCTAACAAAATGAAATTCAATGGTGAAAAACGTAAGGTTCTACATTTAGGCAGGAAAAATCAAATGCACAGGTATAGTATAGGTAGTACCTTGCTCAATAGTAGTAACTGTGAGAGGGATCTTGGAGTCCTAGTAAACGATCACTTCAATATGAGCCAGCAATGTGCTGCAGCTGCCAAAAAAGCCAACACACTGCTAGGCTGCATTAACAGAGGGGTAGAATCAAGATCAAGTGAAGTACTAATACCACTTTACAATGCTTTGGTAAGGCCACACCTGGAATACTGCATCCAGTTTTGGTCACCACGATGTAAAAAAGATTTCGAGACTCTAGAAAGGGTACAGAGAAGAGCAACAAAGATGATTGGGGGACTGGAGGCTAAAACTTATAGGGAGCGGTTGCTGGAATTGGGTATGTGTAGTTTAACGAAGAGAAGGGTGAGGGGTGACATGATAGCAGTGTTCCAATATCTCAGGGGCTGCCACAAAGAAGAGGGAGTCAGGCTATTCTCCAAAGCACCTGAAAGCAGGACAAGAAGCAATGGATGGAAACTAGTCAAGGAGAGAAGCAACCTAAAACTAAGGAGAAACTTCCTCACAGTGAGAACAATTAACCAGTGGAACAACCTGCCTCCAGAAGTGGTGAATGCTCCAACACTGGAAGTTTTTAAGAAGAGACTGGACAGCCATTTGCCTGAAATGGTATAGGGTTTCCTGCCTGAGCAGGGGGTTGGACTAGATGACCTCCAAGGTCCCTTCCAACTTTTTATTATTATTATTATTATTATTATTATTATTATTATTATTATTATTATTATTATTATTATTATTATTATTATTAATTCTGGGAAAGAGTGCACCATTGGGCTATCCTTGCAAATTGGTGAAAAATCATTTATCTATGCTGAGACTTGAACCGTATAACATTTATTGTCTTGGGATACCTTATGGCACTGCAGTACTTAAGGCTTTTCCTAGACTCCCTTTTGCATTCTGATCCCATCTCGGCATTAAGATGGAAAGAGGTCCCCTGCCTTCAGAGCCATGCAGCACAGGAACTTTTCTTGTGTCACTCCAAACTAAGGAACAGCCTTAATCAGACCCAGTAAGCTGCATTTAAGGAATTGTGTTAGGATTCTGGTATTAATTTTAGTTATGCTGGGACTATAAGTCTTTATTATTACTATTATTGTTATTATTATTGTTGTTATTATTATTATTATTATTATTATTATTATTATTATTATCATCATCATCATCATCATCATCTTTTTTTTTCTATACATGCCCAGGGTTGGCTTGTCACTCACTCATGAACACCCTAGCCTGTTGAGACTTGTGAAGCTGTCAGCCCCCCCCCCCCAGTTATTCTCTACCTGGGCCTTCTACATAGGGGTGGCTACAGTATAAAAAACACATAGCCCTGATCAACATCCAGGAAATGAATAAGAATACACACAAATCACTTTCAACAAAACACTGAGACATGTCAGGCTTGGCAGTAAAACTTTACTGTTATAATGTATTTTGTTATCTCTCCCACACACATGCTTATTTCCACTTACCCACATCTTTCTCAACTAGTCTTCCAAGGACTAACAGAATAACAGAGTTGGACGGGACCTTGGAGGTCTTCCACTCCACCCCCTGTTTAAGCAGGAGACCCTATGCTATTTCAAATAAATGGCTATCCATTCTCTATCCATTCTCTTACAAACATGATGGAGCTCCTACAACTTCTGGAGGCAAGCCAGATCCAGGACAACTCAAAAGAGTGGGCAGACTCCAGGACCCCTTTTATTGCCAAAAGTATTTGCTTTATTGATTCACAAAACTGCTAGCTCTCAGTGGGATTAGAGGGGTTACATGTGCTTAGCACCCAACCGCCTTTGTCCATGATATTTGTCCTTTGACTTTGTTCCTTCTTATCTATGTCCTGGAGAGATTTTTTTTTTGATGTGAATCCTGGCTTTTGTCCTCTCTGTGTATGTGCCTGCTTCATTTTTAGGTTATGGCAACTTCAGCCTAGTTTCTCATTGTTACACTATCGTAGAATTGTTTACAATTGTGCTTTCAGTATCTCCTTTTTATAACTTCCATCTATTTTGAGCTGTGTGTTGCTGTTAATTTCTCCTGTCGTGGAGTACTAATTATCATTAATCTGAGTACTAAATATAATTGTTTAAAATCCAAGATACGGTATGTTTTGACTACATTCAAATAGAGTTTCCCTTGAAATCATAAAAAGAAGCCTTGAACATTAAATAAGCACTTTTCCCAGTGTTCCTGCTATTTACATTTCTATGCGCCGTTTAGATTGGGACATTGCCAGTACTACTTTCATTGGTCCTCTCAATTCCTGGCAAATAGATGGGGAAGAAAGGGAGGTAGTGACAGATTTTATTTTCCTGGGCTCCAAGATCACTGCAGATGGGGACTGTAGCCAAGAAATTAAAAGACGCTTGCTCCTGGGGAGGAAAGCCATGGCAAATCTAGACAGCACACTAAAAAGCAGAGACATCACCCTGTCAACAAAAGTGCGTATAGTCAAGGCTATGGTCTTAGTTGGACCATAAGAAAGGCCAAAGAATTGAGGCCTTTGAACTATGGTGCTGGAGAAGACTCCTGCGAGTCCCTTGGACTGCAAGGCGATCAAACCGGTCAGTCCTAGAGGAGATCAATCCTGACTGCTCTTTAGAAGGCCAGATCCTGAAGCTAAAACTCAAATACTTTGGCCACCTAATGAGAAGGAAGGACTCACTAGAGAAGAGCCTAATGCTGGGAAAGGTTGAGGGCAATAGAAGAAGGGGACGACAGAGAATGAGGTGGCTGGATGGAGTCACTGAAGCAGTAGGCGTGACCTTGAATGAACTCCAGAAGATGGTAGAGGACAGGAAGGCCTGGAGGAACATCGTCCATAGGGTCGCGATGGGTCGGAGATGACTTCGCAACTAACAACAACAAATTGAAAGTTGCAAATCTGAACGCCCTTTTTATTCTCTTCCTTTATTGTCATGTGAATTCGAGAGGAGCTTATCTGAGATGTTTACTCAAATTACTTTCTTGGCTCAGACTCACAACCTTTTATCTGACCATTGCCTTTGAAGGCTCTTCTTCGGGTTCTTCAAAACCCACCCCCTCTTTCTTCTGCTTGTGGCAAGGATAAGTAATTCTCTTAGGCTTCCCTGCACTTTTTCACAAATTTCCTGCAAGTGCTATTCTATCCCAAAAGATGTTATTACCATTTCATATGACCCTGAAAGATCTGCCATTAATTTTTTTTAGAAGGCATTGTCACTATCCTCTCTTTAGGATAAAATAATAGTAGACATAAGTAGCATTTATTCTACTTCTTTTAAACCCATATTTATTTATTTATTTATTTATTTATTAGTTTTTATAAACCGCCCTTCTCCCGAGGGACTCGGGGCGGTGTACAGAGGAAGGAATGTATGCTCAGAACATTACCAATAAATTCATTCACACGAACGTACAGCCATTCTTTCATTCCTTTTCCCATTGAACAAATTGTGTGATCATTTTCTACGTATTTTCCAGTCATGGGAATCCAGGTTTCTATTATGTCTGTTAAATCACAGTTGCTTTTCTATGCTAAGAAGTTTAGCTTACTCTGCCTATTCTCTGTATTTTCAGCAGGATTCTGGATTTAGCGTAAGAAAAAAAACCCCTCCCTATCAAGCTGATTCAGCCAAAATCATTTTTACCAGTTCTTATGAATTACTCCTACATCCATGTCAGCAGTCCACCGTTCAGATAATTCAGATCAAGTCTGTCCTATCGCCTTTCCCAGAGCCACTCATTTCTTTGCAGAATTTTTCTCTTGTTTTTCAGTCTTTCCCATAGTCTGATAGGATGAATGAAAACATTATTTAAGCCCAGAGATTTAGTTCTAGATTGTTAGTAATAAGATTCCTCCTTCTATCTTTCTTTTGTTCTTTGCACTATAATTTGTCCCCCAGATGTAATAGCAAGGAAGTTTAATTGTCACAAGACCTTATAAATCTTGAAAATTGTTCTGTCACATTCCTTATCCTCGCTCATGATAAAACAATACACATCATGTGCCACATTTGCTTTAATTCCTCATGACCTCTCTCTGTCTTCCAGGAGACCTCAACTTCACCTCCTCCTCTGCCATTCAGAGCTTCGCCATCTTTTCTTTTATTTCCTAAAGCACCATTTTCTTCTACTAAAGATTATGTCTTGTTTCTTCTGCAAAATCCTGAAAGTTGTGAATTCTCAATTCCAGTAGTGCAGAAGATAGTCTATATCTCTTGCTTCACCCTCATCCTATTCTATTCTGTTCACCTTCATTCTCGTCCTCATCCTCACTCTACTTCTGTTCTTTTCTGTTCTACTCTACTGTACTCTACTCTACTCTGATCCATTGGACTTACTAATTTAATTTATAATTTTCCTTATAAATAGTGGCCAGCTCTATCAATTATTTCCATAGTGTCTCCTTTGTTTGATCTGGTGAGTCTTTATCCTCTTATCAATGGAATTGTGGATAGTGCATCTCTAATCCATTGACTTTTTCAAATTTGCAGGATAACCTGCTTTCAGGATAATCAATTAAACTCCCTGATTTTTCATAATCCAAAACATAATGTAAAATTTCAGGCATGGTAGTAATGGAAAAGCTATTCATAAGAGTTCCCCATATGGATTATCCAGATGGTTTATATATTATGAGACAAGACAGCTGAATTGCTAAACTCGTTCACACGCAATTTGATGGTAAATAATAGCTCAAACACTAATTAACTACGCTGATGTTGCAACACTTAATAATACAGTGCATTAGTTTTTAGAACTTGCCGTTCAAATAAAATTACCGTATATACTTGAGTATAAGCCGACTCGAGTATAAGCCGAGACCCCCAATTTCACCCCCAAAAACTGGAAAAAGTTGGTGACTTGAGTATAAGCCGATCCGCCGTTCTGCAAGCCTCCGCCGCCGGCTGCTTCGTTCCGCAGCGGAAAGAAGCAGGCAGGCTGCTTCGTTCCGCAGTGGAAAGAAGCAGCCTGCTTCGTTCAGGCTGCTTCGTTCCACAGCGGAAAGAAGCAGGCAGGCAGGGGGCGGAGGAACGGAGACCCGGCGACGTTTGGGGAGGTTTGGGCGCCTCTCCAAATATCCCCAAACGTCGCCGGGTCTCCGTTCCTCTGTGCCCTGCCTGCCTGCTTCTTTCCACAGCAGAAAGAAGCAGGGAGGCAGGGGGCGGAGGAACGGAGACCCGGCGACGTTTGGGGAGGTTTGGGCGCCTCTCCAAATATCCCCAAACGTCGCCGGGTCTCCGTTCCTCTGTGCCCTGCCTGCCTGCTTCTTTCCACAGCGGAAAGAAGCAGGGAGGCAGGGGGCGGAGGAACGGAGACCCGGCGACGTTTGGGGATATTTGGAGAGGCGCCCAAACCTCCCCAAACGTCGCCGTGTCTCCGTTCCTCCGCCCCCTGCCTGCCTGCTTCTTTCCGCTGTGGAAAGAAGCAGGCAGGCAGGGCACAGAGGAACGGAGACCCGGCGACGTTTGGGGATATTTGGAGAGGCGCCCAAACCTCCCCAAACGTCGCCGGGTCTCCATTCCTCCGCCCCCTGCCTGCCTGCTTCTTTCCGCTGTGGAAAGAAGCAGGCAGGCAGGGCACAGAGGAACGGAGACCCGGCGACGTTTGGGGATATTTGGAGAGGCGCCCAAACCTCCCCAAACGTCACCGGGTCTCCGTTCCTCCGCCCCCTGCCTGCCTGCTTCTTTCCGCTGTGGAAAGAAGCAGGCAGGCAGGGCACAGAGGAACGGAGACCCGGCGACGTTTGGGGATATTTGGAGAGGCGCCCAAACCTCCCCAAACGTCGCCGGGTCTCCATTCCTCCGCCCCCTGCCTGCCTGCTTCTTTCTGCTGTGGAAAGAAGCAGGCAGGCAGGGCACAGAGGAACGGAGACCCGGCGACGTTTGGGGATATTTGGAGAGGCGCCCAAACCTCCCCAAACGTCGCCGGGTCTCCGTTCCTCCGCCCCCTGCCTGCCTGCTTCTTTCCGCTGTGGAAAGAAGCAGGCAGGCAGGGCACAGAGGAACGGAGACCCGGCAACGTTTGGGGATATTTGGAGAGGCGCCCAAACCTCCCCAAACGTCGCCGGGTCTCCGTTCCTCCGCCCCCTGCCTGCCTGCTTCTTTCCGCTGTGGAAAGAAGCAGGCAGGCAGGGCGCAGAGGAACGGAGACCCGGCTTCGTTTGGGGACTTTTGGGGAGGTGCGCGCGCACCTCCCCAAACCTCCCCAAACTTCGGCAGGTCTCCGGACGGCGGTGGCTTGGGAGAGGTGAGCGCGATCCCGGAAGCTCCAAAGCCTCGGCCGCGCACAAGTCCTCAGTAAGTTTTTTTGTTGACTGGAGTATAAGCCGAAGTGGAATTTTTCAGCCCAAAAAGTGGGCTGAAAAATTCGGCTTATACTCAAGTATATACGGTAATGATATTTGCTGGAATATTGAACAAGAAATAGTGAAATTATATATCTGCTTCTTGAAAGTCTTCTCATGGCTAGGATTTACGTGGTAAAATGGCTGTGCATGGTCACAATCCAACTGAAGAGCCGACTGTATATTAAGAACTGAGGTCAGCTATAGAGAACTCATGACAAATTTGGCTGTCCAAAGACTTGTGACTGGAATTTATTCTGCAGCAGCAGTAAGAACAAAGAGCGTATGTCACTGTCAGCACTGTTATTTGTAAAAAAAAAATAACTGGAAAAAGTGTAACCTTTAAAAAAAATATTCAAATATCCATTTCATTTTGGTAGGGAAAAGTTTGTAGCCATAAAAATATTGCGTTGGGTTGTTGTTTTTTCCATTCTCTCTTTGGAATAATGGAGAGAAATATCCGTTCATAGACAGGTAGTCTTCAACTTGCAGTAGTTCACTTATTGACTGTTCAAAGTTACAATGGCACTGAAAAAGGCGACAAGACCGTTTTTCACACTTATGACCGTTTCAGCATCCCCATGGTCACATGATTTACATTTGGATGCTTGGCAACTGGTTCATATTTATGACAGTTGCAGTGTCCTGGGGTCATGTGGTCACCTTTTGCAACCTTTTGACAAGCAAAAAGTCAATGGGGAAACCAGACCCGCTTAACAACCATGTTAGAAATTTAACAACTACAGTGATTTACTTAACCAATGTGGCAAGAAAAGTCATAAAATGAGGCAAAACTCACATAGCAAATTTCTCACTTTAGCAACATAAATTTTGGGCTCAGTTGTGGTCGTACGTTGAGGACTACCTGTATTGGGATCCATTTCCATTAATATGCCACCTTTTGCTTTGACAGGAAAAATGATACTGAACTTGCTTTCCAATGCTCAAAAATTTTGAGACCTCTTCAGCAGCACTTTTGGTTCTATTCTGATTACATCTTGAAGAATGCTTGTCACTGCAGTGGAAACCAATCTATGTAGTAATTATTCCTTTATTACAAATATTGCTTAAAGGTTTAGGACAACTTACATGAAGAGGGACCTCTGAGGCAGCATGGTGGATGGAGCACGACTCTGCCTTTTGCAGAATTAATGAAAGTGTCCAAAACAGGAGCTGGTGAAGGGATCAGCTCCCTAGAACTCCTCTCCAGATTAAGAAGACGATAAGGACTGCCCATGTTTGACTCTTTATAGATTTTCCCTGCCCTGAGTCTTCAGAGAAGGGCGGGATATAAATGGGATTTTAAAAAAAAATCGAATGCAAAATAGTGTTCTCCAGTTGGCTTGACAAGTCTCGGGGCCAGGCCAGTATTAACTTTGCCTAAACTAAACTCAGCTCCAGGATCTGCCTACTTCCTCTTTTAATTACTTTAGGAAGCTGCTTATTATTGATTTCTCTTTGAGATAAAAACCTTCTGAAAGACAAGCTCTGCACTGTATTACAGCAGGAGATTTCCCTTCCACCGTTGATGAAAAAAGCTCTTAAGTAATTTTAAGGATTAAGACAAGCTCTAAGTTTTGAAAAATAGCAAAAGGAGGAAAGTTAAGGGACTAGATGGACTTGAAAGAATATTTCCTGGGGTATGTAAAAAATAGTATATGAAATCTTTGAAATAAATCATTAAGAAATCCTGTTGCTTGGAAAATAAACAGATGGTAGGAAGGGACCAGAAAGCTGGCTACAGGGAACTAGAAATAATGAAGGATTATTCTTAAAGGAGAACAGACCAATAATTACAATGGAGCAACAGTATTTGACTGTATAAGAAATTAAGGATGTTTGGGAACAGTTTTCTCAGAAGTTGCTTACAACATTGTTTGATATTATAGAAGAGGATATAGAAAAACAATAGATTTTATTGGATAAAAAACAGAGACTGAGGCTGATTTGAATTTGTGATTTTAAAAAAATGCTGGATTATAAAAGTAATATGGAAAAAGATGTGGTTCCAAAAATGAATTTAAAAAGTCAGAATAGATGATATGGGAAACAAAATGGATTTGCTAATGAAACTAATTGTTGTCTTAATAATCAAAGCAGACATAAAAAATAAATTAGAAGAGTATCTTGGAAAGCCTTCTTATTCTGAATTTACAAAAGAAATGTGTGGGACCAAGAGAATTCTTTCTGAAAAGGTGCAAAGAGGAATTGTTCAAGAAGACAGAAACAATAAGAAATCTATTTATGGGACAATACTTGATGGGATTAAAGATCAAGCTTTTTAGAAATAAAAAGATTTAAAAAGTGAGTCTGTTGAATAAGGTATATATATATATATATATATATATATATATATATATATATATATATATATATATATATATATATATATATATATATATAATTCAAATTGCTAATAAAGAATTTTAGGGAGGCTAATATGATCATTTCGAACTTCTTATGTTCTCATCAGTTAGTCATACCCTTTTTATCTGAGATTCGAACCTGGGCTGATTATATATTAGGCAGTTGCTTTAACTTCCTGAGCCACAGGTTCTTTTTCTATTAGCTAAGAAGCAAGGGAGATATATGTGTTAAATATTTGTCAAGTCATTTGAATACGCCTTGCTAATTAAATCTTTCTTTCCTGTTTGGCCTAACTCAAGGCTATCCACAGGTTATAGTCACAACTTATGACAGCTCATTATTTGTGTAAATTATTCAAATTGCTAATAAAGAATTTTAGGGAGGCTAATATGATCGTTTCGAACTTCTTATGTTCTCATCAGTTAGTCATACCCTTTTTATCTGAGATTCGTATTCAAATGACTTGACAAATATTTAACACATATATCTCCCTTGCTTCTTAGCTAATAGAGAAAGAACCTGTGGCTCAGGAAGTTAAAGCAACTGCCTAATATATAATCAGCCCAGGTTCGAATCTCAGATAAAAAGGGTATGACTAACTGATGAGAACATAAGAAGTTTGAAATGAACATATTAGCCTCCGTAAAATTCTTTATTAGCAATTTGAATAATTTACACAAATAATGAGCTGTCATAAGTTGTGACTATAACCTGTGGATAGCCTTGAGTTAGGCCAAACAGGAAAGAAAGATTTAATTAGCAAGGCGTATTCAAATGACTTGACAAATATTTAACACACACACACACACACATTATGTATGTATGTATGTATGTATGTTATGGTTTCTAGTAGCTGTTAATGAGATAGAGAAATGACATGAAACTACTGTGATACATCTAGTAAAGAACATAGCAAAGTTGTATTTTACTAATATATCTCTTAGCTGAGGAGTCTTTTGCTTTTTCTTACTGGTTTCTTAGTGGTTTAGGTAATCTTTCAAGTCACATTAGTATTCAATAACTATTACCCACTGGTACATCAAGAGTTCAGTGATGCAATCCTATGACCCCATAATTCATAAAACTTGGGAAAAGTGCAGGCATTTCCTTGCCTTGCAATGAAGCTGTCAACTAACCCTTTTCTTTCCACCTGGAATCATATAATTGGGAGACTTGGAGGTCTTCTAGTCCAACCCCCGGCCCAAGGCAGGAGACCTTATACCAGGGGTAGGCAACCTCGGCTCTTTTATGACTCATGGACTTCAACTCCCAGAATTCCTGAGTCAGCAAAGCTGACTCAGGAATTCTGGGAGTTGAAGTCCATGAGTCATAAAAGAGCCGAGGTTGCCTACCCCTGCCTTATACCATCCTATATAAATGGATGTCCAATCTTTTCTTGAAAACCTCAAGGGATAGGGGGAAAAAACCAACTCGTTCTTTGGAGAATAAGTTGACTCCCTCTTTTCTCTTCAGTAGTCTCCCAGTATTGCCCTTCAAGTACTGGGAGACAGCTATCACGTCACCCCTGGTCCTTCTCTTCATTAGGCCAGACATACTATTTCCATTAACTGTTCATCATACAGTTTAGTCTCCAGTCTTTGTCTGACTTCACGGCCAGCGGCGCAGACAACAGGCTCCCATGAATCCACTACCTTCTATCCTTTCTCATTTCGCATAGTGTAGTCTCTGTTCCATGACAAAATGCAGTATAAATGGAAATTCTGTAGGAAGCCCAGAGAAGGGAAAACAACATTCTGATGCAAGAACTTGGTAGTTCTGTAAAGAGTGTTTTTACAGATTAATTCAGTTTGGGTTATCAAATGAGCAGCTGGGTTTTTTGGGGGGTTTTGTTTTTTGTAGGAGGACTAAAAAGATAGTATATTTCCAAATAATGCTTGCAGAGTGCTACCCAGTCAGTTCCTTAAATCAAGCTTGAATGTAAAGCCTTCTATATGGCCTTCTCGGAGACACCTATTATCTCTGACACCTCTGTCTTGGCATAATTAATGACATTCTCTTAGTGGCATGGGATGAATATTAATTTATCTTCTAATAAGTTGATGGAAAGCTTGGTACTCTTATGATAATAGTGCTATGTTCATATAATTATTCATACGTATTAAACATATGTTAACATTAAACACGAACAGCTGCATTTGGATTCATCACATAATGGGTGGAATTTGTAGCATTTATTATTCAATGTAAGCACAGAAATAATGTTAATGAAAATTCATATCTTTAATGCTATTATGAAGTCAATGACTCAACAGCAATTTAGTCACCTCCAACAATAAGAGATAAAAATACCTATGTCTGAAGCATTTTTAGGTGCTCCTAACAGACATGTTTGTAATACTTAGATTAGTTCTATAGAGTGGATCAGTATTCCTTAAAATAAAATGATAAGGACCTGCCTATAGCTACAGAGTGAATTCTTGTCATTTAGTATTTAAGCCAGTATTTTATGATTTCTTATTCAGTATCTTAGCCAGAACACTATATTAACTCTCAAAAACCTATTGAGGTATTAAATATAGTTCTCAAATACGCAAATGTTCAGTTAAGGAAAGTATTTTATGAAAAAAAATGAACTGACCTTTTGTATAAGAAACATTTTTATAAATATAAATTATATAAATATTTATTTGCTGTTTCCTTTCTGCCAACTCAGTGTAGGATAGATTATACAAGGAGAGTCAATTATAATTTTTATTACGATTGATGTGTTTTGCCATTATTGTTGACATTGTAAGTAATGCCATTTTTATTTACTTTTCCAGAATAATATAATTAAATTTAATATGGCAGCTTTTAGTAGGAATTTAGATGGACTACTTTTTCTGTCATCTATTTCATCCCAAGTATTCAGAGTGATCATGATACATTTTAAAAATTATTTGCAACTGAGCATGGGAGGAAAAGTCCATGATGAACACATATTCAGGATTTGAGAGATTGTAATAAAACTACTGAGATTAGATAATAAAATAATCCCTCTGTTTTCACCACAAACAGTAGAGGAATAACACTTGACTGGTTTGTATTCCACAATGTTGACAGAGGCTGAAAATTCAACTATGATGCCATTGGGTGAATTGGGAGAGAGAGAGAGAAATTTCCCATAATGTTTCATAACTATTGACTGTTTATATACAAAATATGTCAGTGCAGTAGAAAGTGTCAGAGTTAACCTGATTCTCCCCACAAGCCTTACTAAACACTTCAACACAGTAGAGCAAACCTAATTAGATGGGATTTTAGTTGTATCACCTTCAATGATGGGCGTAATTAATGTGAACTGAAATTAGTGTAATAAGCATGACCTTGACTCTACTGAATGAAGAGTTTAGATCACTAATTGAGAACCAAAAAGACTTAAAGAAAATATTTGTGTGCATATATGCATATAGTGTAGTACCTGCACAATGCCTAGTTGTTTAGTTAAACTAGACACATGGAAGAACACAGAGATTTACCACCTACATAGGGAGCAGAGCCCACTTTAATATATACTGATCTTAATACTGATCTGGGTTTTGCTGAGAGGTAATGGCTCTTATCAAATGAAGTATGAGAAAATGTTTGTAAACAATTGGGGGAAAACAGTTATTAAATGAAGCTTGCATCTGGAGTCCATAAAGTAAAAAGAAAAAGAAACCTATTGCAGGAGAATTTTTGCTTAGTTGGTTAGATGCCGTTCAATGAAGGCAAATATACATGTCCCAGGATAATGTGGCAGGATCCAATCTGGGTTGGTCACCTGGACCAGAGGTTTAATCTTCCGAGCTTTCAGCTTTGTGCTGGAGCCCATCCTCATGGAGCTTCTCTCTACCCGAATATGTGCTGTTGAATTTGGCTATGCCCTGGTCACTACATGGACACATGCTGAGCTTTTCTAAATCTGCTTTCTATTTGGCTAAATAAGTTTCTTTGCATGCAGATCCCAAAATGGTGGTGTACAATTTTGATTCTACTGTAGCTGTCATCTTAATCCTGTCACTCTAATTATTGCTATATAAATTAATCTGATATGGGACAATAGTCACCTTTTTTTTTTACTTCCTTCCCTATTTTGAATCGTACTGTTTCTCTAAACTCCATTCTTACAATTATTTCTTGTTCACTATAAAGGTTCTTCAGAAAAGCGATTGGAATTCTGGCTCACCCGTTATACTGGCCACCTTCTCACATTTTATGATCCACATTTCATGTCACTGATGTAAAGAAGATGTTTATATCAGTGACGAGGCTTCCTTATGGGATTGGCCAAGCCATATCTGTACTTTCAGATATACTTATGGAAACTTAACGTTCCTATCCAGGACATTAAGCCTCATCGTTTGTTGCATGCTTCAACCCATACCCACACATCACTTTTCCACTGCCTTCGTCCAGCTTTGATATCCTACAGACCAGGTCATGAGAAAATTGATAGTTGGTTTCTATAATAGCTCAACTGCAGATACATGGAAGAACAGAGAGGTACACAATCTACACAGGAACAGAACCCATTTCAATTTATTAATGTTGATAAAGTATTCTACCCTATACTCACTACAAATAGCTTTAGGTTCCTATAGCAGATGCTTGGGAGCAGTTGCTCACATGACTATTGTACCTCTGTCATGAAAACAGGAGAAAAACGGGTCTTGATTCATAATCTTTTAGAATCATTAAATATGATTGCTCATCTCAAAACTGTCATTCAGGGTCCAAGTGTCCTTAGCCCTCATCCCCATCCCAATTGGACAGCTTGTTGTAAAATAATCAGGTATTGACAACTGATGAAAATAAAGCCTATTTCAAAAGTATGGATGAAATTTCTACTATATAAATGCACAAAAGGACATTCAAAGTAAAATAAGTATAAATAAATAAATACATAAGATAAGCTAAATATAGTCAGGTGCTTGTATAATTACTTCAAAAAAAATGTGGCTATTTAATCCAATATGTTCTTAATCAGCGTTCTCATGAAAGTACATATAAGCCCAAACAGCTGATAAATATCGCCTTTTCTATCATTTTACACACACACACACACACACATACACATACACACACACACACACACATACACACACACACACACACACACAGAGAGAGAGAGAGAGAGAGAGAGAGAGATGTGTCACAGATCATTAATTTAAAGCCAATAAAACCTGAGGTTATAAAAATGGACTAAGATATTAGTAAAGGTTAAAATGTAACTGAAAAGATAATTGCTTAATTCCTTTTGGTGTAAAAAATGTAATTAAAATTCAAGGTTTTAGCTCAGCAGGCTCTTGTCAATCTTGGAAAAGCATTTCTACAATGGTTGAGTTGGAGAAAATGTAAACATGCAGGAAGATTTATAAATCCTCTAGGTTTGTTCAGGACTAAGCTGCCTTGATAAACTTGCTATTCTGATACTTAATAATAAATGTCCAAGAATACATGATTAGTATGGTAATAAAAGGGAGAATAGTTCCTCTGTAGAATGCTGTGTTTCATCTCTAACAAATTGTCATCTTTTATTTTCTCACCATCTTTTAGGAAAGTCTGGTGCTAAACTTTCCATTGGCAAAAGGCCTCTAAAAGCCCCTCTTTTGGAAGTAGAAGTGTGAACTTTTATTTATATCATTAAGAAACAGCTTAAAATACATGACTAGTAAAGTAATGGCACACTAATGTTGTTGTTCTTAGTTGCGAAGTCGTGTCCGACCCATCGCGACCCTATGGACAACGTTCCTCCAGGCCTTCCTGTCCTCTACCATCTTCTGGAGTCCATTTAAGCTCACGCCTACTGCTTCAGTGACTCCATCCAGCCACCTCATTCTCTGTCGTCCCCTTCTTCTATTGCCCTCAATCTTTCCCAGCATTAGGCTCTTCTCCAGTGAGTCCTTCCTTCTCATTAGGTGGCCAAAGTATTTGAGTTTCAGCTTCAGGATCTGGCCTACTAAAGAGCAGTCAGGGTTGATCTCCTCTAGGACTGACCGGTTTGATCGCCTTGCAGTCCAAGGGACTCGCAGGAGTCTTCTCCAGCACCATAGTTCAAAGGCTTCAATTCTTTGGCACTCAGCCTTTCTTATGGTCCAACTTTCACTGCCATACATTGCAACCGGGAAGACCATAGCCTTGACTATATGCACTTTTGTTGACAGGGTGATATCTCTGCTTTTTAGTGTGCTGTCTAGATTTGCCATGGCTTTCCTCCCAAGGAGCAAGTGTCTTTTAATTTCTTGGCTACAGTCCCCATCTGCAGTGATCTTGGAGCCCAGGAAAATAAAATCTGTCACTACCTCCATTTCTTCCCCATCTATTTGCCAGGAATTGAGAGGGCCAGATGCTATGATCTTGGTTTTCTTAATGTTTAGTTTCAACCCAAGTTTTGCACTCTTCTTCTTCACTCACAACAAGAGGCTCTTTAGTTCCTCTTCACTTTCTGCCATTAGAGTCGTATCATCTGCATATCTTAGTTTGTTGATGTTTCTTCCGGCAATCTTAATTCCAACTTTTGATTCATCTAGCCCTGCCTTTCTCATGATGTGCTCTGCATATAAGTTAAATAGGCAAGGCGACAGTATACAGCCTTGCCGGACTCCTTTCCCAATTTTGAACCAATCAGTGGTTCCATGTCCAGTTCTCACTGTTGCTTCTTGGCCCGCATATAGGTTTCTCAAGAGACAAATAAGATGGTCTGGTACGCCCATCTCTTTAAGGACTTGCCACAGTTTGTTATGATCCACACAGTCAAAGGCTTTAGCATAGTCAATGAAGCAGAAGTAGATGTTTTTCTGGAACTCTCTAGCTTTCTCCATGATCCAGCGTATATTAGCAATTTGATCTCTAGTTCCTCTGCCTCTTCGAAATCCTGCCTGTACTTCTGGTAGTTCTCGATCCACATACTGCTGGAGTCTAGCTTGTAGGATTTTAAGCATAACTTTACTAGCGTGAGAAATGAGTGCAATGGTGCGATAGTTTGAACATTCTTTGGCACTGTCTTTCTTTGCAATTGGAATGTAAACTGATCTTTTCCAATCCTGTGGCCACTGTTGAGTTTTCCAAATTTGCTGGCAAATTGAGTGTAGCACTTTTGCTGCATCGTCTTTTAAGATTTTGAATAGCTCAGCTGGAATACTGTCACCTCCACTAGCTTTGTTGTTGCTCAACTTTTCTAAGGCCCACTTCACATTCTAGGATGTCTGGCTTGAGGTCAGTGACCACCTCATTGTAATTATCAGGGATGTTAATCTCATTCTTGTATAGTTGTTCTGTGTAATTTTGCCACCTCTTCTTAATCTCTTCTGCCTCTGTTAGGTCCCTGCCATTTTGGTCCTTTATCATGCCCATTTTTGCATGAAACGTTCATTTCATCTCTCCAATTTTTCTGAAAAGATCTCTGGTCCTCCCTATTCTATTGTTTTATTCTATTTCTTTGCATTGTTCATTTAAGAAGGCATTCTTATCTCTTCTAGCTATTCTTTGGAATTCTGCATTTAATTGGGCATATCTTTCTTTTTCTCCCTTGCCTTTCACTTCCCTCCTTTCCTCAGCTATTTGCAAAGCTTCCTCAGACAGCCATTTTGCTTTCTTGCATTTCTTTTTCTTTGGGATGGTTTTGGTTGCTACCTGTTGTACAATGTTGCGAACCTCTCTCCATAGTTCTTCAGGCACTCTGTCTATCAGATCTAATTCCTTAAATCTATTTGTCACCTCTACTGTATATTCAACAGGGATATGATTTAATTCATACCTGACTGGCCTAGCGCTTTTCCCTACTTTCTTTAATTTAAGCCTAAACTTTGCAACAAGAAGCTCATGGTCTGAGCCACAGGCAGCTCCTGGTCTTGTTTTTACTGACTGTATAGAGCTTCTCCATCTTTGGCTGCAGAGCATATAGTCAATCTGTTTTCTGTGTTGACCATCTGGTGATATCCATGTGTAAAGCCGTCTCTTGGGTTGTTGGAAAAGAGTGTTTGCTATGACCATTGTATTCTCTTGACAAAATTCTATCAGCCTGTGCCCTGCTTCATTCTGTACTCCAAGACCAAACTTGCCTGTTATTCCGGTTATCTTTTGGCTTCCTACTTTAGCATTCCAATCCCCCATGATGATAAGAACATCATTTTTTGGTGTTAGTTCTATAAGGTGCTGTAGGGCTTCATAGAACCGGTCAATTTCATCCTCTTCAGCACCGGTGGTTGGGGCATAGAATTGGACTACTGTGATATTGAATGGTTTGCCTTGGATTCGAACTGAGATCATTCTGTCATTTTGAGGATTGTATCCCAGTATTGCTTTTCCTACTCTTTTATTGACTATGAAGGCTACTCCATTTCTTCTGAGGGATTCTTGCCCGCAGTAGTATACCTGATGGTCATCTGAATTAAATTCACCCATTCCTGTCCATTTTAGTTCGCTGATTCCTAAGATGTCGATGTTCAGTCTCGTCATCTCTTGTTTGACCACATCCAGCTTTCCTTGATTCATGGATCTTACATTCCAGGTTCCTATGGAGAAAAAAATCTTTACAGCATCGGACTTTCCTTTCACCACCAGACACATTCACAGCAAAGCGTCCTTTCGGCTTTGGCCCAGTCGCTTCATTCTTTCTGGCGCTACTAGTACTAGCCCTCTGCTCTTCCCCAGTAGCATATTAGACGCCTTCCGACCTGAGGGGCTCATCTTCCAGCATCATATCGTTTTGCCTTTTGGAACTGTCCATAGGGTTTTCATGGCAAAGATACTGGAGTGGGTTGCCATTTCCTTCTCCAGTGGATCACGTTTTGTCAGAACTCTCTGCTATGACCTGTCTGTCTTGGGTGGCCCTGCACGGCATAGCTCTTAGCTTCATTGAATTATGCAAGCCCCTTCGCCACGACAAGGCAGTAATCGATGAAGGGGGCACACTAATACAATAGTTTAATTGATATAGTCCCCTTGAACTCAATGGCAATAAAAGCCTCCCATCAGAGTTAGCAATAATTCTTTCACAATTCTGGGACAGGGCAACTGAGCTGCCCAGAGAGTTGGGTGGTACAGTGGAGTAGCAGCAACTGCATTACCAACTATTTGGTGCTCAGTGGTGCTTGAGTTGAAATGCTCCTGGCTGCTTCTATTACATTGTCATTTGAGGGGATTCAGGAAGCATGCCTCCTCTGTGGTGGCACCTGCCCTATAGAACAGCTTATTCCCCAAAATTTGGATAGACCCAACTATATTGGGCTTTTAAAACGCACTGAAGACCTAGTTGTTCTCATAGGCGTAAGGCCAGGAGGCTGAGTGAACCTAACTCTGAGAGACGCTGCAGAGTTGTTTTAAAGGAATGGATGGCTGGTTTTGGTTGCTGTAACCTTTGGATTTTGAGGTTTGATGCTTTTATCTTGATTTTTAAATTTGTTGTAAGTACACAGAGTTGTTTAAAATTAGATGGATGAATGAATGTGCAGTATATTTCTGAATCTCAGAATATATTAAACAAAAACCAGGTTTTCTCATTCCCTTGCAAATACCACTCCCAGCCAAATCCACTGAACAATTCCCTCATAAGTGAAGCTTTTTTCTTCTCATTTTCCACATTAAACAAGCTGCCAGTCATCACTCCAGTATTCTTTGCATCTTATGACTTATCTCTTATTAATTCATGAGGATAGTCTTAGAGCTCCCCATCCTGCTGATTTCAGATGTCCATCCTTTCTTCTTTCAGTGTTCCCCCCACTTCTGACATGGAAGTTTCTGACTTAGTTCTGTACTTCGTCCCTAAACTAGCTTCTGTTCTCTCTATTCTATCCTTTCTTCCATTATATTAGGTATTTAAGGGCTGGTTAAACTATAATCCCAATGCCAGTAGGTCTCAATTCTTGCTTCTTCTGCAGTCTTATATTTATCTATTTTAATATGTTCATTTTTCCTGATATGCAACAATTTACTATGACCATGGGCTATATGTGTAATAAATTTCTGCTATGGAGTAGGTCTCTTAATTCCACCAACTACAGCTCTCTGGCTTTTTCTACGATGATTGTCTAATATCATCTACTTTAGCTAATCTCTTCTCCCTCACTAGATCCTGAGGACAACATGCAAATAATTATAAATACCACATATTGTTTTATGATTGGTTGTTCTAAATTAACAAAATAAGTGATTTAGCATCTTTAAAAGTATATGTTTGATCTTGGAAAAGGTTGCAAATAGCATAATAATAGCATCCCAGGAATTGAAGAATTAACTAGGAACAATATTTATTTATTTATTTATTTATTTATTTATTTATTTATTTTATTAATTTAATTTGTATACCGCCCTTCTCCCTAGGGACTCAGGGCGGTGAACAGGGCAATACATAAAAATTAGATACAAAAGTTAAAATTATTAAAACATGATTAAACAATGCCCATAATTAATACAAATTTAGAATAAAAATCATTTATAAAAATCCCACCCCGTCCCATCAGGCCAGGCCAGCTTGTTTAAAGAGATGGGTTTTAAGATCGCGCCGGAAGGAGCGGAGATCGGGCGCCATCCGGAGCTGGACCGGAAGATGGTTCCATAAATCCGGTGCACCCACAGAGAACGCCCTCCCCCTGGGGGCCACCAGATGCAAAGTGCAGTAACTTTATCTTAAATGATACATTCATGTTAATGTTAATAGATGTATTCAGTAGGCCCCCTGCACACAGATTTCCTCTCAAATAGCAAATATTCATCATTTTTTTAAAAATTGAAATGGAAGGTCATAATCGCCTTTCTTGTACATCTTTCCAACATAGTAATTCCTATCAGTTACCGCTACAGAAAATAATTTAATAATATAATAACAGTAAGGTCTTCTGATAATGATAAATACTATGTTGTCTATGATTCAAAGCTGTATACTTCTCACAAAATCTGCATCTGTTGCCTGGAAGAAATACTCAATAGAAAGGATGGAATTTTACCAAGCTTGTCATGTATTTCAGAAATGCTATACCATAAGTTTGAGATTGGGTCAGTTAGGAATAATTCATGCATTCAGACTTTTCTAACATTTTCATAGTGATTTCGATTGTTTTGATTTCTTTTGAGTGCAATGAAATGTTGAATAGGAATTACAGGGACTCCAGGCTCTTCCTCAGCAGGATAAAAATCTGAAAACGAAACAAAATTATACCAAATTTGGTGTGGGAGGAGAAGCTGACAAAAGAACTAAGTTGAAAAATGGACTGAATCAATCCAGCTGAGGACTGCAAAGAAAAAAAATCCATAATAAATCCCTCCATTTGTCCTAAAGGAAAGGTGTCTCAGAATGCTACCAAATTTCCCTTCTAAGCTGCTTCCCTAGACATATGACCCAGAGCAGACCCCATGCTTCCCAGTGCACACATTCACACCAACGTAGACACAATGCAAACAAAGGTAAGCACAGACACTTAAAGGTACAATACATTAATTATTTCATTATCTAGTAGAAAATATAGATGGCTCCTTGGGCTACTGCTAGTAAAAAGTTTAGAAACAGTTTTAGAGCTATGCTCTGCATGCTTTCCTTATCTTGTTTATATAGATCAGACATGTCAAATACAAGGCCCGGGGGCCGGATCCGGCCCGTGAAGTGGTTTCATGCGGCCCACGAAGCCATCCTGGAAACAGTGAGGGAACGGCCCCCACTGCCTTGGCCCTGGCCCAGAGACCCTCCTTCTGCCAGATCTGTCCCACTCCTGCCCAGGCCCCCATAGGCACCCTTGATGCAAACGTTGTAGAGCTGGCCATGCCCACCCAGTAAGCCATATGCATTCTACCCACGCCCACCCAGTAGGCCACACCCACTCAGGCCACACCTACCCGGCCCCCTGAGGGCAACCACAATGCTGATGCGGCCCTCAATGAAATTGAGTTTGACACCCCTGATATAGAGTATAAATGCTGTTATATTTTCCGCTTATACAAATCTTATTTATGACTTTTTCATGTACACTTTGCTGACTTGCTGGAGTTGCTCAGTTTGAGACACACACACACACATACAAACATACACACACACACACACACACACACACACACCTGAAAACCATATAGTTGATATGTTGGTTTATCCAAATTCCTACTGAGCATAGAAGATGCTGGATATTGTCTTGAAATTTTCAAACATTATTTTTAATAAGAAAAAACTGACATTTTGCAATGGATTCCATAGCCCCTCGGTGTTATCTTGGTATTTCTATTTCTTCTATATATTACTTAACCTGATTCCTAATACATCATTTTATTTCCTTAAATTAAAACATAAACAGTGGTGATTTTACATATAAAGATGTTTAAAGCTGAATGTATACCTTTTCTAAAAGGAATATTAGGAGAAAAGGGAAGCAGCCTATATATTATCAATGAGAGGAACACAGCTGACATTTGGTAAATATAGCATTCAGGTTATTTATTAAGTTCTCTTAATCTCCACGTGAAGGTAGTTTTTAGTTAGGGATATTATTTGTTTAAAGCACTATTGCTCAACTTACTTAGGTGAGTCAGTTCATTTATCAATCAATAAAAGCAGTCCTAAAATGGTGGGTGCATTCCTTTGAATAGAAAATATTACTTCCTAAAAATTCCTCCTGGGTTTGTATATTGTCTGGTTCTCTTTTGTGACATAGCTCGGATGCTATGAATCAGTGATGGGTGTTCTAGTCACCCATTTTCCTTCTCCATCACTTAGAAAATATTGATGGTAGACAGCCACAATGGTTAAAATTTCTATAGGTACTCAGGTAAAACATCATTCTTCTATAGCAGGGGTGTCAAACTCAATTTCATTGAGGGCCACATCAGCATTGCGGTTGCCCTCAGGGGGCCGGGTGGGTGTGGCCAGGGTGGGCGTAGCCTACTGGGTGGGCTAGAGTGCATATGGCCTACTGGGTGGGCATGGCCAGCTCTACATTGTTCGCATCAAGGGTGCCTATGGGGGCCTGGGCAGGAGTGGGACAGATCTGAGGGTCTCTGGCAGAAGGAGGGTCTCTGGGCCAGGGCCAAGGCAGTGGGGGCCGTTCCCTCACTCTTTCCAGGATGGCTTCGCGGGCCACATGAAACCACTTCGCGGGCCGGATCGGGCCCCCGGGCCTTGTGTTTGACATGTCTGTTCTATAGGCAACAAAGGATACATAAGATTATATGTAATTCCCATTTCCCAAATTTCCAATAAACCATAGAAATGTTTTCTCTACCCCAGTCAAAATAAGTATTTTGTTTCTCTTTTCTGCACTAGTCAGACTACAGTATGCCTAAAATAGTTTGTCCAATTTGGGACATCATATTTTAGAAAGGGCACCGAAACTCAACAACCAAGATTGTAAAAGGCCTGATGGGGATTGGAAATGTTTAGCCAGGAAAAAATTGTGTGAATTATGATTGGTGGTCTCAAGTATAGAAGGCATTGGGTAAAAGATGGGACAAAATTGTTAGAACTGTTCCAGGATAAGAAATAATAGTTTAAATTACAAGTTCACTTCAGCTAGAAACTTAACAATAACAGCTGTTCGTTGAGATACAGTATGTAAACCCAGTTTTAGCAAGTTGACACTATTATAGTAGCAGATTCCTGCACTGGACAGGAATCTTAGAAGTGCTGTTCCACCTTTTCTAATATCATATATGCTTTGCAGTTGAGCATAATTTTTTAGGTAATGTATTCTGTAAAAAGTTACAAATTTCTGACCAATTAATCAAGAAGTTTGCTTTAGCTGATAAAAATGTTTTATTACTATAACAGATTAATCAATTGTTTAATCAGTAGCCAACAGACCAAATTAATAATGTTCAGTTTTTAAATTCACAGTATGTCTGCCATTGCAAATAAATACTCTTAACAATGGCCTAAGAATTGCTATTCCTATTTTCCATATAACAACTACAATTCAAACTTCATTCAGGAGTATGTTTATCTAAATCCAGAGAATTGGATCAATACTAAAGTAATCAATGCTAACTTAAGCCTCCTTAATTTAAAAAAGAACCACTATGAGCACTTGAATATGTTTTTTTGTGTTTCATTCCGTACTAAAGGAATATGTACTCCTCAGATATTTACCTTAGAGGGGAAAAATGAACCCAATAAAGCTAAATCCTAGGAAATATGTAATTTTTAACTATTAATCCTTGAACAAAATAAAAAATGAACAAATACTTCAGAATTTTCATTTTTGTAGGAGAAAAAGTATGTATCTATTGTTCCCTGCATTTAAAATGTAACATTTGGGAAGAGAATACATATACATATATAGTATGTAGAATATTTCCACTTACAATAAATGTGCCTTGTTTTGTAGAAAATGGACCGTATAAATTTTGCGCTTTGACGTGTATATTATGAGCCACTACAAAATGCAACCCCTTTTCAACCATAGACATTTTATCCTGAGTTACAGTGTAGTAGAGAGAGCTTCTAGTGACACAAAAAATGATTGCCCATGTTAATAATATATTAAAAAGCTGCTCTAAAACAGCAGATTCAAAATGTTAAGAATCTGTACCAGGTGTGGGTACATACTGTATATGCATTATATTATATACACATTATATATAATGACAGATAGACAAAATATAGTTTAAATATACATATAGTATATACTTTATAGTGTTAATGACTGTTAAATCAATAACTCTCTTTTAACCATTCAAAAACAACAAACTATGTTCAACTATAGTTCATATGATACCAGGATAGATTCTAAAACTGAGAACAAATATAATTGATAGCATTCTCTCAAATGTACTAAAGATTCACCTTAAGATCATGTAAAATATAAACTGTAACAGACCTACAACCTGAACAAATCCCATTGATTTTAGTGGCATTTACAGTCATTTAGCTCTTGCCACATATAATTTCAAAATGTCATGTTTAATAATTTCAGCTACATCATTTGGTGAAAAAAGCAAACTCTGCACTTGCAGTAGTTTCAATTAGTTTTTTTAAATTAGATCAAAGTAGCTATCTTATATGCATAAGCATCAAGATGCAAGAGAGAGATGTAGTCTACCCCATCTAGTATGACTAATTTATCTGTTCTTTCAAATATTTGTTCTCCTTCTTTCAGAAGTCTAATATATGAGATAAACTAAAGTATTTCTGATACTAATTTTGTGTTTAGTTATCTTCATTTTTTCAGATGCCAGAGTTACTTTTTTTAAATACACAGAGATATGCAATGATACATAGGCCATATTTTTTCCCTTCCATTCAATTGTGTCCAATTCTTGGAGATTGCCTGGAGAAGTTCCTGCAGTTTTCTTGTCACGGTTTTTGTAAAGTGGTTTGCCTGCTTCCTAAAACTGAGAAAAAGTGAATGGCCCAAGATTGCTCAACTGGCTTTGTGTCTAAGATAGGACTAGAATTCATGGTCTCCCAGTTTCTAGCCTGATTCCTTAACCACTAGCCAAACTAGGTCTTCTAGAGACCATTTTAAAAATATATTTATAAATGACCACTCTATTGTGTTAGCAGCTCTCCAAGAACTTACGTGAATATATTTCCAATCCACCATCCATAAATTGTTTTAATTGGAGGTACCATTGTTGAAATGAAAATATTTTCTTCCTTTGAGAAATATATTGTATTTATATGAGAGGTAGGTGACACTGAATGACACACAAAGAAACCTAATTGTTAATGAATAATTACACCAAACAAAAACCCTCCCTGCAATCCCCACTTCCCCTTTATTACCAACCAAAAATGTCTAGATGCAATCAGGCCTGGAGATTTGTACTACCCTCCAGATTTCAGGCTAGTCACTTAGTTTCAATCATAAAGTGGGTAATTCAAACATATCGGGCAACTTTCACTGGACCTGTGTAATGAATTCCTGTTTATAACCAGAAATATTCCCGTTATCTAATTCAAGAGCAATCTATATTTATTTTTTGCAGTTTGAGAGCACTGTTTACAGATAGCTTCAGGTGGTCAGTAGTCCAGACAGAATATAACTATAAGAGATGTGGCTGGTGTTTCTCTGTTCAGGAGAGATTGCAGCAGACTGAACTGAGTTGAAAGTAGATTTTTTTAAAAAGACAGGCTGCAAGAATGACATAGGAGAAAAACATTACACTGGACAGGCAAAAGAAGATTTAAAAGGATATACAAACAACAAATCAAGAGACTGGCATGGGAAATTTTCTTATATTGGGTTTACAAAAGAAGTTTGCTAAGTCTTGAATAATTTTGTGAGAAAGAATAAAGAAAAATGAAAAGAAATCAATAATAATTCTGTGATAGTATTTGAAGGAACTAGAGATCAAGATTGTTAGAAGTAAAAGGAAGAAATGTAAAATTGGTTTACTTGATCAAGGTTAAAATAGATATTTTGTTATGTCTGGTAACTAAAAGGACATGAGTACTGAAATGACAAAGTTTTGTGGATTTGTTTATCAATAAGAGATGGAATAGGGGAAGAAGAAGAAGAAGAGGTGATAACTTACTAAAATTGTTCATACTTATGATGAAGATGGAAAATAGGTTATTTTAATATGTTTATTCTCTTTTTCCTTTACTATTTTTTTCTTTCTTATCTATTCTTCTGTAATGGAATGCAGGGGTGACCTTGAGGAAAGGGGGAAAGAGTTACTGCCTAGGAAACGTTCATACAAGGGGGGGGGCAGGAACGTGCAATCACAGTCACAGAAAAAAACTAGTGTAGCTGAACATTTGTACCTTCAGACTTACATAAGCTGACTGTTGTGTTCATTATGTGATTATGATACTTCAGTCAATCTTAGTTAAATCTGCATACCAGGGACATAAAACATTTTCAGAATAAATTCAGACAATATTTTCAAGATACAATTCTTTCTTCAGTTGGGGCCCAGAACATATTTATTTCCCCTTAGACCAGGGGTGTCAAACTCAATTTCATTGAGGGCCGCATCAGCATTGCGGTTGCCCTCAGGGGACCGGGTGGGTGTGACCTGGGTGGGCATGGCCTATGGGGTGGGCGTGGCTAAAGTGTGTATGGCCTACTGGGTGGGCGTGGCCAGCTCTACATCATTCGCATCAAGGGTGCCTATGGGGGCCTGGGCAGGAGTGGGACAGATTTGAAGGTCTCTGGCAGAAGGAGGGTCTTTGGGCCAGGGCCAAGGCAGCGGGGGTCGTTCCCTGTTTCCAGAATGGCTTCGCGGGCCGCATGAAACCACTTCGTGGGCCGGATCTCGCCCCCGGGCCTTGTGTTTGACATGTCTGCCTTAGACAAATCCAGGAGTATATCTAGATGACGACAATGTTTCTACAAGGACATATATTCCAATGTACATGAAAAACTGCTCTGTATTTTCAATAACTTGATCAGGATGTTGCCAGTTCTTTTGTGCATCTGAAAGGAAAATAACATTCTGCTACTCTCACCTTCATCCCTCCCAATATGTAAAATGATGCTTCATTTGAAGTCTTCGCTGATGCTGTTGCATTCATATAGATATAGATACGTACGTTCTGTCACTTGTTCTGTCACATTGTGTTCTGTTTCCCTTTCTTCTCGCAGATTTTCACCTTAAGAACTACAGAACTTTTCTTATCTTTCTTTGAAACTATGCGCTTGAATGCCTTGCTTTCTTTCAAAAATCTTTTCAGGGCTTTGGGGAAATAGGAAGAATACCATAGACATTTTATCTCTTTTATGTTATTTCAGTAACTTAAAAGAACAGCCAGTTACTAATGTATTTGTCAGAGTCTTTGTTCTTTAGGTTTACAGTGCCGATGTTAAGTTTACCAAACTGATATCAAGCTAACTGGAAACAAAGTTGATACCTTTTAACAAGGAATACTGCTGTGTGCAGCTTCAGTGGAAAGAGCAAAGAACATCTGCTGGTTTATCACATGTACACATACATAGAAGAATTCTTGAATGTTTCATTTTGACACATGCCCTTACCATCGGTTTTCATAAAGATGTTTTTTTTTCTGCAAGGTTTCTCAAAGGACTTTTATTCTGCTTTGCTGAATGTAAAGATGAGTAACTTTACTTTTCCAAGATCCCTAGCGTCAAACCTCTGATTATTCAGACTAACCACTGTGAACAGCATTAAGAAGATTATATAAAAATCAAACTTTTCAATAATAATCTATATATTTTAATGCAAGTCTCTATATACTTACATCTATATATCTATAAAAGGGACGCGGTGGCTCAGTGGGTTAGGACGCTGCTTGTCGATCAGAAGGTCGGCAGTTTGGCGGGTCGAATCCCGAGTGCCACATAACAGAGTGAGCACCTCTTACTCGTCCCAGCTTCCGCCAACCTAGCAGTTCGAAAGCACGTAAAAATGCAAGTAGAAAAATAGGGACCAATATGTTGGGAGGGTAACAGCATTCCATGAACCTTTGGCGTCTATTCATATGACTACGGAGACATCCTTGGACAATTTTGAATCACCCTCCCAAGGATTACAAGGAAAAAGGAAAAGAACAAGAAGGCAATCATCCACAGATGGATCGACAGCAGTTATGAGTGCACTGTACTGTTGGAAGACCTAAGGACCAGGTTAAAGGACAGATTGTCCTGGAGAAAATTTGTCTGTGTGATTGCTAAGAGTCAGTATAGTGACTTCCTGACACCTAATCAATCAGTACATAATGGATCAGAAAATAGAATCTTAAGACTCAGCTTCATTTATAAAGCAGGATAAATATGAAATCCTCCATCGGAAACAGTATTAATCACAGTTTAAAATCTGAATTTATGTATGCATAATTTATGGATTCCCTTTACTGATGAATCAATAAAAGACTTTCTAATATAATGTTAGATTATAGCATTTTGTGCCTGGTTTTTTTCTCTCTCCCTTTTTATAGGAATAGAAAAGCAATGGATTATAAATCAGTATGTTTTGCTGTCTGTTCTCTTATATCTCAGTAAAGAAAATAGAATGGGAATAAAGTCTGTAGTTCACTCCAGTGTACAATTCTTTAAATGGTACTTGAGTTCTACAGCTCTGATTTAAACATGTGATCTTGAAAGTTGTACATGCAAGATCGATATTTAAAATGCAAGGAGTTTAATCATAGTGAAGCTTTTTACAGTGGAAGAAAAGGTGATTGAGGATCAGGTTGCTGAACAGGAATCTGCAAGCTTGGCCAGCGTTTTCATTTTCTAGCTTTGTGTTGATTGTAGACCGTGAAAATCTGTTCCCATAGCAGGCTAAGGTAGCCAGAAAAATGCACATTCTGCATTTTTTGCTTCCAGGTGAAACTGAAGAAATGTGAACAGATATATTCACATAAGATCTATGACATCTTGATGGCAAATCAGCTTTCATAGCAAAGTCTCTTTCTTTTGACCCATATTTAGTTAATATGTACCTTGGCTTCTATATTCATTTTAATGGTATGTGGGAATAATCTTGCAAGCAAGATGTTACAAAAGGAAGCTGACTATGTCAGAAGCTCCCAAGCCCCATTAAATTTTGAAGAATGAACCAGGAATATCAATTTATTAATCTATTTATGTTTTAATGTACATGCATAGATAAATTTTTATTACTGTAAGCCAACCAGAATTCACACTATTGTAAGATGGACAGCCAATAAAATTTGTAAATAAATAAATAAAATTGTGCGATAAGAATGTAAATGTAATTGAGAAGCTCTGTAACCTTATATTTATTTATTAAATTTATATGTCACCCATCTCATTCTCAAAGCGACTCTGTGTAGTTTACAGTTAAAATCATAAGTATAAAACATATTCACCTGGAGATTTATATTGCTCCACATATTTGTCAGCATCATTTTTTCACAAACAATAGAGATTCTTTTAGTAACCTCTTCATGTTAGGTACACAGCAAAGTTCATGTGATGACAGCTATAACAAGCTCGATATCTACTTTAAAGTATCTACTAATCTTTATGATCATTTTTGTATATTTCTTCTTATTGATTGCTGTAGGCTGCCGAGAGTCACTTCTTATGAGATGGTTGCCCATACAAATGTGATTAATATATACATACATACATACATACATACATACATACATACATACAATTTTTTTTGACTTGCTAACAAAGTTAAAACAACTGCTTAAGATGCAGTCGGACCAGGTTCGAATCTCAGAAGGGTATGGCTGACTGATGAGAACAAATAAGTTTGAAGTGATCATATATTTATATGAAAATATTTGCATACATACATATATATGTGTGTGTGTCTGTGTGTGTGTGTCTGTCTGTCTGTGTGTCTGTTTGTATGTATATGTGTGTGTGTGTGTATATACTGTATATACTATATATACATATATATATATATATATATATATATATATATATATATATATATATATATATATATATATATATAATGTTAGGAGGCTGAGCTTGTCGATCAGAAGGTCGGCAGTTTGGCGGGTCGAATCCCGAGTGCCGCGTAACAGAGTGAGCGCCTGTTACTCGTCCCAGCGGCGTCTCAGGGGATTGGGAGTGGGAGGCACGGTTTTACAGTGGTTCTCCTCCTATCTCCAGGGACGCTCGCAGTCGGTGTTGACAGGAGGGCAGAGGTCGACCGCGAGGTCTCTCGTTTGTGGAGTTCCTCAGGGGTCGGTCCTCTCGCCTCTCCTGTTCAACATCTATATGAAACCGCTGGGTGAGATCATTCGTGGCTTTGGAGTTGGGTATCATCAGTACGCTGATGATACCCAGCTTTTTCTTTCTACCCCAAACCACCCCAGTGATGCCCTCAACGTGATGTCCCGTTGCCTGGAGGTGGTTCGGGTCTGGATGGGGAGGAACAGACTTCGACTCAACCCCGACAAGACCGAGTGGCTTTGCATACCTTCATCCCAGGTCTATTCGGATATTCCATCTCTTTCTATGGGGGGTGAATTATTACCCCCCGTAGATAGGGCTCGCAACTTGGGAGTCCTCCTAGATTTGCGGCTTACCTTGGAAGATCACATGGTGGCCATGACTAGGGGGGCTTTCACCCAGGTTCGCCTGGTGCACCAGTTGCGGCCCTATCTAAGCCGGGATGATTTATGCACGGTCACTCACGCGCTCGTGACCTCTCGTCTAGACTACTGCAACGCTCTCTACATGGGGCTTCCCTTGAGGACCACCCGGAGGCTCCAACTGGTACAGAATGCAGCCGCGAGAGTTGTGTTGGGAGTCTCCCGATACTCCCATGTGACACCTCTGCTCCGTGAGCTGCATTGGTTGCCAGTTGTCTTCCGGGTGAGATTCAAGGTGCTAGTAATGGTGTTCAAAGCCCTCCATGGCATGGGGCCGGAGTACCTCAGGGAACATCTGCTGCCAGCATCAAGCTCCCTGCGCCCTGTGCGTTCCCACAGAGAGGGCCTCCTCAGGGTGCCACCGGTCAGAGAATGCCGTCTCGTGGCCCCCAGGGGGAGATCCTTCTCTGTGGGCGCCCCGGAGCTATGGAACCAGTTACCGGTTGAGCTCCAGACGGCGCCCGATCTGCGCTCCTTTCGCCGCGATCTGAAAACATACTTGTTCGAGCAAGCCGGCCTGGCCTGAGGGGGGATTGGTGGGTTTTTTTTATCATTTTTATTGGGGTTTTTACTATGTATCAATTGTATTTTAATCAGGCATGCATTTAATTATCTTTTAATTTTTGTACATTTCTGTGTTTTATTCTTGCCCTGTACACCGCCCTGAGTCCTCAGGGAGAAGGGCGGTATAGAAATATTAATAAATTAAATTAAATTAATTCTGCCAACCTAGCAGTTCGAAAGCACGTAAAAATGCAAGTAGAAAAATAGGGACCACTACGGTGGGAAGGTAACAGCGTTCCGTGCGCCTTTGGCGTCTAGTCATGCCGGCCACATGACCACGGAGACGTCCTCGGACAAGCGCTGGCTCTTCGGCTTTGAAACGGAGATGAGCACCGGCCCCTAGAGTCGGAAACGACTAGCACGCATGTGCGGGGGAACCTTTACCTTTACACACACACACACACACACACACACACACACACACACACACACACACACACACATATATATATATATATATATATATATATATATATATATATATATATATATATATATATGTCTCTAATTTTATAACTCTGTCTCCATTGTTCCCCAGCCTACTGATTTCTAATTAAATCCCAAAGGGAGAACCTTTGACAGGGCTGTGTAAGATTATGCAACCAATGTAGCGAAGTAAGATACCAAGTAGTGGAGATACATGCAGTTCCAAAATGTACACAAACAGAGAAGCCTCACTTCAGTAAGGTTAAAAACAAACATCCAACATTTTCAGAAGCTTACAGAACATGAGACTTAAAAAAAACCCCAAGAAATTTCTCTTTTACTGAGTAAGAAATCTTTGGGGAAATCTGAATTTGTACAGTTGTACCAAATAGTGTAGCCATACTCAACCTAGGTTGGGTAAGTAGTGTTATACTTACCCTTGCCAGCCTTACTGGCAGCTCATGAGTATTCTGCATGAGACTTAGATGTAGAATAAGAGGAACAACTAGGAGGTTAGCTACCCTTCTTTTTGAGGGCTTTTTGTTTCAAATATTTCCAGAATATTGTACTGTGCATCTACACAAAAGCAACAACTAAACCGCTTGGCAAATGGAAGAACTTTCCTCTGGTGTAGATTCTTTGAATGTTTCTCTGCTGAGCAGTTGCTTAGCAACTAGAGGGGTGTGCTGGATTATCAATGAGAGGACCATTTCCCTCTTGTCTTATTTACAGTATCTCACATTCTTTCCCCCCACAATGGCTAATAAATGTGTTGTTGTTGTTGTATAATAACTTTTTTAAATCAAATAACATTTCAAGGCTATTACAGATTTGAGGCTATAAATCTATCCTGCTTACTTGGGACAAAGTTCTAATGAACTTAGTATACTTTTCTCCTGAATGGAAATTGGTAGGATAACATTAGTTAAATAATTCTCAGTTTTCATATAAAAGTATGATTTTCCCTAATTAATGGATTTAAGTACCACCTTCATTGGAAAAACATCCTTTATTATGCCAATATTTTATGTACAAGACTCCCTTGATTTTAATCCTACACCCGCATCACTAAAACCTGACAGGACAATTCTATGTAGGGCTTGGTATTCATTCCTATTATTTTTGTAGATCTTAAATATGTGTGTAGGGCACTGTATATTAAGTCCCACTCAGTTTATATAGTTTTTATTTTGGTTGAGATCCATGTTATCTTCCCCCGGGAAGATATAGTTCTGTAGCTATAAGTTCCCCAAGTGATGCATCTATCTTGTCTTTTTATTATTTCCAGGCATTAAAATAATAGCCAATGATCATCTGTATATGTATTATGAATCAAGCTTGTTTTTCATCAATAGCTGGGACTCTCCCATTAAAGGAAAGATGTCTAACACTTGCCAAAAAATCAGCTCATTGCTGATTTTTAATTAGTTAACTATATATTCGCATTCCATCTATTTAAAACTAAAATTAATTAAAAAGTCTATATCTTTTATAAATGATGGATGGAGCTGTAGTCCATCAACTTGCCTTATTCCTTACGAATATCAGTGTCACAGATTTACCCTATCAAGAGAATTTTGTGCTATATGTTTTATGCTGATTCAGGTATTTTCAATGGCCCAGGCTTTTTTTCCATGGATCATTACCTTTTAGAGCTTACCTATAACAGGCAAGTCATAGATATAGAACCAGATAAATGTTATCCACTGGAAAAGGAATAACAAATAGTTTTCAGCCAAGAAAATCAAATGGGAATTCATAACAAGGACAGTGTCTGTGTGACACTGGAAGACGACTCTCTTAAAGGAAATGATATTCATAGAGTTACTGGGGAACAGCAGAGGGCATGAATGATTAACACCACTGTTTATCATGTGGCTGGAATGAAGCCAAAAGGATGTCCAATGACCGATATGCCCAAAGATAAAAGATAGTTTGATACTGTAAAAATACGTATACCATTGTTGCATGGAATGTCAGAACTATGAACCAAGTCAAACATGATGTTGTCACAGCAGAAATTTCAAGACTGAATTGAGAATCCAAGCCAATGCTCCAGTCATAGATTCAGAGGAAACAGAACTTGAATAATTACATTTCAATGTTTTCAACTCAACCCACAATAAAAAGTGACATGTTAATTCTAGGAGACTGGAACACTGAAGTTGAAAATAAATTAGTACTTGGAATAATACAGAAAAATAACAGCCCCAGTTTATGAACTAAAGCACGATGCAAATTAATAAATTTCTGTCAATAAATTTGATTTTTTAAAATATGTAGTTTTTATATGTATCCATGAACTATTCAGGGTTGGTAAGGGGAAAAAAAGGCTTGATGGGTAGGAAAGCCACTGTTCCTACATAATGTAGATTGTTGATTTGTTTTTATTTTTCACAAAGCATTTATTGTTTTAAAATGTGAGTTGATTAAACTAAGAATCTGTAAAGTCAATGATTTAGATATTGCAAAAACCATTTCATAGCTAGATTATGTTGATTGAATTAATAAAGTACATCTGCTACAAACCTTAGAAAAGTGTGTGAAGGGTTGAAGCCTATAGGAATCCACTAAACCTAATGCAAACAGGTGGTTGAAGATATACATAGCAAAAAAAAATGTTTAGAGCTGCATAGCCAGAATAAATAACAAAATCTTATTGACACCATTAAAAATAGGTACTGAAGAGAAATCTCCAGATAACACTATGTTGGTTAGTCTTAATTTCTATCCCATTTTTAATATGTCTTGAAATACTTGAACCAAAGAGATTTCATTTTAGTCTAATCCATGCTGTTGATTAAAATTAAAGAATAAGGGGAGCTGTTGCTGTTAATCAGGAAAAATGAATGCAATGGTTTTTGTTGAGTTTGTAAACAGTAAGCAAAAATTGATTGATTTAATTTGCATAGTAGACTCTTATTTATATTGTACCATAACTTTGAAAGTATGAGGAACATATTTGGTTGATAGCCATATTTTTCAAAGAATCACTTTATGTAGAAAATAAACACATAAGGTATCAATTCCATATGACAATATGCAATATGCAGTGTTGAATTATTATTGTAGCAAGTATTAGTATTAAATGTTAGTCAACCAAGTAATTCTACAACACTATAACACTATGCAACAAGGAAGGAATTGATTTTTATCCTGCATTTATTATTTTTACAAATAATTCAAGGGAGCAAATATATCCAACACACTTCCTTCTGTTTTCCCCACAACAACAAGGTGAGGTGGGTTTGGCTGAAAGAGAGCAGTCTGTGAGCTTCACACTATGAGATTTGTGTTCTCAAAGTTTTCCATTATGTAAGAAACATTTCTCTTTTTAAAAGGTAGTCCGTAGGAAAGATCAAGGAAAAGAGATGCTTGAGCCTCAGAAAGTCAATGGTAGAAAAAGGGAAAACAGAAGATTTATAGCTCACATCTGGCAGAATGTAAAACGTGTTCCTGAAAAAGATACTGTGGCTCCTAGAAAACCTATGAACTGAAAATTAGAAACAATGCCAATTCTGTGCTATTTACTCTCAGATATACAAAAGAACTGAGCAGTGTTGTTTTGTTTATATAAGTACCTCTGAGGCTGGTCCTACTCTTGCTGCTATAGATAAAGTAAACATCTGCAATGGAGAATCATGAATCAGATAAATGCCATAAATTCTAAGATCATGGGCTTGAGCATCACTGCTAGCTTTGGGAACCAAGCCACATAATTTACTTCATCTAGAAAATATTCTCAATAAACATTAACATTTTATTATGAGACAAGGCTCTGTAAAATTTGGAACCATGCTATATAATTTAACATTTGAATTAGCTTTGATTTTTTTTTTAGTTTAAGGGCATAATCATCTGATTCTTGTGGTTTTCCAGATAATTCTGATCTACAATATTAGACGTCTAGTAAATAATAATTAATCAGGGAAACAGTAATTCATTCTCTACTGTCCCCTAGAACAGGGAGAGGACTAGTGATCTGTTATTAGGATTTGTTTATGATTATTCATGATAAAATGAAATACTGAAGCTTTTAGTTATACCACTTGCTGTTAATAAGGAGAGATTTGAAGTTGCTCATGCCCAAACTAATGACGTGTCTTACTGGTGAATCAACTGTTGCTTCAATGACATGTTAAATTTTCAGCCATTCATTCTAAAAAAAAATACAGCTTTTTATTTCAGCCTCTGGTTTTAACTTCTTCCACTGGCAAAAACTTTTATCACTGATAAATTTTTCCTAATGCTTCAAAAAAGCTAAAATTTGCTTTATTGGCATTTCCACCCATTTAATCAAACTCTGGAATGAGCGAATACAAAGCATTTTTCACTTTTGTTTGCATGACAATTACTTAGATTTTTTTTTCCACCACGAACTAATTCCAGTCTAGGATTCGTATTTGCATTGCTGATACTTAAAGGTAGCTGTTTATATTCATTTCAGTTAAATGTTTCCATGGTTTTGACTAAGAAATAATGAATAAAATAATTCTGGGACCTGTTGTGATATGTTCTTTGGACATGTTTAATTTCTTGTAAAGGATGAATAGCATGATTTTTTATTCTAAGTAGTCCTCAGCAACATCCACGATTCTGGATAATTGCTGACCAAATTAAAATTTGCTGCTTTTTGAAGAATCCCTGAAAGGCACTGGGGTCTCACTCAAGCTATCTTCAATATAATTAATGACATGAGAGTCATGTGCTTGATTGGGGAATTTACAATCTCCTTTTCCTTCCATCACATCAATGACACCCAGTTTGACCTTGAAGAAAGGAAGAGGGAGAGAAAGTTCTCATTGCTGGTTCTTGAAGGAACTAGAGGTCTGATGGATATTTTCCATACCACCCAGTCATTGGATGTTTCACAAACAGAGCCACATGTAAAGCAGTTCAATATTGTCAGGCAATCCAAACAAGTGACACAGCCAAAGAGAATCCGCATTTGAAGAAACATTTCAGGACTGTTTCCAAGGTGCAAGAGAGCCCTTTGGTTTTCTGGAGAATGAATAAAATATATGTTGGTGTATAAAAATTTTGTGATGTAAAGAACGAGATATCCTAGGAATATAAAACTGGACAAAGGAGAGAAGTGCCCTAATTCAGGACAATAACAGGTTGGGAGGGGGTGACATTCAGGACCAGAAGAGCCAGATCCTGTCCAGAATCTGGTATCATTACTTCTGATCCTCTCTCTTTAGTAATGCTATTTCTGAATGCCAAGTTCCACTACATCTCAATTACAATTACAACCTTCACTGCCAATTTGTAAGCAGCAAAGTCAATGGGGAAGCCAGCAGGAAGTTACAAATGGTGATCCCGCTTAATTATGTGGGATTCACTTGACCAGAATTGCCGCAGCTGCCATCTTAGCCTGTGTGGTCACGTGACATTGTGCCCCACCCCTACATGGGCAAGAATGTCTTTCCTCAACTTTTCTAATGGAAAGAAAATGGGCTACAGAGGCTAATGATGAATTGCTTCCATTTCAAACTAATGCTCTGATTTATATTCTGTTATGATTTATTCTTTTTAAAAGATCTCAGCAAGTACACTTAGATGAAAATATAGGAGCTAGAGTTGGTGAGAAATGCACTTTGTACATGGTATTTCATTGGTCTGGGAACAAATATGCTGGCTTTGCTTAATTAGTTCATTGTTCGAGCTTTAACTTAGAAAAGTGTAAATGGCTTGGGCCAGAGCTAAATGAAGGACTGCTTCTTCCAGACAAATCCACCAATAACTAGCATTTGTCATCAAAACTTTAGAATCCAGGCTGGTGGGTACATAAGTTCAGACCCTTTTCAATTCTGAAACTTATTTTTAAGGAAACTCACCGGTCTGTTTTTAATGGCAGTAAAGAACATTTGATACTGTATGCTGATTTATTGTTCACTTTTTTTCCAGAGGCTGGCATATTTATTACCCTGTGATCCTTTTATTTTTATTAGTTTTAATTTTATTGTAAGTAGGAAAGGATTTATACTAGCATAGTATTGGATATGCATTCCTTTCCTTGTGTGTGCTTGCTTGAATGTTGTTATTTTTATTACAACATAAACATTCACTGGCATGACACTTTTATTTGAATTAACAAAAGAGGCAAGTTTGAATACTTTATTCTATTTATGATTTGTATTTGTATTTGTGCAATCAGAAGAGATAATTAAGGTCAACAATATTCAATAGAATCATCGCACTCCCCCTCACACCTGCCAAACAGGCTGAAATTCTCTGCAAGGTAATCTGTAAGAATTATTAAATGTGTTTGAAAGTGAACCCTGAAGAAACTTTTGGATGTAGAATTCAACTCTTAACTTCTGATGAATGTTTAAAACACAATTTCAGAGTGGAGATCTGGGTCATAACCTGTAGCCATGGAACAGTTTTGCCCCCACCCCACCGCCTTGGCTCTTTGAAATGAAATGTCTAATCAGTAATAAGGTTCTTTACTTTAGTATTTATGGAAGACTGAAATGTGGAAAAGTATTTTCTGACTGTGCTATGATTAATTTTCTTTTGATTAACAAGCACAGCACACTGAGTTATATCACGTTACATAGCTTGATTTTAATTTTAATTTCCTAAATATACTCTTGTATAATTAATTTATAATAGCAAGTTATTCAGCAATGATGAGGATTAGCACAAAAATGTGATCATAACTAATGAGTGCAAGACCTAACCTCCTTTAAAGCCTCCTTCATTTCCTTTGAACCGCATTCTCCCTTTTCCCTTTAATGCTGTGCTGTCTCAAGTGAACTACTTACTATATGTGCTAGATTGGAAACCAAGACATTTAAATAGGTTTAAAGCAAACAACTTGTTTTATCCCAAAAATGGTTAGAAAATTAAAGTTGTTAGCTTTTAGCTTCAACTACCTGGAACTTCTAGTATATCTTTTACATATTAAGATTTTAACAAAGATGGGGAGAAGCTGAAATTATTATATGTCAGTTATTTTATCATTTTTACTGTTTTTATTATCATCATATTTAACACATTTCTGAAATGAACAAAAGAGCAGGATGTAGCTCTCCTGAATGTGTGGGGAACCTCAAACCAATATGATAGTCACCTAGATAATAAACTACACAAAATGTGATTTTAAAAATTGTTAATATAGACTTCAGCAAAAGTCCTGGAGAGTTAGATTAAGGATTATGTTGACATAATTATGCCAAAACAAATTTACAGTATATATATATATGAAAATATTACTAAGTAGGTATGGCAATACATAATTTTGAAAATTATGACATCTTGTATTTATTGGTCAACCAACTATGAAAAATAAGCAAATATACTGTAGTTACATATAGAAGGATAGGTAATTTCCTAAAAGCTGATTATCAGGATAACTTGTTCATGATTTCAGAAAAGTTTGGATTACATTTTTCTCACTTCTTTATAGAAGTTTTAACACAGATAAGTCATCGACTTAGAACCCCAACTGTGCCTGAAATCTCTGTTGTTAAGCAAGACAGTTGTTAAGTGAATTTTGTCCCATTTTACGATCTTTCTTGCCAAAGTTGTTAAGTGAATCACTGCAGTTGATAAGTTAGTAATTCCATTATTAAGTAAATCTGGCATTCCCATTGACTTTCCTTGTCAGAAGGTCACAAAAGGTGATCATGTGACCCTGGGACATATGCAACCGTCATAAATATGAGTCAGTTGCCAAGTTCTGTCTTTATGATAGGACCTTTGTGTGACCACAGATTTTCTATGGTTAGCATTGAATTCCAGCAAAAACCTGGAAAGAAAGCCCAAGAGTAATCTTTGTAAATTAAAACTTCACAAGGATAAATATACAATTAAAATTTCCATAGGTAAATTAAAATATAGAATGCAAAATAGCTGAAAAAGACAATCTTTAACTCAACCAAGTTGGTACTGTAGCCCAAATACCCTTTGGAAGAACTCTTTGTTTTGAGATGTTCCCAAAAAATCAAGGAGCCATTTGGGATCAGTGTCCTTAAGCAAGGAACCAAGTCAATTCACACTGCCAACAATGAACTCTGCCTCAATGAATCTGCATGCCAGCTTGTTGACAAATTTCTGAAGGGCCTGCCAAAACTAACCAGCTGCATCCCCTGAAATATCCCATTCAGCACCACCCATTATATAATCCTTGACCTGAATTACCAGGATGCCTCCTCCCAAACTCTATGCACCCGAAACATAAATGTTAGTCCAATCACACAACCCAACCACTCCCTACAAGTCATCAGGCAATTGGTGGAGCAGTGGGCTAATGCCTCCTTAAGTAACACCAGCTGCCTGCAATTAGTGCAGGTTCGCATCCCACCAGGCTCAAGGTTGACTCAGCCTTCCACCCTTCTGAGGTAGGTAAAATGAGGACCCAGATTGTTGGGGGCAATTAAGCTGACTTTGTAATAATGCTGCTTGGGGGTGTGTGTGTGAAAGCCCTAATAAGCAGGCATATACATAGAATGAAGGCTACTGCTAAGCTTGTAACCCGCCCTGAGTCTTTGGAGAAGGGCGGGATATAAATGGAATTAAAATAAATAAAATAAATAAAAATAAATTCATTCAACCTCCATTCAGTCACAGCCACACATCACATCAGCCCCTCACATCATCAGTTAGTAACAGCAATAACTACCTCCTTCCACTGTTTTAGCATCACAGTTATCTCTGCTTCCCCTTCAGCTCTAACCAGTAGCTTCTGGTAGTAGTTTTTATTTTTTATTTTAATCCCATTTATATCCCGCCCTTCTCCGAAGACTCAGGGCGGCTTACAATCTAAGCACAAATCAAATGTGCTCAGCAATAGCCTTCATTCTATGTATATGCCTGCTTGTTAGGGCTTTGCCCCCCCCCCCAAGCGGCATTATTACAAAGTCAGCTTATTGGGTAGTGGTAGCCATGCTCTGTTCTACTGCTACTATTCCAATTTTACCATTTCTGCTACTTTACCAGCACTGAACTTTGCAATGCTAATGGCACGTTAGTAACAGTGGACACCATGCCCATCTGTCCAATGTTGTTCTTTATTCCTGCTGTTGCTGCTGCTATTCCAGTTCTACCTGACCACCTCCAACAAATGCAGCCATTGTTTCTGGTTGGCAACTGCACATTGCTCCTCTCATATGCCAGTCACTCATAAGTTGGGAACTCCTCACCAGTGTTTCCAGTAGCAGCTTGGTCAGCTTCAGTGGCTCTTATGGATCTAGCAAATCTGATGGATCAATAAACAGTTTCAGTGGACAGTGGTAAATCTTTGGCCCAAGTCCTTTCCTCCTCTTATCATCAACTTCACAATAGAGCCTTGTTGGAGCAGTGGGCTAATGCCTCCTTAAGTAACACCAGCTGCCTGCAATTAGTGCAGGTTCGCATCCCACCAGGCTCAAGGTTGACTCAGCCTTCCATCCTTCCGAGGTAGGTAAAATGAGGACCCTGATTGTTGGGGGCAATAAGCTGACTTTTTAATAATGCCGCTTGGGGTGTGTGTGAAAGCCCTAATAAGCAGGCATATACATAGAATGAAGGCTACTGCTAAGCTTGTAAGCTGTCCTGAGTCTTCGGAGAAGGGCGGGATATAAATGGAATTAAAATAAAAAAATAAAAAAAATAAAATCCTCATCATCCAATCCACTTTATACACATCGCACACATCAGCCACCTGGTCCCAAATTCTAACTTCAGCCTAAGTCCAATCAATATATAATAATACATCCTATTATATTTAACTATGAATGTGATTTAGCATCTTTTTACATAATTTAACCCGAAAACATAGTATATGAGGTTCTCTGTTCTCTGAGCTTGGTTGTTTACCTGCAGAAGTTCCATTACTTGTCTTGTGTTGGTGGCATTGTTTTCTCCTTGGGAGTCCCTTGGTTAGGATGCTCGATTGTCTGTTGTTAATCCCTGCTTATCTGGGTGTTGATTGTTGGTGAGGAGGTGTTCTTGATTTTTTTTATTTCCTTTTTAGATTGACAGGACAAGTCAGTGTATATAAACAGAGAGCAAACTCCACTCTCTTCTAGCACTAAAGATGTTACCTGGTCAGGTAACGAAATGTCTGCAAGAAAACAATCAAGCTCAGAGAGCAGCAAAATTCAACCATGAGCTACATATATTCTTTTCTATTAGTAAACATAGTATAGCATCAAACTAGACTGGTGAAAGAATATTGCCCAGATTCCAAGGTAACAATCTTGGGAAGAACCCCAAGATACTGTTCATGAATGTTTTCCTATATAAAGGAAAACCATCTGAAGAGTTGTGCTTAGTTTTATTTATTTCCTTTGGAATATTCAATCTGTAGAACTATGAAGGCTCAGAAACATAATTTAGGAAACTTGGCTGTTGACTGTTCATGTGGAACATAATACACTATTTTAAAATAGGTAAAAATTTTGGATGTCTTGTAATGTTGGTTTAATCAGTTATTCCGGCAATAGCTGGCAAATCCATTTAGAAGCTAACATAAAAAGAAAATTACTACTTTCCTATCACTGTTATTTATTATTATTATTATTATTATTATTATTATTATTATTATTATTATTATTATTATTATTATTTATTGGATTTTTATACCGCCCTTCTCCCGAAGGACTCAGGGCGGTGAACAGGGCATATAAAAAGAGATACAAAAGTTAAAAAAGATTAAATAAATTGCCCAATTAAAACAGTCAAATATAAAAACCATAAAAACCCAGACATTCCCCCATCAGGCCAGGCCAGCTTGTTCGAATAAATGGGTCTTTAACCCACGCCGGAAGGAGCGGAGATCCGGTGCCATCCGGAGCTTTACCGGCAGTTGGTTCCATAAAGCCCACAGAGAAGGCCCTCCCCCTGGGGGCCGCCAGCCGGCATTCTCTGACCGGAGGCACCCTGAGGAGGCCCTCTCTGTGGGAACGCGCAGGGCGGAAATGTAGAAAATGTTTGAACAGTGAGGAATCACATTTTCTTATTAAATATCATAAAATTTCAGTCAGGCTATACTCAGTTTAATTAATTACAATTGCCATTTTTCAGAGTAATTTGACAGGGAGTACAAGAAGACCTCCAATGTCCCTTCCAACACAATTATTCTGTTACAAATAAGGATATAAATTAAAATCCAATCTGGTTTCAGTGGGAATGGATCAGACTGATTCACAAAAAAAAGGACTCCAGGAGGACAGGAACCGATAGTAATGGAGATTGCTAGTACCTGTAATTCTTTTTTTTTAAATAACTCCTCTTCCCCAAATATTTAGGAGAGATGCAAGGCATATATTGGGTAAAGTATCCACCAAATTCTCGATATTAGCAAAAACTATTTACGCGTTTCTGTGTTTGAAGGAAAGCTATAAAACCAAATTGGATTTTGAGCACTTTTTAATTGACCAAAATACAATTCAGACAGAACCAAACTTCTTCAGAAGCAATTGGGCATATGAGTTGTAGTTGGAGAACTTACCTTTATTCAGTGTCCTTCTAGAACAGAGGTGTCAAACTGTCGGCCCTGGGCCAGTTGCATCATAGGGAGGCCCACCCTAGCTCCGTCATTGCAAAAAAAAGTCGCAATACGTTGCGACATGTCACGTGATGCGGCGAGTTTGATACCTGTGTTCTAGAACCTCAACTACAATCTTCATTATAGGACAAACACAAATGGTCTAATTCTCCATATATAAACCTTCAAATAGTAATCACATAATTATATCTCTACTAGAAAAATGTTAATAGTATAATAATGAAGAATTTGCTTTTGTTGCTTTCTAGTCAGTCTTCAATTCCTGCTGACTGCTTGGATTAGTCCCTGCCATTTTCATGACAAGATTTTTCAGAAATGGTTTTCCCTTGCCTCCTTCTTAGGGCTGAGAGAGATGCACTGGCCCAAGGTCACCCAGTTGGCTTTCTGCCTAAAATGGGTCTAGAACTCATAGTCACCTGGTTTCTATACTGGTGCCTTAACCGCCATACCAAACTGGCTTTCTGTTAATGAAGACTAGCAGCAGATGATCTTTGAAATTTTATTTTGAAGGGCTGTTTATAAAAATACTTTCCATTATCTTAAATAAATAAATAAATAAACCTTTATTGTCAAAGTACAACATGTGTACATTGAGATTAACTGAGCCTCCCCCCGTGCTCTCTCCCCCCAACACACAGTGACAACAAACCCTCCATCCTACCACACCATGTGACCCAACTACACCACATACCGGTCTCTTTATAGTACCTTACTTTGGCATATTGCCTTTGGGAAGAAACTACATTTTTCACCCCCTGAATTTGTCATATTTTAATATAGAACAAATTATGAATATTACCCACATAGAACTGAGATACAAACAGCAGAATGTATATTCCTCTCTCCTAGCGTTGCAATTGCTTATTGGTCTTTTGTGTTCATACAAGTACATTGTTATTAGATTAAATCTATTGGCCACATCAATTCAGAGTGTAATAACATTCTGAATGATTTTGAATAAAGCGAATGAGCCACACAGAGAAAATTTGGGGCGGACAGTCCCACCTCTGCCTCCATTTAATTAGAAAATGCTTTCTAGAATCTCAGGCAATAAAGTCTCCTCTTCACAGGGCACTAATTATTACTTCCTTCTTCCTCAGAACTTGATGCCTTAAGAAAGATGGCTTTGTATTGAACAGCTGGATCAGTACGTTTTATGCCTGGCAGCAATTAAAAAATAATGTTCTTTATTTCAGTATTTTGAGCAACAATTTTTCTACCTATGATCTTCTGTTAGTTATACAATTTGTCACTATCACACCAAATTATAAATCACTTAACTCAATACCCTCCAAATCCTACATTACCTTTTTAATGTTTAGAATTAAAAATTAAATGGAAACGTTACTACATGTCAAATTCTTGCGGTTAATAAAGTAACCATGCTATCCATCTAATCTGATGATATTACACAACAATGGTCCACGTTTATTCAGTTTATCAGTGAGATATTAGATAGAATCCTAGACTGGAAGAAGCGAGAGATATCTTGGATATCATCTAATCCAACCCCTGCTGATTGCAGCTATCCATATTCAGATTGTTGTTGGGGTTTTAAATAATGGCTTAAATCTGCATTTAAATGAGTAACTCCGTACATTAAATTAACTTAAGCATAAAAAAGAATTTTTTTCTCTCTCTCTCTCTTTTTAACATACTCCTTTCCTTGATTTTATGCATATATACAGGATTCATCTTAAATGTGAATTGATATTAGTTGCCTATAGTAGTAGCAATCAAGCTCTTGGGCATGTGTAAATGCATCACACAAAGCTAGAGGAACATGTAGCAATTGACCTAGATTGTCTTTATTAAGTAGTCAGCCAGCTGTGACTGAAAGAGCCAGTTCAGTACTATCAAGGTGAAGTGCTTTGTGAAAAATGCTATGGCTTCTCCAGAGGTTCTGGGATTTGGGATTACATTTTGTCCATTAATTATTAAATATTGCTCTTGTGTCAAATACTGTGATTATGAAGAAACAAAAAGGATTTTCATCTTCTCTAAGGATATCACATCCATATAGATATTTATTTTTTATTTTTATTTTATTTTATTAGACTTATATACCGCCCTTCTCCCGTAGGACTCAGGGCGGTTCAAAAGGTTTTTTAAAAACAATACAAGAAGTTACAAAAATTAAAAACAATTAAAATGATTACACTAACCTTGAACTAAAAACCCCAATTACAATTAAAATACAATTAAAACCCCAGTTAATACTATCAGTCCAGGCCAGAAAGCTCGAAGAGCCAGGTCTTCAGGTCGAAGGTCAGGGGCAGTCCTAAGCTCTACAGGCAGCTGGTTCTAAAGGGCCAGCGCACCCACAGAGAAGGCCCTCCCCCTGGGTATTGTCCGCCGGCAATCTTTTACCGACAGTACCCTGAGAAGACCCTCCCTGTGGGAGTGCACAGGACGAAGGGAGCTTGATGCTGGCAGCAGGTGTTCCCTCAGATATCCTGGACTCAGGCTATTAAGGGCTTTATAGGTCATCACCAGCACCTTGAATCTCACCCGGAGGGCAACCGGAAGCCAATGCAGCTCGTGGAGTAGAGGTGTTACATGGGAGTATCAGGAAACCCCCATCACAACCTGCGCGGCTGCATTCTGCACCAGCTGGAGCCTCCGAGTGGTCCTCAAGGGCAGCCCCATGTAGAGAGCGTTGCAGTAGTCCAATCGGGAGGTCACGAGTGCATGAGTGACTGTGCGCAGGGCATCTTGGTCCAGGTAGGGCCGCAACTGGCGCACCAGGCGAACCTGGGCAAAAGTCCCCCTTGGTCACGGCTCCTATATGGTCTTCAAAACTGAGCCGCGAATCCAGGAGGACACCCAAGTTGCGAGCCCTATTGACGGGGGGTAACACCTCACCCCCCCCCATCATTAGAGATGGAATGGACTGGTTAGTCCGAGATGCCGGAATGCATAGCCACTCAGTCTTGGCAGGATTGAGACGAAGCCTGTTTCTCCCCATCCAGACCTGGACCGCCTCCAGGCAGCGGGAAATCACGGCGAGGGCATCACTGGGTTGGTTCGGGGTGGAGAAAAAAAGTTGGGTATCATCAGCATACTGATGATACCCCACCACGAATGATCTTGCCCAGCGGCATGGTCATAAGCATACCTGCAAGTTGGATTTTCATTGCATTCAGTACATATCACTTCTGAAATTTATTTTATATATACTTTTTAAAATTGTGCATAGCATTTTTTTACCTTGTCTTTCACAGTGTGTAATATTTTGAATAAATTATATTTTTAGATACGTTTGTTTTTTTAAAATGTGCCTAATTTCTTTCTCTCTCTCTCCCTCTCCCTCTCTCTCCCTCTCCCACTCCCCTCCCTCCCTGTCACACACACACATGCATACACTCCAGTTCATAATCCATAAATAATGGATTTTTCTTTAGTGTTGATTTCAGGTCAGGCTTCAGAGGTCATATTTCTGATGATCATCTGTGTCCAATTAATTAATTTAGTGAAGTTTCAAAGGACTGTAGTCATTAATACTAATTAAGAATGGCAGAAGATAGAATTTGGGGAGAAAGATGCTTACAGAACTGATCTTGTTAGTTATATGCTGGTCTGGGTAAGTATAATTTTACTCTGTAGTATGGGTATGATCATAAAATAGGCAGGGAAAATATCTGCTCTGCAGGCTGTATATTATTTCTGGGTTAGCTATCTAGCCTAAAAATTGCACACCCTGGTAGCAATCACTGGTCAGATGAAGAACTATATGTTAGACATCATTGATTTTTCTTGTGCCATATTGTAATCAAGCTTTTATAAACTATCTTTGTGACCAGGGAAAATGGAGGTAGATCTGACGGTGAGCAGAATGGGACAACTCGCTGTAGCCAACTTGCTGCGGCCAACTCATCAGAGGATAACTCGTTGCAGGACAATTCAGCAATTCAATTTAATTATTTTAATAAAAAATTTTAAAAAATAATTTTTTTTTTAATTTTTAATCATTTTGCCCCTCCTTTGGCATCATTTCTGTAATGATTCTATGCTCCTGTTTCTTTGATACTAGTGTATCCCTTGTCCCGTGGTGAGTTGACCTGACCATAAGAGCTATTTCAAAAATAGAGTGAGAGTGTGTCTGGTGTATATTTGTGCAGATCTTCAAGAAAGTACATTCCAGATTATATGTTTATTTGGGGCAGTGGTCCTGCCCTCTCTTAAGCTCTGTCTCCCAATGTGCTTGTCTATATCACTGCTATGTGAAGATGTGGATGCTGATGTGGATGCTGATGCTGTAAGATACCCTAGAGGTTAATGGTTAATGGTTCTTAAAAACAGTTTTCTACTCCTAACTGGTGCGCCAGTTGCGGCCCTATCTAGACCGGGATGCCTTGCGCACGGTCACTCATGCGCTCGTGACCTCTCGTCTTGATTACTGCAACGCTCTCTACATGGGGCTACCCTTGAAGACCACTCGGAGGCTCCAACTGGTACAGAATGCAGCCGCGAGAGTTGTATCGGGGGTCTCCCGATACTCGCGTGTTACACCTTTGCTCCGCGAGCTGCATTGGTTACCAGTTGTCTTCCGGGTGAGGTTCAAGGTGTTGGTAATGACCTACAAAGCCCTCCATGGCATGGGTCCAGAATACCTTGGGGAGCACCTGCAGCCGGCGTCATCTTCCCTCCGCCCAGTACGCTCCCACAGAGAGGGCCTCCTCAGGGTGCCGCCAGTCAAAGAATGTCGACTGGTGACCCCCAGGGGGAGAGCGTTCTCTGTGGGTGCACTGGATTTATGGAACCATCTTCCGGTAGAGCTCCGGATGGCGCCCGATCTCCGCTCCTTCCGGCACGACCTTAAAACCCATCTCTTTAACGAAGCGGGCCTGGCCTGATGGGACGGGGTGGGATTGTTACTATGATTTTAATTTTAAATTTGTATTATTATGGGCACTGTTTAATCATGTTTTAATAATTTTAATTTTTTGTATCTGTTTTTATGTATTGCCCTGTTAACCGCCCTGAGTCTCTTGAGAGAAGGGCGGTATATAAATTAAATTAATAAATAATAAATAAATAAATTTATTTATTTATTTATTTTATTTATTGAATTTCTATACCGCCCTTCTCCCAAAGGACTCAGGGTGGTGTACAGGGCAATAAAATACAACATACAAAAGTTAAAAGTAAAATTAAATTAATTTAGCCCTAACAATAAATAGTTAAAAATAAACCCAAACCCTTAGTCCAGGCTGGCCTGTTCAAACAACCAGGTCTTCAGATCACGGCGGAAAGAGCGAAGGTCGGGAGCCATCCGGAGCTCAACAGGCAATTGATTCCAAAGGGCTGGCGCACCCACAGAGAATGCTCTCCCCCTGGGGGCCACCAGCCGGCAGTCCCTGACCGACGGCACCCTGAGGAGGCCCTCTCTGTGGGAGCGCACAGGACGAAGGGAAGTTGACGCCGGCAGCAGGTGCTCCCGTAAGTAATCCGGACCCATGCCATTTAGGGCTTTATAGGTCATCACCAGCACCTTGAATCTCTGGAAGCCAATGCAGCTCGCAGAGAAGAGGTGTTACATGGGAGTATCGGGAAACCCCCATCACAATTCGTGTGGCCGCATTCTGCACCAGTTGAAGCCTCTGAGTGGTCCTCAAGGGCAGCCCCATGTAGAGAGCATTGCAGTAGTCTATTCGAGAGGTCACGAGCGTATGGGTGACTGTACGCAGGGCATCCTGGTCCAGATAGGGCCGCAACTGGTGCACCAGGCGAACCTGGGCAAAAGCCCCCCTGTTGAGATGTCATTGGGTTGCATCCTTCAAGGGTTATTCTATTACTATAAGCCTTTTTCCTACTAGGACTAATCCTGTTCCTACTCATCCACAACAACAAAATCCAAGAGTTTCTGCTTGGGGCATAGTTGCAGTATGAAGATTGTTCTGACATCATGGTGTTCAAGGAAGTCTGCTAGTAGTCTTGTCAACTATTTGTTAGTGCAACCTGCTAGAAAAGGGGTGTCAAACTCAATTTCATTGAGGGCCGCATCAGCATTGCGGTTGCCCTCAAGGGGCCGGGTGGGTATGGCCAGGGTGGGTGTGGCCTACTGGGTGGGTGTGGCTAGAGTGCGTATGGCCTACTGGGTGGGCGTGGCTAGAGTGCGTATGGCCTACTGGGTGGGCGTGGCCAGCTCTACATCATTCGCATCAAGGGTGCCTATGGGGGCCTGGGCAGGAGTGGGATAGATCTGAGGGTCTCTGGCAGAAGGAGGGTCTCTGGGCCAGGGCCAAGGCAGTGGGGGCTGTTCCCTCACTGTTTCCAGGATGGCTTTGCGGGCCACATGAAACCACTTCGCGGGCCGGGTCCGGCCCCCGGGCCTTGTGTTTGACATGTCTGTGCTAGAGGGATAATCATTCATTCTAAAAAATCTGAATGCAGCGTAATGTTTTCTAGTATCAGTTCCCATTTCTCTTATTACCTTAACCAAGTTTATTTCCCTAATTACAACCCAGTTTCAAATAGCTTTTTCTACTTCCATCCAGATTATTTCTCCTAGAGTAACCCAAACAATAGGAACTGACATTCTTTCTCCAGTCAGAGATCTCTGGGAGGCTATGGTTTTTTAAAAAGTTATTCTTGCTGCTTCTTTCAGTTCAGCTCCCAGCATTTTGAGATTTTTAACTTGACAGACCTGATTTCTTCTCCTGGATGGGAATTTGTGACCAGAATAAGCAATAAGAAAGTCACTTGGTTGTCTCCTTTTGTCTTCTTGTTTGTTAAGGCCAAGTGCCTTTCACTTGTCATTTCTGAGAAGTGTCTTTCTCCTTGTCTTCTGTTATGTCAATAATTTTTCATCCTAGACTTTGTTCTCTTATCTTCTCCTTCCTCAGAATGTTTTTTGACAGAACTGATAGATGTCTTTCTCCTGCTTGTGATAGGGCTGTGATTGCCCATTTTATGATCTCACAGTTAGAACTTCGGTATGCACCTACCCACAGGCCTATATTTATGAGCCTTGATAGCTGGTAAAATGTTGATTATCAACTTTGTGTTTTGTGTTATTTTTATCCAGTATATCAGCTCATAGGATAAATTGTGAACCATTGACCTGCAACAACCTGATTGCAAATATAAATACTAGCAGGTTGCCTATAGTAAATCTTCAATACTAAATCTACTCTTAGTATACAGGTAGTCCTCAACTTACAACAGTCCATTCAGTGACTATTCAAAGTTACAATAGCACTGAAAAAGTGACATGACCATTTTTCATAGTTACCACTTTTGCAGCATCCCCATGGTTGTGTGATCAAAATTCAGATGCTTGGCAACTGGTTCATGTTTATGACAGTTGCAGTGTCCCGGAATCATGTGATCACCTTTTGCGACTTTCTGACAAGCAAAGTTAATGGAGACACCAGATTCACTTAACATTCGGCTTACTAATTTAACATCCTCTGTGATTCACTTAACAAACATTTCAAGAAATGTCGCAAAAGAGGGCAAAACTCATTTAACAAATGACTCACTTAACAACAGAAAATTTGGGCTCAACTGTGGTCATAAATTGATAACTACCTATAGTCTGCTCTGGTGTAATCTAGTCTAGTCTAGTAATTGAGGGTACACTACTTTATACTTCAGTTAATTACAGATAATTATAATACCATACTATTTAACATTTTATTATACTCCATTTGAATAGCATTGTACCTCAAAGTTATTCTTTTCTGAATAAGTGTGTGTATGCAAACACACAAGTACAAAACTTCTGTAGTTAATCTGAATATTAGAAACAATTTTATTAATGCCCTAAGGCCATAAGTTAAATGATATCTACACAATACATGCACATTGTACAATATTTGCATATACAAACACAGATACATTACATTAAAGTACCATCCAGCAATTCTTCTGTCGCACAGAAAGACGGATGCAGACATGGAAGCACAAATTTGAGCAACCTGGGAGGATATACAGTATTAGGTCATAGTCAGATAGATAAAAGAAGCAACAGAAGCAGATAGAAGCCATGCTCTCTACCAGGGAATTTCTTCAGGATAGGACAGATTGCTGTCATCTGGGATTCTTTGTAAAGAGTGTACAAAAAAGAGCATATAGCTCAGGGACATGGTTGAACTGTCCCCACATAGATATCTGCACTGAGCATTTTTGTAGTATCCTGGGAAAGTGACAGAGGGTAATGGGGGTAATTGGGGTTTTATTTATACAGGGATAAATTTAATCTTTTTTAAACTTGGTTTTTAACTTTTGTATTTTTGGTTTTTAATTACCCTGTAAACCGCCCTGAGTCCTCCGGGAAAGGGCGGTATATAAATGTAATAAAATAAATAAATAAATAAATAATGCATCCAACCTGGCTAAAGAAAAGCAGGATGAAATTCAGAATTATGATGAAGGAGAGTAAAGAAGGCGGGTATTATGTACCCTTCAGGAAAAATCCCACAAGCTGTGAGGATACACTGCTTGAGAACACTGTGGCCGTTGTCAAAGACCACTGGGCAGAGGGTCAGCAAGGAGTCTTAGGGAGTACCAATAGACTATCTTTTTAGCCATTGTCCATAAGAACCAGTGAGGCCAAATCCACTGGGCAGAAAGTTAATTTTGGCCAAAGGTTAAGAGATAGTACAGGTAGTCCTTGACTTAAAGCCACAATTGAGCCCCAAAGTTTTAAAGTGAGTTTTGCCCCCATGTTAGGACCTTTCTTGCCACAGTTGTTAACTGAGTCTGGCTTCCCCATTGACTTTGCTTGTCAGAAGGTCACAAAAGGGGATCATATGACGCCGGGACAGTGCAACAGTCATAAATATGAGTCAGTAGCCAAGCATCTGAATTTCGACCACGTGACCACGGGGATGCTGCAATGGTCTTGTGAAAAACAGTCATAAATCACTTTTTTCACTGCCTTTGCAACTTTGGTCATGAAACTCACTGTTGTAAGTTGAGGACTACCTGTATCAAGTTCCAGCAGAGGCAGAGACCATATTCATCTCTAAATGAAATCAACGTCCTAAGTACATTTTAGAACTGTAAGAATAGCTTTAATAAATTTAGATTGAACAGCTTCAAGGATGTCAAGCTTTGTAAAAATACAAAGCTGGGGACACTCTGGATGCTGAGAAAATACAGATGCTGAGAAAAGGTGGAAAAGATGCTCGGTTTCAATAGTGGAATCTTAGGATAGCCAAGGAGCTACCTTGAGCAACTCTGCTGTTCTCTCCGGGACAGTGAGATCTGGTATAACACTCCAAGATATAATAAGTATGTACCAGTTCAGTAGAATTACAATTAATTTAACAACTATGGAATTTTATGGTTGATCTGTGCAAATATTAAAACATTAGCTTTCTGATGATTTAGTACACAAGTTTTTCTTGGAAATAACATGTGGCCAGTGTCCTTTTCATTCCCACCTAACAGACAGACAGATATATGTCTGCATATAAAAGAGCTGAATAGCTCAGGTTGCTACTACAGGATGGTATGAGTGGAATCTGAAAATGCCTCAGATTAATATACAAATTAAATCATGTGTAATGTACCCCTTTCTAACCCTTTCTGTGTAGGTGATCGACCCATAGGGGAACATCTAACACTCAAAGAGACGTTGTAGTAGAAAGGCTGAATGAGAAAATCAACCTTTTGTTTATGGAGGATCCCCTGGCTTTTCTCATAGTCTCTCCCTTGAGTTTGACGTGGATATTTTTACAGTTGGTTTTTATACAACAGCTATTTTAGCACCCAATTTAATCTTCATTTTATTTCAGTGTATTCTTATTTCAGTTGGCAAAGTCTTTTTGATATGCCTTTAAAAACTTTATTAGTGCCTAAGTATCAATTGTGAACAATATAGGCAAAGAAAATTTATTATAGGCCTATATATTGTTTACGAGCCCTGGTGGCGCAGTGATTAAAATGCAGTATTGCAGGCAAACTGCCCACAGCCTGGAGTTTAATCCTGACTGGCTCAAAGTTGACTCAGCGTTCCATCTTTCCGAGGTCAGTTGAGGGCAATATGCATATAATACATTGTAAACTGCCCAGAGACTGCTGTAAAGCACTATAGGGTCATATATAAGCTTAAATGCTATTGCTATCCAGAGTCCAGTGTAATTCTTTACAATTTTTCATGATATATTACTCCAGATAACCCTCCAGTTTCAGAGTCTTTGGGGGAAACCTGGATTGCTGCTTCAAGAAGATAAAATGACTACGTTAATAGTTAGTGACCAGTTGCATAATTAGTTAAATATTAAATGTGTGAATTACTTTTCCAATCTTTCAGGGTTCAAGCTGATGTACAAGTTTGGTGAGTTGGTTCATCAGAGCATGTTTTTTTTATGTGGGTCACTGAAGGATTAGATCTTTTTCAGGTTTATGTGGGGGTGGGTCAGGACAGAAAAAGTAATGAGAAACAAAAGCTCCTGTATATTTAGGGGCACTGTTTCCAAATCAGTTTTCAGGCATGCTCAAACTTATATTTGAAAAACCTACACATGAAGAGGTGATCGGCACTTCAGATTCTTTGCATGTTTACCTGTTGTTTCTCTGAAAATTATCACATGCAGGCAGTAAGAAGTTAAACTGAGCAATAAAAATGAGTTTACCATCTGTGACATTGGTGCTTTTTTATGTACAAATGAAATCTCTGTAGTGACTCTTGAGAAGCTGATCTCCCAGGAAAGGTATTTCATGTTGTGGATGCCATAACAGAAAAGGGTCCTTATTTTACTTGTTTTAAACAACTATTCCAACAAGTAGAGGAAATATCCATGGTTGCTCATAAGCTTTGTCCAGTTTCACTGATGCACTCCCACATACATATTAATAAAATTAGGATTGCACAGTAAATGTGTAAAAATATATATCCTATTTATTCTTTTGGAAATTACCCCCCCCTGCCCCCAAGATAATTACCGATGAATTGAAAGAGGTCGTCATGCATTTGCTGAGAACAACAGTTTGTTAAAATAAGGAAATGAGCAAGAAGTTCTTCAAACCAAACTCTTCTTAAGGCCTTTTCTCTCTTTCCTTTCATTTCCTGTTCACCCATCTCTTCCTCTAATCTCTATTTTAATTTCATTCCCACCCTTATCACTTCCTCTTAACCCATCTGTATTCTGTTCTATCATCTTTTTTTCTCTTTTGCTCAAAAAGAGAGAAGACTATGCATGCCTGCATGCTTCTCTTTATGAGGTATTTTCATTTGATTAGTATAAATAAATACAGATTGTTTGAAGTAGCAGTTCAAAAAATAATGGGCTTCTGGCAATTATGTATGCACGGTTGCATATTTGCACACATTTATGTAGAATCTCACCTTTGCACATTGATCAGGTATTAGATGGAGAATCTCCAGTTTCAATCTGGTAAGCCTAGTTTGATAAGCTAACTGAGCATTGCACAAAATTCTTTCTCTCTCTCTCTCTCTCTCTCTCTCTCTCCACAAACACACACACACATATATATACATATGTACATATGTACACACACACACACACACACACACACACACACATATATATATATATATGTATCTTTGGTCATTCGGGTTTTTTCCCGCGTAGAATTGAAGGTGAAATTGCAATCAATCAGTGAAATTTAATTTACATTTATAGATTCAAATTCTGGGAAACATCAACAACAGACATGTTATAAACTACAATATTAAAAGAGAAAAATATAACTAATTGGCTTTTGACATGAACCAATCTTTGAGAACTTAATTATATCCAGAGTTGCCTTATACAGTGATGACTAAACAGTATTTCTCTACCTTTTTTGAAATTTCTAAGGATTGATCAGCTAATAGAAAAAATGCTTTGTATGGAATACTTGGGGTCATTTATTAGGTAGTTTCACTTAACAACATTCATTAAGTGATTGTTCAAAGTTACAACAGAGCTGAACAAATGGTTATTACAAATGGTCCTCGAAGTTACAACCTTTGTAATGTCTCCATGGTCAAATTATCAAAATTTGAACATTTGCCAACCTAACCCAGGACAGAACAGAACAGAATAGAATTCTTTATTGGCCAAATGTGATTGGACACAAGGAGTCTGTCTTTTTTTTTTTTTTTTTTAATTTTTTATTAAATTTATTATTTAAAAACATTGGACACAGTACCAGCGAGCTGACAAACCTTTTTGTCTACAATGTTTAAATATATATATATATACATGTATATATGTACATCAAAAATACACTTAAATACACTTAGATTACAAATCGGTGAAATACCACAATATTTAAAACAGTGAGCTAGTCTGTAAAACCTAATAGAGACCTTTCTTTTTATCCATCCAAAGATACAATTTGTTCCAAATTCTATAATAGTCTGATTGATCTTTATTCTTTAATTCCAAAGTTAATCTGTCCATTTCAGCGCAATCCCAAATTTTCCTAATAACCTCTTTTTGTCCTGGGATCTCATTCTTTTTCCATTTTTGCGCAAATGATATTCTAGCTGCTGTGATAATATGGATCGTTAAGTATAGCACATCTTTAGGATATTTCTCTTTCGTGATTCCCAACAAGAAAAGTTCTGGACTAAACTCCAGATCTTGTTTCAATATTTCTTTCAGCCAAATCCAAATCATTCTCCAAAATTTTTGTGTTTTACTGCAAGACCACCACGTGTGGAAGTATGTGCCTATCTCTTCAGAACACTTCCAACATTTGGGAGATACTGTTGTGTACATTTTTGCTAAGCGGGCTGGGGGAAGATGCCATCGGTAAAACATTTTAAATAAATTTTCTTTATACGATGAGGCCAGTGTTATCCTTTTATTCCTATCCCAAATTGTTTGCCAAGTATCTAGGTCGATGTTATGTCCTAAATTGTTAGCCCAGATCAACATGGGGTCTTTCACTTGCTCTTCAAACAGCTTATATCCCAAAAGTAATTTATAAAAATTCCTTATTTGTTTAGAGTCCGGTCCCAATAATATTTTGTCCAATGCTGTTTCAGAGGTGTATATCCCCCATTCATTTTTATCCTTCCTAAATCTCGATTGGATTTGTAAGTAGGCCCACCAATCGAGTTTTATACCTTGTAATTCTAGTTCATTCCTAAGTTTCAATTCCCCCTCCTCATTCAGAATATCCTTGTATGAGATTATGTTACCCAAATCAAACAGATTTGGGTAAACTATCGCTTCAAGGGTGGATAGCCAGACCGGTATTTTGGTGTAATTGTGAGATCTAATTTTTTTCCAAGTATTGAGTAGCGCTTGCCTGATCCGGTGTCTTTGAAAATGCGAAAAAAGACCTTGTTTCTCCGTCCATAGGAAAGCATGCCAGCCATATTGCAAATCGTGACCCTCTAAAGTTAATAGTCTTCTATTTCTCAAGATTACCCATTCTCTAATCCAGCTCAGGGCCGCGGCGTGGTAATATAATTCCCAGTCTGGCAATCCAAAACCCCCATTTTCCTTCGTGTCTTGTAAATATTTCAATTTAATTCTTGGTTTTTTCCCCTGCCAAATAAAATTTAGTGATAATTTATCCAAATTTCGAAAAAATTTAGAGTCGAGTTGAATTGGGATATTCTGAAACAGAAACAGGATTTTAGGCAGAATATTCATCTTAATGACAGCGATTCTTCCCAATAATGAGAGTTTTAGGTTTCCCCATCTTTCCAGGTCACCTTTTATTTGATTCACTACACTATCATAATTATCCTTTTTGAGTGAAGTGCATCTAGCCGTAATGTTAATCCCTAAATATTTTATTTTCTTGACTATTTCTATATCCGTGATTTCGGCCAGATTACCTTTTTGTTTATTGGTCATATTTTTAACAATCATCTTGGTCTTATTTCTATTTATTCGCAGTCCGGCAACCTCACCATATTTAGATAATTCTTCCAATAGCTTTGGTCCCGTCTGACATGGATCCTCCATAATAAAAACTAGATCGTCCGCGAAAGCTTGCAATTTAAAGGTTTCCTTTTTAATGGTTAATCCTTTTATCTTTGGGTCGTTTCTTATAGTTCTCGTTAATACTTCAAGAGTCAATATAAACAGCAACGGTGATAAGGGGCAGCCTTGCCGTGTTCCCTTTTGAATTTGAAACTTGCTAGATGCTTCCCCATTAATAATTATTTTTGCTTCCTGATTGTCATAAATTGCCCTAATTATATTTATAAATTTTTCACCCATATTCATAAAGCTAAGCTGTTGGCACAAAAAAGACCATTTAACATTGTCAAATGCCTTTTGGGCGTCTAAGAAAAGTAATGCCATCTGTTGTTCGCTATGTAATTCATAGTACTCCAATGTATCTAATATTATTCTAATGTTGTGCTTAGTGTGTCTCTTAGCGAGAAAACCATTTTGATCTGCGTGTATGAAATCATTCAGAAATCGTTTCAATCGTTCCGCTATAATTGATGTAAATATCTTGTAGTCCGAGTTAAGAAGTGATATGGGTCTGTAATTTTGGATTAATGTATGGTCTGTGTTATCTTTCGGAATAAGGGTTATGTTTGCCTCTAGCCAAGATTTAGGCGTCCTTGCGCCTTCTAATACTGCGTTAAATACCTCCACTAGGGGTTGAGCTAGGATATTTTGTAATTCTTTATAAATCTCTGATGGAAGACCGTCGGGTCCCGATGCTTTATTATTCTTTTGTGCATTAATAGCTTTTATCACCTCAGATAGTCGAATTTCCTCGTTTAACATATTTCTGGTATCTTCTGTGACCTTAGGTAGTTTGGCTCTTTGAAAATATTCCTCCATTTTCTCCACACTTGCCTGGCTATCTTCTTTATATAAACGTTCATAAAATTCCTGGGCTATAATTTTTTTTTTTTTCCTCCTGGTGGAATATTCTCCCTTCCTCATCTCGTAGTTCGTGAATCCAGTTTTTCCCCTTTTGTTTTCCCAATTTGTATGCGAGCCACCGGCCCGGTTTATTTGCATTTTCGAAAAAATTTTGTTTCGTGTTTCTCAATTGTTGTGCCAATTTCTCTTTGTCTAGAATGTTAAGTTTGTGTTTAATCAGATCCATAGATTGCTTGATATTCTCTTTTTGTGGATCTTGTTGGAGTGTAACTTCTAAGCTCTTATATTCCTCTTCTAATCTTTCCCGTTGTTGTCTTTTCCCCTTATTTTTATATACCATATATGCCCTCGCTACCCCTCTCATCACAGCCTTAGCTGTATCCCAATTGTTTTGTACTGAGGTGTCTATAGCTTTATTTTCCTTAAAGAAAAAACTTAGTTCTCTCTCCATCTTAGATTTGAATTCGTCTTCTTTTAAAATTGCTCTTTGAAGCGTCCATCTGGATATTTTTTTGGAACCTTTCCAGATAAGTTTAATAGGATTGTGATCTGCCCAAGTACCTGTCGCTATATGTACCTCATCTATTTCTGAACTAATTTCTTTCGTCATCCACACCATGTCTATTCTAGACCATGAGTTATGTCGGTTGGAGTAATATGTATATTGTCTAGCCTTACGATTTTTTTCCCTCCAGACATCTTGGATATTTAGTTCCTCAGCCAAGTTAAGAAAAGATCTCGGTAGAGTTCTTCTCTTCTTTTTCCTAAGCGTCTTTCCCATATAATCCAAATTTATATCTAGGATAGCATTAAAATCTCCTATTAAACAAATCTCCTCATAATCAATGCTACATATCTTATTGTGAAGTGTTTTGAAAAATTGTTCTTGGTTATGGTTTGGGGCATATATCTCTACCATCATGACCTTCCTGTGATTTATTATAACCTCGACTATCAGTATTCTACCCTCTTTATCGTTATAAATTAGTTTTGCAGTCAATTTTGGGTTTACATATAGTGCCACTCCTCTCTTTTTCTTGTGTCGGTCTAAGGAAACGAATAGGTTCCCTATTTTTGGTTGTACTAACAAATATTTTTGTTGTTCCTTTATATGGACTTCTTGTATTGCCACGATATCCAATTGTTGGTGAATAAGCCTATTAAAAAATTTCCGCCTTTTCACTGGCGAATTCAATCCATTAATATTCACAGACATAATACTACACTCACCTCCCTTCATCTTACTTATTTCTGGTTTTTGTGGATCTCGTGATTCGGGGCTCTCTCTCTTCCTTGTCTCTAGTTCCATGTTTCTCTGTTAACTCACCGGATTTGTTCCTTCTATCCTCTGTAGCTAAGATCTTCCCATCCATTGCCACACGTATTGTATCTCTTTCTCTTACCTCCCTTCCATCTTGATCTTCTAAATCTACTTCCTCTTGGCTATGGAAGTGGCGTTTGTAAAAATCTTCTGCCTTCTCTATCGTGTCCAGTCTATGCCTTCTATCCTGCCACGTAACAAGAATACCCTCTGGAGTTAGCCATCTAAAGTTTACATTTTCTCTTATTAGTTTGGATGTTAAGAATTGATAGCCGCGTCTCAGATCCCTCATCCTTTTAGGTATCTGTTTAAGGATGGTGATTGGTTGGCCCCGAAATTCTAATGGTTCCTCTCTAGATCTATGCAGAAGCTCATCCCGAATTGATTTTTTAACTAACCTTACATGTACTTCTTTTGGGAGGTTGTGCCTTCTCGCATAATTAGTTTGGACCCTGTATGTTTCATCAATTTCCGCCAGCATTTCCTCCTTCCCTACACCGAGTGCCTTTGCCATCAGTTCTGCCATCATGACCAACAGATCTTCCCCTCTTTTTTCTTGAACGTTCTGGAAGCGTAGATAATGAGCAGCCTTTTCTGCTTCCAGAAAAATGACTGTTGTTTCTAATTCCTTATTAGCCTGAAGGAGTGTTTCATTTAAATCATCTACTCTCTTTTCCTCTTTTTCCATTCTAGCTTCCATATCTTGAAGTCTTTGTTCATTTTTGACTAATTGCTGTTGAATCCCTTCAAATTTATCATCTATCGCTTGGATTTTCCCCTTTAATTCACCAGTGTCGTTTCTTATTTGGCCTATTTCTCTCTTCATCTCCTCGTGGTTTTTGGCCATTGCCTCGTGTAGGTTTTGCAAAAGGGCATGTAAATCTTTAAAGGAATTCGAGTTAGATCTTTCCCTTTGCAGCATATCCTCTATAGATTTCTGATTGGAGGGACTTGAGGACATCCCCTGTCCCTGTGCTGCTGCCTTTTTGCCAGCGCTAGGCTTAGTTGCTCCCGAGATACTTGTCATGTTTCCCCAATTTTAACAGCGTTTTATCAATGTATAATACCCTGAGTCTTATATAAACCTTTTAACTCTATGACAAAAGATATATAAAACAGTTACCACCAGATACTTATTACCAACTAAGCAATTTATATAATAAAATTCTATAGTATGAATATAATCAAAGTCATGTTCTTCTTTTTTCCCCCCCCCCCGTTTCCGGCGCAGAAATTGGCACCTTTTCCGTCTTCCTCTGCTGTCAAAGACCAGTAGGTGTCCCACTAAACAAACCTCCAGTTACTAAATTGCTATATCAAATGGCCGCCCGTGACAAGTAGAGTAGAATTTCAAAAGTTTCAAAAGTTCACAAATTCAAAATTTACCAGGATAGACCAGACTAGACCAAGCTGATCGCTTTCCACGCCCGACAATCCAGAGTTCAGTCTCTAAGGCTCCAAAGCTCAGACTTTGACTTGTTGTAGCTTTTCTCCAGCTAGAATACAGTCATATAGTCTTCGGCTTTCTTTCCCTTGCTGTTTTTGCCAAACGCCTCCCTCAAGACTTCTATCGCCGCTTATTCCCTCTCCGTGAGGCTCCCACTTCGAACCAGTACCTCTTTCACAAGCGCTTCCTATTTAATATTCGGATACACTCTCCGTCAGCTCCGCTCTACCGTTGTCCCGCTGCTTACGTGCTAGCTCCGTCCCTCTGTCAGATCTTCATGTCGGCCATTACTGGCCTCCTTCTCCCCGGTTCGCTCGCATCAGACTTTCTCCGGATCTTCAACACGAACTGCCGCTCATGAAGGTTCTCCGGGCTGCCTGCAACTTCGGATGTCCCTACAGGACCTCCTGAAGCTCCGAAAAGCCCCCGCGAACACTGGGTGAGAGGTTGTGCGTGGAGAGAGCTCCGTTCACACAGCCGCCCGCTCTGACAGTTGGCTCCGCCCCAGGAGTCTGTCTATGGTGCATAAGCTTTCAGTGTACATACAAACAACAATCATAAATTTTATTATTTATTTATTTATTTATTAGATTTCTATACCGCCCTATTCCCGAAGGACTCAGGGCGGTTTACAGGGCAAAGTTAAAAACAGTTAAAACAGTACAAAGGTTAAGATAAAGTTAAAATTAAAATAGGATTAAATAACAATAGCCCAAATTTAAAATGTAAATTTAAAACTTAAAAATTTAAAACCCCTCAGTCCAGGCCAGATAAATCAAACAACCAAGTTTTTAGGTCCCGGCGAAACGAACGAAGGTCGGGGGCGGTCCACAGTTCCACAGGCAGGTCGTTCCACAGGGCAGGCACACCCACAGAGAACGCCCTCCCCCGGGGGATCACCTGCCACCACTCATTGACTGGCGGCAGCCTAAGGAGGCCCTCCCTGTGGGAGCGCACAGGACGATGGGAGAGTGATGCTGGCAGCAGGTGCTCCTTAAGATAACCCGGACCCGTGCCATTTAGGGCTTTATAGGTCATCACCAGCACCTTGAATCTCACCCGGAGGGCAATGCAGCTCGCGGAGGAGAGGTGTTACATGGGAGTATTGGGAAACTCCCATCACAACTCGCGCAGCCGCATTCTGCACCAGCTGAAGCCTCCGAGTGGTCCTCAAGGGCAGCCCCATGTAGAGAGCATTGCAGTAGTCTAACCGGGAGGTCACGAGCGCATGAGTGACTTTGCGCAGGGCATCTCGGTCCAGGTAGGGCCGCAACTGGCACACGCGGCACATCACGCTGCTTTCACAACTTTTTTTTTTTTTTGCAAGAACTTGGAAGGTCGGACTGAACTTTTTTTAGTCCCACAAACTCCATTTCCCTGCAGCAGGAGAGAAACACGCCAGAGCTGGAAAGCAGGACTATGAGTTTGGAAGTTTTCAATAGGAGGCCAGTCAGAAAGAGAGTTTACTGTTAACTTGAGGGTGCGAGTGACAAGACTCATTTAACACTAAAAAGACTGTTAAAACATTCAACCTACTTAGCAAAAAGAATTGTATTTTGTGCTTTGGCAATGACTTGTGATGTTGACTTGGCAATCAACTGCCAAGAGGCAAAAGTTTCTGTTTAACTGATTGTACCAAATTTCCCCAGTTTTTAATTTGTAATTATTAAAACATTCAATATAGTTATATTATTTAATTTTCAAAGTTATATTGAAGATTGTGGACACAATTCCTATAAACCTATAAAATATAAATAATTTAGCTTTAGTTTTTATATATTCTTTATCAAACCAGTGTTTGTGAGGCTTTAAGGTAGTCCTTTGACTTGCTGGTAGGGTATTTAGAATGTCATGCTGGGACTCTAAATTACATAAAGAGTGTTAATGGTAATAAAAAAATGGGAAATATTTTTATCAAATTTGTTTGACTATCTTATTTGGAAATTGTGATCAGTAGTCATGTCATCCTTGTTCTTTTGCCTATTTCCCACAGAATTAGCAGCTAGTTTTGTGATGAGAGGAGAATATCACTACATGGATGGAAAAGAATTTTAATTTGTGCTATGTATTGTTTTTCAACTTTTGAGTTAGCTTTTCTTTCTTTTTACAAAGAAAGAAGCAAGGTGATTTTCACAGACATGATCAATGTGCTTTTGGAGTATTCTATTTGTAAATAATTTTCATGCCCTTTTTCTCATTGATTATTTTTAGACATTTTGCAATTGTTTTGATTCTTCAAAGCTAATCCTTGTGCTTCTTGCTGATTAGTTCACATATGTGCATGTGTCCATATAGACGTACAAATACAGACCTATTTTTCCACGTGGAGCATGGAGATTCATTTTAAATTCAAAATAATTAACCTTATAATTAATGTACATACAAGAATGCACATTTCCTTTCAAAGTAAAAATTGTATTTTAGATTGTGTTATCCAAAGACTGTTAAACTAAGATTTTGATGTTGTTATTTTTCTTATAATTAAATACACTTTTAAACTAGAAAAAGGCAAGAAAGTATAGAGCAGATGTTGGTGTTTGTGCTAAAATTGTTGTGGCAATCATCTTCATCTGAAAAAAAGTTTTATTTTTTAAAACAGTTCTGTTTGCCTGTCTCCCATTTTTCCTTTAGGAGCTCACGGTGTTACATAGTGTCTCCCAAAGCACCTTTTCTGAATAATTTTCAGAGGATAGAATCATGTAGAGCAGAGGTCCCCAACCTTTGGGGCACCAGGGACTGGTTCCATGGAAAGAGGTTTTTCCGCGGACTGGAGAGGGCATGGTTTTGTTTGCTGCCTGCATTTGCTTGTTTGTGCAGATTGATTGCTGGTATGCCGCGGCCCAGTACCGGTCCACGAACGGGGGGTCGGGGACCCCTGCTGTAGATTGCAGGAAATTGGCACATGAATTTAGCCCTCTTATTCCTTCTCTATTGAAAAGAAAGTAAAGAAAGTAATAGTACCAAACTTTCCTCTAATATTCTGACTTGGTGAAAGAAAATGTGTACAGTATTTTACAACATAATTAGATGATAAATATTAGCATGTGATATATTGGACTGTTAATTTTTCCTCACAAGTTTGCTCTAAATTATTCATTTAGTTATACAAGCTTTGCTTTAGTTTTCAGTTTAGCAACTAATTTGCAAACTTCTAAAAAAATGCAGAATAAACAGCACCTTCTTTCACAATTATACTTTTTTAATCACGTGGACATAAACCAAAGTTGTAAATATTTGTGGTGTACATCTATTCCCGCTTAATATACAGCTTCTATAATAATGTAATTTGTGAGGTAAGGATTCAAGTTTGTGACACGCCTTTATTATACGTGAAAATGATTGGGCCCTGGATTGATTTTTCACTCAACCCAGATTATTCGTTTAATTGGTTGTCTTGTACATTTACTCATAGGTTTATGATCAAAGTTATTGCCCCGAGCCAGAGAAACCCATAATAAAACAATAAAAAAAAGGAAAATATATGAAATTGAAATAACTTCAGTTCTATAATTTTATTTCCTTGTTCTTAAACCAGGTTTTACCTCAGGGTGAGACTCAATTTGTTGACTTTAATCTTTGTTAGAAATGGTTTGCACAAATCCAAACTGATCCTGTATGTTGCAGACAGCTAGTCGTCATGGTAACTGTAGTGCAGTTTTTAATTCCACTTGGTGAGTAATACAGACACTGCGCGTTGGTGAATAAAGCATGGCTTTGCTTTACAAATATATAGCATTATCTATATCAGTATTGCTAAATAAAATGTTGTTGTGTTTATGCACTTTTAGACACATCAATTTGGTTTGTTGATATGACTTTTTTTCAGCATTTAAAAAGCAGGCAGTTTATTTGGTATCTGTCAATCAGGGAAATGGAAGTCAAATAAAATTCTTCACAGTTGCATAAATTAGATTAGGAATAGACAAATTACTTAACTTTATAATGCATTAGACTTCTGTCCATCTAAATATGTGAGACAATGTAATGGCCTTGTGAAGCAGGCTAAGAATCAAAGTGTAAGAGTAACATTTTTATGTAGTAGAAAATCAGAATAGGTTTTGTTCATTTTTAAATTTCATATACATATACATCATTTATTTTTTTTTAAAAAAATGGTTAAGCTCTTTTTCATTGATTTTCAAGATTTGCTGCAAATTCTGCTAAAGAATATTTGCCATCCTCGTGCTATGTTTTCTTAAAATGGTAAAAATTATATTTTTATAACAATTTTGGGGAGTGTTGTTAAAATTCACAGATACCTTAAACTAAATCATCCTGTTCCAGATCTGTCTGTCTATCTATCTATCTATCTATCTATCTATTAAAAGTAGATTTTATACATTTTATAAATGTTCCTCGTAAGGTAATATTACAGAGGTTGAAGATAGAAAGTAAGAATTTTATGGTAATTAATAATCTCTAAATCCATTTCTGTTTTCTTAACCTTGTTTCATAAATACAGAGACCAGGAAATGCAGACAAAGGCAGACCAGATTTTGGGGGGTGGGAACCTGATATAAATGGTTTGACACACATAGCTTAATATTACCTAAACTACTTTCTTCAGGATAGTAAATCTAGTTATTCATCTTAGTTAGCTTTTCAACTGACATCAAGGGACACATTTGTAGGTTTTTTGTTTTCATTGCTGATTCCACTAACCCCACCCCATCCCGGCCCACAAACACACTCTCTTGTTCTGAAGAGTTTACTCTAGCTCGTGACTCTTAAATAATTGATTTTTCCACTCAGGTGCACAGAACAACATTTTGAAAACACGAGATTGCAAAACTGCATGCACTTTGCTCACTGATGCATTAGTTTTATTAAGTGGCTCCAAATGAGGATCTAGGTAGAAAATGCAGAAGAATCATTTGTCAAAATTAATTTTATATTTTGTTTAAAAATATGATTGAAAGCTAGAGATCTTCCAGTTTGCACGTGCTTTTTTCCAACTAAACACACACAACTAACATTGTAGGTTTGTAAAATGCATAAGATATATCAGCAAACGCCTTAGAGAAAATGCACTTCCTGATAAGGCAAGCCCTCAGACCTTTAGGTTTGTGAACATTTTAAATCTTGCTTTAGCAGAAAAAAGAAAGCATTGTTATCAGAAACACAAACTATTAGTGAAAATCATTACAAATCATTAAAGGAAGATGAGAATACAAAATATATTCTGACTCCTATTACGATTTGTCTGGAAGAATTAAGTGTATTCTTTCTAATTCTATTTATGCTTGTTTCCTTTCTGAAATAACTAAAATGAAAAAAAAAATTAAATACGTGGTCACGATATGTTAATCTGTTTGAATCATAAATTGTGCTAAGGTGAATATAGTATTTTTTTACTTTCCACATTGAAAAGTTGCCCATACGTATTTTTTCTTTCAGAATTTTGTGTTTTATTATTTCTAATAGTAAATCCACAGTGTATTAATTGTTAGAATATATTCAAGAAGCAGTCATTTTTTGGGTCTAACACTAGTCACTAGACTTAATCAAGGAAAAGACTCAAATTCTGTATCATGCTTTTCATGCTTGATTCATACTTTTATTTCCTGTTGGAGTAAATCTTAATTTTCTTTCTCTATTCTATGAAAATGTCCGTTGGGTTTTTCTTCTGCCATTTTCAGATAATATGGAGGCTTAGGACTATTGGAATTACATTGTTTGAGATGCCCACATTCTTCCCTTCACCATTCTGCCATAGTTATTTGACCAAGTCTTATAATATCCCTTTACAAATAGTCCTGAAGGAATTATATTTACATTTGCATAAGGTCTAGTTACCAAAGTTATTCACCAACAGGAGCTGCCGGTCCATTTGATAGTTTTCTTATGAGGGGGGCGAAAGCCCTAATAAGCAGGCATATACATAGAATGAAGGCTATTGCTGAGCACATTTGATTTGTGCTTAGATTGTAAGCTGCCCTGAGTCTTCGGAGAAGGGCGGGATATAAATGGGATTTAAATAAATTAAATAAATAAATAATTATGAGGAGGGTTTTAATCACATTAAAAAAACCTCCGTTCTTTATGTTCTGAAAAGTGGAAACAGAACTAGAAAGCATTGGAAATACCCAATGGTTTCTAGACTCAACAGCAGAGCTTAGGACTTGTAGGGTCATCAGATCCCACCGCTGTTTAGCTACACACCTTCAGCAATATGCTTTCTGCCCATCCCTGATATCGGAGGAAACTTTGTCTTTTCAACCAGCCACCCGCCATCCCAACAACAGCCCTTTTAATGTGCTTCTGCAGCAAGGCTAGTTAAACTGCTTCCCACAAAGAACATGAAATATATCAGTTCTGTACAAGAATCAAAATAGAAGAGGATGTGTGCTGCTTTTTCCACCCTGGAAGAAGCAACCTCCCTTCTAATTACAGTAAATCCATTGAGGTGGAAGGATGGGATTTGTACCAGAAGAGAAGCTTACCCGATTTGTTCTGGGTGTGTAGTGCTACGTTGTGCAGGAGGCTATCTAGGAATTTACCTTAATACAAAAAATTAGACTGCTAGTTGTCCTTGCTCAGGTTTAACTACATTCAATGACTTTATCTTCTGCTATCCATTGTCCTTCATGTGTCTTGTTTTGCTCTTCTTCAAACTCTCCCACTGAGGTGGTTTTTTTTTTAAGGGAAATGAATGGAGAGCAAAGGTAAATAAGTGACAACTAGTAGTAAACCCATATGTTCTGGCTGCCTTCTCCTTTCTTTTTTCTTTTTTTGTATATATTTTATTGGTATTTTTTTACATAACATAAATCATTCAGTAATTTGTAAACAGTATGTTGTCTGGGTAACATTTATAAGACAATCTTGTAACAATTGATTTCTATAATCTATATTCCATATGTTAATTTCAGTTGATTTCCCCTTTCCCCAAAGTATCTTTCTTTGCAAAACATTAGATTAAAACAATTCTCATTATTTTGATAAACAACAATTAAGTATATAGTTTTTCCAATAATCCTATTTGTCATTTTAGTTGCCTTATCATAAATCCTGTTACCGTGCTTATTTCAGCTTATTTCTCCCCCCAAATTCTAAATATTCTTACTAGTGACAATTTTCTCAACAATTAACTACATTTACATTGGTGGATTTAATTCTATTTTTCCATATAAGCCCTTTCATACTTTTATATTTCCTAATCAGTAAGTAAAAAAGTAGAAAGAGAAAAGAAAAGAGGAGAGAGACAAGAAAAGAGGAAAAAAGAAGAAAGAGAAAAAAAGACAAAAGCACTGAGATACAAAAAATAACATACAACTGAAGATATGTATCCCTCCTAATTGAATATATATTTATTCCCTCAATTTCTTATTCTTTTTGACCATAGCTGAGAATGTATTTAATCTATTTAAACTTTAAGCATTCCATTCAGTAGATCTAATCATCTTAATCCTTTAACTCTCATTCAAAATACATTTTTATGCTTTTTTATTGTCACATTTAAATAACTAAAATGTTTGCTTTGTTTAAATCATTTCAACTTTTTTTACAAAAAGGAAAAAGAAAAAAACATATTATATTAATTATAAAAAAGTCATCCCTCTAACAGTAATATATTCCAAAGTTTTTCCATTTCTTTAGCCATATTCAAACACTTGTTTCTTATTGTATTAGTTAACAAAAAAAATTTGAGTAATATATTCCAAAGTTTTTCCATTTTTAGGCATATTCAAACAAAAGTTTCTTTTTTAAATATTCTCTCTGATAAGTCCCATCATCTATTTTCTTGATTTCCATTTTAATCTTTTTTCTCTGACCATTGCCTTTCTTAATCAGTATGTTTTGCTGCATCATTCGTTTCCCTGTAAAGTATTTTTTCTCCTTGTTTTCCTTATCTTCAAAGTTGCTTGGACGTGTTGAAATATTTCCGATTTGAATTAAATCATGATTTTTTATTTTATACGGTTCCATCTTTAAGTCTCTATCCTCAGAATTATGTTCAGTCATCTCTACTGTATTTTCCTGAGTGAAATTAAGTTGGAGATAAGTTGATTCATACTCTCAAGGTTGTTCTGTATTTCTTTGTGGTTTAAAATCATTGTCCTTTGAAATTGTTGCCACTTATCATATGTTTCCTCTTGTAAAGTATTCATTGCTTCAGATTTGTTACTCTCACTTTGTTTACACAGCTGTATTTTTTAAGAACTTTGAGGGTCAGAGAAAAAAATCCTCACCCACCTGTAGGTGTCAGCATTTGCTCATTTTTCAGGTCTTTCTAGTTTTTTTTTCCCTCTCTCTAAAGGGTAAGTTTTGCCGCTTCCGGTAACCAAAAGGAGGGAGTAGAATCCCCCTCCTTTTTTTTCAGAGATCTCTTATTTTTGGGACTTTCTTCTTCAGGAAAATAGGTAGGATAGAGAAAATCAATATTCTTACCCAGATTCAAGCATGCTGTTTTAAAATCCACTTAGTTTAAAAGTTTATGACTTCCGTTGTTTTCAGCTGTGACTGGACATGGAGTTAGCCAACCTTTTCTTCTGTTTGTTTATGGGAGGCTTCTCCAGGACCGTTCGGGGAGACCGCCGTCTCTCCTAGGTCCCTGGGATTTCCTTCCTTCATTCCACCCCTTCAGGGTGGGTTCTGGCCCCTTAGGGTCTTCAACAAAAAGAAATTTCAGCCAAAGGGTTCGGCATTCTGAATCTTCCTACTGCTCCGCTGGAAAACAGGAACCGGAAGTCTGCCTTCTCCTTCTTTCTCCCATGTATGCCTGTGGGTGCATGGGTGCTAATGTGCTTGTAGAGGGTATGTTAGGTGAAGATAGATGATCTTGACAGATGTGCAAGCTCCATTGTCAAGGTGATATGAACTTAATCATTTCCTAAATTCAGAATGTCCAGATAACATTTGTAAGCAGCTAAGACAGATACCTTCCTCCAATTCACTGGAGTATAGGAAAGGTGAAATACAATGAAATCAGACTTACAGAAATCTGTTATTAAAGCCAAACTTAATAAAAGTAGTCTCAGCCTTGATTTCTTGGTCTGGTCCACCAAGTATGACTGACAGTACTCAACAAATGCCATCTCAAGAGTCAAGGCTGGAGGGTGACAAATGGACCTAAGCCAGCACACTCTATTGTAAAACAGCCCACATGTGCAAGCAATGAAAGGGAAAAGAAAAGTAATATAGCAGATGTTAAGAGCCACTTTGTGAAAAGGAGGCTAGCGGATCAGAATGGGGTGGGGCAGAAAAGGGAAGTATATGATGACGGAGGAGACATTGGATGAGGGGAAAATAGGCACGAATTGATGGGTCTCCATCTTGCATGGGTTCCCTCAAACATGGCAGCACCCCTGACAGCTTTTTCTTTCCAGTTGTCTCTGAATATTTTTGCAACATTGTTACCCGCCATATTGCCATTATTTTGTCTATTTGTTTGGAGTCTACTATTAGCAGAAATAAGAATAGCAGTTCTAGTTACCAGAAATCCAAAAAACTCAGACTGTGTAAGCCACTTTGTTATGTCTTCCAATGTTTCTGCTACAGTTTCTCTCTCTCTCTCCCTCCCTCCCTCCCTCCCTCCCTCCCTCCCTCCCTCCCTCTCTCTCTCTCTCTCTCTCTCTCTCTCTCTCTCTCTCCAAAGCAAAATGCATTTGTATAGGAAAAATACTACCATTAGAAAAAACAGCCAAAAAATCTTATCTGAATGGTTTTCAAACAATCTGGGGAAAAATTGGCCTTGATGTTTATTTACGTTCCTTGCAGAAAAAGCTTCAAATCCTTCAAAATTTTAACTAGATTTAATGGCCAACCATTCCCCCCCCCCAAAATGTACGAAAAAATAACAGTATTGTTCCAGTGTTTTCCACAGGCTGGTCCCTCCCTTTGCTACTCCTCCTCTTTCTTAATAGAAGGCAAATTACATTATAAATACAATAAACACAAAAGCTATTTATACACAATTATTAGGGCAGTTGGCAAAAAGCTGGATTGAGGAAAGGATCGAGCAGGGTTTTTTAAAAAAAATTATGATGCATACAAGAGACTAATTTTCATACAGAGATGTTCATCTGATAACCCACTACAGAGCTTGCTTGCTTCAAATATTCCAGGAAACTAATGACAAGGAATATTTGGAAAAGCTTATTATTTACAAAGCATATTCATGACATTCTAATTTCTTGTTAAGCACGCATTTGGTTTCTCATGTAGCCCTGCTGAATTGATAAATATCTTCCAAGGACTGATGAACAGATTCTGATATTTAGAGAGACCAGACCAAGTAATCATGTTTTGCAATTTAAGTGATAAGTTTTTCAAGAGAGACACTTCAAGGTTTCACTGTATGAAATAAAGCAGGATTGCATTCAGTTTTCTATAGCCAATATAAGTAATATAAAAATTGACTAATGAGGAATAAGATGTTGACCACCATTGGAGACAGCTAGCCATTAAGCAGTTATTCAATGTAATTGCTTTGAAACTCAGGAAAAACATCTAATTTCCAGTGTGATGCTAACTGTGATGGAATGAGGAAGGGATGGAATGTGATGGAATGAGGAAGGGATGAATTAAAGAAGAAGCTTCAAAGAAGATTACTCAGCCCTGGAAAAAAAGTGTGAGAAAGGAATTTGGAGTAGCCTGATAGGCTTTCTAGAGATAGAGAGACAGAGAGACAGACAGATCTAAAACAGTAAAGAGAATTTCTGAAACCCTTGCGGTTCCTATTTCTTGAAAATCTTCAAAGCCTCCTACTTTCTTTAGAGAGGCATCAGACACAGAATTCTGAAACTAAACCATGATGATTGATCCTCTGTATTGCATGCAGAGCAAGTAGCAAGGTTCTGCTGCAGTTATCAAGAGCAGATACCTACACAGATAATGAACCTGCACAATGCCATGAAGTACTTAGCACAGCACCTGGGACTAGCACATCAAGATGCTTCACAACCATTGTTACTTTGATTTCCTGGAAGCCTATAATTTGAATTGTTCCTGATTGGCAGATCAATGGAATATATGATTAAACCAAAGTAACCTTCATTCTCAGCCTGCTGAAAGATGGAGCAGTTCTATGGGCAATTTCACTCATTGAAAGCTATAGCGTGATCTTAAGACAACTATCAAAATTCAGACAACGTTTTAGAACTGCCTTGGATGATTCAGCCAGACTGAAAAATGGGAGATTCACAAACTGGAACAAAGAAATTCCCAAGTTAGTGAGTAGATAGCTCATTTCAAATTGTATGCCAGGTATGTGCTCTAGAACGATTTTGCCTAATTGGATCAGTTTTTTGGGGTGGGCTTTCTGACAAACTGAGGGGTGAATTAGTAAGACAACAGACAAGCTAGACAAGCTAGCTCCTCAAAAAGCCTGTCCTGGACCCGGCTGTTTTAAATAATTATCGTCCAGTCTCCAACCTTCGCTTTTTGGCGAAGGTTGTTGAGAGTGTGGTGGCGCATCAGCTTCCTCTGTTCCTGGAGGAAAGTGATTATCTGGACCCATACCAATTGGGTTTCAGGCCTGGGCACAGCACGGAGATGGCATTGGTCGCGCTGGTGAATGATCTCTGGCGGGCTCGGGACAGGGGTTGTTCCTCTGTCCTAGTCCTATTAGATCTCTCAGCGGCTTTTGATACTATCGACCACTGCGGCGTCTCAGGGGGTTGGGAGTGGGAGGCACCGTTTTGCGGTGGTTCTCCTCTTATCTCCTGGGCCGCTCGCAGTCGGTGTTGACGGGAGGGCAGAGGTCCACCCCGAGGCCTCTCGTTTGTGGAGTTCCTCAGGGGTTGGTTCTCTCGCCCCTCCTGTTCAACATCTACATGAAGCCGCTGGGTGAGATCATTCGTGGTTTCAGGGTGGGGTATCATCAGTACGCTGATGATACCCAACTTTTTCTTTCCACCCCAAACCAACCCAGCGATGCCCTCGCCGTGATGTCACGTTGCCTGGAGGCGGTCCAGGTCTGGATGGGGAGAAACAGGCTTCGTGTCAATCCTGCCAAGACTGAGTGGCTGTACATATTGGCATCTCGGGTTAACCAGACCGTTCCACCTTTAACGATGGGGGGGTGAGGTGTTACCCCCCATTGATAGGGCTCGCAACTTGGGCATCCTCCTTGACTCCCGGCTCAATTTTGAAGACCATATAGGAGCCGTGACCAGGGGGGCTTTTGCCCAGGTTTGCCTGGTGCGCCAGTTGCGACCCTACCTGGACCAAGATGCCCTACGCACAGTCACTCATGCGCTTGTGACCTCCCGTTTAGACTACTGCAACGCTCTCTACACGGGGCTGCCCTTGAGGACCACTCGGAGGCTTCAGCTGGTGCAGAATGCTGCCGTGCGAGTTGTGATGGGGGTTTCCCGATACTCCCATGTAACACCTCTACTCCGCAAGCGGCATTGGCTCCCGGTTGCCCTCCGGGTGAGATTCAAGGTGCTGGTGATGACCTATAAAGCCCTAAATGGCTTGGGTCCGGGATATCTGAGGGAACGCCTGCTGCCAGCATCAAGTTCCCTTCGTCCAGTGCGCTCCCACAGGGAGGGTCTGCTCAGGGTGCCGCTGGTAAAAGATTGCTGGCGGAATACACCCAGGGGTAGAGCCTTTTCAGTGGGTGCGCCTGCCCTCTGGAACCAGCTGCCCATGGAGCTCAGGACTGCCCCCGACCTCCGTTCATTCCACCGGGACTCTTCGAGCTCTCAGGCTGAGAATTTTAATTTTAATTTTTAATTTTAATTTTAATTGGGGTTTTTACTTTTTTTCAGGGATTGATGTAATTTTTTTAATTGTTTTTAACTTTTGTATTTCTTGTTTTAAATACCCTGTAAACCACCCTGAGTCCTTCGGGAAAGGGCGGTATATAAATCTAACAAATAAAATAAAATAAAATAAATTTAAAAGAACTATTTCAGTCTTGTGTGCTAATCAGTATGTTTGAGGGCATGGAGGCAAGAGGTGGGGAGAGGAATGCTATTGTGTATGGTTTTCTATTCTGTCATCTATGTTTCCCTTCCTGGTTGCCTCCTTGGAGCAGTTGCAAATAAAAGTAGTAATGAGAGCTTTGTCTGCAGGGAATAAACAATAAAAGTGAGACCTCAGTTTGTGTTTTTACTATAGAGCTCCTGGATGCCTAGCCACAGCTTGTCCTGCTGAAGTTCCTTACTCTGATTTGACTTGGAAGTTCCACATCTATGGAAACATACAGTCATCTTGAAAGGAAATGCCCAGATTATTCCAGAGCCCAATCTCCAGGAATCTTTGCAGATTCCCCTCCTACAAGCTTTGCAGGGGAAGCTTTATACAATTATCAAGAACTCCAATAGTTGGCTGAGGCTAATGCATGTTATGATCTCTGTTATTTTGCACATCTCTACAGGCACAGCAACACGGGTCTCTGCTCATTTAGACTCTTGACAAAAGAGCTAATTTCATACGTACAGTAGATAAAAGTGTAGTGTATCATTTTGTTTTACCTGACACCATCATTGGAAAGGCTGATACTAATGGAAACAATTGACAGCTGACTGCTTTGCGCGGGTCCAGTTTTGCAACATACACTTCTGCTGTTGAAAATGTTCATTCAGAATTCTTGTGTCTCTACATTTCACAGCTTCCTTGCTTATTCTCACAGAACTGGGAATAGACTGGCCGCAAATTCAGTCTGGAAATCCAGTGGAAGCAAGGGCCAGTTTATTTTCTCTGTCAAAGATGTGAATTGCACCATTTCAAGGCACTTAAGCTCTTCCTCTCCCTTCCTCCCACCTCCCAGTATGGGAACCTCTGGCATTACTTCCAAAATTCACAGCTTTTGCTGATCTCTTGGGAAAAGAGAAGAAGATACCTTGCTTCTCCCCCTCTCCCAGGCATACGACTGCATGATCAACTAGGTATTTGGACCCCAGCTCTCTGCTAAATGGCAATATTCCATGTTATTCAAAGATTAAAAAACTTAAAAGAGTTTCTAAATGACAATCTGAATTTATTTGTCCTTCATCATTTCCTGCCCCTTTTTATCATAAAAAAACTCATTCTTTACATCCAGTACATGGTTGTAGACTGTCACTCTTAGGGATCACTACCCACTGTTGCTTATTTCAGATCTTCTACACTACCACTCTAATGGCAGAAAGTGAAGAAGAACTAAAGAGCCTCTTGTTGCGGGTGAAGAAGGAGAGTGCAAAACTTGGGTTGAAACTTAACATTAAGAAAACCAAGATCATGGCATCTGGCCCTCTCAATTCCTGGCAAATAGATGGGGAAGAAATGGAGGTAGTGACAGATTTTGTTTTCTTGGGCTCCAAGATCACTGCAGATGGGGACTGTAGCCAAGAAATTAAAAGACGCTTGCTCCTGGGAAGGAAAGCCATGGCAAATCTAGACAGCACACTAAAAAGCAGAGACATCACCCTGTCAACAAAAGTGCGTATAGTCAAGGCTATGGTCTTCCCAGTTGCAATGTATGGCAGTGAAAGTTGGACCATAAGAAAGGCTGAGCGCCAAAGAATTGAGGCCTTTGAACTATGGTGCTGGAGAAGACTCCTGCGAGTCCCTTGGACTGCAAGGCGATCAAACCAGTCAGTCCTAGAGGAGATCAATCCTGACTGCTCTTTAGAAGGCCAGATCCTGAAGCTAAAACTCAAATACTTTGGCCACCTAATGAGAAGGAAGGACTCACTGGAGAAGAGCCTAATGCTGGGAAAGATCGAGGGCAATAGAAGAAGGGGACGACAGAGAATGAGGTGGCTGGATGGAGTCACTGAAGCAGTAGGCGTGAGCTTAAATGGACTCCAGAAGATGGTAGAAGACAGGAAGGCCTGGAGGAATGTTGTCCATAGGGTCGCGATGAGTCGGACACGACTTCACAGCTAACAACAAAAACACTGCTTTCAAAAAAGGCAACACATTTTTACTAAATTGAACTTGAGAGCTACAATTTAATTTGAACAAAAGAGGGTCAAGAACAGCTTTTAATGCGTGGCATGGCAAATTTGAATGCATTATAACTGTCCTTCCATCTCCTCCAGATTCATGAATGAAATATTTTCTAATATTTTGAACAAATGTAGTGGTGACCTGAATAACATTCTGATTTTTTCCAGAAGACCCTTTTTGGATGATATTCACCTTACTTTATTTGCCTTGATGAAGAGGAAAGTCTTTATATTTCTTTTTTTCTTATCTTTTTCTCTGCACTTTTTATTTATTTTTACTCTATATTTTTCTTGCTTTGTATTTATCTTTGTATATGTAAACTTCAATAAAAATTAAAAAGAAATAACTGATCTTCTGCTGTGGCGTATCATTTTACACACACACACACACAGAGAGAGAGAGAGAGAGAGAATTATGCTTGTGTAAAAATGTTATAATTCTGATTTTTGGACTGGCTGACAAACCTGACTTAGCTCTCTGAACTTCAGACTGGAATTTGACTTCTCTTCTGCTTCTTCCTGCTGAAAGCAAAACTATAGCAGCAAGCTTTCTTTCCAAGAGGCTCTGTTCTGAATTACATTCCTTTCTTCATTTGTCACTTATCTCCTCAGGCTCGACTGAATTACTATTACCTAGAAAGTGTATGTGAGGGATAGAGGGTGAGCCAATTTGAAACCTGAAACAGGACACTATCTTCAGTTAAGAGCTGTTAACAATAAAAGGAACATTGTCCCAGCTGAGACATTTCTCCATGGAGGAAACTCAGAGCAGTCCAGGCAGAGTCAGATCACAAGAATTTGGAAGCACCAACAGAAAGAGCAAAGCCTCATTCAATGTCAGAGATCCACAAATGTCTGAATATGTGATTTCTTGACCATCCCTCCCCTCAGGATCTTGAGGTTGGACAATTTTACCCTTGCCCTCAGAAAGGACATTCCAGAGACAGTAGGGCTTGGGAGATAGGCAATACACTTGTTAGATCAGATTTGCTTACCACAGAACCCATATGTCAAGACATGAACGGATGGCCTGTATGGAGTCCTACACACACTGATTGTTTTCATTTCTCTGTGAATAAAGTACAGGTATTGCACAACAGTAACACTTTATACATACGGTAACACATTTGTACATGCCACTTTATTTCAGGGAAGAAATATTGCAACTCTTCCACAACATTATAACTGCCAGACATGGGACAATGTTGAAAGAGTTGCATCTTCTGCACAGGAGGACTAAGATGAAAGCAGATGTCAAAGACTATGTTTGTGTAGATCTTCTCTGCCAGACTTGCTCATTGACCTTGACAAGCTGCCAAGTGCATCTTCACACATTGCAGTAATTCTATCAGCGGGGTGATGCAATAGAATGTAGACCTGGCCGTGGGAATGAGAAAGAGATGAGTGAACTGTTAACTGATAACACAGTTTGGGGAAAGAAGAAAGAGTGAAAAAGAAACTTAAAATATTCCTGCTTTGATTTTGTTGGTATATAATGTAGTGGAGAGAAAGGCTGACAGGCTTTGAAAATGCTGTTATAATACCCTGCAACAATAAAGAACATTCCAAAAATCCCTGCCTTTTTTATTCATGTTTTATTGGTTTTTCAATATTTACATATACATGTACTTGTGAAGCAATATGGTGATTGGGTAGTGAAAAGTAACAAATAACAGGTTGTTCGTATATAGTTCAGGTTGCATCAATAAAGATTTCCTCTCTGATTCCCTTAGTTTCCATATAGTCCAAGTAATCAAGTTAGTACATTTCTAGATATGACCTAATCAATTAATAAAGTTTTCAATGTAATTAGACTAATAGATATCAAAATCCTGTTTTTAAGTTTTACCTAATTGCAATAAAATACTCTAAAGTGGCCTATAATATACAAAAGAAAGCTTACTTTTTGGGTAACCTACAATTCCCTATTTCAGTAAAGAATAATTCTCTTGTCTACAAAACTTACATTGTTCATTACAAATCATTCTCATGATTTAAAATAAATTCAAGTTTTCATCTTAACAAATCACCAATTGTTAGAAAAGATTTTTTTGTCTTAACCATTCAACACTGACTAAAATACTATCTTATAAGATACTAACTTCTATAGTATAATTCAAAGTTTTATTCTCAAAGCTTAATTTTGTTTTCCTTCCTTCAAAAATCGAAAACTTAAATATGAAATCAGTTTATATATTTTTTACAGATTTCCCTTAGTCCAGACATGTCAAACACAAGGCCCGGGGGCCGGATCTGGCCCGTGAAGTGGTTTCATGCGGCCCGCAAAGCCATCCTGGAAACAGTGAGGGAACGGCCCCCACTGCCTTGGCTCTGGCCCAGAGACCCTCCTTCTGCCAGAGACCCTCAGATCTGTCCCACTCCTGCCCAGGCCCCCATAGGCACCCTTGATGCGAACGATGTAGAGCTGGCCACACCCACCCAGTAGGCCACACACACTCTAGCCACGCCCACCCAGGCCATACCCACCCGGCCCCCTGAGGGCAACCGCAATGCTGATGCGGCCCTCAATGAAATTGAGTTTGACACCCCTGCCTTAGTCCATCAAAAAAGATTTTTTTAAGTTCTGTCCTTAGAAATCCCAAAAAAAAACCCCAAGTCTGTATCTTTAAATCTAACTCTTGCCTTCCTTTTGTGCCAATCAAGCTTCCATCTTACGGAGACCATCCAAATGACAGTTTTGCCAAGCTGGTGTCCCCTTTATAATCATTGAAATATTGCTTTAATAGCTCAGTTTTTGATGTTTGCTGTACTTCTTGTTCCATTTCCATCTGGGTTAGGTAGAATGTAGTAGCTAATGTTGTTATCGTTTGATTAGCTGAATCCTAAACATACTGTATTTGAAGGCCTTTGATATCTTCGCTCTTAATGTTGCTTTCTTCGGGTATTGTTTTTTGAACTGTAAGTTTTGTAGTTAAAGTTGGAGTTTGGACTTCAAAGTTCTCTGTAGGCTGCGTTTGTTGCTCTTTGAAGTCTCCTATTTCAGTGTTAATTTCTAGTTCTTCTATTTGTTTTTGGGTTGTCAGTTCATCATTTAAGGTCAAAGTTTGGTCTGGTGGCTTTAAGTTGTCAGGTTTATCATGCAATTTGGCTTTAATTTGCTCAATTATAGCCAAGATTGTGTCCAAAATCAACTTGTAATTAAGTGGTGGGATATAGTCATCCATTTCGTTAGTGTTTACAGCTAAGTCTTCCATGGAGGCTACTTTAATAGAAGTCAGTACTTTTCCACCTCCAATGCTCTTAAAAGTTGTTTTCAGTGCCAGGTGTTCCCACACTTGTCTTTGAAGATAATATCAAGGACAACTTTGTTATTCAGTCAACTGTCAGAATAAGCAAAAGATTTACTTGCAATTCCAAGTTTAGCCACAGGATGTCATCAGTAGCATATAGAATAAGTTGTAAAATTCTTTTTCCCCAAAAAAGCTTTTATATAATTAGTCCATTCTTTTTTCCTTAGTTCACATCTTAAACAGAAAATAGGGTAGTAGATCCCCACAAAAATATAAGCTTTTTAATAGGTAGGAATAAGATTGCTTAGTTTCTTTGCTTGATCAAATGGTGTTTTTTACTTCTTTCTTCGCTTTAAGGCTTAAAATGTTATTCCCTCAAGTATACAAAAGCTGTTTTTTCAAAAAAAGGGGGGGAGAAAATTTTCAGAAAAGTCCCACAGGGAGGCAGTTAGGGGGATAAGAAAGGAAAGGTCTCACCCAAGTCCTCCAGATTGCTTCGTTGTGCTAGATGGTGCCTTGGCTTTCGGCAGGGAACGGCTTAATGATCGGCCATGTTGATGGCCGGTCTCCTCTTCGGGCCAAAAGGAGCTGCTCCAGATTCAAGCGGAGGGCTGCTGCCCTTCCACGATCACAGGAGAGCCTCCTTGCGGTGGTCGCCCCTCCAGAGTGACTTTTGACCCTTTTCAGGGTCCTCCAATGAAAAAAGATCGGACAGCAGGGAGGGAGCTCTCTCTCTGCGTCCAAAAGCGCCGCATGCACAAACCGGAAGCCCAGAAATCCCTGCTTCTTGATTTTGCCTGCTTAAAGGGCTGACACTAACTCACATAGTATTACTGTTTTGAATCACTGGTCTGTTTTAATTTTCAAATGACATGTAAATTGTGTTATACGTATCACTTTGGTATCCAGGTTACTCAACATTGCTTACCTCCAAAGAGGAGTATTGCCTTATTTTAAGAAATACCCAAACATTGGATGAGTATGGGTTCATGTGCAGAGTTCTAGCCCATATATGCTTTCCAGATTAAATTATAAGACTTTTAATATGAAGACATTTTGGACAGTGATGCCGACTCACATAGGTTGGTCTTACCAATCTTCTAAATGAGGAATTGTCTGCAATTTTCAGTAAGAAGCATACACTACCTTAACAGTTATTATATTATATACAAAACCAATTCCATATTCTTTATGGAATGTACAGAGAAGCTTAGTAATTTTTTGGCAATGAACATTAATTGATATATCGGTGAGAAAACATCTTGTATATATTTTCTCTGAATATAATATTTGCATTAAATTTCATATCTACCTTCTATTAGTTTTCCCATTGTTGTATATCAATTGTCTTATTTATATTCTGCATCCATTTAATATACTTGACTTGCTAATTTGTATAAATAAGGCTCAACCGATGTTCTGAATTTTGTCATATAAACTTTCCAAATTTTCTGAGTCTGAGTATTCAATGTTGTTGTTTTTAATTACCTTCAAATTTAAAAAAAATCATTTATTTCAAAATACTGGAACCAGTGAAGTATTTCTGACAACTTCAAGGACAGAGTCTTGAAAGATTTCACATTTATTTTTTAAATCTATATAGGTTATTGCCCTTCATTGATCAGATAATTAAAGCAACAGGTGATAGATCTGGACTTAATTCTTTTATATTTATTCCATACTTTTAATCTATGTAGTTCTAAAACTTTTGTCGAGACCTTTAATTGGGCTGAACGGTATATCATATGGCAACTGTTTTTGAACCTAGGTACCTCAAATGGGCTAATTTACAGAATGTGTCCAAAATCCAAGACCGATGACTCCCAAGTGAATGAAATTTGGCAAAGGTGTGGCTGGTTCAGTGCTATTAGCTGCTGCTGCACTGGAGCTGCAGTCACATGATCTTCATTTTTGTGCTCGAAAGTTGTCTGGATTCCCAGGAGGAAGGAACTGCTTTCCAGAGGACAAAGAGACAAGGGAGCTTGGAAAGTTTGGTCAAGAGAAAGAGCATTAAAGTGGCTCCTCCTTAGTTTTTCACAGAGTATATCTCTAGTTATGCAAATAGCTGCTTTAGTCTGACAAGATTCTGTCCGTAGGAGAAGAAAAATAAAGGAAACTACTCTTAAGTAACTCACGTTGCTCTTGATCCTTGGAGACTGACAATTTTCAATGTTCCATTATAGTTTCCCAGGCAATCTCATAATCCCTTGCTCCTTTCCTCACTCAGCAACAGCCACTTCTCACAGTCACACTGAATTATCATTCCATTGATTGAAAGTAGATTGGCTCTAATTTTCCCTTCAAATGAACTGATAAATCTAGAGCAGGGGTATCAAACTGCTGGCCTGTGGGCCGGATGCGTCATGTGGAAGCCACGTCCATCCCAGCTCCAGCAAGGGGAAAAAAGTCATGATATGTCGTGACACATCACGTGATGTGGCGAGTTTGACACCCCTGATCTAGAGATTCACATATATTTTGGGTGTGTTTTCTTCCAGTTTCTGTTAATGGTTAATGTTTTTCAAATCTTTATGTTAAAATAATTGGTTTTGTGTATTTAGTAGCACATTAAGTAGCAGATTTGCTTACACAGTTCACACCACTGTAATGGAAGAAAGGCAAAATATAATCATATATTGGAAGAATCATTAGGAATTGGAATTGCTCGTTTCTCCTTTCTTGTCCATTTTTTAAAAATTATTTAAGCATGCCCAAAGAATTCTTTGTAAAAGAAGCTGCCAAATAGCTTAAATAACGGTTGATGCTCGATGGCCATTTAAACACTATGTCAATATTTCATTTTGTTTCTTGTGGGAAATGTGAATTTGCTTAAACAAGGATAAAGCATAATCAATTGCCTCGAGAGTAGTCAAAATTCCTTCAGTGGGGCTTTTATGAAATAAATGGATTGAGAATGAAACTCTTAATTAAGCTATCCTTTCACCAACCAGATAATTATTTTGCATTAATTATTTTGTCATGGCTATTGCTTTTGATGACAGACAGGAGACTGTCATGGGGGAAAGTCTGCTACTTGTTAGCTGATTGCCAAGAAAGAGAATTAATAACATTGCATATTATAATAGTTCTAAATTTTAAATTTATTTCCAGTGCTAATGATATCTCATAAAGCTTATCACTTCATGAAAAGTGAAGGATGTTTTTTTATGATTGTGAAAGTATTGCTAGATACGTTTCTAGAGTACTGATAGCATCCTCTGTTGTTTAAATGTAAAGTTGTACCTTATGATTGAATATCTGCATGAAAGCTCAAAGAGGTAGCCTCCAAAACACTAGGCAGTATGAATAAAATCTAGCTTTGGTTTCTGGAATGATTGGATCACAATAATATCAATTGTTTGAAAGCACTGAGAAAACAAACCATGAATTTAGAATGGCCATGCTAACTACTCTTTACTGTCTTTTTCGTGAACTATATTCAGATCTTTTATGGAGAGAAAATAAAGATTCTTTTTGCTATTAAGCAAAAAATTGAGAAGATAGTCACATAATGGAAACCTGCAATGCAACGTGTGACTGCAGTGTGCTCTCATAGCATGCACCAGTACAGTATAACTTATCCAAACTTCTTTGTTGTGTGTGTTTAATGTCATATTCCATGAAAGAACTAATATATCATTCTTAAGATTATGTTGCATAATTTCTGATAATGTCACTTCATGTGGCAACTACACCCAGGGGGAGGGCCTTCTCAGTGGGTGCGCCTGCCCTCTGGAACCAGCTGCCCGTGGAGCTGAGGACTGCCCCCGACCTCCGCTCATTCCGCCGGGACCTGAAGACCTGGCTCTTCGAGCTCTCTGGCCCAGGCTGAGAATTTTAATTCTAATTTTAACTGGGTTTTTTTAATTTTTCAGGGACTGTTATAATCTTTTTAATTGTTTTTAATTTTTGTATTTCTTGTTTTAATTACCCTGTTAACCGCCCTGAGTCCTTCGGGAAAGGGCGGTATACAAATCCAATAAAAATAAAAATAAAAATAAATAAATATGATTTGTCAAGAAAAGGACTCCATGTTCTAGCATAGAATATAACAAGCTACACTAACTGTTGAATCATCGTTCTATGATAATAAACAGACATTTAATGTCAACAGTTTTCTAAACTTTTAGATTCTATTCCTTCTTACCCCTATTTGAACATCTAGATATTCAGAAGGGATGGTAAAAACTGGAATTTTTAGATAAGAGTATGAGTTCCCTTTAATTTCAACCATTTTTTATTAAGCTAATGTAACATAGTATGGCATTATTTGATTTGTATTGGTATTGCATATTCATTACTGAATCTTATTTTAAAAGAGCATACAACATCAGAAAATTGTCCTAACCTTTTCAGATTGTTTTGAATAGTATGGCTACCTAATTTCCATGAGATGGTTAAAAAAGAGAATTTTCTGATTTGTTCTGCCATCATCTGGATTTTTGCCTTCCAGATTTGTAGCCCCATTGAATAGCAGTCTGCAGGTCTACTATGAAAACCAAACTAGCCTTGAGACTCTCACATACAAGATACTCCCCTTCTTTTCACTATGAGCTATCTGGCAATGAGTCTTTTTTCACCTGGGGCTAAAAATCTGAAAGTGAAATCCAAGGAAACTAGTCAAGTTCTTGAGGAAGAAAGTCAAATGGATGATTAATCCAGATGAGTCAGTCATGGTCCTACTTAGTCAGAAGGCAGATTAATATATTGCCAACCATTTTGATGAGAAAGGCGAGACATACAGTTAATAAATATCATCCTTTGTTTTCTATAGTTATGTAATACTCCTTGGTAAAACCTGCAGGCCCCCCTAGGCATTGCTTTCTAGGTAATAACCAAGCATTTCACTTATCTTCACAATAATGTTATTCATTAAAAAGTGGAATAACTTCTAAGCAACCATATGCCAAATTATCTCAGCATCAAGGTCTGCGAGGCAGAAGCGCTATGTAAGAGGAAAGAGAAACCTTGTAGCTATGGAGATTTGCACAGTATTGTGGTTTGGTTGAAAACAAGAATACAATCTTCTTTCCCACAACTATCTGTGAGCAGAAAAGAAGTATCTTCGGACAAGCGCAGGCTCTTCGGCTTTGAAACGGAGATGAGCACCGGCCCCTAGAGTCGGAAACGACTAGCATGCATGTGCGGGGGAACCTTTACATTTGCCTTTTTATGCATCCTATAAGATACCTGTCAGAATCCATTGATATCACATTCATAAATGTATGGTTAAAATATTGTGCCTACTGGGATTCTGCCATACTTGTAGAAGGACGGGAGGGGGAATTGTTTATCCAGTCTATCTGTAGCTGCTTTCAAAGAACCTTTGATCTGGGGAAATTAAGGGGGGAAAGTGATCTGTCTGTTTGGGGTTGTAGGAAGAAGGCAATCAACAAAGGAATGCACGAAGTTCCTTTCTTCCCACGGAAGGACCTGACGACCAATAATTGATGGGATCCTAACCAAATGGAGTTTTGAGGGGAGGGGGGTTGAACCGGGAATGCTTATATAGAATTGAATGTGACTCAAGACCAGATCCTGTCTCATATCTCCACAACCAATCCTATCCTAGTAAACTTTTTCCTTTTGGACAACTCTGCTCCAAGAGTCCTTATTTCCTAAGATGTGGATTGGGGTGGGTCCTGACAATACCAACCATTGATCTCTTTTCAAACACTGTACTATAGAATACCATAAACACACAAAAGGGGTAAAGCCAGGACTAATATGGTTTCTAGCCCCCAGTCCTCAGGCTGTTTACCAGTCCATAGCCCGTTGGGAACTGGGCCATGCAAGCAGCAGGCAGGCATGCGAGCCTGCGGTTCCATTTGCACAAGTGACATGTAATGTATTGGGCTTTGTCTTGCTAAGGAATATCACATGGGGTTAATTGCTGGAAGGTTGCTCAAGCAGGGAAGCTGGCTAACAGCTCCCAGCTCCTCAGACAACCTGTTTCCAGCACTGCCATTGGCTGCCTCTAGGGCGGCAATAGGTTGCTTTAAACCTATCGGCTGCCGCCTAGAGGCCAGGGTATAAATTGCTGCACTCGCAGCCCTGTTTCTCAGTTCAGTTCCTGCAACCAAATGAAACAATGATCTTTGCTAAACTCACTCGCCTCGTCTCATCAATCAAGCAATGAACCCAGTATCTAACACTGGCGATGAAGGTGGGATCCTGCTCCTCCAACTGAGCTGAAGAGTCACTAGGGGAGAGGCCGAACACGCCTGGCGGGAAAAGCAATTTCCCCCCCCCACGGTTGGCTTAGCACAGCCACGCTAGCGGCCACACGCCCAGAGGACCAGTCCCTGGGCAACGGAGGAGCAGGTCAAGAAGACAACAAACCCCAGCTGCGAAGACCAGCAGAAATGGCAAAGGTCGGAAAGCTGGAAGAATTTGACATAGCTCACCCGGAAAGATGGTCGTTGTATCTATCCAGGGTCGAGAACTATCTAGGCATGAATCAAGTTGCCGAGGATGGCCTGAAGGCCGCCACGCTCCTGTGTGTTTACGGCCCAGCCACATTCGACATCACGGAGAACTTGTTCGCACCAACGCCATTGGAGTCCATAATGTTCACGGACTTGAAGAAAAGGTTCAGAGACCACTTCCAGCCCAAGCTGTCGGTAATCGCTTGGTGCCATGCATTCGAACAGAGACTTCAGCAACCAGGTGAAACAGTGTCAGAATTCATCGTGGCATTGAGGCAGGCCGCACGCCTGTGCCAGCTCTCTGACGTTGAGGAGAGGCTACAAGACCGGCTTGTCTGCGGTCTCTGGAATCGAGAGTTACAGCAAAAACTCTTCGCAAAAGAGACTCTGTCATTCCCAGATGCGCTGAAAGAGATCATGGCAGACGAAGCCGCCGGCAGGGCCGTACGAACCATGCGGCCTGTCAAAACAACACAGCATTAGGAAGCCACCCACCACGAGGACGCCAAACACGCAGAAGACCCCGAAGACTACACAGAAGTCGACAAGCTACAAAGACACAACAACCAACAGTGTCACAGTGACAAGCAACAATGGGCAACTTACAAGGCAGATCCCTTCCTTAAACGCCCAGGGTGTGGTGCCTGCCACCAACGAATGGACTGTAGGATCTGGACAGCCTCATGCCGGGCCTGCGGGAAGATGGGCCACATCGCGTCTGTCTGCAGAGGTCACCAGAGGGACCGGCCATCAAATCACCAGTTGGACATCTGACATCTGACTAGGAGAGGTACTGGGGCCCCGGGACAGTATAGCGTAGGGTTTTACTCCAGCCGCAGAAGCATTTGCCGCATGGGAGCTCGTCGCCATATTAAGCTGAAGTTTAAAATTCAGGTGGAGCTGCAAGAGGTCCCTTGCAAGATGGAGCTGGACACGGGCTTAGCCGTATCCATTATTTCACTCGTGACATTTAATTTCATCTGCAACCACACCAACAGATGGGGCCATCTGACATTATACTAACTGATTTCCAGAATGCCAGAGTCGCAGTCAAGGGTGAGGTCACACTAGCTGTTAAATTTAAGGGGTTTTCTGGGTACCTGGACGTTGTCGTAGTAGGGGGTCAGCGAACGAGCCTGATCGGGCTCGACTGGTTTGATGCACTAGGCATCCAAGTAACCGGAATCAACCGGATGCAAGTCGTGAGTCTAGCGACAATATGTGAGGAATTCACAGATGTATTTGACTCAGCCCTGGGGACGTACATGGGCTCGCCAATAACATTTAAACTATATCCTACTGTAATGCTGGTCAGGATTAAACTGTTCTGAACCAGCCCTCTTCTGGCCTTGTAGTAAGGCAAACCCCTATTCAGAAAGAAGAGACTGGAGAGCGTCCAAGGCTAAAAGGCATCTGCCAAGATTTATTACGCAGTTTAACAAAAACACTAGAGCTTGTCTTCTCAAGCGGAAAAGTTGCTTTCAGCAACCAGCCCCTCCCCAAACACTCCTTTTATAGAGAGCTCAGGGCGTGGTCTCCCTGTGCCTCCTCCCGAGGAGTCCCACAGCCTTTCTTTGTTTGTTCCTGCTCGACTGCCTCCTGCGTCGGGCGTCCTTGAACAGGGCCAGCTGTGGGTCATCTTCCTCCGCACTCTCGGGCTCACGCAGCTGAGAAGAGGTCCCCGGCTGAGGGCTCTGCAAAGCCTCCAAACCATCATCAGCCGGTTCGTTTCCCTCCTCCCCCTCATCTGAGTCATCCGATACATCGGAGCCGGCTGTCGGACCCACAGGCTGGCCCTGAGTCACAACATAAACCTCATAGAGTGCCATTAGCTCTTAAACACAAAATAGACGCTGAGTTAGATAAACTTGTAGAACAGGGAGTACTGGTAGATGGGGGTGAATGGGAGACCCCAATCGTAATGCCAGTAAAAGCCAACAGGGAGGTCGGAATCTGTGCCGGTGACAAATGCACAATCAATCGTGCACTCAAACAGCATGCATACCCAGTACCAATAGTAAGCCACAAAGCGGTACAATTTTTGCAAAATTAGATTTGGCTCAGACTTACCAACAACTTCCTGTTGACAAGGCCACAGCCGCGGCACAGACAATTGTAACCCACAGGTGGGCGTTTAAAGTGAAACGCCTGCAATTCGGGGTCAGCGTAGCCCCTGGCATTTTTCAAGGCATCATGGAGCGGACACTCAAGGGCATTCCGGGGGTTTGCCCCTATTTTGATGACATGCTCATCGCCAGTAGCAAGGAGGCTCAGAGCTGTCCTTCAAAGGTTGTGCGAAGCAGGCCTCAAGCTGAAAAAGAATAAGTGTAGTATTGGAGTCCTCTCATCTGAGTTCTTGGGGTTCCGATAGATGCCGACAGTGTCCACCCTGCTGAGTCAAAGGTTAAAGCCATTCAGATGGCACCCAGCCCCAAAACGAAGGGAGAGCTTCAGGCATTCCTAGGCCTCCTAAATTTTTACCATGCATTCCTTCCTAACAAGGCCACATTGGCAGAGCCTTACACCGGCTCTTGGACAAAAATACTGCATGGAAGTGGACTAGTGTTCACGAAAGAAGTTTTCAGGAATTGAAGGCTCTTCTCTCAAGGAGGCATTGGCAATAGTAGCTGGAGTAAAAAAATTCCACGACTACTTATACGGCAGGGACTTCACGGTCTTCAAAGACCATAAACCGCTATTGGGGTTATTCACTATAGATACACAGACACCCCACATCTTATCTCCTAGAATGTTAAGATGGTCCATTTTTTATTGGCTTACATCTTTAAGCTAATTCACAAACCCGGCAAGGATATGGGCCATGCAGATGGCCTGAGCAGACTTCCACTGCCTCAAATCAAACCAGACCCGGCCCCAGCGGCCCGTGTCCATTCAGGACTTGCCGGAGTTCCCCCTCCACGCGGGAGACATAGCCGCAGAAACGGCAGCAGACAAGACTCTAAGCAGAGTGCTATCTTGGGTCCACACGGGGTGGCTAGAGAAAAGCCCGGGTCCGGAGTTCCAGAGCTACTTCACAAGGAGACAGGAGCTCTCAGCTCATAAGGGTTGTATTCTTTGGGGGAACAGGGTCATTGTTCCCACCTCATTAAGGGACAGGGTATTGCAATCGCTTCATGAAGGTCATCCGGCTATTGTTCGCATGAAAGCTTTGGCACGAAGCTATTTATGGTGGCCAGGATTAGATAAAGCAATTGAGGCCCAAGTTCATGGGTGTTACACATGCCAGCAATCTAGGCCTGAAATGCTGTACACACCAGTCCACAGGTGGGACGAGACACATTCATATAGACTTCGCTGGGCCCTTCCAGGGACAGATCTTTCTTATAGTGGTCGACAGTCACTCTAAATGGCTGGAAGTTATACGAATCGCAAATATGACTACTGCTAGGACCATCCAGGTGCTTAGGAAACTTTGCAATGCATGGGCTACTGAACATCGTAGTGTCTGATAACGGGGCCCAATATACTGCGGCAGAATTTCAGGCTTTTCTGAGGGCAAACCTCATTAGGCATGCAATATCAGCTCCATTTCACCCATCTAGTAATGGTCAAGCTGAACGGATGGTACACACCACAAAAGAATTATTGAAACGCATAGTGACTGGGGACTGGCACCACAGACTGGCCGATTTTTTGCTCTGCCAACATTCCACACTGCACAGCAACGGGTAAAAGCCCAGCAGAGCTGTGCTGGGGGAGGCGACTAATCACAAAACTGGACAGGTTGCACCCGGACCGGGTTGCAGCTGAGGCCTCCCGTCCAAAACCCCTGAGGGGGCTGCAAGTGGGTGACGGGGTGTGGGCCCGGAACTATGAGCATGGGAACTTGTGGGTGCCAGGGAAAATCACAAAAACGTCAGGCTCCCTCTCATATGAAGTGTGCCTAGAGGGCGGGCAAGTCGTTCGTTGCCATATCGATCAGCTTAGGAAGCGTTTTCCAGAATGGCCACAAAGCGAGGACTTCATCCCAGGTCCCATCCACAGACCGCAAACTGGCAGCCAGGCCGATCAATCCATATGCTCTGAGGTCCCAAGCAGTCAGAGCAACGGGGAGGTGGCCGTAGGGGGGCAAAGCCCAGGAGTGCAACATGGGGCCCCTGATGGAGAAAGCCAACCAGAACACTACAGCCACTGTGCTAACTCTGCGGAGCGATTAGACTCTGGGGTGGGCCAACTGGAAATGGCCAGTCAGAGAATTCCGAGTCAGCCAGACTCGCTTGAATTTATGGACCCTGGTCTACCCAGCCTGGCGGGCAAGCTGGTAGGCCAGGGAGTTCCTGACTCTCTCAGGCGTTCCACGAGGGTTCGCAAGCCTCCTGCATATCTACAAGATTTTGTTCCGAAATAACTGACACATGTATGTGTCATTGATGTGCTGCCAGCCAGGAGAGTCTCTCTATTAGCCAGTATGGAAAAATGTGTGCATTGCATATTACTTTTGTATCTTTGTAAAACTTGTAATTGCTGTAATCATTCCCTTTTGTTGTTATAAGGTGTGTACATTCTAGGGGGGAGGGGGTGTAATGTATTGGGCTTTGTCTTGCTAAGGAATATCATGTGAGGTTAATTGCTGGAAGGTTGCTCAAGCAGGGAAGCTCCCAGTTCCTCAGACAACCCGTCTCCAGCACCGCCATTGGCTGCCTCTAGGGCAGCAATAGGTTGCTTTAAACCTATTGGCCACCGCCTAGAGACCAGGGTATAAATTGCTACACTCACAGCCCTGTTTCTCAGTTCAGTTCCTGCAACCAAATAATGATCTTTGCTGAACTCACTCGCCTCGTCTCGTCAATCAAGCAACGAACCCAGTATCTAACATGGCACATGCACAAAACCATCCCTTCTTCCCCCGCTCCGGCAGTCTGCAGAGATTGGGGACAGCTGCTTTTCAATCCTTCGTCAGTCATCCATCGTTTGTTAACTTCTTCAGAAGGCAAACTTGTTTTTAATCTATGTAAGATTTGCTTATAATTCTGACTTCAGCAGTTAGTAGTTGGAAAATACCCGCACTTCCAGGAAATTATTCTTGTTTTGTGCCCAAACTTTTGTTTAACAATGGAACAAATTCAGAAGGGAAATGGAGTAAAACCTGACTTTGTCATTGTTTAAAACAGTATTTAATATATCATATATTTCTGTGTGTCTGATAACAGTAAGCCGTTTTTTAAACAGTGACACAATAATAGCTGTTGATTAGCTATTAGTTCACCTATATTGCTTAGCTATTTACCCCACCAGTCTTCGTCTACTATTAGTATTGCCTATCAGCCTTTTTTAAAATATTTTTTACAAAAAAATTAAGCAATGTTCTGAATATCCTATCCCAGTATCTGGAAGGTGTGGATGTCTAGATGGGCAACAATAGACTTCCGTTGAACCCTGGCAAGACTGACTCTGGATTTTTGGGCCTACTGATTTCAGGACCATTGCATCTTGGGCACTAGATAAGATTTCATTGCCCCAAACAAATCCAATATGCAAAATAGGGGTCCTCCTAGACTCATGACTGTGGCTTCATGAGTATGTGGTGATCGTGGCTAGGAGAGCCTTGCAAAGCTTTTGTCTTGTGCAGCAGTTGCACCCTAAATCAGCAGGCCTTGCTTACAGTCATCCATACCTTTGTCACCTCCACATTGGCTTACTGCAGTGTACACTACATGAAGCTGCCCTTGAAAAATGAAATTTCCTTCCTTCCTTCCTTCCTTCCTTCCTTCCTTCCTTCCTTCCTTCCTTCCTTCCTTCCTTCCTTCCTTCTTACTTACTTATCTGAACCACCCATTTTCCTCAAAAATTATGTTATGCTCTTGAAGAGAATTGTTAAAAAATGTTGTATTGTTGGTACACAACACCAGACAAATTATTTAGAAACTATAAAAGCATTCCAATTATGTTGGAAATGTGAACAACATAAGGGGACATTGTATCACATTTGGCTGACGTAAAAAAGCTTAAAAATAGATTCAAATACACACATTGCTAAAGAGGATTTTAAAGATCAATATTCAAATGAAACCAGAACTTTTCCTTTTAGGACTGAAGGATCTTAAGACAGGAAAATAGTCATTATTTCAGTATGTGATTTCTGCAGCAAGACTATTGTATGCACAAAGATGGAAAGGTTTGGTACTAGCCACCATGGAGGAATTGTTGGTAAAATTGACAAGAATTTGCTGAAGTGACCTGATTGACTTTTTTTGATTAGAGAAAGGTCATTATTGCCTCTCATCTTTGATTTCATTTATCCTTATTTCTTCCACCCTGTTTTTGATCAACCACAGTGGGTATCACTCCTATTCATATGATTAGAATAATAACTTTACTGTCACTTTGAATGTACACTAATTGGCATACATTAAAATGAAATTTCATTGCATACAGGTCTTCCATAGGTCACCACCTCCAATTAACACTACATAAATATGACAAAAATAAATAAATACAGAATTATGCATATACCCACATATATTATATGACACAGAGAAACAACAGTCTAGTTTGGGTTATGTATACATGTGCATGGTGAAAAAAACGAATCTTGCGAGTTTACCAAACAGAGGGCCTAGGGAACAGAGCTATTACAGAACCGGGTAGTCCTGTTAGAAATATTTCAAAACCTCCTCACAGAGGGGGAGCAACAGAAACAGACCGTAAAGTGGCTGTGCAGGGTCTCTAACAATGTTTTGAGCTCTAAGCACATGGCGCTTATAAGCAGCATCCTGAATACGAGGGAGCGAGCTTCCTATTATCTTCTCGGCTGTCCTTACCAATCTCTGTATGGATTTTCTATCTGAGGCACAGCTGCCACCAGATCAGACAGCGATGCAGTTTGTTAAAATGCTTTCAATTGTACCTCTGTAAAAAAAGTGGCCAGGACAGAAGGAGAAAGATGTGCTCTCCTCATCCGATGCAGGAAATGCAGACGCTGGTTTGCACGCTTCACTAAGGATGACATGTGGAGAGACCATTCAGATTGTTAGTTATCTGCACCCTCAGATACTTAATACTGTTGACCATCTCTACAGCTGTATCCTTGATACTGAGTGGAGTATGACTATGCCGGCTCTTTGTGAAATGTACAATGATCTCCCTTGTTTTATCAACATTTAGAACCTGGTTACTTTTATTGCACCAGTCCACCAGAGCCTTCACCTCTTCCCTATAACCATCTTCATTGTCATCCTGGATGAGACTCACCCCTGTTGTGTCATCTGCATACTTCACAATATGATTCGTAGCAGATTTGGCACAGCATCTTATGACACATTCATCTTAGTTAATGGAATTTGTGTATCTGGATTGCAATCCTACACACATCTACATGGTCTATGCTCCAATAAACTCAGGTTTGCAATAGTGGCAAATATCTAGCTCAGGTGTAGGATGAAGGTGAGTTCTCCAAGCTTGTGGGTTGGTTTCTGAAGGTTTCATTACCAGGTTTGTAACATCTTCAGCAGAGTTCAGATGATGTCAGTGTCAATGTTCTTCTGGTTATAAGGGCTTCAGTGTGGGTGTGTCAAGTGAGGATTTGTGACGGGTCTTGTGATGGGTCAGGTGTGAGTCATCAGTGAATCTTGTGATAGGGAGGTTATATCAGGCCAGGGTCATTGGGAAGTGAACTGCTGGTGGGGGGGGTTGAGGGGTTGGGTTGAGGGTCAGTCAGAGGGTTGGTTGAGGGTTGGTCAACCAAATCAACCACATAGCCAACCAAAGACGGCACCAAGCCTCAACCAACCCATGCAAGCCCCTCCCACCAGCAGTCCACCTCCCAATGACCCTGACCTGATATAACCGTCCCATCACAAGACCCATCACAAGACTCACTGATGAGTCACACCTGACCCATCATAAGACCCATCACAGACCCTCATTTGACATACCCACACCTGAAGCCCTTATCAACAGAAGAACACTGTCACTGACATCCCCTAAACCACAGGTCTGCAACCCGCGGCTCTGGAGCCGCATGCGGCTCTTTCAGCCGTCTCCTGCGGCTCCCAGTCCTCTGCCATGTGCAGTTCAAAAAAAAGTGGGACTAAAAAAGTTAAACCAATCAATTCAAATATGCAGGGTAAGTGCATATCTTGCCTTGGCTCCACTCTTCAGTCAAACCCTGTTCTGCGCATGCGCGCATGTACGCACATGTGCACACATTTTTTTGCGGCTCCCAGTTTTTCCTTTTGTGAGGGAACCAGTTCCGAGTGGCTCTTTCACTGTTTCAGGTTGCTGACCCCTGCCCTAAACTCAGCTGAAGATGTTACCTAGCCTGGTAACAAAATGTTCAGAAACCAACCCATAAGCTTGGAGAATGACCCTTCACCCTCAAATTCATTAGGATTTATTTTTAATTGGCATGTAAGATTATCCTGTAATGGGGCTATGTGAGCACTGTTTTGAATGCAAATGCAATCCAGCTACAACTGACAGCATTTCAAAAAAGGCAATACAGTGAAATATTTAAATCTACTGACTTTTTAAAAGAGATTTAGTCATGCTGATTTCAACAGCTTAGGGTTTTAGTAATAATAGGATAGTTTGCTATCAAGAAGGTTAGGTTGGCGCCTTCCTTAATTTCATTTGAGAAAGCAGTGAAGACTGCACTTTTTCAGCCAGCTTCAAAATAAAGGGGCTAATATAATGAAAGCAATTAGGATGGCATTGTTTTTATTTGTTGAGGTGTTTCATTGTGTTTTAATTAACAAATTTTAATGAGTTATGCTAAATGTATTTCATGCTTTATAGTGAATTGACTAGAATCCTAAGTGGAGAACGAAGACCCCTTTTAAGTACCTAAAGTAATATGGGTGGAAAATACTGAGAAGTTGGATGCCACTTCACAGTATTGAACAGTGGTGGTTACATTATTATAACTTTTGCCTTTTTGTTGTCATATAATCTCAGAATTTTTGAAGATATCTGCAACATAGCATACTCATGTAGCAGGTGGGAGTAGATGTTCAAATTTTGCATCTGTTTGAATAGTTGCATCAGATTTCCTTGCAAAGTATGAGAGGAGCTGACAGCAAGTGTTGCTATCGATGAACAATTTTACAGTATTCAAATTATATGCTAATGCAAGTTATTTTCACTATTTTACTGGGTACTGACTTCTAAAATATATTTACCTTTTTCCCCTTTAACAATCCTGCACATTTTTCTTCAAGTGTATAAACATTTTGTTTTTCAATAACATTTTATTAAATATGTAAAACACAATGCTTTCCCATGGAAGAAATACATTTTGGTCCCTATACTAAAAGATGCTAAGATGTTCCAGTTGACCGTTATAATGCTTAGACAAACTACGTTAACACTTGGGGGGAAAAACTCAAGTTACAAAGTACCTTTTTCCCTGCTGAAAAATCCTGGAAATTGTTTGTTGTGTTCAGGTATGTCACTAAGTCCTAATGTTTGTTTTAGGTTAGTGGGATATCCAGGCCCATCTATTTCAGCTTACTATCCTCATTATCAAAATTGTCTATTAAAACCTTTAACATACAACAATTAAAACATTATATATAATATATAGGATCAAATAAAGTAACAAAATAATAGCAAAGAAAAGCAGTGGTCATAATTAAATTAAAATAATATTATTCTAAAAAGGAGCGAGAAAATAATTTCTTTGCTAAAGATCAAAAGATGGTGCCTGCTACCAGGCATGGCTCACTGAGAAGAATATCCAGAAGTTGCTGGGCAGTCTCTTGCCACATTTCAGTCACTGTGGACACACAAACCAAGTTGTCTGAAGATTATCTCAGGATATACATAGTAACATATGGGAAGAAGAATTTCTTCAGGTGTTGAGGTTCCAAGCCCTGAAGAGCTTTATAGACTAAAACAAGTGCCGTAAATTGGGACAAGAAATGAAGTGGACTCTAGCAAAATTCATAAAAATTTGATGTGACAGGTTCATATTGTGCAGTTCTCATATGTTATATTTACTGAAGTTTCTAATTCATCTTCAAGGACAATCCCACCGCTTGCTTGCTTACTTACTTATTTACTTACTTTGCCATATTTATATATACTAAGATGTCCCAACAGAGTACAAAAACTGAGCTTAAAACCTATAAAACAAAATAGAGCATCATCATAACACCAGCATCCAATAAGCAATGATTGTAGGAGATAAACAGGCTGAGCCTGTGGGAGGGGGTCAAACATATCATAAATAACAGGTCCCTCTGCACCCACAAGAGATCTAAGTCGAGCCCTCCTTGGATTCCTTTCTTAATTCCCGCACATTCCCTTGGTTGCTTGGCCAGACTTGTAGAGAGCTAAGCTAGCAATAAATCTTTATGCTCATTTGTACTGCCTGAATCTCCTAAATTCGCTGGCACTTGACATAACAATAGTAGTAGTAGTAGTAGTAGTAGTAGTAGTAGTAGTAGTAGTAGTAGTTGGAAGGGACCTTGGAGGTTATCTAGTCCAACCTCCTGCTCAGGCAAGAAACCCTATACCATTTCAGACAAATGGCTGTCCAGTCTCTTCTTAAAAACTTCCAGTGTTGGAGCATTCACCGCTTCTGGAGGCAGGTTGTACCACTGATTAATTGTTCTAACTGTCAGGAAGTTTCTCCTTAGTTCTAGGTCGTTTCTCTCCTTGATGAGTTTCCATCTGTTGCTTCTTGTCCTGCCTTCAGGCACTTTGTAGAATAGCTTGACTCCCTCTTCTTTTTGGCAGCCCCTGAGATATTGGAACACTGCTATCATGTCACCCCTCACCCTTCTCTTCATTAAACTAGACATACTCATTTCCAGCAACCGTTCCCTATATGTTTTAGCCTCCAGTCCCGTAATCATCTTTGTTGCTCTTCTCTGTACTCTTTCTAGAGTCTCAACATCTTTTTACATCGTGGTGACCATGATAACCCAAATCATACTTAGTTGAAATCTTTGTAGATGAGCCAATTTTCATTGACTTCCTGAAAGCCATTTGGATAGCATGGTATACAATACTACAATAATCTAAGCCAAATATTACCAGAGAATAGATTACCATTATAAGATTGTCTCTATCCATATCAGTCAATTGCTAATGATTCAGCACTAGTACAGCCTTCAAGTCTGAATTAATCTTTAGTTTGTTGGCCCTCATCCAGTCCATCAGCATAGCCAGGTTATGTTTCTTCAGTTTCACTGCTTCATGTGGATTTGATGAAAAAATGAGATTGAGTTCAGTTACAGATGACGTCTTACTTTAAAACTCTGAATGATCTCTCTCAGTGATTTCATGTAGATGTTAAACAGCATATAAGGAAATAAAACTTTTTGGAATCCAAAAAGCTATAAGATTGAGCAGAAATACTTCAATAACCTTTGGAGATAGCTATCCAGGGACATCCTCTCAAGAAGAATACGTGATCAATGGTATTGAAGGTATTGAAAGACCCAGGAGTTTCAAGGTTTCATTTCTCCTATCTCTCTGCTGGGAAAGACCATTTAACAAAGGACTAAGGCCTAAAGACCAGTTGAAATGAATCTAGAAAATGTGTTTCATACAGGAGTCATCCACTGCATGCTCAATTCCAGGAAAGAATGTAGCCCACTGACCTATAATTCTATACATCTTATGGATCCAATTACAATATCTTGATGAGTAGTCTCACTGGAGCCTTCTTTATAGAAAGAGGGATCACACCTCCTTGTAAGAAAGAATTCATAATTGCTGGATGTGTATATACATTATTTGCACATATATAATGCATTATTTATAATCCATCTGAACACCACCTTCCTACTAGATGGAATAATTGACAGCGGCAAGGAGCAAGCATCATGTGTTTGGCTAATCTTGCCTTTGCATCTTCTCTCTACCATCAGCCCTCAAAATTAAACTCAATCAAAGATGTCTGATAAGATAATTCTGGACATCTCTGCAAACTGAACTACTATATTCTAAGGCTAAGAATATAATCAATGTTGCCATATAAATGTGTAATCAACATATCATAGTGAGCTACTGAGGGTTCTATATAATATGTAACTGGGCCAGGTCCCAAAAGGCCTTAAATCACTGAAAAAGCTCCACTGGGTGACACTGAGATGACACAAAAAAGAAAAATGGCTGTTTAACCATAATCACTACAAAGCAGACTTGATAATTAGCTTTAACTAGTGTTCAGTCAGATGCAAGATGAGTTTTCCTTACTTGCTCCATTTCCTTCAGCCAAAATTTATACCAACTGAATGAATGGGCTTTGCACATTGGAAAAGATGCTCAGGAGTTATTGTTTCAAGTGGTCTCTTATTTCACAAAACAGCCAAATATTGATGAAAATGCCAACCATATCAGTTGGAAAACTTCATTGAACCTTTTGAAATCCATTGGAATTTATATGTGGACTATTCTGATAGCTTCATCCCTGCATAAAACCACTGTAAGCCTAAATCCCAACAGAATATGGTTTGACCATGAGAAGGTACAGATTAAAATTCCCCACTTTCAGTACACCATCCTTCAACCCAGCCACATTCCATTCCATTTATATATATCTTCAGACTGTGACTTGCCTCACATATTGCGCCAATAACTAGTTAAGAAAGACCTATGCTGGTCATGGTGGTTATAAAGTCCTGAATAATCTCAACCAAAGCAGACCAGCATGGATGTTCATAACTATCAGACTAGCAATCCCCAGCACCAAATCCAGGACAACCCTTGCCAGCTCAGATAGGGATACTTGCTCAGCAAGATGGATGACATGTGTTGCTATATAGACCAACAAAATCCCCAGTCTGTCCTGATGATATTACTTAGTTTGGGTCATGAAAGGTCTGCAAGAAAACAAGCTCAGAAAGCACTAAGGACACCTCATGTCAACCCTGAGCTACAAATATTCTCCCTTATTAGGGGATGCTTAAGTCAGCATCATGAATCCACTGGTTCCTGAAAGGTTTTTTGCTTAACAAACTGCTTCACTGGCCCTCAGTACTTTAAACCAGGTTCACTGTGCTTTATAATATCTGTGTGCATTCTTCTTTTTGAATACTTTCTGCAGTTTTTCCAATTTCTGTATGACATGAATCTCAGTACTGTGACTGACTAGTTCAGTTGTCCATTTATAAGGTAGTTTCTTAGCTCTTGAAATAGGTTTTGAGTAAGTTATTTGCTCATCTTATACTTGTCTATAAAACGGTAAGACATTCCAGATTTCAGGTGAGATAAGTGTGCAAATGAATCAGTAAGACTTACAAGTAGACATATCTATAGATCAGCAGAAAAAATACAATAAAATCAAATTCAGTGAGGTTTTCATATTCCTGTGACCCCCTAATCACGGATTCATATTTTCATGGTAGTGATGGCAAAATTTATCATATTAAAAATTTGACTACTACTTGCTGCATTCACCCTGAATGAAAGTATAGTACAGGCATATCCAGTTTCATTGATCATCATATAAGTTAAATAGCTTGTGACCTTTGTGTGCTGGGTGTCTGTGTTAAGCAACTCCAAATTAACTTTAGGCATAGGTAGAGGCTTTTGGGGTAAAAATACAGATTTTTACAAAATTTCATACTTTTGTGGGATGAGTTCACATGTAATCATCATGAATATGGAGACCAGTATTCTGGTGTTTGCGGTTAAAAAAATAAAAAAGAAAGCAACTTTATATTGCATAATAATCTTTAGTAATAGATACTTACTGTCCTATGGTGGTACCCTTGCTATGTGAGGTAAAATGTCTCTCTAATAGATCAGGGCCTTAAAATTAAGTGGGTGATTGCACTGCCTCCTTGGCTTCTAACGGAAAAGTGTTCTGTGTATCACAACTCCAATAACTCAAGCTCTGATTTGTCCCTTCTTTCATGATGATTATTATATGACAGGGGTCTTCAAACTTGGCAACTTTAAGACTTGTGGACTTCAACTCCCAGAATTCCTCAGCCAGTCCTGTCTGGCTGAAGAATTCTGGGAGTTGGAAGTCCACAAGTCATAAAATTGCCAAGTTTGAAGACCCTTGTTATATGTCCCCCCTATCATTGGAGGGAGATTATGGAGTTTTGTTTTATTGAAAACGGCTTGCTACTGTAGTTGCTATTTTAATGTTGTACATGTGTGTGCAACTGTAAAACTTTGATGAGATAAATTGCTATTTTCTAAAATATCCTGTCTCCTAAAATTGTGGGACAGTATTATACTACAGGTGCCGCATTTTAGTATCAGAAAAATGAAGCCTACTCATTCTTTATGCTGCTGTTGTATTTTTTCACACAAGAGCTTGTAAATCTCAGGCAATGTTGTACATTCTGTGTCTCCCGCCTTAACTCTACTGCCATATATATGTCTGGCCTTAATGACAACAAGGTTATTATTTCTGTAAGGGGAAAAACACCTACTTGATGGGGAAATCATTAATTTAATAATGCAAATCCATACATGTTTCAGTAACCTAAAAAGACAGTTACAACTCAGTTACGTATTTTTTGTGTTCTAATAGCCTGAATTTTCCTTGTTTCTTCTAGTACATTAGGGTTAAGGATGTGTGCTTTTGCATGTCTGCATTAGGGAACTGAATATTTTTTTTAAAGGATGAAATCATAGTCCCACATGAAACTGACTGCACTGCATACCTCAATTTAGGCCCATTCCCTGATGCAGTTTTAGATACTAATAAAATGCATTTCAGTCTCCTGTAATTATCCTTTCAAAAAGATAACATTTTACTGTAAGTTGTCTGATTCTGTTTTAAGTGAACAAGAAAACCTGGAAGAGGTTGTCTCTTTAAATCAGATCTGCAGTGTTGATGGACCCTCTAGCAGGCATGGTAAGAACCATTCTCACCTCTGCAGCAGGGAGCTTGACCATAAAGATCCTCACATTCAATCAAAACGTTTTCTGTTTTAATATGCACTGTACCAGCCCTATTCCCATGGTTACAGCTCCTGCTCCTTTGGTTGTTTCTAGCATGTTGGAAAATTGAGGCAGAACACATTTTCTCGTACAGGAGTTTAAAATATAATGAAAGCAGCCCTGTTGTGATTTGCATTTTAAATTCTCTCCCTCCCTCTCTCTCTCTTTCTCTCCACCTCTCTCTCCATCTCTCTCTCTCTCTCTCTCTCTCTCTCTCTCTCTCTCTCTCTCTCTCCCCCCCCCCCCCTTCTCATTGTACAGAATGCTGTGGCAATAGCTTCAGTTCATTTGCCACAGTCTGTCTTCTCCTCATCTGCAGCCTGGCAATCTGTTGATAACTCCTCTTGCAAGCTACAGTTTATTGCCTTTCGGAATGGAAAACTCTTTCCCAACACTGCAAACTCGTCTCACCTTGCAGGTTATGGGAATCAGAGGTTCATTGGCACACCCGTAGTCTTCATTAAAATAGGTAAGTGTTTTGGATTCGTTTTTGCTTTTTTTTTTTTAATTCTAAAGCCTAGCTATAGATGAGAGCGTCTCGTATAGTGGTGCATTGTAGCACGCAGGTATGCTGATCTGAGAACTGCTTCTGCTCTAAGAGAAATGTGTCTTTTTATTACCGGTGTTTTCATATTTTAAAAAGAAACTTATACAGCTGAGAAGCTTTTGCAATTGTAAATATAGGATTCTCTTTTGTGGCTTGCTGAAGTTTATCAGAAAGTAAAAAAAAAAAAAGGATTGTGTGAAGGAGGAGGAAATGGAATGTTGCTTTTTAGTTCTGATTATAGCCATAGAAAGTCCGGATCCTAAAAAGATTGGTAGCAGGGATGGACTCAGTCCTGTTGCATGTACATTGATAGTCATCAGTCTACTTCTTGAAATGATAAATGTACAGTATAACAAGCGTTTTTGTTGATGAAAGTAATGGGTTACATATTCTCCTTTGGTGTAATATTCAGACCATGATCTGTTAAACATTTCATTATATCCTGAATTGGATTCACATTTTGGAAGGTTATAATTTAATTTTTGGACTATGAAATTGTCTCTCATGTTAATTCTATCAAAGATATTTGTTTAAATATACTATTGTTGTTTGAAACAATCATTCTTATTCAGGGCATTTAAGTAGCACTGTTATTTGCAGATTAACCTAATAAAATGTCAATTATAGGCAATATTAACTATTCCAAACTTTGTACGTTGCTTTCTGCTGATAGACCAAGAGAGGGATTTTTGCTCTCTTAATGTCTCTTATATGTGTACAAAAATTGCTATGGGCTTCTATAAAGAGCATATAGCAATAAAGCATTTTCCGCTTCATTGCTTTAATTCAGTTTGTTCCTTTGGCAGATGGGTGCAATATCGGAAACCTCACCAGTCCTCTTATTATAACGCTGAAGCACTTTACCCAGGGCATAAACCCCATTGCAGTCTTTTGGGCTTTTGACCTTCTAGATGGACATGGAGGCTGGTGGGGAGAAGGGTGCCACATAATTAGCTCTGCAGACAATATTACCACTCTTCATAGTACTCACTTCGGTAACTTTGCAGTGCTAATGGTGAGTATATTAACTTCACATATTGTCTCTGGGTGAATCTGCTTGCCTGGTTATTAATCTTGCATTCCTTTTAGTTTAGGGAATTAAATGAGGGTAACTTAAAAGTGCTATGCTCAATACTTAATAATACACAACTATATTACCTGCTAGCAGGCCTTGTTATGAATTATTTAATGAAAAATGAAAGTTCTATCAAGAAACTACAGTAATGAAAGTAAATTATCTGTGTATGTCTACGTATATCTGTGTATGTGTATATGTAAATATGTACAGATACATATGCACAAACATTAATATATATTCATGCCCCTTCTCAAGAAAGGATGTCTTCTACATATCTAGTGCTGTGTTGATCATATTAATTAATTGCTGGCTTACTGCAATATTGAATCATTAATAAATGGAAAAGACAAAAGATTGCTGCTTCACTAAACAAGGATTCTGTAGTCCTCTCTGACAGTTCTTCAAATTCAGGTCCCTGTGCTGACGATAACATTCTTTTTACTAAATGGCTGCTTTTAAAGAAAAGAAAAATATATTTATGTGTACTGCTAACACAAAGGCTGCTGAGCTTTTTCCTCAGGCATATTTGCAGTTCACTATGCAGTTATTTAATAGTTTTATTAACTGGAAAGTTACCAGGGCAGACACAAAAGGCATATTAAATTAGAGAATGTATCAGCTGTGAGGTAAATGTAAACAGCGGATGAAACGTATGAGAGAGACTTACATTTTCTGCAGTCTAGAGAAGGGTTACTCAGTCTCGGTAGCTCTTTGAAAGGAAGTAGTGTTCAGTCATCATCTCTCCCTAATGTTGAATCCAGCATTCATTCCAAAATATACTTGTGAGGAGAAGGTGCCCCTTATGAGCACCACTGAAAGGTTCATATTTGAGGAAATAATGCAGAATGCGTAGAATGTGTATAGAACGGCAAACAAACAAACAAACCCAGATGACAGGAATTGAAAGGACATGTGCAGTGAATGCCAGTCTGTTGCTGTCACATGGGACACAGATGTCAGCCAGTCATGGACCAAGTCAATGACAACAAGTATCTAAATACCAGTCTTGCTTTCTACTTTATTAAATGAAGTGCCTTCAGTATCACATGACCCATTTGTTTTCACACTGCATATTACATTAGAATGCCCTACAGATCCAGTGATTGAAAGTTCCACTTTCTAAGCATGCGAGACAAACCAGGCTATATTTGAACATTTAGCTATCTTTTGATGGAGGAATGGGGAATTCTGCTGTGGTTCCCCGTAATCTTTTCCAAAAGTACCTGTTGGTGCTGCAGATACCACACCCATTTCAGCTGACTAGTTTGACACTGTCAATGATGTCCTTAAAACTTTGTATTTATTTAAAAAGTGGGGAAACTTCTTTCTGCTTTTGTAGACCATCTGGAATAAATTTATGTTATCATAAGTATTTTAATTTGCTGTGTTCGTACCATTTTGAGGGGTGCAGTGTCTCCTATTAATAGGACTTCACATAGTCACCAGTGAGTTAAAGACTGCAAGACTCCTGGGTGCTTTACTGTATTGTGTATTAGAATATAAAAAAAGCATAAAATTTTATGAACACAGATTTGACCTCATTGAACTAATGTAACATGATTCCCCTAGAAAATAAGCCCATTGTTATGTTTTTCTTGGGATTTTAACAGATTTTCTGTAATTATCAGGAGAAACATTCAAAAAGCATTATTAGTGGATGAATCATGTGCTAGTGTAGTCTGGAGATTAAAGCAGGAGATATTAAAGCAGAAGATCTAAGCTAAAGTTGACTGAAGAGTTCTATAAGATATTCAACAAGGTGGATTTGGGTTTAAAAAATCCTGTTTGTACGAGCTTTATTAGAATTGAGATAGTACAATCTGTATTCCAGTCATTGTGAAACACATTGGGTGTCCTTGAGCAAGTCACTCTCTCAGCACTGGGGAAGGTCTGTGGATCTGCAAGCATTGCATACAGAAGGTTCCAGATTCAAATCCTACATTTTCTAATTGTGCTAGGAGAAACTACTTCCTGAAATCCTGGACTCTGTTTATTATTGTTGACATTTATTAAGTTAGATGGACCAGTGGTTTGACTTAGGAAGAAGTGACCTCATCTGTTTTGCAAGATTACTAAAGTGATACAGAGATAAACTTGAAATATATAAACAGGCTCTAGGGAATACAACCGTCATTATAATGATACAAGTCTTTTTTGTGAGATGTTCTTTCTTATAGGCTATATAGATTTATGTTGATCTTCTTTTCCTTTTAAAATGAAAAATAACTGCAAAGCTCTGAATGAAATAGTAGCCTTAAAAATGAATGGAATGGAATGGTTAGCTATAGTGAAGCAGATGCATTAGCAAGATGACGGCAGTTTTCAATGAAATTACTGCAAATGTAATGTAACATTTGAGAACTATAGGTTCAAACTGCCCTGTTTATACTTTTCATTCTACTTGACTGCTTAATGGTGTCTGTGACGCTTTTTCTACATGATGATGTTCCCTCACAAAATTAAGAATTAGCAGTGTTCAAACGTTTAAAGGGTTGCTGACGCCACTGAAAAATAATTGATTTTGCCATGAGTTCTGTTAAAAGATTAAAAGTTACCAAAACAGCTTACCCACTGCACTTGCCAGTTGATTGAACAGAGTATGTTTCAGAACGTCCTATCTCTTTGGCTTTATAATTATTACAACGGTCATACCTACTGGAGGCTATACTGAGAGAGTGTGCATTATGAATATGAGGACCATCTGAAGCAACCCTGGTGATCAACTCCATTTATCATCACGGTTGATTTGGTTCATCTTGCTGGCTAGCTAGGTATTCCTCCCTTCCTCACATCTTCATGCAAGGAAACTGCACACTCATTGGAAAAGAACCACCATCCCAGCTACAAAGAATGTACAAATCTTCAGTCAATGATAGCTGTTCCTCCCTGCTAGAACCTCCAAACAAATAGTATGCATTATGGAAAAATAAAGTTCCAAAAATTACTGGGCTGTTTTAAGACAGGGTGACACTCAGGTTTTCAAGCTTTCTGGAAGTCAGCTATTGTCCTTGTTTCCCGTGAGAGACTGCAGGCAAATTCAAGTTTCAGAAATCCATTGATGGCTGAAAGATCATTATACTGTCATCAATAGTTATAAAAAAAAACCTAAAGTACCTTGACATTCCTGTTTTTTCATTAAGAGGTAGGCCCTTTGCCTCTGCTTTGTTATGTCATCTGTCTTTGGGCCCATACATTTTAGGAAAATTATTATGAAGTTATGGGTGGGCTACTCAAAATCTTGTAGTGGATATTAAGCTACGGTAGAAGGTTGTTCTTGGTTGTTCTGTGGTAGAAGGTTGTTTTTGGGACTTACATTTACAATCAAATGGAAAGGACTAGAATCTAATCAGCAACTTCAGAAATGATAACAGTTATAAATTATTCACCACTCTTATTTTATTTCATTTCATTTTATATGTTTGCAGTTTACCTCCTTTCCTATGGACTGTCTGGGCATGTAAGAAAGACAGATAGGTGCTCAGTTTGTATTTGAAAAGCAATAGAAAATAAAATTTCAGTTTCCCACAATCTGAAATAGACAAAAAGTTTTAGTGCTAGACAAACATAGATGAAACTGGAAAATGAAAAAGTCAGGAAAGCTGTGGTAAAAATAAAAGGTAAAAGAGAAGAGGAAGGAGTTTAAATATGGGATATTTAATCATATAGTGAATATGAGGTAGAAGTGTAAATCTTTGGTGAAGAGATTAGACTGAAGGTGTTCTTGAATGAGATATATAAGTCAAAAAGATGTTATTGAAGTTGTTACATTGATCTAAACGGTAAACACAACATGAACTAGAAGGCCTATATGTATAATGTCAAGAACCAATGTCATATTGTATGTCTGCTACTAATACAGCAATTCTTATAGCCCATTGTTCCTTGAATAATCTGAAGGTCGTGACCTCTCGTTTGGACTACTGCAACGCTCTCTACATGGGGCTGCCCTTGAGGACCACTCGGAGGCTTCAACTGGTGCAGAATGCAGCTGCACGAGTTGTGTTGGGGGTCTCCCGATACTCCCATGTTACACCTCTGCTCCGCGAGCTGCATTGGCTGCCAGTTGCCCTCCGGGTGAGATTCAAGGTGCTGGTTATGACCTACAAAGCCCTACATGGCATGGGTCCGGATTACCTACGGCAGCACCTGCTGCCGGCATCAACTTCCCTCCATCCAGTGCGCTCCCACAGAGTGGGCCTCCTCAGGGTGCCTCCGATCAGAGAATGTCGATTGGTGGCCCCCAGGGGGAGGGCGTTCTCTGTGGGCACGCCAGACCTGTGGAACCGCTTGCCGGTTGAGCTCCGGATGGCCCCCGACCTTCGCTCCTTCCGGCGCGATTTAAAAACTTATTTATTTGAACAATCTGGCCTGGTCTGATGGGTTTGGGGTTGGATTTAGTTTTAACACACTTTTATTATTGTATTATATTGGGCATAATTATTTAATTCTTTTTAACTCTTTTTTAACTTTTGTATTTACATTTTGATATTTATTGCCCTGTACACCGCCCTGAGTCCTTCGGGAGAAGGGCGGTATAAAAATTTAATAAATAATAAATAAATAATGATAATGATAACAAGATTTAGGATGAGCTGTAGCTCAGAGGCACCCCAAATAATTGTTAACATTTATCTATCCATCCAAATCAATAAGATATTTGTTTGTGTCTTTCTTGAATGCTGTTCTCTATCTATCCTAAAAGAAAAACCTAGAAATTGTATCTCTAAAATGTCTATGGACACTCCATTATTTTAATTTTTGTAATAGTTTGACAAATTATTGTTTTATCCTTGAACCTATGTAGTTTTGGAGAGTTCTTGATAATAGTGGCTTATGTATACTGAACATTTAAAACAATATTTCCTGTACTGATGTGTCCACCAAACAGCAAAGGTCCATCAGTTATTGCAGTAGGCTGCAGTGTGCAGGAGTCTCTAGAAAAAGGTAGATCAATCAGAAGTAGGAAATAGAATAAAACTAATGCCAAAACAGGGCCGCGGTGGCTCAGTGGGTTAGGACGCTGAGCCTGTCGATCAGAAGGTCGGCAGTTTGGGGGGTCGAATCCCGAGTGCTGCGTAACAGAGTGAGCGCGCCTGTTACTCGTCCCAGCTTCTGCCAACCTAGCAGTTCGAAAGCACATAAAAATGCAAGTAGAAAAATAGGGACCATTCCGGTGGGAAGGTAACAGCGTTCTGTGCGCCTTTGGCATCTAGTCATGCCGGCCACATGACCACAGAGACGTCCTTGGACAAGCGCTGGTTCTTCGGCTTTGAAACGGAGATGAGCATCAGCTCCTAGAGTCGGAAACGACTAGCACACGTGCAGGGGAACCTTTACCTTTTTTAATGCCAAAACAAAGATAAGTAATGAAAATAGAGTCCCTAAGTATATGACATGAAGTTGTTATACCATCACAGGTCCAGGAGGCTGGAATATTTATTTCTCTATAAAAATATGTCCTTCCTAGTTTATGAGAAATTAAGGGAAGGCTGAGAAATAATAGAAGGAATATTAGACATAAATAATCAAAATACAAGAGGGAAGTTTATTGCACGGTATCTTATGCATCAGAACTTAGTCCATTCAAAATATTCTATTGCACCCTAACCAATTCACTAATAAGGAAAAATGAGAAATTCCTTTTACAAGTTGTTTCTGTAATTATCCTACTATTAGCAGTAACTATACCTTTTGAAATTCTATGTACTTATTGTTTTCTTGAGCTTGCCCAAGTTACCTAGAACTTTATGCAGTGCTTTTTTGTAAAAGAAAAAGGTGCTGGAACTCACACATGTCATACAACCCACCTTGCCTACGCTATAAGGTTCCATCCAAAAAAGGTTCTGAGCGTTCTATTACAAAAAAAGCCCTGACTTTATGTATTTATCTATTGTGTTATAAGGCATACTAGAGCCTTTTCTCTTAATTATCCATCCCAAATAGAATTACATCAGATTTACTCCCATGTTACTTCCTTGAACTAGAAGTTGAAAGGAAGGGTCCAGGGGTCAAGGTTGATTGTTGGGTGTTATTAATATCACCAGCCATAATGTCCAGGGAACTGGAGAATCTATTATTTATTCATGTATTGAATAACTTCTTGTAATCAGGACTGACTCCTGTGGATGTACAGCAAAATAATTTTAAACATAGTATAATATATTGATAATAATGATGATGTTATCCACTCAGTCAAGCCTGACTCTTGGCTATTCTGTGGATCCACGTCTCTTTTGATCTTGCACTATTCCAGGGGTAGGCAACCTTGGCTCTTTTATGACTCGTGGACTTCAACTCCCAGAATTCCTGAGCCAGCATGGCTGGCTCAGGAATTCTGGGAGTTGAAGTCCACGAGTCATAAAAGAGCCAAGGTTGCCTACCCCTGCACTATTCCTTTGAGTTTTTCTATGCTCTGGCTGGTATCAGCTTTGATAGTGTCCAGCCATCATATTATTTGACGGCCTGGTTTCTTTTTACCGCTAACTCTTCCAAAGACAATTGCTTTCTCCAATAAATTCGCCTGCATGACATGGCCAAAGTCAGTGAGAGATGCAGTTTCAGGATTTTGCCTTCTAGCGACAGGTCTGGTGTTATGCGCTCCAGTACTTGCTTGTTAGTCACCTTTTCTGTCCAAGGAATATACAGGAGCCTTCTCCAGCACCACAGCTCAAACGAGTCGATTTTCTTCTCGTCTTGCTTTTCTAAGGTCCAACTTTCACAACCATAGATAGCTTCAGGGAACACAGTCGAGCTTATAATAGTACAATATATTAAACTGTAAAAAAAAATGCCAATCACTGATAAAAGCAGAAAATATAAAATGCTTAGAGAAGACCTCCTTTTTAAGGCCTTCCAGAAATATGCCAGGGTAGGTAGTATTCAAACCTCTGGGAGGGAGTAAGGAGGTTTCTGTTGGGCCCTTGTTCCTCCTGTTTCATAAGTTAGGAACTTTAAGCCTTTCCACATGGGACAGGTGTACTGGAAAGGCCTACCTACAATTCATTTCAGATTGTTCAAAATTTTTTACAGGGCTCTCCAAAACTCCATTCTTGCTTTTTAGACAAGCTCTGACCGGGATGAGTTGTGATAGCTAGATTATATAGGATTCAGCTAATCCCGGTCCGTTTGTCTATCAGAAGCACATTTCTGACATTTCCGACATTTCCTCTTGCTTTCAAATACAAAACAGAGCCAACATTGGACTATTCATAAAGGTGCAGGCGTAATTCTCAATAAACACTTACTATTCTGAATATTAATCTTTAAAGAAAATCAAATACTCAGTAGATATGAAAGCTTTAAATTTTCCTTATTAAAAAAAAACACCCAGTGTTTATTTCGCAAAAATGAATGAGTTGTCATTCTGGAATTGCTAGTATATTGTTTTATATTGTGGCTACAATCTTTTTGTGGGCTTCCATGCATTGATTTTTTTAAAAAGCAATTTAAAACAAAAACAAAAACACCTTATTTGATCAGCTAGAATTCCTCATTACTTCTGATAGACTGGAAGACATTTTTGTCCCAAATCCATTTGATCATGGATTGGGCACTTGTTGTGGCCTATCCTCATCCCATTGACTCTACATTACTGAAGAATTGCTCCCTGCTGCAGTATGTATAGTAGATGCAATATGCAGCTCCATCTCCTGATTTACTACATTGCATTTGCTCTTAATAAGGGATGGAGTCTAGCCAAAACTATTTGGAATGGTTCATTAAACTACAAAAAGCTCAGGACAGAGCAAGTTATCTCAACCAATACCTCACTGGAGGTAGCTTTTCATTATGTTTTTAGTTGGCTTCCTTCACCTCTCAACTTTTAAAGGAGAATATAAGTGCATTGAAGTAAAAGTGTTATGTTATGATTCCTCATTACTTGCTTGTCTTGTAGTGGGTGATAGAGAAACTAGAATCTAGTTTTCATGTTTTCATTCTTGCGTTGCAGTGTTTCCCATCTTGGGCAACTTCATGTTGTATGTACTTCCATTCCCAAATCCCCAACAATGATTATTCCGTCTGCAGTATTCTCACAAAGTTTTTAAAAAATGGGAAACATGACTCCACAGGAATTTGGAAATCCAAAATAAAAGTGCAACTGGTTTGAGCAGAATTAATGAGAGCACTGGGGATATGCAAACTAAGAGATCCACATATGGAAAGGAGGAGGTATATTAGAGAGGTACTCAAAAGGCGAGTGTGATTATTAATAATAATAATAATAATAATAATAATAATAATAATAATAATAATAATAATAATAATAATAATAAACTGTGGTAGTAGTAATAGTAGTTGGAAGGGACCTTGGAGGTCATGTAGTCCAACCTCCTGCTCAGGCAGGAAACCCTATACCATTTCAGACAAATGGCTGTCCAGTCTCTTCTTAAAAGCTTCCAGTGTTGGAGCATTCACCACTTCTGGAGGCAGGTTCTTCCACTGGTTAATTGTTCTAACTGTCAGGAAGTTTATTCTTAGGTCTAAGTTGCTTCTCTCTTTGGTTAGTTTCCATCCGTTGCTTCTTGTCCTGCCTTCAGGTGCTTTGGAGAATAGCTTGACTCCCTCTTCTCTATGGCAGCCCCTGAGATATTGGAACACTGCTATCATGTCCCGGCTTGTACTTCTCTTCATTAAATTAGACATATCCAATTCCAGCAACCGTTCCTTATATGTTTTAGTCTCCAGTCCCCTAATCATCTTTGTTGCTCTTCTCTGTACTCTTTCTAGAGTCTCAACATCTTTTTTACATCGTGGTGACCAAACCTGAAGTTGAAGGAGGCAGTATGAAATGATGGGAATAGGGGGAGTTAACAGATATAGCAGGAGACAGATTCAGTGTAAATATTTCTGCTGGAAGTATTTAACAATACAAATATTGATATCGATTTTAGCACTTCCCTGGACTTTGGGGCAAAATCAACTTATTTTTGTAAACTTTTATTCAGAAGTTGAAATTGGCCAGAAAACCCAACAAGACAAAATGCCTATAGTTTAGCCCAGTGTTTCTCAACTTTTAAGATGTGTGAACCTCAGTTTTCAGAATTCTCCAACCAGCAAAAGGAAGAAGTTGAAGTCCACACATCTTAAAAAATGAAATACTCTGATTTAAATAAATAATTAGCAATACTGGTACCCCTCAGTTACAGTTACAGTAGCTGAAAAAAAATGCAGCTTTGTGACGACAAATCCTCACATTTATGGCTGTTACAGTGTCCAGCAGCTGTATGATTGTGATTCAGGTGTCCCACAACTGGCAAGCATTTCTAACCATCAGTTTCCCCCAATCACATGATCACCATTTGTGAGCTTCACAATGGCTTCCACAAGTAAAATTAATGGAGAATGTGGAAGTGAAATTGCAAGTTGCAGTCACATGGTATCCTATTTAATGACCACAATGGTTTGCTTAACAATGAAAGCAGAAGTGATATAAATCAAACAGATTCATATGATTTTTCAGTTAGAGACTTCAGCACTTAGCCATGGAGTTGGCAGCCTCATTTACCAACCACCAGTTGTGGTTGGTAAATGAGGACTACCTGTACAGGAAATGGCCTAGGAATTTCAGAATAACTGCAAGTTATATCTAATGGCGACTGTGTCTATGTGGAAAGTATTCAGCCTTGTGCAAGGTGATTTTCACAAGCACTCCCAGGTAAGCTTCCCGAGGACACTTGAGAAAAGAACTGAACATATTGTAATACAAAGGGCTATAGTAAATAAAAAGTCTGGCAGAAATTCTGCGGCCTGGTTTGCTTACCTGAAAGAAAAAGCTGTTACAGATGCAAATGTGTGATACTACTTTTTAAAGGAAAAAATGCATATCTACCACAATTTATTACTTGATTTGACAAAATAGAAACAGAAACCATGTTTAAGGCATGACAGTTATAATTCTAACACTACCTTGAAAATTGTACAGTTAGTTTAGTGCACCACTTCTGTAGTGGATCTGTGTGCCGTTGTTTGGCTTCAGACATCCATACAGTCAATGGTGGGATTCAAATATGTGAACAACTGGATCTCTGTGTGGATGCCGTTTCTGGAAATCCATTCTGGGCCTGGGCAACAAAAAATTAGCTACCGGTTCTGCCAAAGTGGTGCGAACCAGCTGAATCCCACAACTGCATACAGTCCTTTATCAAGCAAAACTGTGTGCATACATTTTCCTGTCGTATCAGATCTCTCATTTCTGCCGCTCCATAAACTCTATTTAAACCAGATAAGCTCTTAATAGCCATTTCCCATGAACTTGAAAAGTATAGTGACCAGTTTCAGTCTGAGCTTGTTTTCAATATCCTGTTTTCCCAGTATGGACAAAAGAGATGGTTGGTTAATACATTCTGATTTAATTGTTGGGTGCTAGCAAAAGAAGGCTACTGCATAACCCTGCCTCATCTTGTAAAGATACTGTCATCTAAACATTATTGTATTATCTGCAAAGAAGTGTACAACAAACCAGATATTGCTGCCGGCATCAATTTCCCTTCGTCCAGTGCGCTCCCACAGAGAGGGCCTCCTCAGGGTACCGTCGGTCAGAGTGTCGACTGGCGACCCCCAGGGGGAGGGCCTTCTCTGTGGGCGCGCCAGACCTTTGGAACCGTTTACCAGTTGAGCTCCGGATGGCTCCTGACCTTCGCTCCTTCCGCCGTGACCTAAAAACTTATTTATTTGAACAAGCCGGCCTGGTCTGAGGGGTTTGGGGTTTTTTAATATTAATTTTAATTAATTTTACTGTAATTGGGCTTTAATATTTAATTCTATCTTAACTTTTGTATACTGTATTTTTATTGTATTTATTGCCCTGTACACCGCCCTGAGTCCTTCGGGAGAAGGGCGGTATAGATATTAAATTATTATTATTATTATTATTATTATTATTATTATTATTATTATTATTATTATTATTATTATTATTATTATTATTATTATTATTATTTTCTGTGTAAAAGAAGAGCTTCAAGAAATCAGTGTGTTCATGCATAGGCTTCTGCCTCACCAGATTTATGTTCACTGAAAGTGTTTAGAGTTGTTTACCCCGCTCCATCCATTTTTTTCTTTCCCTCTCTGTTTGCTGACTCATTACTCAAATGTTTACAATTGGTTCCTTCTCGCCATCTTTTACTTTATGACCCAAATATTCATCGATTTTTCCCCTCGTTACAGCTGTTCCTACTTGAGACAACTTTTACCCCAGAAAAGCTAAATACCCCTTATCATTCGATAAAATTTATGAAGTACTTGAATAGAATAATTCCACTGGAGAGGATGATAGAATTATTGTTTTCTGCTTTGTCCAATGTTCATTTTTAAAAAAATATTCTTAATAATACTTGCAGCCATGCTAAATCTTTATTCTTCATGGTTCCTTCTAGAAAGGCAGATTACCTTGCCAGCTGCTAATATTCATGACCTCTAGACTCTCCTCTAGGAAATAACAACTTAAAGCTGCCTTGTTGAAATGTGCTGATGTGCAGTTGCGCTATTTTGCATATTGTGTTTAAAAAAATCTTTGCTTTTTTTCCCCTCTTGGGACAGAACAGGGGAGGCTGACAGATCAATAACATTTAATTATCATTAGCACAGAGACAAGATTAATTCATCATGGCCCAGTATCAGTGTCTTACATACCAAATGAAACCAAAGGATATTTTACAATATCCTAACACATTTCAGGACTCAGGTATAATTGCTTGATGCATGTGAAATCAAGACCAAGCTCAAAATAAAATCTTGGCTGGTTTTAAGTAAAAAGTACCTTTAACTTAACTTGATTTTTGATGACCCATTGTAAAAAGGGTGATACTGGGGAAGGCACAGAGCATTATCTTTCATAGGAATACTTCAGCATGATCTAATAATAATCTAATCTAATCTAGAGCCTTGGTGGAGCAGTGGGCTAATGCCTCCTTAAGTAACACCAGCTGCCTGCAATTAGTGCAGGTTCGCGTCCCACCAGGCTCAAGGTTGACTCAGCCTTCCATCCTTCCGAGGTAGGTAAAATGAGGACCCAGATTGTTGGGGGCAATTAAGCTGACTTTGTAATAATGCCTCTTGGGGTGTGTGTGTGAAAGCCCTAATAAGCAGGCATATACATAGAATGAAGGCTACTGCTAAGCTTGTAAGCCGCCCTGAGTCTTTGGAGAAGGGCGGGATATAAATGTAATAAAAATAAATAAAATAAATAAAAAATAATAAGATGGTGTTTATAATATTTGCATTCAGCTAAATGTCCAGTGTGTCCTGACATGCAGTTTTATATTATTCTCTCCTACTGTTTGTGTGTTATCTCCTCCTAACATATTTAATACATCCATTATAGTTTCCAATAGCCTTATTTTGTTGCAGGAACAGATGCAGAAATATTAAGGAAATGTTACATTAGGTGCCTGTTCCTCCTTCTCTTCCTCCAGCAATCAGCTTTTAGGCAGCGGCACCAGTAATAAAGAGGAAGGTCACAATATTTTTGTGAGCCCCATGGGCTTATGTTTCTGAAGATAGGTGCTACCCTCTGCCTTTTCTAAGTATTCATCAAGGACAAGTGTCGTCATAATCAAATGCTGAGCTTATAATTGAAATTATGCACAATTCCTTCTAAAGCTTCTCCATAATAAATATTAATTCAGAGATTCTTTACACTAGAGGCAATGAAGCAATCCAGTGGCTCCCTAGATTTCAAAGCTTGTTTTGTGAAGACCAAGAAGGACAGTCCCTGCTTCTTTCCCATACACACATACATGTTTACACACACACGTAAAGACTTTGTTTTATGTATAAGCAACATTTACTGCAGCATTGAAAATTCCTACAGGCAGGGAATATTACAAGATGAGATGATGCAAGATGAGAGCTTGTGTGTTCTAGCCAGATGTGTCAAGCCATTTCTAAAACAAATTACAGGCAACCTATTATCCATAAATAGAAATGAGTGGCAGCATGAGTGGTTAAAAATGTGGTGTGAACAAGGTGCAGCGTTCAGTCAGTAATCTCATGAAGTCAACCATATTTGAAAATACATTCAAAGTATGCATTTTTCTTGATCGTTCTCACCCTTCTGTGATCCCATCTCATGTTTTTCTCTTCGGCATCTGAAGCGATTTATTTTCATATTTTCCCTTGGAAGATTTGGCAAGGGTAATGGTGGCTCAACGGCTTAACTGTCCCCCTCAGTAATTGAAGTTATCTGAGGAAGGCTCAAGTTTCGTCTGCTCTTTAGCAGGCAGTGAGCAAGAAGCAAAGTGCAGACCTGTTTTGTTTTTATTTTTTACCTTTTGTGTGAAGTGAGAACAAGGGATCTTCATTTCTGTAGGTCTTTCAGCAGCTAAAGAGGGACCACTATCATAACATCCTGAGGAGCAGCTGCTGGAAACATCTAGTTAAAAGCATATTGGGAGTAGTGTTTTAATCTTTTATAAAGATTATAAAGAGGGAAGAGGCTACTTGAATGTCTGGAGGCAAAAAAAATTCCATAATATAGGAGTAGCAACACAGAAGACCCGTTGCCTGATCCATGTCCCATTACTAATGTGGAGATTCTAAGCAGGCTTTCCTAGGATTTTCGTACTGGATTTTAGCAGGGCAGCATCTAATATCAGCCAATGCTATACCCTTTAGGGCTTTGTGGGCTATCACCAGCACTTTGAATTGGTCTCGGACTCCTTCTGATGATGAGTGCAGTGTTTTTAGTAGTAATGTTACTCTACTATGAAAGAATTATCCTGTCAACACTCTAGCAGCCACATTTCAGACCAGTTGCAACTCCTGCATCATCTCCAAAGGTTGCCCCTGTAGAGTGGGTTACAGTAATTTAAACAAATGTTGGTCAAAGCAGAAATTGCTGTCACCAAGCCAGCTTGATCTAAGAAGAGCCATAATTAATACACCAGTGAAGCTGGGCAACGGACCTCCCTTCTCATGGTTTCCAGCTGTTGCTTAAGCAGTAGTGATGAAGGTCCACAGATTATGATTAGGGCCAATGATCTTGGATGTTTATTTATGAGAAACAGTCCAGCTGTCCTCAGGTCACAACCTGCATTTAAATATAATTTTTATTAAGAATTTTGATTACAGTAGTAAGAACTAAACAAAACCCTAAACAGAAAAGAAGAAGAGAATGGTAAAAAGAATAAAAAGTGCAAGGAAAAAAGAAAAAGAAAGAATATAATAAAAATTATGTGTGTGTGTGTGTGTGTTCTCTAATCTTCGTCACAAGCATAAACAAATACAGTAACTCTTCACCCCCAATAAAATTACAAACAAATATCTCTTCATCCCATATCTCATCCCTTATCATAAATCCATAAAATAAAATAAGTTTTTGGAGGGATATAGGCCACATGATCGGGAAGGTTTTGATGTGTTTGAGCGACGTGGTGGGACTAAGGTAACATACGACCGACAATCTTTGCTAGTATGGTGAATTTTTAGGTGTTTTGGAACTGTTGGTGAAACTATTAAAAGCCGTTTGCGCTGTTTGAAATTGTTCTGCCGGCAGCAAGATCTGATGCTGGCACAGCGATGCATTCTATTGCAAATCAGGGCTATTTCTGATGGAGGCAGAGGAGGAGAGGTCCTGGGGTTTATGGAGCAAAGGAACTGGATGAAGCTGTCAGCAGGCCCAGAGGAAGGGAAAGAGGCTTTTGGAGGTGGTGGCAGTGCTCCAGGGGCGAAAAGGAGCCCCCATAAGGAAAAGGTGGAAGAGACAGGATCAGAAAAAGGAAAAGAGGCGAGGTTGTCATGCAGGAATAGAAGCTAATTTGAGGGCTAATCCACATGGAGCTCCGTTTCCATCTGTCCTGTTCGCCACCGTTCGCTCCCTAGAGACTAAAATGGACGTTCTGAAACTTGAGCTGGCCACGAACAAGGAATGTATATCGGAGGTGGTGGCTCTTTGAGAGCTGTATGTAACGAAATTTCATTTTTATGTATGCCGATTGGTGTACATTCAAAGTGACAAAGTTATTGTTGTTGTTGTTATCGTCATCGTCATCATCAGTTTTCAGTCCTGGTAACAGACAAAAGTCCATAAAGGATTGTAGGATCTTTGAAAAAAATGTCTTATTTTAAAGTACTTCATGACCTGAGGAAAGGTAATTGTAAAATGAATTTTAATTTCAGACTGATATCTCGACTTATACAGTTTATTTTTTTATGAAGTGAAAATAAAAAAAAAAATTTAAAAAACTTTGGACATAATTTAAAAAGTTGCTACGACCCCTTTGATTTCATGGCAGGGCCTTGGTTCTATTTTTAGTCATAGCTGTCTTGCACTCCCTAAATTCAGGACTGCAGGACCCACTTGGAATATGCTGGGATAAGAGAACAATCTTGATTCTTACTTATGTGACAGACTTTGTGATAAACCAGTTTAAATGTGGGTTCTTTAATTTATTTGAGATTTCAGTTGTTGTTTTTTTGCAGGAAAAGTAAAGGACAATTAATTAGCATATTGCTAATCAGATTTTTGAATAATTTGAGTTATTGTGAGAATATTCTGGGTTGCTTAAAATAGCAGTATGTTGGTCCAGATGCATTAGCAAAATATAAACCAAAGTAATTAGAATTTATTGGAACATATTTTACAGGATTCTATGTCTATGTATTTTTATAAACCATTTAAGATTAACATAAAAATATTAGTTATTCTTGATGTGGATAACACAATAATAAAGTAATGGCTAAGGGTCTTAAAGATTGTTCTTATGATGTTAAAGTGAAATTAATTTAAACAGTTACTTTTTTCATTTATCCCATTCCCTAGAGCAGCGTTTCCCAACCTTAGGAACTTGAAGATGCGTGGACTTCAACTCCCAGAATTCCCCAGCCAGCTGGCTGGGGAATTCTGGGAGTTGAAGTCCACGCATCTTCAAGTTCCTAAGGTTGGGAAACGCTGCCCTAGAGAACATTTTAAAAGCTCTAGCTAACTGTTGTTTTAATATATGAAATGTGAACTGGAGAAAGAGACTTATTCAAATTATAAGGCTTTACATATTCCCTGGTTTGGACAATATCCATAAAGTTCGTTAATATTAAGTTAAAAGTGGGAAAGTACTTTTGCATTATGTACTTGGCTTGATATGAAGAATTACAGATTTATCAAGTGCAGGAAAGGGGCAACAAGAAATAAACAAAATGTTCAGTGGAAAGGTGTGGAAAAGGTAGAGGAATCCCAGATTTATTCTCTTGATAATGATGATGTTGTGATGACGACGATGATGATTTTATCCCATCTTTTTTTTATATTTAAGCCAAAGAGGCAAACATACCTAATACTCCTGCCTTATATTATAGATGTTTCATTTCTTGAGAGCTCTGGAAAGTTTGTTCAGTATTATTTCATGTGATTAAGATTTAATTATTTGTGTAAGTAGTAGGCTGAAGGATTGCTTGTATGCTATAGAACAGACATGTCAAACACAAGGCCCGGGGGCCGGATGTGGCCCGCGAAGTGGTTTCATGTGGCCCGTGAAGCCATCCTGGAAACAGTGAGGGAACAGCCCCCACTGCCTTGGCCCTTGGCCCCAGAGACCCTCCTTCTGCCAGAGACCCTCAGATTTGTCCCACTCCTGCCCAGGCCCCCATAGTCACCCTTGATGCCAACGATGTGGAGCTGGCCATGCCCACCCAGTAGGCCATACGCACTTTAGCCACGCTCACCCAGAAGGCCATGCCCACCCAGGCCACACCCACCTGGCCCCCTGAGGGCAACCACAATGCTGATGCAGCCCTCAATGAAATTGAGTTTGACACCGCTGCTATAGAATATGTTCTTGGTTCCCTCCCACCCCCCGGTATTTGTTTTGACATTTTTGATGGGCCTTCCTTCCTTCCTCCCTCCCTCCTCCTTCAACAAACTTTAAGAATGGTTTAGAACGCTTTTGAAGAACAGAGTAGTAGAAACAGTTGTGATCGGATTGCCCTAAAAATGGCCTACTGATAGCCCTACTTTTAAGAAGCTTACATTAAATATTAATATGTAGGAGCAAAATTAAAAAAAATCCCAGTGTATTGTTATTTCAGATGTACTAATTTGCAACATCAAATTGTAACTCCCAAGCTGGCTGTCACAGGGCAGTCATTTAACCTAATTCCTACAATATGCTATTCCTGTGTAAACCCTTAAAAAAATCACAATGTGATAAATAAAGTGATTAGACATATAGATATAGATATCTCCACATGCTCACACAGACAAACAATATACTATAAAGAAAAAAGCTAATCTGAAAACCTCACAAATTGAGAAAATGCAACTTGGTATAATATTTGCAAGCAATGGAAGGTAGAGTGTCTGGATGCATCAACAGGAGTATATAATTAATAGGGGCACATGAGAATCTAAATGACTTCTGGGATTTCACAAAGCAAAAAGCCTCCCATGCTAATGTCCATTATGCATCTATAAATTTAACAGCTTGACAGAAACAAAGCAAGCAGGAAGGGAGCGATGCTGTACAATCCCTGGCTGCAGTGAAACCATATAGTTGGGTGGTTGCCTTCATTTTTTAGCATTAGCACAAAAGAATATCCTTAAGAATGGGGTAGAGGAGAGACCCACTAAAGCATTTTCTCCAAATGAAATTTCATTGTTTCTTCTTGATCACACAATGCCAGCTTGATCTGGTTTTCTCTGAAAATCTAACTGGTATTTCTCCTCAATGTCTGTGTTTTTGATTAAAAGTGATTTTTCCTCTTTAAACTAACAAGGTTATTCTATAACAGCAAGACATACACAGTCCATGCTGCTTCTCAACCCATTTGCAAGAACTTACGTTAGATATCCTCTTTTTGTGTATTGCCACAGGTGTGGGTAGAGCCAGAATTGTAACTTTGCTCTTTCAACCTGGTCACTGGTCAGGATCCACCACTGCCATTTCTTTTCCAGTGTGTTATTTCTCAATCAGGACTCTGCTTCTGCCCTCTGTCAAGTTTGTACCTTTTCACGACAAGCCTCTCCTTCTCCCTGCCCTACCATTCTCCCATTCCCATTTGCAGAACCCTAAGGAAGAGATGGTTTCCTAGAGATGGCTCTATATATAGCTATTAGGAGCAAAGCTGAAGAATACTAAAGAGGAAAGAATTGCAAATATTCAAGGCCTACTTTCAGTGCCCAAAGTGTTCTTTAATGCAGTCCAATGAGCTTCATCTTCCATCTCTAGCTTCAAATTTTTGGCCAAAGTATTATGAGCTCCTAAAAATAAATTGAGCAAAAGATAAAAGAGACAACATGGTGCTGTGGGTAAAGTGTTGGACTAGTAGAGAGATCCACTGAGTGACTTAAGCCATTAATTCTCTTGGCCCAAGCTTCCTCAAAGGACTATTGTTTGAAAAATAGGAGAAAGGAGCACTATAAGTGCCAATTAGGTTCCTGAATGAAAGACAAGATATAAATCTAATATATTAAGAGTTAGACTGAAGGTCGAGGCAGATTTGCCTAAGGATAAAATGCTGGAAGACTAAAATGCAGTCAAGATTTGTGCATATTCTTTTCAGAGATGAGGAAACAGAAAAGGCGATAACTCAATAACAGAGAGATAGAATCAAGATCACATGAAGTGTTAATACCACTTTATAATGCCTTGATAAAATCACACTTCGATTATTGCATCCAGTTTTGGTTGCCACAAATAAAAAAGATGTTATGATTCTAGAAAGAGTCCAGAGAAGAGCAACAAAGATGATGGTGTATCTGAGCACACTTGGCCAATAAAGTATTCTATTCTAGTCTGTTGTGTTCTGTTCTATTCTGGAACTGGAGGCTAAAACATATAAGGAACGGTTGCAGGAATTGGGTTTGTCTAGTTTAATGAAAAGAAGGACTAGGGATGACATGATAGCAATGTTCTGCTATCTCAGGGGCTGCCACAAAGAAGAGGGAGTCAAGCTATTCTCCAAAGCACCTAAAGGCAGAACATTGATTTGTGCTTTAGATTGTAAGCCGCCCTGAGTCTTCGGAGAAGGGCGGGATATAAATGGGATTAAAAAAACAAAAAAGAAGCAACGGATGGAAACTAATCATCCTTCCGAGGTAGGTAAAATGAGGACCCAGATTGTTGGGGGCAATTAAGCTGACTTTGTAATAATGCCGCTTGGGGTGTGTGTGAAAGCCCTAACAAGCAGGCGTATACATAGAATGAAGGCTACTGCTAAGCTTGTAAGCCGCCCTGAGTCTTCGGAGAAGGGCGGGATATAAATGGAATTAAAATAAAAAAATAAAATAAAATAATCAAGGTGAGAAGCAACCTGGAACTAAGGAGAAATTTCCTGACAGAACAATTAAATCAGTGGAATGACTTGCCTTTGGAAGTTATAGATGCTCCAACACTGGAGGTTTTTAAGAAGAGATTGGACAACCATTTGCCCGAAATGCTATAGGGTTTCGTGCTTGAGTAGGGAGTTGGACTAGAAGACCTCCAAAGTCAATTCCAACTCTGTTGTTCTGTTGTTTTGCTAAGAGAAGGAAAGTGATACCACAAATAAGGCAACCAAACTGGATATGAAGCCACCACAGAGATTATACTGAACTGTTTAATCAGTGCTTTTTTTGTAAAAGAAAAAGGTGCCGGAATTCACACATGTCATACAACCCGCCTTGCCTACCCTAAAAGGTTCCATCCAAAAAAGGTGCTGGAACTCCGTTCTGAGCGTTCTATGAGAAAAAAAAGCCCTGTGTTTAATACATTCTCAAATCAAATACAAATTTTGTTGAATTAATTCTTGTTGAGGATTTAATAGTTTTTTTGGGTGGGTATAAGTAAATCGTATGTTGGCCAGTGTGGGAATACTAGCTATTACTAAGCTTGGAGACAGAATTCTTATTCAAACTGTGCTGCCTCTAACATGTTAGTTTTAAGGGGACAGGGATGTGTGCATTGTCAAATTTTCACTGCAAATTGCGGAATCCACAGGTCTTGGCATTGTCTTCATAATGAGCAGGGAATCTAGAAAATGAGCATAATAAGTATAATGTGTGATAATGTAGAAAACAGGAGCTCATTTCATTCATTTTTTTTCCCATTATAGAATCTAATACTTTTGATTCATTAAAGTAACCCAATACATGGCATTATTTTATCAGAGAAAATATCTTTAAACCAACGGTTCCTAACTTGGGATTTAGATTTCAAAGGGTCTGTGAACTTAGATGGAAAAAAATACATTGTTTTCAATAATCTATAGAGGTAACAAAATTACTTATAGTCTGTAGACTCTCGCCAGGTGACGTGGGACTGGTCATTTGCAATTCTAAGAAAGAAGCAAGGGCAAACCACTTCTGAAAACCTCAAAGTGCGCACATGCATACAAACACACAAACACACACTCAAAGTAGAATAAATGGTATACAAGATATAAATATTATTATGCCTCCAAGCAGGTATAATCATTAAATCAATATACAGTATATTACATGTCCGTTATTTTAATATGTAAATAACTATTGGAGCATATTTATGATACAAGCTATATATGTATTTTATTTTGTGCAGATAAATACATTTTTCTGCAAAGGGGTCTGTAGGTTTCAACAAACACTCAAAGGGGTGCAGAGCACAAAAACATTTAAGAACCTCTGCTTTAAATCTTTATTTAAAATAAGTGGCCTTTGCAGGAAGATGCTACTCCGATTTACACAAAGCTATAGTTCAGATTAGAAGACAAAATTCTGTCAGCATCAAAGTCCAGAGTCCTTTCTCTTCCTTTGGGTTGTATTTTTTGTATGTGAATTTTGAAGAATGTTTTTCAGAATATTTTTTAAGGGTACCAGAGTTTGTACATGAGCCAATAAATTCTGAAGTTTCTGCATGCAACTCAGCAAATGTTTTGGTTTAAGAGAAGATTTCAAATAGTCTGGAGAAGTGTTTGACCAGAAAATGAAATTAGCTTCAGCAACTATTCCTCTTAGCAGTATGAGTATAACTATCATGCAGTGTTGTTGAAAGCTGCTCTCAATATAATCCAACCAGTAATAGGAATATGATTATCTGTTGAGTGGCATTGCAAGTTGTAAACCACTCAGAGTTTGGCTTACAATATTCAGTTTCATCTATACTGCAGAACAATCATAAGCCATTTTCTTCCAAACTGCAGTATGTAGATGAAGAAATATATTAGTTTTGGAAGTTACACTAATAGTCTACTTTATTGATTAGTCAATAGACCATATCAAAAGCACAGGCATCAACCACAGTAAAATACAATAAAATAAGATAAGGTAAGATACAGGGAAATGTGATAAAAAAGGCTATGGTAAAATAAAATAGACTACAATATAATAGATAAGATAGAATAAAGATAAAAGAGTAAGATAAAATAGTAGAAGGTGAAATAGAATGTAAAGATATATAATAAAATGAAAAGTTCAAAACCTGTGCGTTTTTAAGTGAATTCGTCTTTGCATGCAATTCCAATCTGTGCTCTATAAAGCATGTTCTCTGTTGGACAGCCCTGACTGTAAGCTTAACAATTCTAGTGGCTAAATATATTTTTGTGCCGTGAATAAAATAGAATAATTTTTCGTTGGGGTCCCAGAATATGGTTCTGGCAAGTAGGGTCTGTAGGTAATCAGCCCTTGCTGAGGCATACAATTGACAATGTCTTCTATTTCTGAAATGTGACAGACACATGTTCCCTCAAGATATGGCATTTGATGGAATTATCCCTATGTGATCATAAAATCTAGCTGCTCCAATTTTGCTCTGGTAAGGGCTATCTTGGAAGTCATACTTGCAGGGCTATTATTAAAATGGCTCACTTTTTATAAAAATTGCATTAAAGCAAGAATGTTCCTTTTGCTGGCATCTTTGATGGTAGGTGGACTCTGATGCTCAGTCCCAGCTATGTATCTTGGATTCTTCTATGGACAGCGGTCATTGTTATCTCCAGGGACCTTTAGAAATCGCTTCTTGGTGTCAATTTAGAAAGAAATTATTCAGACAATGATATAATTTTCTTTGCTTCTTTCTTTATTGTGTGTTTCATACTTTAACCTCTTTTGTTAATTGGGGTGTGTGTGTGTGTGTGTGAAATAGAAAAGTAGCAGAAGGACAACTCAGTCAGAGTTGCTAATTTTTCTCCCTTTACTTTTTCTGTCACCCACAATCACATTAATAGATTAAAAGGTAAAAATGCCTCAGGTTGTGCTCAGCTCCTGAATGAATAAAGTTTTGTTGATAGCGATACACAAGTAGTTTGCACCTGCCTTCTGGGACTTTCTTTTAACTTTCCACTCTAGCATAAAACCAAAGTATTCTGTAGCAGTTTTCCATCCAAGCATAACTAGATCTGATCTTGTTTGGTTTCTGAGAAGGTCAGCCAGGCACCACAACCTGCTTTTTGGTTTAACTTGCTCATGAATGTTAGTAAGGAATGTAAATTTAGTAAGAAAGAGCAATGGTCTTTTTTAAAAAAACATTTACTATACATTCTATGACTGGAACTATCAGCCAGACCTGTAGATAATAAATAAATCTTTCGCCCATTTGGTTCCAATACATAAGAAATCTCAACTATATGAGTCCTAGGTTACTTTCTCTCTTCAAGCTCCCCCATTAAGTTAAATTGGTTTCCAGCCAGCCTGCCACATATGAAAATTTTTATTTAGTTGGCTACTCAAATCTACCAGTTTTTTTTCTTCCAGGATTGAAGTTTTATATTTTTGAAGCTAAAACTAAAGAGAGATCTTTGAAATGTCCATTTCTCTACAAAGAACTAGTAGTTATATTAGCTGTACCGTGTAAAAATAGAATAGTGAAGCTAGTAGCCCATGGAAAGTAGCACAAAGTAACATTTACTTAGTTATTATGGCGTACATTTCATGTCTAATTGCAATTATAGTGAATGGTTACTTTGTAAATGTTGACAGCTTTTTGCTGAGTTATTTTGATATTTTTTTATCATTTAGACCAGGGGTCCCCAACCTCTGTGCCGTGGCCCACCCAATAGGCCATGATCTGTCTACAGCTGGGCTACAGAAACAGCAGGGAAGCATGTGCATGTGCAAACACATCCCCACTAGCGCAAGGACAAGCAAGCATGGGCATAACATTTAGGAGGCGACATTTAGGATTCCTCTTTAACTGCATAACCCCTAACACAAGACCAGAAATGGGTAGATCAGGGGTGTCCAACTTCGGCAACTTTAAGAACTTTGAACTTCAACTCCCTGAATTCCCCAGCCTGACATGCTTTCTGAGGAATTCTGGGAGTTGAAATCCAAAAGTCTTCAAGTTAACAAGGAGGGAAATCCCTAGTGTAGATGCAGATAGTCGATAGTGAAAAGCTAGTGTTGCTCGATGTAGGAGGCAAATATTGTACTGATTAATTTCTTTCATTTTCCTTCTTTGACAGGATCAGAAGACGGTGTGGCCCCTATCCCAATACCCAGGGGAGTTTCTGCACCCTGTGGTTTATGCATGTACTGCGGTCATGCTATTGTGCCTCTTTGCTTCAATTATCACCTATATTGTGCATCACGGGTAAGGAGAAAGATGCAGATTATGAACATTTAAGTGGATTTTTTCCTTTTGCAACGTAAAAAGCGTATTACACTATTATACTTCCCTCCCCTTGCCCAGTCCAATTATTGGAAGAGATTTGATAATCAGGGTTCCATATTTATATGCAGTTTTCTCATTCATCACTTTTATAAACAAGTCTCTTAATCCAGTGCAGAAGAGGTATGTGTATGGGAAAGACTGAGGAGATCAAGGCACTTCAAATGCCATTTAGTTTGTTTTCATGTGGATGTTCTTTCTCTCTCTCTCTCTCTCTCTCTCTCTCTCTCCCCCTCTCTCTCTCTTTCTCTCTCTCTCACTCACTCACTCACACACACAGAGAGAGAGAGAGAGAGAGAGAGAGAGAGAGAGAGAGAGAGAGAGAGAGAGAGAGAGAGGTTGGAGCTGATTCCACCTTCCACTATTGCAAATGTTCTGACTATTCATAGAAATGTTTTGCTGTTGCAAATGGAGGCTGAATTCCCTTGTTATGTCTGTCGTACATATAATTATTGTATATCTGAAGTTTCTTCTCCGGTTTGACAGGGCTCAGTGATTGGTTTATATAAATTAATATTTCTATTCTGCTTATCTGCCTCTTCTGTCAAAGAAAGTAAAGATGGGAAAGATTTCCATAGGTTTTTCTTGGGGGCACTTGAGTATGAGCTACTTTCACAGTATCTGGATTTCTTTTATTCTAAACACTTTAAAAAGTAGCAACAATCCTTTCTTTTACTCTTTTTTCTCTCCAAAATACTATCACTAGAACATTTTTTTCCCAAAAGCAAGTGAGGCCAGGAGTGGCTGTGATAGAAAAAGAGAATTAAAGAGTTAATTTTTCTTGTTTCTTTCCTCTGCTTGCAACATCTCTTCTATCCAATCATTCACATACGTTTAGGGTTACAATTCTCAATAAGACAGGCCTCATTTGCTACTAGCCATGATTGGTTGGATTCATGCATTGTCCTAGGACAAAGCATGGTTCAGAAGTTGGAATAGCTGAACAGGTCAAATGATGGCTAAGCACAATGTATGAATCTGATCTGCTACAGAAATATTTTTCTTTTAGTGCAAATAGGGATAGCGTTATAAAGAATTCTCATTTGTGATTTTCTATATACATTTTCTCAGATACGCAGACTCTCCATCACAAAGAAGAAAGCCTGAATTTTATTAGTTGCACATGAATATAATTTCATGTGATCAAGTAATTGGCATTGTGACTGATCTATGAAAATCTGAATGAGAAGAAACTTGATGCTTGATGCACTGTATCTGATTTTATCTGCACTTTATCGATTGCACACTCTTCTCATGCATGAAAGCCCATGTGTAGCATGCATTTTCTCTGGCTATAAATACGTTCGTTATGAATTTCCTCCAATGGCTTTTGGCTTGAGTAACATTCAATTCATACATTACCCTGATGGTCTGTGAGCAATACCAACAACAACTCTCTTTTCATTTCTCTTAGTATGCCAACGTGATCTGCAAAATATTCTTCTTTCATCTACTGTTTAATCCAGACAACACCAAAATCATCCCTCCCCAACCTGGCACATGCCACGTCTGTTAGATTTTAATTCACATAATCTCCAGAAAGTGCTCTGGTTGGAGATTAGGAGATTGTAGTTCAATATCCCTGGAAGACACAGGTTGGGGAAGGCTGCTAATAAAGATTCATCCAGTTGGAACTCTGAGAATAGCTTCAGGTTCAGAGCTGTTTAAGCAGCCCCCTGCCTGGAGATCCTTGAAGGCAGACAGCCGTGTTACTCTGGGAGCCACAATTCAGGAGAAGCCTGATAGCACTTCATCAAACTAGCAATTTATATTTATGCCTTTTAATAAAGTGTGTTAGTCTGAAATATGCTTTCAGACACCACCTGATTTTTGGAGGAAGGGTGGATCGAAAATGTACTACAGAAATAAATACTTGTACAGACTTTCGTCTTAATTAAGCTTCGTGTAGAGATTACTTTTCTTTCATGTAAAAATTACTAGAGAATAGAATGGTTATTCTCTAGAGCAGGGGTAGGCAACCTCGGCTCTTTTATGACTCATGGACTTCAACTCCCAGAATTCCTGAGTCAGCATAGCTGACTCAGGAATTCTGGGAGTTGAAGTCCATGAGTCATTAAAGAGCCGGGGTTGCCTACCCCTGCTCTAAACAGTGTATTTTTCCAAGAGCTCATTTGCATAACAACCTCTTAAAAGTTGCTTCAAGCTCCGGTTTGTTTACTCATTGAAAAGACTAACGGTATGCTAAAATAACAAAGACAAAGAACATGAATGCACCAATCAGCTAGTTCTTGAAGTCCCTCATTAAACAGATGATTTACCCTAGTTTGCATTTGAATCATGATCAGACAGGTAAGTTGCACAGTTTGAACGAATGTCCGGAGGTCAGTGTAGGCAAGAGTCAGAGTAGTAAATACAGTAATTGTAACAACTGTAATAACACAAATTGGGATCCTGCAATTCTAGAGTACTTTCTTGAGAGAAGCTAGTTGTATTTAAGCAGAATTACTATTCTGATTCAGCCCTTTCTGAAAGAAGTCGAGCACTAAGGATCCTGATTTTGAGTCCCTGGCTACATGTTCATTGTTCACAATTCTGTGATGTTATTTGTAAATAAATATGTGACTTTGGATTATTTTGTTGTTGTTGTCTAGCACAATTCGAATCAGCAGGAAAGGTTGGCACATGCTTCTCAACTTCTGTTTCCATACTGCTCTCACTTTTGCCGTTTTTGCTGGTGGAATAAATCGTGTAAAATATCCAGTTATATGTCAAGCGGTGAGTGTACACATTACTGTACCATTACCAATATATTATAATGAAACAAAAGCTGTGAACTGCACATGTTGGTGATCTTAATATTCTTCCTTTGGATGGATGAATCTTATTTTCAAAATTTAAAAAACTAAATAGACTGTAGTCAGGAGCTTCTTGTAGGCATGGAAAATTTTAACAGCTCAGTCTGAACCATTTTTATTTGCATATAAATCATATTGTTTCACTGGGACTTCATGTAAAGATAAAGTTAGTATCTCGAGTCTACATACTAATTTTCTGTCTATTGGTACATTATTTTATATAAGTTATTCTCTCTTTCCAGTGATATTCCTGATATTCAAAGCCTTTATTGTGTATGTTATTAGTATAACATGTATGTAGATGTATGTTATTAGTATAACATGTATGCAGATAAGAAAATGCTTAGCTTTCATTTAATGCAAGGCATGGTTTTGGCTATCTTGTTTTTAAAAATAAACTCTTGAATTAAATGAAGGAGCAGAATGAAAGCTTTGCTGTTGGTTTTCATGGGAATTTGTCAAGATTGTCACTTCCTTTTTCCCTTAGTAAGCCCAAATGAGGATATAATTGAGTTAGGGTTGAAAACAGTTTTGTTTGTCCAAATACCAGGGCTTTTTTCCTCATAGAACGCTCAGAACGGAGTTCCGGCACCTTTTTTGGATGGAACCTTGTAGGGTAGGCAAGGCGGGTTGTATGACATGTGTGGGTTCCGCCACCTTTTTCTTTTAGAAAAAAAGCACTGCCAAATACTATTGTACTTCTGGGGGGGACTTGCAATGCTGTAGCTAAAACTTGGCTCACCTAAAGCAACCAAATCACTTTGAAGACACAACATAATTGTACTGGGATGCAGACAATAAAACAGTGTGCCCCTTGCCTTCCAGCAAAACACTTGCAACTTGATGGGCAGCCCTGAGACAAAGAACAAAGCAGAGTGTAAATTACAGAATAATATTAGAGTGTTTTAGGTAAACCTTATTATTTACCCCTTCCTATTAGGTTAGTACAGCAGCTATGCTATCTTGAGATATGGTCAATGAATACATACATACACACACACATACATAGATGAACATGTATTTATAGAAATATATAAATAATTTTGGCCTGACTGATTCCTCCCTCATTGCCACTTAAGATCAATTCAGCTTGCTGGGAATGTTTTTTTACAAGGGCATTTTAAGCATTTCTCAGGTATTGAGTGGGAGTGGAGGGACATCTCATGTAGCTCACATACCTGTAGTAAGTTTTACTACCATATAGGGAAAAAAAGAGCAGTTGAAATGATTAAAGGGTTATATGACCTTCTTATTTAGAAAGTTTAATGTATCACAACTATTTTTATCATTTGATTCAGGACATCTTGATTTAATTAGAATTCACAAAATTATGCAAAGTATAAAAAATTGATGGAGATTTTTTGTCACAGTAGAATACTGAATATTGCAATATTGAATTTATTATAGCGTGAGTTTCACCAGCTAATGCTTCCTCCATGAATTCATATTTAATGTTTAAACCATCTACAGGTCATGTTGATCCTGGAGTCTAAACATCAGTGGTAAAATGCCCAGTAAACGTCAGTTTGTTGTAAAACAAAATTGAGAAAAACCTTTTGTTTATGTCAGATTTTAGGCTTCATAATAGAATCAGGCTACAGAATGTGGAATACATCCAACCAGAATGGATGGATCTTTTTGTTAATCCAGGGGTCTTCAAACTTGGCCCTTTTATGACTTGTGGACTTCAACTCCCAGAATTCCTCAGCCAGCATGCCTGGCTGAGGAATTCTGGGAGTTGAAGTCCACAAGTCATAAAAGGGCCAAGTTTGAAGACCCCTGTGTTAATCCAATAGGTCTTTTTTCATGTATTTATGTTGAAAACTCTGGGATCAACAAGAACAGAAAAACTAATAATTTTGTGGATCTCATTAACTCATCTAATTTATGACAGTTATAACTTGGTATAATTTCACTACTAAACAACAAGAGTGTTTTTCTTCTTTTATTAATTGAAACAATAAGGCTGGAAAACGGTCTGGGCCAGATGTTTAAAGGCTATAGAGAAATTACAAATGAAAGCTAGGAGATACTATGCTCTTTAGAATTGTTCAGAAAGAAGGAAAATGGATACAAAGGGCTTTTCTTTGTCTTCATATTATTAGTAACTAGAGCTGAGTTTGTTCATTATGGCTAAGTGCAGAGAAATTTGGGGTGAAAACAAGAAAGCTAATAAGTGTTATTCATGTCCATATGGGTGAGCAATGGATTACTTCTGAGAAATCTGCAGCTCCAAAGGCTTACATTATCCTCTAGGTTTCCTGCTGAAAGTAAAGTAAAAAATAAACAGAAATGTTAGAATATGGGTTTAACATAATTTTAAGAAAACATCAGAATCCAGAGAAACACCCCTCTTCCTCTATTGCAGCCTTAGATCTGGTAGCCCCCAATCACAAAAAAAACCCACCTGAAAGTTAATAGCACAAATTCCGTTAAATAGAATTTGATAGATAATAAGATAATTGTATTTTTTCCTTTATAAAAAGTCTTTATATCTTTACTTTAAAAAATTGTAAATTAATGTTTTTTCCAGATCTGCCTTTCCTATTTTTAGCCTGTTCCTTGCTTTTTCAGCATCTCAGATATTGCTAAAAAATCACAAAGACAGTAAACAGTGACTCTTACATAATTATCACTAACTCTTTCAGCACCTGGGTTATAGTTTGTGTAGCCTTGGAGTCTTGAAATCAGTTAAAATTGCTACTTATTTTCTTCTCATTTATCCAGGCTGCAAATTTATTTTTATATCATTTATTCTATTTTTCCCAACTGAAACATGGTTTATCTTAAAGACTAAGGAACATTGGAATTGAATAGTACTTATTTCTCCCAATTTACTTGCTTTAATCACAGCCTCCGCTTATTTCTTTTGCTTTCATTTATTCATATTTCCAATGCAGATATCATGTCTTTCCAATCTCTTGTCTTTTAATATCATCGCTATAGTTCTCCAAATTCTGGTGAGAATGGGTTATAAGTAAGCAAGACAGACTCTGAATCAGGATAGGTAGTCCTCGACTTATGACCACAGCTGAGCCAAAAATTTAAGTTACTAAGTGAGAAATTTGTTAAGTGGGTTTTGCTCCATTTTATGACTTTTCCTGTCATGTTTGTTAACTAAATCGCTGCAGTTGTTAAATTAGTAACACAGTTGTTAAGTGAATCTCATTGACTTTGCTTGTCAGAAAGTTGCAAAAGATGACCACCTGACCCCAAGACACTGCAGCCGTCATAAATGTGAGTCAGTTGTCCAGCATCCGAATGTCACATTCTCCAGTGCTGTTGTAACTTCGGATGGTTACTAAATGAACTGCTGTAAGTTGTAGACTACCTGTAGTAATACAGATACTCAGGAATGTCAAAGTAAAATCTCTGATCGTGCAATTTAGTTAAATCATCCCTAGGACATATGATCTTTCACACAATTTACTCTCACAAACTACTACAGAAAATTTGCACTACAATACTAAAGAAAACACTCTTTAGTATTCTCTCTTCATCAGTTCTTTAGAGTAGATATAACAACTGTTCCTCAATAAAATCTTTCACCATGTGGGTCAAGTGGAATAGTAACATTGGTTCATGTCTTTGTACGTATTAGTAGAAACACTTCCAGGTGCTATGGACAATTTTTATGTAACCTGTTTGCTTCTGACAAAGAACCTAATTCCTGTGGCAACAACCAAAATTGTTATTCGAAAGATTTCTGTTGGAGGAGCAAAACGATAGAGAACAGCAAACTTTAATTTTTTATTGTAAACTATTCACTTTACATTGACTTTATGTAACTCTATCTAACCATTTTTGTGATCACAAAGCATCAACACCAACTTGATAGCACATAGTCAGTCAATGTAACCAATATTTTTGTCAATTTCTTTTTATTTGAAACAATTAGATTAATCTTTGGTCCTAAATAGAAAGTGTAATCAAGTTGATTGTTCAGTTGATTTGATTGATCATCCTTTCAGGTTTGCCTCTCTTTTAATATTACTTGCAGTCACAATTTTTAAATGATATTATCACAGTTCCCCGTAGTTTATTTTTTTAATTTAATTTTAGTTTTATGTATAAGCTGCCTGACTGACAAATAATTTTGTGGCTTCTTCCATGTTCTAAGATATTAAGTCAATAGTCACAGAATTAAGCCACTATTTTATTCCTAGCGGAATTATTTTTAAAAAATCAAGCAGTTCCATTAAAGAATTACCATGTTTTCCCGAAAGTAAGACCTACCCCCCAAAATAAGTCCTAGCTTGATTTTGGGGGTAGGTCTAATAAAAGCCCCACCCCCAAAATAAGCCTTAGTTGTGAGGCAAGGCACACACCTAAAAATCAAGCTAGGGTGGGGGTGTGGAGCTGCCTGATGCACCCCACACCCACTCATCTTGCAGCCAGGCCTCTACTTGCCGGCCCACATTTCGCAGTCAGAGGCCTTTCCGGAAGGCCACTCCAGCCGAGAACCAAGCTATGGATTGAATCCATAGCTCGGTTCTCAGCTGTAGTGGACTTTTGGAAAGGCCTTTTACTGCGAAATATAGGCCAGAGCTCCATTCTCAGCTGCAGAATGAAACTGCTCCTTTGGCCGCAGAAGAAGTAGGCTGGCTGGCTGGGGCTGTTGGTGCCAGAGGTGAGTGGAAAATACACCCCTCTCCTGAAAACATATCCTGGTGCCTCTTTTGGAGGCAAAAAAAATTAAAAAAAATAAGACCGGGTCTTATTTTCAGGGAAACATGGTAGTATCACACATGAACAGGAATGAAGTAACATGGAATAGCCTTGCAGACATACATCAGTGACATATGTGCCAGTGTTTCCTTAGCATATAACTATAAACACCACTCTCCTCCGAGCATTGTTAACCAAAGAAAGAAGCAACCTAGAACTAAGGAGAAACTTCCTGACCATTAGAACAATTAATCAGTGGAACAACCTGCCTCTAGAAGCTGTGAATGCTCCAACACTGGAAGTTTTTAAGAAGAGACTGGACAGCCATTTGTCTGAAATGGTATAGGGTTTCCAGCACGGGGTTGGACTAGATGATCTCCAAGGTCCCTTCCAACTTTATTATTATTATATTGGGTTCCTCTTGGGGAAGTTTCCTTTATCTGTAGCTTTGTAAGTCAAGACAGTAGGATAGATCATTGAGGAAATGTAGCTGGGCACATGGGCACAAATGTCTGTCTCTTGCAGTCAGAGTCTAGGGCAGGGGTCTTCAAACTTGGCAACTTTAAGACTTGTGTACTTCAACTCCCAGAATTCCTCAGCCCCTGGTCTAGCGATTACTTTGTAGACTGGAAACTGACACCATTCAGCTACTGCTAATGAAAAAAATGATTTTCCTGCGTGAGTTTGTTTAAGTTTTGTAAAGCCCTCCAACTCACGGTTGCAACCCCAGGTGGCTATCCTAGGGTTAAAACACAAAGCAAAACCAAACAGCAGGAATAAAAATAGCTACAATCAGAGGACAAGTGAACCAAATTACAATCATCTTAACTACAAACCAGTGCAGGCGAAGAGCCTTACTGAAAGCCAACTGGGGTTGAAGCCATCCAAAGCTCAGGGGTGGGGTCTTCTGAAGGGCATGCACAATAGAAGAAGCACATTGCCCGCAGAAAATTTGAAACACGCTTCCTAGGGCAATGTGTAAACTACTTTTCTTTACAGTGACTTGATAGTGGTAGTTCTCTATTGTCAAGATGTAAGATTGACAAAGAGAATTGTGATATAAAATAGTCAGTTTGTCCTCCTCTGTGAGTGTATATAGTTCCATGGAACCTGCTTTTTCTTTTTTCTTTTCTTTCTGTTTTTGTTGGTCTAAAATAATATTTATTTATTTATTTATTTATTAAATTTTTATACCGCCTGTCAGGACCCACCCCAAACCACATCTTAGGAAGACAAAATTCTTGGAGTCAAATCTATTCCAAAAAGAATCTTTGCTATGACATGCTTGGTTGTAGGAACGAGACAGGACTTAATATTATTCCACGAAGTAAACCCTTATAAAGAGTTCCCGGTTTAACCCCCATTTGGTCAGTCCCCCATCCTTTACCTCGTATCATCCCTCTCGTGGGAAAAAAGAACTTAGGACTCTTCCTGTTTATTGCTGTCTTCCGTGACAAAAACCAGATGCTAGCCCCCCCCCCTTTTGTTTCCCCAGTTCAAAAGGCTTCTCCTTTCCTTTGAAATGCCTATTGCCGGTTCAATACACATCTATTCTCTTCTCTTTGGGAGATGGCAGAATCCATGGAATAATGTTTGAAACATTCCATTTATGAATATGATATAAATGGATTCTGACACCGCCCTTCTCCCGAAGGACTCAGGGCGGTGTACAGGGCAATAAATATTAAAAAACAAAATACAAAAGTTAAAAAACAATTAAATAATTTATGCCCGATATATACAATAGTTAAAACCATATTAAAAACCCAACCCCAAACCCATCAGACCAGGCCTGCTGCTCTTTATGATATTTAAGCTGCTCTGTCATAAGCTAAGCCACTTATCTGACAGAAGACATTTTGTACTAAGCTGCAACTGTAGCTTATCAGGCAATTGTGAGTGAATGACAAAAGATTGTCCTCACTGAGTTTAGCATGGCATCCATGTAATGAACAAAGTCCAAAGAACAATCTTGTACCCATTTTTTTTCTTTACAAGGAAAATGCCTGAGTCAGAAGTACTATTTACAGATATTTCTAAACTACAATACAGCCAGTTTAATGCCGTGCACATAGCACCAGGCTAAAAACTGAGAGACCTAGTCCTGCTTTAAGCACAAAGCCAGTTGGTGACCTTGGGCCCATCATTCTCTCTTAGCCCTAGGAAGCAGGCAATGGCAAACCACATTTGAAAACCATGCCAAGAAAACTGCAAGGACAACTCCAGGCAATTGCCAGAAGTCAACACTGACGCAAAGACACGCACACACCAACTGCCAATGGCATCTTTTTCGATGTTGCTCACTGTTGAAATCAAAAGGAAGAACTAGAAAAATGATTCCACATGATCAGTGCAGTACATATTAGTTTGCAACTTCCCAGCTTATTAAGATAAAGTATGAATGATTGACCGACATAGGCATGGGTGGAAAATATTCTACCTATCATTAGACAGGATGCAGGCAGTGACCAAAAGTTGCCCACTATATACAACACTGAACTTGAAGAGCTTGCTCAAGATAAAATCCCATTTATCCAGCAGTGACAATTTATGGTTTTTAAACTGGAGGAAATAAAACTCCCCAAAAGTAAAGAGATAGACAAGTGAAGTATGTTTAATGCTCTTGCAAATGCTGATTTGCAGAACGTAATATAGCTCTTGCACAGCAATTGTGCTACTTCATTTTTTTTTTCATGGTAGAACAGCCCATAGAATGAGAGAGAAACATTGACTAAAGGAAAGAAGCGCAACTTAAGATTCCTCAAGGGAGCATTACATGCCAACGAGTTATTTAGGTTTCTATGAGTTTTTATTTGGGTAATCAATAACAAACCTAGTCATTACCATGGCAACTACCACATCACATAGTCCTTAAACTCTCTCTGAATGTAGTGAACAGATTTTAAAGGCATACCCAGGACATTAATGCACATGGAACAGTCTCCACCCATTAAAATCAATGGGAATGTGAATTGTGCTCACTTAATCACATTTTCAGTTAGAAGTGTGATGGGTTCAGAGCCTTTAGTCATCTAAATACCCCAGTCCTGGTCATACAGATCCATCTGCCACAATACATTAAAAGGAAATGACATTTTTGACTAATATGTGGTATTTGTACAAAAGCACGGCTCACCGAGTTTTCCTTCCAAACTCATCCATCATTCATATTATAAAAGGAGCCATGCATTTTTCACTCACCATACAAATCTTTCGTTACTGGAGTCTCCTTCGGTTAAAGTGCCACAATCCTTTATGATATTTAATTTATGCATAAGAAGCATGTCAGTATTCATTTTATGTTCTGTTGTATTGAACACTACTATCAGTGGCCACTTTTAAGAGATTCCTGGGATGACATCTAAATTTTGTGGAACCACATATGGTTGAGGAACTGTATGTTATCCATGCTCATGGAGTTGTACGGAACTGCAAAATGATGTCACTAAGAAAGCCATTTCTCAAATTCCTCACCAGGCACAAGTCAAATATCCGACTGAGCCATCTTCACTCTCTTTTCAGCAAGGTCCCTAGGTTTATACACTTAACTTTTGATGTACATAAACACAATTTACCATATTACTATGCCTATCATGCAAGGACCTTCCACATAGAACCACCATTGCGTCAATTACAACTTGTGGCTCAGCATGTGAAGGTTGATGACCGGCAACAGTGCATGTGGAAATGATGGGACACAGTGACAGCTTTGGACTTCTCTTTTGTGATTTTTCATACTTTTGGTGGGGGGGGGGGGAACAAAGGACTTGAATAGGAATGGTAGCTTCCTGTTAAGAAGATCTCCAATTCAGGACGTATGTGGAAGGTAGTTGTTCAGGTCAACTGGTTTTAAGATATGACAGCTCACAATTAATATTGTGAATTGTGCCCAGAAAAGGACTGTCAGCCAACATTACTTGTAATCTAAGAATCACAGGCTATTGAAATTGGCTGCTTACAAAAATCTGAATGCAGCATTCTGAGCCAGCTAAAGCAATTTTCAAAGGCAGGTCACATTAGTGAAAGAAGTATTTTTTAACAATTCGCCCTACTTCTGCAGTCTTGTACACTGTTCCAAAAGTCCCACAAACCCTCTAGGCAGATTTTAAGAGAGAACAAAAAACTACAAAAGAATGGAAATCATCCCATTGGTGTAGCAAGTCCTTTATTGCAGCAATTTCTTAAAAGTAAAAGCAAGCAGAGTTAAACGATTTATATATTTCTAAGCTGGGCATGACTGAAACAGCTCTTCTACATCTGACATTCTGTTAGCTAGTCTCCTGTTCTGCTGAATCATTAGCTTCGGGGTAGTTATAATATAAAATCATCAACCTTTTCCGATTGTTTGCAGATAGAGATTATTATCCAGGCTGTTTTTAAAGTCATATAAGCTTAGTTTTCATAATTAGAACTTGAGGCATGCTGCTGTTTATTTTATTATTTTTCAAGTTGCATAGACTACCATAGTCTTACAACTCTTGGTGATTTATCAAAATAAAATGCCCATACTACAGTAATATGTTACAAGTGTAATGATCATAAAATAGCATAGTGACAATTTAGAATTGGAACATTAGAACAGGAATAATTAACAGTTCTTAAGTGCTATACTAACTAATTAAAAAAGCCCTCAGAAGAATTCCATTTTAACCAACTGGAAAGTTGGTTCAATTAGAGCAAGCTGAATTTCCCATGGAAGCCTGTTCCAAAACAGAAATATTTGTTCTAACCAAAACCAGCTTCCTCATTAATATTAATACAGTGTATTCACAATTGGTTATTTTGCTTCTCTTTCTCACATTAGCAGCCTCAGTAAAAACTCTGCCTTCCCTTTGCTTAAGTTATTGAAATTTTGATCAAATCATTTGATCAAGGAATGGATTAGGAAAACAAATACTATTAAATATTCTGAACTCTGGGTTAAACCTGAGGTTAGTAATCAATGGAACAACTACAGGATGTAGCAATTCCTTTGCCCCTCTAGCAACTCAAAATCTCCTCTGAATGATCGTCTAACCCAGGGGTGTCAAACTGGGTTAGACGCGCCCACCCCATTGCGGGCAATACAAAAAGAGTTACGATACGTCACGACACGTCACATGACATGGCGAGTTTGACACCCGTGGTCTAACCCTTTGAAGCAGATAGTATGTGGAAAGAGTGAGTAGATACTTTGTATGATTATAACCATAGCATTTTAAATTTCTCTAATAATGATTTAGACTAGACATGATGTCACAGTATAGATTACACCAAGGAAAGTAATACATTAATGAGAAACTGGTTTTTCAGCAGTAGCCACTTTTCAAGACTTTCCAGTTTCCAGCTACTGAAATAAATAGGCACTGATAGGATAAAAAATGCTCTGGAATCAAATTGTTTTTCAAATCATCAATAATATTGAATTTGCTGTTTAAAATCTTATTTTAAGTTCTGTATTTGTTGTTTAAGAGTCATTGGTAAAGAATATGGTTTTCTTTAAGACTTCATTGCTTTATTGTTCCTTTGACTTCATGAAAGCTTTTACCAAAGTATTGCACAATATTTCGTTCAGGAAATAGATAAATGTAGGTTGGACAGGATAATTTAGTGCAGGGATGTCAAACTCAATTTCATTGAGGGCCGCATCAGCATTGCGGTTGCCCTCAGGGGGCTGGGTGGGTGTGGCCTGGGTGGGCATGGCCTACTGGGTGGGCGTGGCTAAAGTGCATATGGCCTACTGGGTGAGCATGGCCAGCTCTACATCATTCGCATCAAGGGTGCCTATGGGGGCCTGGGCAGGAGTGGGACAGATCTGAGGGTCTCTGGCAGGAGGAGGGTCTCTGGGCCAGGGCCATGGCAGTGGGGCCGTTCCCTCACTGTTTCCAGGATGGCTTCGTGGGCCGGATGAAACCACTTTGCGGGCCGGATCTGGCCCCCGGGCCTTGTGTTTGACATGTCTGATTTAGTGAATACATGGCTGTCTTGAAATTGTACTCAAAGGATGCTCATAAATAGTTCCTTATATATCTAGAGTGAGATGCATAATCGCCTTAAACTGGGAGATGGGCAGCAAATACATTTTGTGGAATATTCCAAGGTTCAGTCTCTTTCCTGTATTCTTCAACATTGTTATTAATGACTGGGATAAAGGGGTAGGGGCAATACTCACCTGATTTGCAGATGAAATAAAAGGTGCTGCAATAACTAATAATCCAAAAGACAAAAATATTATTCAAAACAATTTTGATAGGTCAGAGAACTAAGCTGAAAGTATCAGGATGGAACTTAAGAGAGATAAATGCAAGTTATTCCCTTAGGAGACAGAAGTCAATAGCATAAAAGTAGAAAAGACATCCTGGCTTGGATGTCATATAGCCTTCGCATTTGTTCACTGAACCACAGGATTCAGCACACCTTGTGTTGATCTCTCTGAACTTCATGATTGTGTCTGAAGCATTCTTGACATCTCATTCAACATTATCATTTAGTATTCAGAATGGGGATCAAGTACCCAGCTCTCTTTTAGAAGGCCTCCATTCCTACAGCAGCTTGCTCTCTTGGCTTTTATGTTCCACAGACTTGCCTTAATAGCAGAGGACTAAGAATACCAGTTAGGTTATGATATTACCATTTCACTAGTTATAATTGTAATGTTTTCTGTCTTGTTGAATCCAGCAAGAGACCTCTAGGCCGTGCCATTGACTTCTCTCTCGTTGAAAATCTTTGTGGAATAAAGGAGAGGAGATGTCACTTCTTTATCCATTGTTCACCAGCCAATTCTCTTAGAGTGGAGCATCTTAGTTGAGCTTCTACCATCAGTAACATTCTGAAATAGACAAGGTGGGGGGAAAAGAGTCTAGGACACGTTGTGTTCTTCAGAGGCTTTCTTTCTCCATATCATCCATTACTAAGCATGTTTGGAATACCATTATTTTCTGTGGGAGAGGATACATTCATTCCTATCTTATCTGCCAAAAGGACAAGAAAGAATATAGATTTTTTTTTCAAACAGAATAGTTTCAATTGTTTTGTTCCTGTTTATGGTTTTACCAAGCAGGAAATGTATGGTTTATTATATAGCTGAGTCAGCAGCCAAAGTTATATTTCATTGCTCTGTATTGCCATATCTTCTTGACTGGACTGACTCTGAAGGTTAAGGCTTAGAATTGAGAAGCTTCCCTTCAATGAAGGCAGATTGCTGATAAGACTTACAATACATATAACAATGCTGGAGCAACCATATTTTTTGACAATACCCTCTTGCTGCATTTTATGGTCCTATTTATATCTGGACAAAAGGCTTCCAGGCTTTCAAAATGATAAAAGCATACCATTCTCACCAGAAGTTCTCACCAGATGTTAGTATTGCTGTCACACTCAACATAATGCAACCAGAGGTTCAAAGCCTCAAATCAGGGTTGCTTGGAACAACCTGTAAACCTAATAAATAAATGTTCTCAGTGTCAAGTTCCAGCTGAGAAACCCAATGAGACAAAACACCAGAGACATTGCAATCTCTAATATAAACTTTATTAGGCATTAGCAAACCGGTACGATAGAAGGAAAGCTAGCTCTGAGAATATGGCGGGAAGCAGATAATTAAAAGAGTAAAACTTTCCCTCTCTTCCCTGACAGTTCAGGTCACATTGTCCAATTAATTTTTCAGCAATTGTTAGAAGAAACTTCAGTTTGCCAAAACATCTCTTCAGCTCTCAACACTATGGATCCCTAACTCTCCCATCTCCCCCCACCGTAACTGTAGACAAGCTAAAGCACTACGGCGGTCTTGAAGCTACAATTTTGTAGCTTGAAACTCAGCTTATCACTCACAGGTGACTTCACTGATTTTTTTTTATCTGCTGTGGTGGTCTTAAGGATGGAAGGAATTTGGCAAGAACCAGGATATGTGAGGGTGATAACCTTAGAAGATTCAAAAAAAGGCACTGAACTGGTATAGAACTGACAGAGGTGAATCCACAATTCATGATAAATAAGAATTTCTTTCTAAAACACATGAATTAATAGTTGCACTTTATTCTGCATTAATCAAAGCATTCTGATCCATTGTGGGTACCTTAAGAACAACTCATATAAAATAGAAACGTTTCAGACCATGGGCGATAAGGGTGATCCAAAAGCTAGAAACTGTATTCAGTCCATAGAAAATGAAGGAATTGAAAATGTTTAGGTTAAGAAAGAATTCTCAAGGCGTATATGACAGCAGCCTTCAAGCACTTTAAAGTTTGCCCTTCAGAGGAAGGTCAGAACCCCTGGCGTGTCACTTCACAGCGTGAGGAGCAAGATAAATCAGAATATGGTATAATAGTTAAAATATTCAACTGGCTTCAGGGTGACCCATGTTTTAGTCCACTGTCAGCTAGGGAAGTTCACTGGGTGACTTGGAGATATTAATCAAATAACAACAAGTGGAGACTGGAGGGAGTCAGATACATTAGAAGATATTTCTAAATAGTAAGAATAGTTGGATGGCAAAATGAGTTACAAGAGAGGCTCTTCCTCTTTAGATGAAACACCCAGGTAGCCATTTGTCAGGGATTTGTTTTAGATTTATGCACTGAGAGGGGATTCAATTTGATAGTGTCTGAAGTGCTTCCTCCAACTCTGTGATTCTCCTCTATTATGATGGGATTCCCTAGTTTCCTCAGGAAGGGAGAGTTGTATAAAAAGAACAATAACTACTGTTATTCCTTGAAGCATGTGCCTGCTTGCTGGAATTTTATATTTTCAGTCATAATAGTCATTTCTTTATACATCATATTTTTCATAAATAGATTATGCTCAAGCAGTTTACCCAGTAGACAGTTTAAATATAATAAATGAGTATATGACATGTCAGCAATATAGAGTTCAAGTAACAATACCAACAGCAGGATTATCATCAGAAAGTGGGTTCTTTAATTGTTAGAGATTAATAAGGCAGGTTTACGACATGGCAATAAGACATAATATGGTTAGTTGGTTGGTTGGTTCTCTATTAACGCCATATATCAACCCAACTTTGGGGTTAATGATACTGTATTATGTGAAAGTGGATCGTTGTGACTTGTTCAGACATGAACTCAGCCTACGATTCCTTGCCTCATCATAACAGTAAGAGGCAGAAAGATAATAAACACAAGACAGTTCATGTAATAGAAGGCAACTGGCTCCTTTACCAGCATCCTAAATTTTTGTGATGGTAACTTTTGTCCTTCGGATACCAGAACCAGGAAAGATGCAATAGGAAAGTCTTTTTGTAGACCCAAAGATGAGGAAAGAAAGGAAGAAATAGTGAAGTCCTGTGGCATCTATTGATGTGTTTATGCCACACTTAAATGGGTATGGATACGGTTAGTACCGGTATGTCATGAAATGGTGAAACCCAATCAGATGGCCATATCATCCAAGCACACAAAAATAAGTGATTTGCCTGCCTTATTCAAACATCCAAGAAAAGGATTGGGGCATAGAATGGCTGAAAATGCAAGGCTCAGTATTATAAAATGAACTGTTAAAGGCCTTTTGCCCCTAAATAACTGACAACTTTTTTTTTTTAAAAAAAGTGTCCCCATATACTTCATTTAACAGTAGTGCATTCAGTGGCAACTTCCAGGCTTAATTTGTACAATGGACCCTGCATAGGCTTTCTTTGCTGTCACTTGAAAAGTTAATGGTGTCTAGGATGGAATCCAGAATATCTAATATCTAATTGCCTAATAGTGAGCGTAATCAACCAATGGAAGAGCTTCCTTCAGAGGTTGTGGGTGCTCCATCACTGGAGGCTTTCAAAAAGAGACTGGACAATCATTTATCTGAAATGGTATAGGGTCTCCTGCTTAAGCAGGGACTTGGACTAGAAGACCTCTGAGGTTCTTTCCCACTCTATTATTCTATGTTCCATAGGACATCAATTTTAAAATGTCTATATTTGTTTGTGGCTATAAGACCCAAAATTTAATTTAATTTAATTTAATAATATTTCTATACCGCCCTTCTCCCTGAGGACTCAGGGCGGTTCACAGGGCAAGAATAAAATACAAAATTACAAATATTAAAAAGAAATTAAATAATTGCTCGATTTTAAAACAATTGATATATTACAATTATAAAACCCCAAAGATAATATTAAGAATACAAAGATTTAAAAAAAACCCACCAATCCCCCATCAGGCTAGGCCGGCTTGTACAAACAAAAACGTCTTGAGATCGCGACGAAAGGAGTGAAGATCGGGCGCCATCCGGAGCTCTGCCGGTAACTGATTCCATAGTTCCGGAGCGCCCACAGAGAAAGATCTCCCCCTGGGGGCCACCAATCGACATTCTCTGATCGGTGGCACCCTGAGGAGGCCCTCTCTGTGGGAACGCACAGGGCGCAGGGAGCTTGATGTCGGCAGCAGGTGTTCCCTGAGGTACTCCGGCCCCCTGCCATGGAGGGCTTTGAACACCATTACTAGTACCTTGAATCTCACCCGGAAGGCAACTGGTAACCAATGCAGCTCACGGAGCAAAGGTGTAACGTGGGAGTATCGGGAGACTCCCAACACAACTCTCGCGGCTGCATTCTGTACCAGTTGGAGCTTCCGGGTGGTCCTCAAGGGCAGCCCCATGTATGTTCCTGCGATACCTGATAGATCTCCAACAAACTTCCCACCAATCACAAAGATAACTTTTGCTGAAAGAATAATTTAATCTATTTAACTTTAATATATGGTCATTTTATATAAACAAATAATATCTGCCAAAAAGCTGCTTAAGAATCTGAATTCTGCACTGGGGAATGCAGAGAGAGCAATGGTTACTTTTCCTGAGACCTGCAAATAGTTTGTTAATGCCTTTCCAAGGGCATCCTCTACATGTGGAGTTTGATCAGCTCTGTCTCTGCATGAATCTACAATGTTGTTTCAGTTCAGAAAATAAGATTATTTATTTCCATTTTAGCTGTGGATTAAAAGGAAAGACAGGAAATCTATGTTTCCATTCGAATTACTGGAGCTTTATGGAGCTCAAGGAATGTCATTTTTCTACTATTTGGAACTGCTGGCTCATTCTTTCTAGCCCTAAGATCAGTGCTTTTTTTGTAAAAGGAAAAGGTGCCGGAACTCACACATGTCATACAACCTGCCTTGCCTACCCTACAAGGTTCCATCCAAAAAAGGTGCCAGAACTCCGTTCTGAGCGTTCTATGAGGAAAAAAGCCCTGCCTAAGATGCTAAGCAATTTCAGCTTTAAACTGTAATGTCGCTACTATTCGATTATGTCAAATCGAGGAATGGCACGTTGATATAATACTTTGGTAGCTTTGCACTAACACTGATTCTGAATGTTCATGCAAAACAACATGGACTGCTGGTAGAAACTGATTGATTTCTTGAGGGTGGAGTGATGTGGATAATGGTGGATTAATTTGAAAAAGTTTCTGAGGATGAAAATTAAAATAGTGACAATGTGGGAGGAACTTCAGGGCATATATTTTTTCAAGGCATTTTTCTATAAGCCTTTTCTTTTCACTGGAGACAAAGTGGAGATATGATTTATCTGAACACAGATACGCAGACTAAAAGACACAGAGAAATTGCTTGTTGAAGTTTTATGGCAGTTGAGGTGATTTTCTTACTGCTAACAGAATACAGGAGAAATATATTTCTGTAGAGTTTCTTAAACTATATAAGATAATTGGACATTTACCAAATTTTATCTGCTATATAGTTTCAGATTAATACACTATTCGGTTTAAACTGGGCCTTTACATTACAGATTTTCTGAGTTCATTTTCAATGAAATGTTTGTCCAGTGATGGGTTAAATTATAATGTGGCATTGGATTTGTATTGGATTTATTTTTAATGGCACTTTATTGGAGAGGTAATAGGAAAACCAGCTTCAGATGTCTCCTTTAATATTTGCAAATTTGTAATATTTGGGAAAATAGTTGATTTTGAGCCAATATTCCTATAGTAGCATATTTATAATTGTAGACTTCCAAACCTGATTCTTTTACAAAGTAAGCTGTATCTTCATGTATTTTATAGTAAATAATGAAGACTGTTTCAAGAATCTTTGGCTACATTTTTTGATGTACTTTTATTTATATGGGAGTTAGAAGAAAGGGTCAGTAAGATGAGAGACTCAGTCCATATTGCCAAGTTGGGTCCTATGATCAGTAATTTGTCGCTATGTGAATCTAATAAAGATTTAAGCAATATCATTCCAGTCTTTCAATTACCCTGAACTGAATGTTAATAATGGTACAAAAAAGATTGCCTTTTTGTTGACCCAAAACATTTAATTTTGCATTACATGTTCCATAATTAGGAAAACAGTAGCAAGTCCAAATCCAATCAGATTTTGAGGGGCCTTCAAAAACTCAGAAGTGATGAAGCCAGCTTCACTTCAGAAGGGAGGATACCCCATAATGTGGGTGCCAATATACTTGCTAAACTGCAAATTTCCATTAAATAAGGAACAGTAACAAAAATATTTCATCAGTGTAATTCACATAAAGTAATAACATGGTAACCCTTCTCCAGATAGGACAGTAAGTGATAAACAGAGCTGCTTATACTCTTCAAGATATCAACTTAATACCTCTCATATGTAAAAAACATGATTATATTGCCTAATTCCTTTCTAATTAAGTGCAAAGCATCTAAGTTTGCAGGGCACCACTGAATCTTTCTACAACAGGAGGACAAGGAACAAATGGAATATTTACATAGAATAAAATGTTTGCATAGTGTTGGAGTTAAACTGAGAGCAAGAGATTCTCAGGATAGAGTTATCAATTATGTCAACTAATAACAGTAATCCAACTTAAGGTCCAAGATACGTAGGGCAAAAGGCCTCCCCAAAACATGAGAAATATGGGGGAAAGAAACACCAAGATTAACCCTCATGTCTTTGTGTCTAAATAGCAGCTCCCTAATATGCATTAAAGCTGTGATGTTTTGTACATCAAGTTCAATGGAACTTGAGCCTAAAAGAGTGATGTTGTGTAGTGGGTCCGACGCAAGGAAGAGACGCCAGCCGGAGTACGTGTTCAGCTCTTTATTGGAAGGGGGGGTAGCGTACTGGGGAATGAGGGTTACCTGGCCGCCTTAAATACCTGGCCAGGTAAGCGAACAGCCAATGGGGTTGGCCCTAGGTTTCCCGCCGAAAACTGGGTTTCCCACCAAAACCGTTCAGGCCAACGCCCCCTGGTGGCTGTTGCTATGCAGGTGCCTGCATACATAACAAGTGAAGTGTGGGAAAAAAAAGTCTTACTAGGGAATTTTGACCTGTTCACAGCAAAGTCCACTTTGGTTGAGCTGTGCAATGAATGAGGAAGTGTGTTTTAGGGGTGCTGATGATTGTTACTACAGTGTTTTCTCCATTGTTTTTGAAACATACCCATTGTTGAAGGATGATTATTTTTCCGTACAAGACATCTGTGGGAGTAGAGATGATCTAACAAAGGAACTAAAAGCACTCTCCATTATGCATTTTAAATATAAGCAATCCATTTTTCAACAAAGGGGGAGGACACTTTTCTGTATTGTCTTCTTTATAAAAACCCTATTTTGCAATGTATCAACAATAATAAACACCAGCTTACATTGAGGAAACAAACCTTATTTTATCTTCTTTTTCATTTCCTTACACTGATTGAAGGCAGCAGGATATTTAAAACATCCCCAAATTCATTTCATTTAGCAAAAGGCTTATATTTGACAATATAAACAAAAACAGTAATAACAACATGCTTTATTTTTGTGTCCTTGTGCTGAGCCTTTCTATTTTTCACCCTTTTATTTTAGGTTGGTATTGTACTGCATTATTCTACACTCTCTACAATGCTCTGGATTGGAGTGACAGCAAGAAATATTTATAAACAAGTTACAAAAAAGCCTCAAACATCCCAAAACAGTGATCAGCCTTCTTATCCCAAGCAGCCATTGCTCAGGTATGGATGATTATGGACATGTTTTCTTTCAAATTTGCTTTACATATGCATGGCCATTACTACCTCTACTAGTTGGCTTTAACAGTTGGTAAACTACTAGGGATGTCTTCAATTAACTTTAGAGCCATATTGCAGCCAAAGTGAGAAATGAGATTATAGTTTGAAGTTGGCTTAAGGTTGATTGTTTTGACAATGGTAATCGTAATTAACTATGAGAAATTTGAAGATTTTCATGATTATTTGCATCTCATTTGAGAAACACAGGTTATATATAACTTAGCTTAAAGACATTTCTCTGGAACAGGTCCAACTATATAATTATTTGACTATCCTTATTTCTAGTGTTTTTACACCAACGTGAAGAGTAAGCAGTGTTCAGGAATTCAAACAGAGAATAAGGACCATAGCCATTAATTAATTAATTAATTAATCTTCAACATTCCAGTATGATTTCAAGCTAGTATGCCCACTTATGTGAAAGAATGTTATTGTTTTAATTCTATTGTTCACATTGTCTGTACTGGCATTGTTCCTTGTACATCCTTAGCATCCTTGGAGACTGAGCTTCAAAACTTCCTGAGAATAATATTTGCTCCCAAATAATTTGAGGAAGTAAAAACTGTTTTGTAGTCATTTGTACAAACTATGAAGAAAAAGTTCTATATACAGATTGTGACACAATAATTTATAATCATTAATTTCTGTTCTTTAAAATATTTAGTGGGTGTTTATTTTAAGCCCTTTAAGTCCAATGGTTCATTGAATAGAGAATTTTTGAATTTTGTATATTATGATAATGTTTTTTCTGTAAATCAGTGTACTTCATTTAAAAATCATTGTAATGGTTCCTTCTTAGGAATGTGTACTAGTTGAATAATTGTGGCATCATTAATAGTTTCAGAGGTTGGTGGTGTTCTTGCAGACATTTCATTACCAATGCAGCTAACATTATTAGTGCTAGAAGGGAGTGGGGTTGAGCTTGGTTTTCTTGTGGATCTTTCATTATCAAACTAGATAACATTATCAGTCAAACCCTACTTCCTTCTAGCACTGATGATGCTACCTGCTTTGGTAATGAAATGTCTGCAAGAAAACCACCAACCTCAGAAAGCAAGGACCTCACAGTTCAATAATGAGTCATAAATATTCTCTTCAATTAGTGGAATAATTGCCAGGCTTAAATACAATAATCAAGGTGGAAGATTATTTTAGGCATACTGTGTGTTTATGAAAGAGAGGTCACTTTATACATTACTATTGCTGAAGGGACATGAGAATATTTATTAAGGTTCTGAGCAATGAATAATTTTATAATGAGTAGGCTTCTCAAGATATATTATAACTTACTTTATTTTCTTGAAGGAACATCCTTCTTCAAACAAGTTGAATTATAGGAAAGGGCAGGTGAATGTGTTATTTTCAAAGTATCTAATGTTGAGGATATTCTGTATATTTCAGTTACTAGCAACAATAGCACAATGGCTCGTGTGGTTAAGACATTGGGTTGACAAGCAGCAAGACCATGTTTGAGACCCGAGGGCTGCAGTGAGACAGGGTGAGCTCCTGTCATTCGCTTCAGCTCCTGCCAACCTAGCAATTTGAAAGCATGCATTCGCAAGTAGATAGATAGGTACCACTTTGGTAGGCAAATTAACTGGGACATGAAAGGAGCCCCCAACTGGGCATCCACAAGGCAACAATGGTGTCACCGCATAATCCTTTCAACCTGGAAGTGCCTCAGTGCTTCCGACACAAATGCAATGAGAATTATCAGCATAGTCTCAGATTTGAGTATTTATCATTATATTAATCATGTATTAAGACTGCATGCATACAACCATAATCTTGGAAAGAACGACATATCAATTATTTTGAAAATTAGTATTATATATTTGTAGGAGAACTTATTCCTAACAAAATGTACCATAGCATATAAAAACATCTTCTGATTGTTCTCCAGTTTATAATATTAAATATATATCACACATAGCCTTTTCTAAGTTGGCATCTGCATAACTTTTTATTTTTATTTTATTTTTGCTTTCATTAGCTGGTATGGTTATTTTAACATTTGACATACTTTCTTGATAGTTTGCAATAATGTTAATAAAAAACTTCTTCATGAAGTGATTTTTTTAAAAAGTATTAACTGGCAGTTCATGAAAAATAACTTTTATTTTCATCAGTCTGTTGATGAAATGAGCCAGCAGTTGTTTGAAAAGACTATCACAATTCTGTTTCCGCATACATTACATAAGATATCAGAAGGACTATTTTCCAAGTAATTATTTGGATTCATTTTCTACTAGCTAAAATGAACTGCTTAAAAGATTCTTTAGCCTCAGCCTAAGAATTGAAGCTGATTGGCTGATAATGAAAGGCAATAAACCCTAATCACTTATGGTAAAGTCCATTTTAATATGGTTGAGAATAATCAAAGTATTTTAGTAAGGAGAAGGCTAACACTCCAGTATATGGCCAAAATATCATAGGTCAAAAACTTCCTGGGTTGGGAAGTATGTGGTGGAATGGAATTAGATGTTCAAAATGCTGATAATTCTCCAGAATGTTAGAATTCTACTCACATTCAAACCCCCCCCCCTGCCCCCACAATGGACTTCTTTGATCCATCTGGGGAGATGGTTCTGGGCAGATGGGCACAGCTCTTTCTCCCCACTCTTTCCTAAATTTTAGAGACACACTAGCTAAATAAAGCTTGTATGATTCTGTCAATAGGACTGATTTTATTAGACTGTGTTTCTATTTAATATGCTGTTAAAAGATCAAGTGGTTGTTTAGAATGAAACATATAGGTCAGGTAGTTGATCTGATAGTTGATGGGACCGGGAAGAGTTTGCAATTTCTGTGTATTCTGTACGTATTATTGCTGTATATTAAACTATATTTTGATGAAAATTTAGTTATTAAGAAGAGCAAAGCACTGATGCAGGGCGGTTGAGAATATTGTCCCATCACATGGTCAAAAAAAGACTTTTATATCAATGCTGCTATTTTCTATGGCATATTACCCTTTGCCTCTGGCACCCAATACCTTGAGCTGGCCCTTCCTCCCCACTTAGATGAATAGAGATGATTGGGCAATTAGTAGTGATATTAAGTTTATGCATAGTGTAAACTATACTGCAATATCAATACAAAAGCAAAACAGGAAATCTAACTGTGTCCCTTGTTCTAGTACTTCCCATTTGAGCCAAGGAACACTTTAAATTCCAATGTGTATTTTTAGATCAAGTAGAATTGTGTAGAAATTAGCTTAATTCATTAATGAACAATGGGCATTTTTAGCAGCTCTTACACATTTGCAGGCTCACATGTTATTTGAGTAGCAGAAGTTGATATAAGAATCCCAGGATATAATAGCTATTATATTATCAAACATTCTCTATTTTTTTCTGAAAGCTTTATACTACTTGGACTGAATTTAAAATATTTTAAATCATTTTGCTATTCAGCTCAGAAGAAGAATTTGCAATAATAATTTATAGTACTTTACAAGCCAGAATAATGTCATGGTGTGTATCCCTTGAAACATAAATTTCAATTCTGTCACAAAATACATAAAAATTAATTATAGAAAATGTGGGTTTCAAAAATGTGTGTATGGTTTATTGATATGTTTTTATAATACCTCGCCTTATCTTTTATGTCTGACAATATTTGCCAATTCAAAGTCTTGCTACAAGAATATAAAGACGAGCCATGCAAAGCCCAAACAACTTACTTCAAAGTAAATTAGCTTATTCCAGTTGGAGTTGATCTGGGATAGTCCATTCTGAATCAGGTGATAATCAGGGTGACCCCTAAATACTGTGTGATCAGTGGATAATTTTAACAATAGGAAGACAACTGCATCTTGTACAGTGGTATTGTGCATGTGTAATTTTAAAGTAAAGAAATTTTCACCATTCCAAATTTCAGATAGGATTTGATCCCCAGCTCATATCTGTTTAATTCTACTTTGCTCCACTGCCTTAATGTGCAAGGGCAAAGTTAAAATATAGTAAATATTTGTCACAATGTTAAAAATTATAGAGAGGCCCATCTTGGCCTATAATAATTCTGTTTACACTGTGTGAGAGCTAACAGAGCAGTCATTCTGAGAGATGGATTGAAAGACCTGTCAGAAAATCTAACCATTTCTTCACTCCAGGCCCCTGGTAAACTGTGTCCTCAATCGGTTGTATTTTAGAATTATCTGGATTGAATTTCAACTTCATTCAATCCAATACTCTGGGAAACGAAACATCAAGGCGTGGAAGGAATGCAGGAGCAGTTTTAAAAATAATATATATGCTACATAGCCATTGGTAGTCATAGGAGCATTTCAAGTCATAACCTATTCTAGCCTTAGGGCTGAGAAATATAATGAATACAGTAAAGCTACAGAGCTTTGTCTGTTTCTTCAGAAGTTGCTGTTGACTTGAACTTTTAGGATAGGCTACGGGGTCTTTACCTGATGCCCAAAGGAACGGGGATTTAAAAATCGGTAGTGATTTTTTTTGACGTCTTCCCCTTAAGACTGCCTTGGAAACTTTTATATGCTGCATTTCAGTCATCCATTTTCAGCAATACAGGTAGTCTTCCATTTACAACGAGTCACTTAGTGACCATTTGTAGTTATGATGGACCTCCCCAGGGCTATTTACAACACACACACACACACACACACACCCCGCAGTAATGTCATTGCCTTTTCAACTCACAGCAACCAGCCTGCATTTATGGGCATTTGCAGATTTATGACTTTTTTTGCTGGAAACTGGCATTTACTTCCAGTTTCCAAAAACATTGCACACAATGGTTTCGCTTAATGACTGCTGCATCTGCTTAATGACCACAGTGATTTACTTAACAACTGCCACAAAAATATTGCAAAATCAGGGGCAGTCACATGGTGACCCACTTAATGACTAGCATGACTTACAACCGTAATTCCGGGCTCAGTTATGGTTATAAGTTGAAAACTAACTCTCTTACCGGGAATACTGTCAGGACCATTTAGAGCAGGGGTGTCAAACTGCCGACACGCGGGCCGGACGCGTCATCCGGAAGCCGCTCCCACCCCATTACTGGCAAGGACAAAACGTGACGTCGCGCGTTTGACATGTCTGATTTAGAGCATGGGAGTTTAATTCTCTGAGTTAAAACACATTTTTAAAAGGGCCAACTAGGCTTTGTCCTCTTCTTGGAGTTGTGCAAAAGAAGGCTCATACAAATAGTCAACTTACAACTACAATTGACCCCAAAATTTATGTTGCTCAGTGAGACATTTGTTAAGTGAGTTTAGCCCTGTTTTATGACTTTTCTTGCCACAGTTGTTAAGTGAATCATTGCAGTTGTTAAGTTAATAACACGGTTGTTAAGTGAATCTGGCTTTCCCATTGACTTTGCTTGTCAGAAGGTGGCAAAAGGGGATCACGTGGCCCCCGGACCCTGCAACTGTCATAAATATGACCCATCTGAATTTTGATCACATGACCAAGATCATAAGTGTGAAAAATGGTCATAAGCCACTTTTTTCAGTGCCATTGTAACTTTGAATGGTCACTAAATGAACTGTTGTAAGTCAAGGACTACCTATACTCCCTTTCTTATTACTAAACTCTGCCCATGACAAGTACATATTACCTCTGCCTACTGTATTACTGTGTTTTATAGAAGTTAATCTGGCAATACCAATTAACTGTTCTTGGAGAGGGAACATTTAAGAAACATTATTTAACTAATTTAAAGTACTGCTATAGCTGCTGTTCAAGGAGAGCAGCTTCCAAGCAGATAACAGAATCATAAAATTTGCAACAAAAAAATGGATGAATGAGAGAACAATCTGGCTGTAGTAACATATTCGGCAGTGAAAAGCGTGCAGTTTAATTGTGTTTTAAAAATCTGTCTATAAGAAGATGTTTTAAGTTACTTGCTGGATATTTCCTGTTTTTACTACCTATTTCTATTACAACATAGCGAGATTTTGAGAAGTACCAATTCACTGAAGATATGTGAGTCAATCTTCCTGCCAGGTTAACCGTTATACTAAATTTAATTAAATGATATCACCCAACACAGATGTACAAATTGCCACAAAATATTTTTTTCACACCCTTCAGAAGTGTGATATCCCAGTAAAAGCTAATTATTTTATAGTCGTATGGATTGTGATTTTTTTTTCTATCAAAACTTTTTTCTCCAAATTAGGGTTCAGCCCTTTGACATTACAGGACTAGGTGCTACTTGCAAATAAATATATTTGAGGTATCAGAGCATGATAAAATATACTTTTTTGTTGTACTGAATATTTGCATGAGTTCTCAAGCTTGGGCTGAGAATCCTGCTAGGTCAGGGGTAGGCAACCTCGGCTCTTTTATGACTCGTGGACTTCAACTCCCAGAATTCCTGAGCCAGCCATGCTGAGGGGAAAGGGAGAGGTTTCCAAGCTGAGCCAAGCTGGCTCAGGAATTCTGGAAGTCCACGAGTCATAAAAGAGCCAAGGTTGCCTACCCCTGTGGTAGGTAAACGTTTTTAAGACTCCATTTTCTAAACAATCTCCACGTTATTACTATGTTAAAAAAAGATCATGGGCACTGAGAGCACATAAAATCATTAGAAAAAAACATATTTACTCATCCATATTATCCTTCATGATACCTTTACACTGTAATGCTGGATTTACTGTAGCTTTCCTATTGTCCTTTGATGACTTTTATTATGCAACAACCTTCTAACAATGTGCCTGCAGGGTTTTGAGGAACTGTGAGCCTAGTGTGAATTGGCAGCCAGTCTTCCAGGTATCTTACTGGAAAGAATTAGAAAAATAGAGGCACGTGTACCATTTGTTCTCTTGGAACATTTTAAATCAAGAATTCTGTATAAATAAAGAATGCATCATCAACCGTAGCATTTCCATAGCTGAGTTTTACTGTTTCTTATTTGTTACAAATTAAAATACATTTGCAATTCCATGTTAGCTATTTAATATATTAATACCGTAATCCTAAAGACCATATTATGCTTCACTAGACCGTAAGACAATGTTTGTCAACTTTGGCAACTTTAAAACGTATGGATGTCAGTCCCCAAAATTGCCCAGCCACCATTGTTGGGTGGGGATTTCTGGGAGTTAAATTTGCAAGGCTGAGAAACACTAGTGTTCAGTCCACTGTGCATCTTTTTCTTTCACCACCTTAATAAATATGCTTGTTGAAACAAATCCCATTTATTCCATAAAAACTGGTATGCTACAAACTATTGATTAATCATTGTACTTATTACTTATTGACTGTAGAAAGTAGGTCCTTTTATTTCCAAAATCTACCTATCTGTTGAAAACTGCTGGGAGTTCTAATTTGTATGCTACAGGAAAGTGTGAGCACAGCTTTCAATGAATGTGAAATCTGTACATACCTCTGACCCAAAGCTAGAAAGGAAAATGCAAGTGAGTCATAGCTACTGGGAGTAATCTTCTTGTTTATATATTTTTTTTTCAGAATAATAGTTTAATACAGTTGATCAGAGGATAAAACCGAAACCACATTCTATAACTTTGAGATACACGGTTAAAAAGGAAATACTATGTACTTCCTATCTCCTCTGTTTAGTAATTTGTTTTTTTTTGTGAAGGGCAGTGATCTCATAAAAAAATGAATTAAACAGACATCATCTTCCTGTTACATCTTCATTTTATTATTATCAGAATTGGGGGGGTGAAAATCCTTATTTTTTAAAAAAAAAATCCACAAAACAAAAGCAGGGCGTGTAATGGGAGTGGGGAAGATAATGACCAAAAAGAAATTTAGCCACTGCAGATAATAAACAGTCTGCTCTTTCTCTCAGCCAGGGCTTTTTTTTCTCACAGAACGCTCAGAACGGAGTTCCGGCACCTTTTTTGGATGGAACCTTGTAGGGTAGGGCAAGGCATTGTCATGAGTTGTATTGTGTGAGTTCCGGCACCTTTTTCTTTTACAAAAAAAGCACTGCTCTCAGCTATTTCCTTCAGTCTAAGAAAGGGCTGCCAACATAGGGGCAGCTTCTTGATAAGCTTCCTCTAGACCTTTTCCTCTAATTTTTCCAAAACAATCACTTTGAACTCTGTTATAGAGTGTCCTAGGTGGTTGGAAAGTTCTGATGCTCCTTGGTCCTTGTTTTGATTTTTTTTTCTCACCATAGACTAATATGACTCTCCTACAGTAGCAATAGCAATATCACAATACCACTTCATAGTGCTTAACATCCTTCTCTAAGTGATTTACAGAGTCAGCATATTTCCCCAACAATCTAGGTCAGGGGTCAGCAACCTGAAACAGTGAAAGAGCCACTCGGAACCGGTTCCCTCACAAAAGGAAAAACTGGGAGCCGCAAAAAAATGTGTGCGCATGCGTGTACATGCGCACATGCGCAGAACAGGGTTTGACTGAAGAGTGGAGCCAAGGCGAGATAGGCACCTACCCTGCATATTTGAATTGATTGGTTGAACTTTTTTAGTCCCACTTTTTTTTTTTTGGACTACACATAGCAGAGGACTGGGAGCCGCAGTAGATAGCTGAAAGAGCCACATGCGGCTCCGGAGCCGCGGGTTGCAGACCTGTGATCTGGGTCCTCATTTTACCAACCTTGGAAAGATGGAAGGCCGAGTCAACCTTAAGCCAGTCAGGATTGAACTCCTGGCAGTGAGCTAAGAGTTAACCTGCAATACTGCGTTCTAACCATTGTGCCAGCACAGCTCTTTTAATAGCCTTGAGAAGGATAGACTGAATGGTGATATGCAGTGGTGGGATTCAAATATGTGAACAACCAGTTCTCTGTGTGGATGCCGCTTCCGGAAGTCCATTCTGAGCCTGGGCAACAAGAAATTAGCTACCGGTTCTGCCGAACTGGTATGAACCGGCTGAATCCCACCATTGGTGATATGGTAGCTCTCTTCAAGAACCTGAAGACCATTACATGGAGAAGGACAATATTTATTCTTTACCACCACATAGTACATGATAGAAATAATAGTTGTAAGCAGTGGTGGGATTCAAATATGTGAACAACCAGTATTCTGTGTGGATGCCGCTTCCAGAAGTCCATTCTGTGCCTGGGCAACAAAAAATTAGCTACCGGTTCTGCCGAAGTGGTGCGAACCGGCTGAAACCCTCCACTGGTTGTAAGTTACAGGGAAGGTAGATTTCATATACAATAAATGTTTCTAACTATAAAAGTAGTTTGATAGTGAAGTCAGTATACAGATGGGTTTTCCTTCTCTGGTTAGGTTTAGGCAAAAGCTAAAAAAAATAATCCATTGGGATACTTTTGTCTGGATTCCTGAATTGAACAGGGGGTCAGACGTGATGACATAAATCACCTCTTCTAACTCTTTGAATCTATCTATGAACCTCAGTTTTTAAAAGATTTCCCAAAACAAGCATCCCCCACCCCCCGGCCCGTGGCCCACTACTGGGCCGCGGCCTGTTCAAAACTGGGCTGCAGGAGAAATGGAAAAGTGTGTATGCATCAACTCTACTCACACAAGCAGAGGGCATTTGTGTTCACACGTGAAGCTCCATTGGAGCGCCCTCCGCTCAAGCACTCTGCTCAAGCACCCACCACTCGCACAAATGGAGCTGTGCGCACAAGCGTGTGCCTGCCACTCACAGGCCTTTCCCCCCCCCCTGGGCTGGGCTTCCAGCTGGAAAGTTGGGGGCCACTGCAGTAAAAGTCTCTCTGATCTCCTTCCCCTCTCTTTCTTCTTCCTTCCTTTTCTTCCTTCCTTCCTTCTTTCCTTTAGCCACCCATCTCAATCAATGACTGGCTGGCTTTAGCACATACAGTATGGCAGACACTCTACATTTGTTTTACATCACTGCCTTGTCTTTGTGGTTTTTATTTCCTGCCTAATCAAGATTTTTTACATATGAGTCAAAGGATATGAGATTTCAACTGGTTGAGTTGATATATTTTCTATTTTCAAGTTGCACTGTCAAAAGGGGGAGCAGCGACTTCACTCACCTAAAATAATTTAGTGCTTTTAAAGTGATTATTTCTAGTTCAAAAGTTCCTGTAACCTTTCCTGTCAGCATGATTCAGCTTCCAATAGAGAACAATTCAGGCTTGTACTACCAATTCATGAGAGTTTTGACAATTTCTAGCTGTCTATGGCCTGAATAAAGTCATTAGAAGATCTTTTATGAATCATAGGATGTGCTCATCAGAATGATGAGTAATACAAAATCACAATTACAAAGATGCTGGTTACCTAAAGGATGGCCTTGAATGTATACTGTAGTGCAGAAGTTTGGAATAAAGCTGTCAGCTTTATTTACTAGCTAATAAAATGAATGACAAAGACTTCAACTTAAGGTTCAAGGTTTCCCAGTCCTGCAATTCATTTGTTTTTAAGGCAGCCTTGGCCTTCAGGGCTCTTTGTAGCCTTCAAACGCCTTAGATATGCCCACTCCAAGCCAGCCTTTCCTCAAATTGCCATAGTATAATTTTAATGCATCAAGAAAGTGGGGAGGAGAGAATGATATAAGGAACAAGTGCATTAATCTTGTTAAGTTAATGTAAATATACTTTTTTTTACATTTAATTGCTTTTTCAGGCTCCACCTATGTTGACCTAACATTTTTAAAGCATCTCCAGTCATGAATGCAGCATTTCTGAATATTGCTAATGCTGCTTCAAGAGAAATAGCACCCATCTGGCAAGCATTGCCCAAAAGACAAATGCAAAATATGCAGCAGCGTGTCTTAGGTTTCACTTATGAGAATGGCTTTTGGTTCATGCTGCAACCTCGTGAAAATATATTTCAAACAAAAATTTGAAACCTCTTTAAAGCCTTGGGTTGGAGTTAGCAGTGCTCCTTCAATCCTGATGTTTGGTTACACTTTTGTGCAGACTCGTTTCTGCCAAAGCCAAGTAGCTAGCCAGACCTATCAGTCTATTTTGAGGGTAAAATTTGTGGCACTAAGGCAAAATAACTTGATGCCCCAAATTGAATGCAGCTGCTCTCCAGATGCTAAAATGAGACAAACTAGCATTGACAGATATGCACCATCAGAATCATACTAATCTAGAGAACAGGAACGTCGTAGCTACAGTATATGTCTATATGATAACAGAAATTGTATAAACTGGATTTAATTTTAATTACATTTAAATAATGAAAGCCTCCTCTTTTGACATGATTTCTCCCATTTCTTTTGGCAATGCAGCCAGCGTCATTCCAGGTTAGCCCAGCTCCCTGAAAATTGCCAATCCCAGTTTTAAACATACTAAACTATATTAAGTAAGTTAACCCTTCATTTTCCTTGGCTTTATAAACCCTGTGCTTATAACCCCAGTTGGTTTCATCTATGTGGTTCTTAAACCAACATTCTTCAGCATTCTGAAGATCTCTCAAACAGGTCAAAATGTTACCAAGTTTGTTAACATTATGACAAAAACACCCTGATTTGGTTGCTTTCAAAACAAAAGTATTCAGGTGCTATAGAGTGTAAATAAATACTATGCCAGCTGTTACCTAAATGGCAAAGAGGATTTGGGGAATTGTGCAGGATATGAAGATTAAAATGATTAACAGTTTTGGTATGCTTTCTCAAGAGACTCCTCCATTTTGAATGACAGCTGATTTTGTAACCGTTCATCCTATATTTCTTGAGAGGGCTGTGTCAGAAAAAGCTTCCTGGTTTGGGTGCACATATGTACATAATCTGAAGAAGTGCAGGATTTTAGATTTCCATGGAGGGAAAAGAGTGTATTGTAGCATTACTAAAATGCATTTGTCCAAGCAAAACATTCAAGGCACAGAAGTCATGATAATTGCAAAATATTCTATTTGGTTAGACCAGTGTTTCTAAAACGTTTTGCTATAAGCAGTCCTTCCCACCTTTAAAAATTATGGAGAACCCCAGAAGTCCATTTGTTTTGTGTGGGAGTTATATTTATTGACAGTCTTCATTTAGCAACTTGTCCACTATTATGATGGTAGTGAAAAAATAACTTTGCAACCAAGCCTGGTATTTACAACTTACAACAATTCACAACTTCTGCAGATGTGTAAAGCAAAGGAAAGCTGAAGTAAAAGTATAAAAATCATGGTATTTCACTTAATGACTGCTTCATTTAATGGCTGAGTTACCGATTCCTATTGTGGCAATTACAGCAAGCATTACCTATATTTACCATATTAAAATTTAAAATTGATGCATTTACTGTAACGTAATAGGATTAACCCACCACCATCAGAATACCAGAAAGGCACACCCAGACTCAGGTCAGAATATGTGACACAGGAAATAGAAAGGCTCAAACACGAACAGGAAGCAACCTCAAGAGCCCCAGAAGGTATAAAAATCCACTCCCCACATGTGCTCAGCCTCTTTCTTCCAGACCCATCTTTCTGTCTGGCTCTCCTCTTCCAATAAACTGCAGCCTTCTTTCTAAAGCAGTTGCCATGTTTTTTATTCCTGGCTTGGACGAATCATGATGAAGACTTTTCCTTCAACACTACCACTTCTCATGATTGTTTGATGGGCTTTTAATGCGGTATTATTTTTCAGCACAGCCTGGCAAATAATTTTAATTGCAGACACTTGAGAGGTCTTGGGGGGGGGGAACCCAGGAGTTCTAGGAAATTCATGGGGCTTACAAGGAATTCTATTCTTCCTTCAACATGAAGCAATTTGTGTAGGGTTCAGATGAACAGAAAGAGGGCACATGAACCGAAACAGGAAATGACAATTTATCTGTTGTCATTTTGCAGATAAAATTCATCCTCTCCAATTTCTTTTTTTCATTCATGGCAGGAAGGTTAACGTGGATACACAATAGAAAACTGATGTGCTGCTTTTTTATAATTATTCTCCTTTCACTTAAATATTCAGTTGACTGATTTGATTTAGATATGAAAATAGAGACAGAATCACATATTTCTCTAATCAGTGCAGCTTATGCCTTGATAAGATTTTTATGTTGAAATCAAGGGTATCTGCAGGGTATGGTCGAATAAGTGAAGGTGGGGGCCACTTTGTTATTTAATCTGATAATACTAAAAAAACAACCAGAATCAATTAAAAATAATTTTAAAAATATGAAGGCCACAGTGGTGCCATCTCTCTCTCTCTCTCAATACCCCATCTTTCTCTCTCTCTCTCTCTCTCTCTCACACACACACACACACACACAAGCAGAGAGTCAAATCTTCAAAGGTCAAGATGCTGATAGCCAATATCTTGATTTTGACTTTTTCAACCATCTCCTGCAGTCACTCCAGGTTGCAACATAGGCAGTATTTTTTTTTAAAGTTAGAAAATGCATCATGTTTAAGTTAACAGTAAACTATTACAAGAACGGAGTATCTGTGGAATCAGGCAATTCAGCATTAAGGCCAAAACAGGTATATTTTGAACCACTCTATGACAGGTTGCTGTGCTTCACTGTTACTTTTACTGATTGAGCCAGCTGGCATGTTTAAGGAAATGAGTTTCTGTGTAATTGTATATTGTTTCTTTCATATATAATAACCCATTTTATAATGTAAATGGGAGATTTCATAGAATTACCTTACATTTCTTAAGCACATAATGCATATGATAGCACTATCAGCCAAGATTTAAATAGATTTTGCATTTGAATGAGGATTGTTGTTAAAAAAAATCTCTTTTTTGTTTAAAGCTCTACTTCTGTGACCATTTCTTTCCTATAAGCAAACAAAATCTCCTATAGAGAAAAGCAAGTGACTCAATTGCAGTTGTCATGCAAAATAAAAATGCATTTAGAGCTCAACACATCTGGGCTATTCAGAAAGAGAGTAAGTAACAAGTACCTTTAAATGAAAGCTTGATGTTGTAGAAAAGGGAAATCTTAGAAATGATTGTGTAAATGCAAAAGGTGGGTTTAATTATTACCTTTCTATGAAAGAGAACAAACCCATAGAGGGCTAGGGAAATGAGACGGAGAAGTTCGTTAGAGAAGCTTTCAGTTCTGTGTCAGCAGAATTCTAGTTCTTCAAGCTTCAGTACTTTCAATCCCTTTTATGCAAATCACAGTACACTCAAAACTAACTTTCCAGCAAGGTTTATTTTCAGATTTAAATAATGCCAGTAATGGAACCCAAGTGGAAGAATCACTGGATACCCATTTGCTCCCTAAAATGTGACTCAGTTTTCTTGCTGGTAATCTGGAAGCATCCTACAACAAAATAGGGAGTTGGCTTTAGCTTTGGCAGAACTAGAGCTTAAAATTTTCTGCATCTCATTTTTGGAGTTGACATTATATTGGCCACTTTTGAGTCTACTGATATAAATAAATAAATAAAGCAGTGCACTTACAGTTGCATTTCTAAGGAACTTCTATATTGTTATTAACTGGTGATATTCACACTGGCCATATAAAAACACAGAAACATAAGAAACCTGACAGCTGTCAAACCTTCAAATGCTCTGACATCAGCCATGTTTCTTCATTTTTTGGTTGCCACAGCAATGGTAAGAGGGAGATGCATTCTTATAGTTTAGTCAAAACAATGACGTTCTTGTGGGAACCAAGGTCAAGCAGCCTTAATATTTGGCAGGCTGGATCTACCGTTAGGAAGCCCGCCAAAGATGTTAATTGGGAATTGTGATTTATGACACACTAAGGGGTGGGGAGTTCAGCTTTTACTTTGTAACCTTTTGGAGGGGTAACTTTCAGTTTTGGTTTCATCTTTGTTCATGCTGATATTATGTAGCCATTAAAAGTGTTCTTTGAGGAAAGCAATTGCCTCAGAGTTCTTATTTCTACTGGCCTCATCTATTGGAACCATGACAACAGCAGCAAAAGACCTAGTGGTCCATCAAGTCTACACTTTGAGTTTTCTTTTTAATGTATGTATTTATTATTTTTAATTGTTATTTTTATTTTATTTTTATTTTTATTTTTGTCGGATGATGGACAAAAATCAACACCCCAAGCATGTTTAAACTCAGTTATTGATGATCCAAGCCTATCATTTAAGCCAGGGTTTCTCAAACTTGACAACTTGAAGACATGGGGACTTCAACACCCTTAATTCCCCAGCCAGCCATAATAGTTCAAATTACCAAGGTTGGAAAACCCTGATTTAAGCAGGTAGTCCTTGACTTAAAACAATTTATTTAGTGACTGTCCAAAGTTATAACAGCTCTGAAAAAAGTGACAACCAGCAACTTTAAACCAAATTCTATTGTTTCTAAAGTTTTTTTAGACTTATCCTTACTGTTAACAGCACAATGAGTATAAACTTTGCATGGTAAATAGAAAATTGCCTGTTTGAATCTGAGGGAGAGGTACGATTATTTTTCACCTGTGCTTTTGTTGAACTTCCAATGGTGCTTCATTTTATTACCTATCCAAATATCTGAGATAATTTCACTCCCAGTTCCCAACAGCCCATAAATTAAAACCTTGTGAACAGAAAACTGATGAATATTAGATTTTGAAAGCTTTTGATAAAATTAGTTGGTCTTAACCATTTTCATTATTAAAGTGTATTAATTTGGGAGGCAACTTTAACAGAATTTATAACCTTCATTGCCATTCAAAAGCTAGTTTAAATTAAATGGACCCTTGGCTAAGTAGATTAGTGAGCATCCTGAAATTAAAAGCATGCCATTTTTAAAAAATCGTATGAAAATTAATTTGTTTGCCAATGATGTGGTTCTAATTATTTCAAATCCTAAACAGCCCATTTGCAAATTAATGAATCTTGTTAAGAATGTTGGCAATTTGACAGGCCTGTACATGATTCTCATGAAATTTTTAAAAATATGATATAATACAAAGAATTATAAATAGAAAAAAATATGTACAGATATCAAGCATAAAAGTTAGGGAACAAAATAGCTCTGTTAAGCCAACCTAAGAATCTGAGGAAATCGTACTCTTTAAATGATGTGCCATTTATTGGGAATATTGCTTATTAAAGTCTTAGTTCAGGGAAATCTTTAAAGGTTTTCTCAGGTAGTCCTAGGTTAATGCCCGCTCATTCCATGACAATTCAAAGTCATAATGATGATGTTTACAACTGGTCTTCAAAATTCTGGCCGTCCCAGGACCCCCATGGTCATGTGATTGCAATCTGGGTCCTTGACAACCAGCTCCGCTAAGGATGGTTGCAGCATCCATGGTTATGTGATTGGCATTTGCAACCTTCCCTGCAAGCTTTCCAACCAGCAGTCAAATGGGAGGCTGGAAGAAAAGGTTGCAAGTCGTTTGGGTAAGCTCTCCAATCCTGTAGTAGCCATGCCCATCCCCATTGTACTTGCACCTTGCTGGCCCCTCGCACACTCTGAAGCACCCACCCCAAGCTCCACCATGCTTGCATTAAGGCGACCCCTTTCACACCCTTCCATACTTGCAGCAACCATCCCAAACCCCACTTTGGAATAGTTGGTATGACATCTGGATATGGGTGGTATTGTCCCAACTCTTTGCTGTAGTCAGGTAATGTAGTAATTACTTTTGCTCTAGTGAGGTAATGTTGCCTCTTGAGATTTCTGTAGGGCTGGACCTGTTGGTCCCAGACACCTCATGGATCTGAATACCTTTCAGTAGGCCCTTGGGGATTTTCATGACAATCCAGCAGCTAAATCCATTGAAAGCCTAGTTTACTCTTGTTATAACGAGAGGGGCAGAACCTTGATAAAATTGTACTCAAGTGGCCCCTCTCTTTTGCCAATTCCAGAAGAGAAATTTGTTTGCCAAAAGCTTGCAGAGAAAAGCAATGGAAGCAACATCTAGAAAAACTGTGAAGTAGGTCAAAAAGTGAGTCTGAGGACATTTGCACTTACGGGTTGGATGGTTAGTTCATAATTAGGAAAGAGTCAACATCAAGAGCTTGTCCCTTGTTGCCGTGATCACATTTCACTGATACAGTCACTAGATTTGCTTAAGTGTTGACTTCATGAGGGCAGAGTCCAGGATGATAACTAGAACATTGTCTTGCTTGCTTATTTGTGAATGCCTGAAGTCTGTGACTTCTGATGAAGTGGATAGGTGCTCTCTAAGATGTTCTCTTCTACCAGTGGGCTGGATCTCTCCCCCTCTTAGATCCTTCAGACTGCTAAGGGAAAGTAATTTCCTGGACCAGGGTCACTGTTATTGCTTTGCTATCAGAAGAGATGCAACCAGGTGGAAAGAAATGTAGAAATAACTTTGGTGAAGGAAAAGTATAAGACCGAAAGGGAGAAATATGACAACTGAGCCATATTGAAAAAGTGGAAAGTGTGAGAAAGAAGCCAAACCCTGGCTCAATTCTGTTTAATATAAAATGGGGCAGCGAAAAATGGTGGCAAACTTTCAAAATTATGTCAATGTGTCCCACAATGATAAAGTAGCATTCTTTTGTTATCTGTTTTCTAACGTGATCTCTCTTGAAAGGCTGATATCAGAGGACCTCAAGGAAACTCTGGTGCATCTCCTCCTTAAGCCCACCCTAGATCTGGAAGCATTGGACAACTATCACTTAGTCTCTAACTTATGAAGTTGCTCAAACAAGTCATCCAGGGTTTGGAAGTTTTTTCTTTATTTGCTAATGCTATGATTCTTTTAGAAGGCATATAACTGGGGTGTCAAACTGGCGGCCCACAGGCCGGATGCGTCACACGCAGGCCATGCCCACCCCAGCTCCACAAAGGCAAAAAAATCATGTTAGGTCACAATAGGCCATGTGACAACGATTGAGTTTGACACCTGTGGCATATAAGAATCAACATGGCGGTCCAGTGCAAATTATAACTAAAAGATCAGCATTTAAGGAGTAGAACCTATTATTTACTCACTTTCTTTTCTTTCCATTTTATTTAGGGAATGGCATTGACCTACAGGCATCTATTTCAATGTCTGGTTTTCACTAGAGTTCCTAGGTCACAGGTCTGCAACCCGCGGCTCCGGAGCCGCATGCGGCTCTTTCAGCCATCTCCTGTGGCTCCCAGTCCTCTGCCATGTGCAGTCCAAAAAAAAAAAGTGGGACTAAAAAAGTTCAACCAATCAATTCAAATATGCAGGGTAGGTGTATATCTCGCCTTGGCTCCACTCTTCAGTCAAACCCTGTTCTGCACATGCACACACATTTTTTTGCGGCTCCCAGTTTTTCCTTTTGTGAGGGAACCGGTTCCGAGTGGCTCTTTCACTGTTTCAGGTTGCTGACCCCTGACCTAGGTTAATGGCACTTTTTTCCTCTCTGAAAGCCAAATGATTATTGACGTTCTCAATGTGTGCCTAATGCCTGACAATGACATTGATCTGCTGCTGTCGCAATTGAATTCTAGATAACGGCCTTGACCTGATGTTGTAGTTAAATCCCTGAAGGAAAGAGATACCATTTACTTACATTAAAACTCCCAGCCAGTTTGGGAATTAACATTTCAAATGTTACTGGACATCTTCTGATTCTAGGGGAGAGACGATTGTGCAGAAGAGTATCTACTGTGTGACAAGCTTTGGATCACCAGATAACTTATTTTTCAGAAATAATGTACAGGGTTCTGAGTCAGGCCCTCTACTTTTGATCTGGGTTTCATTAAGCAACGAACATGAGAACATGACTTTAGAGAGAGTTGTAATGCAGCTATGTTGCTGTTTTGCTCACTAACGAGGAAAGTAATTCTTGACCGTAATGTCTAAAGTTAACTTATTTCTAAATAAAACATTACTAACTTCATTCTTCAATGAGCCCTAGAAAGCAAGGAGCCTGAGGCCAGGGATTTACCATATATAAGTCTTATGAATATTTTTAGAAGCTTAAAACTGAGTTATTAAGTGAAAGTATTAAGTTACTGACATTAATTCATGTTGTTAATTCCTGATTGCCATTTTTTAAATGTGGCAAACTAGAACAATAGTAGAAAAAGAAACCCTAGGCATAATATTTCTCAAATTCAATAAATTTACACTTATCAATCAGCCTTGGTGGAGCAGTGGGCTAATGCCTCCTTAAGTAACACCAGCTGCCTGCAATTAGTGCAGGTTTGAGTCCCACCAGGCTCAAGGTTGACTCAGCCTTCCATCCTTCCGAGGTAGGTAAAATGAGGACCCAGATTGTTGGGGGCAATTAAGCTGACTTTGTAATAATGCCGCTTGGGGTGGGTGTGAAAGCCCTAATAAGCAGGCATATACATAGAATGAAGGCTACTGCTAAGCTTGTAAGCCGCCCTGAGTCTTCGGAGAAGGGTGGGATATAAATGGAATTAAAATAAATAAAATAAAATAAATAAATCAAGAAGTTCTGCAAATGTGTGTATGTATGTACATTCGTACACACGCACACTATCTCTGGGTGTGTTCTTAGGGAATGTGTAGATAGGTTGGCTTGTCTTCTTACAGATATTTTCAGTCTTTCACTGCAGCAAGCAGTGGTCCCATCATGTTTTAAGACAACCATTATATTGCCAGTGCCAAAAAAATCTGCAGTAATGGGTCTCAATGACTACTATCCAGTTGCACTTACATCCATCATTAAGAAATGTTTTGAGAGGCTGGTAAAGGACTGCATTTTATCCACCCTCCCTCCAGCATTTGACTCACTTTAGTTTGCTTACCGTCCAGATTGCTCTACAGAGGATCCTATTTCTTCTGTTCTCCATCTGAGCTCGACGCACTCAGAGGAAAGAAACACTGATGTGTGAATGCTGTTTATTGACTTCAGTTTGGCATTTAACGCAATCTTTCCTCAGCATCAAGTACACAAACTGGCCTTTTAGGCTTCCATATTCCTTTGTGCAACTAGGGCTACCAGATCTGGAATATAAAACTCTAGAAAATCACCATGCAGTAGCAAAAAGTTGTGCATCAATTAATTTTTTAACTGCCAACTAATGAACATCAAGATTTTTTGGAAGTCCTAATCTGATAATCCTAGTTCCTGTCCTGACAACTAAATGAAATATCCTGACAACTGCTGAATATCCTCTTGATGTCATGTTGTTCTACATTTAGTGAGAATCATTATTGAATCATAGAATACTAAAGGAGCGTTGTTCCTCCTCAGCAGGATAAATTTACCATCAAGGATGTGCAAATAATGTACAGAGTTGAGTTGAGTGAATTGATATGCAAATATTTGCATGGCTAGCTCCAACTTTGAAAGTGGTTCACTATAAAAAACCCTATTGCCTTATTAAAATCTACAAGTTAAGTTTTGGGTTTTTGGGGGTGGGGGGGCAACATCTAAAAAGGGTCACTGAAAATAGCCATCATGCAAAAAGGAGATACTGGAAATGGCATCCTTTTGACAAAAGGTATGCTTTTTATTTTTCTACATAAAATGTAATTACTGAGAATATTATCCTGCAGTAGGAGTTTTTTTAAAAAGGCTTTTCCATTTAAAAAAAATATTTATGTAATGGTTAAGGTTCTGTGTACAACAATTTATGTTATCAATGCAAAATTCAGCTTGATAATTGAGCTATCTGAGCTGTAAGATAATTGCATACCTTATTGTAAATTCTTGTTCTCCTGCACTAGACAGATAATACCTTGCATTGTTGGCTGTAATACTATGTGCATGATGGCTGAGAGATTCTTCTTGACATAAACCTCTCCCAAATATACTTTCTGGATACACATAAAGTAGAGACCCCTTACAGGTTGTTAATGAAAATCCTTTATTCTGTACATCTGTCTGACAATATAGAACTCAGCAATTGATGTCAGCAATGTTAACTTACAAATACATTTGCTTTTAATACTTTTTATTATTTATCTTAAGCAATTTCATATTTTTCTACTCAGCAGAAAAACTCTTGAGTAGTTTCATTAATTCTTCAAGTAAAAAATATTTTTTTCTGAAAGAACTTGAAATACCAGTTTTAATGAACCTTTCCTATGTTGATTTCTTAGGCAAATTTCCTGATGGTAAAGAGAAACTGAAAAATATCTCACCATCTTTTCAAGAAAACACATGTCTTTATATAGATTTGTGTGCTTTTTAAAATCATAGCCTTATTAGGCTGCCCAGATGCAGTTTTCAATGTAAATGTAGTATTGAATAAGATCATTAATGGTCACAGCTTATTGACACAAGCAATGCTGTATACGGCTTACTGTTTGCTAATACTAGAATTCAGACATTCTGTTTAAAATATGGAATTAGCAAAATTATTCTATTTTAATGCAGTAATCCTCAACCTGTGACCACAAGGAGGGTCAGAATTTCCATCGCTAAATAAGGCAGTCATAAAGCACAGTGTCACATAACCACTTTGATTAATGATGGCAATTCTGGCAATTCCAGTTGCCATCATAACTCCAGACGTGTGAGTCATCTGTCGAGAAAGCAGAGGAAATCCCAGGTAAGAAGAAAGGGCAGGCCAGGTATGCTTGATCAGCAGCAGAAGACAACAAAGGTTAGCTAGGATGTCACAGGCTGCAAAAGGACCTAAGTGGAGGGATAAGTTTGGGCGGAATTGAAGTGCCCCTTCATTGTATGTGCAGGCAAGGTGCCAAGTGCCCAAATTTTGATGATGTTACCCTAGGGGTGCTGCAGTGGCTATAACTTTGGGGACTGGTCATATATCCTTTTGTTCAGTGCGCACATAACTTCAAACAGTTACTGGAAGAATGGTTTTAAGTTGAGGACTACCTGTTCTTGTTACTATGTCCAATTTGAAAATATTTCATTGGAAGAGGAGTACCCAGGGAGAGGTACTCGCTGCTTATCATAAAAGGTTCTTTGAGGTTTATGCGCTTTTCTTCAATACTTTTCATCTGTATCATTTCTGAAATAAGATTTTAATAAATGTTTATTCTCTTCTGAATGATTATAAGCGATACAGTGTTTCAAGTTATTATGCATTCCCCAAACATAGGTTCTTTCCTTCCAAACATTCAAAAACACTATTTATCATCTATCTATCTATTTATCTATCATCTATCTACAGTATCTATCATCTATCTATCTATCTATCTATCTATCTATCTATCTATCTACAGTATCTATCTATTTATCTATCATCTATCTATCTACAGTATCTATCTATCTATCTATCTATCTATCTATCTATCTATCTATCTATCTATCTATCTATCTATCTATCTATCTATTCACATTGTCCTACAAGCCAGTTTATTAGAGCAAACAAAATATATGTTATAAGCATTTAAATGAACATTTAATTCTATAACAATTTAAATTAAATTACAAGCTCAGTAATGAAATATTTGCCTTCATTGGACAGGATGATTTATGCTTCATATGCATATTCCCTAGTACATTAATTGTTAAAGATGCTTGGCTTCAAAACATTTTCTTGGAGCTTGATAACAAAGTAATCTATTTAGACAGGTGAATATATAAACTATTGGGCACGTGGTGGACTAGGATGGTATCAGAAGCTGGGATGGAATGCAAAAGTACTACCATGCTACCTATATACAAGTGTCTAATCTACTAGTATATTTATTTCATCCTACCTATATACAGTACAAGTATCTGATCTACTAACAATCAGTGCAAATTCATGCTAGATAAGAGTGAACAGAATTCATGGGGGGTGGGGTGGACCCTCTTGTGGGAGTTTAGCAACTCCAAACTGATGGAATCAATCTGGACAAACGTAGGCTCAGCCCTGGTCATCTACAGATGGAGTGTTTTAGATCAAGTACAGATTCAGCCATGGAGATTCACTGGGTGACTTCGGCCAGTCATTATATCTCAGTTCAAATGGCTTCTAGAATAAAGAGGAAGACATAAATGCCGTAAGTTAAGCTCATGAAAGACAGGAAGGACTCTGTCCAGTGTTGGAGGAGCCAAAGGAAAGGAGCCAATGAAATATGACTTATATTCAAGGGTGTTTCAGAGAGATGATATTAGCCTGGAGTCACAGATCATGGACAACTGTAAGAATATAACTTGCTTTGTGTAATGGTCCATGAGAATGTCCTTGAGAGATAGAAGGAAGAGGAGGAGGAAAGCAATTTAGGATAACATCAGATAAGAGACAGCTTAGCCCACAAAAGCAATGGGGGTGTGGAAAATGTCTCAGAAGGGACCTTCTCTAGTTTCTTGGACTGTAATGACAAGGTGGGAGAGATGTATTTTCAAATTAGCAAGCTTCTTTTACTGTAACCTTACAATAAAGATAGTTGGTGCTTCCTTAAGGACTGCCTCCAAGGGCTGACATTTCAGTCAGGTTTGGAGCTCAGTTAAGGCCTTTAAAGTCAGCTTCTCAGTCCATCTCACCATCTGCATTGCCTGGGTTGCTGAAAAGTCAAAGAGCATGCAATCAGTGATATGAAAGGGATCGGTTTATTGAGAATACAGCTCGAGAGGTGCTATCTCCAGGGGTTCAAATTTAGAAGTATTTGATTCAGCAAAGGACATGTAGCCATCACATTAGGTTAAGGAACAGAAGTTCAATATTTCTGTCAAAATAGGTGAATGCTACAATCAAGAAAATAATCTTTATACAGTTTTGCAAGTTAATAGATTTTGCTAATTTCTAAATAGTAGCTACAACTATGGGGCTATGAGACTGACTAGCAACTGGTAAAAGTTTAGTCACTTGGATAACTCAAGGGGTAACAACCAAGGTGGGGAAATAAGAAGAGTTGGCAGGCTTATAAATCCAGTGAGAAGAAAAAGGGACCTGGGAAACAGATCTAAGGATTAAAAACAGCTGCTACGTGCTGTCTTCGGTGGCACTGAGCCCCCCCCCCTTTGAATTAGCGGCGTTTTAACATCTGCCGTCTGCCGATCTTCCGGCCTCACGATGGCGCCGAGCGCAGCTATACTGTGAATCCTGGATGTCTGCCTTGCTTCTTTTCATCTGCTGCTGGCTGAGCTGATTTCATGCTGTTGCTGGCCGAGGCGACTTTGGGATTGGGGGTTTTTCAAAACAGCTGCTGGGCGCTGCTTTTCGTAGCGCTGAGCCCCCCCCCCTCCGGAATAGCAGCTTGTTGATTCAATCGAGCGGCGCTGAGAACTGAGAACTGCCTGCCGAACTGCTGAGCTCTATTATGGCGCTGAGCGCTGCTTCGCTGTGAAACTCGGGACGTCTGCCTGTTTTTATCTGCTTGCGGATTGAGGCGACTTTTGGGATTGGGGGATCTTTGAAACGGCTCCTGGATGCTACTTTTCATGACGCTGAGCCTCCCCCCCCCCCGAGCTAGCGGCCTGTTGATCTAAATGAGCAGCGCTGACAATCTCTGCTGACCTGTTGAGCTCTGTTATGGCGTCAATCACCTCTACAGCGCCGTGCAGCCCAGGACGCCTCACCTGCCTTCTTTCCTCTGCCTGTTCGCCGTGGATACCCTCTGCTTGTCGGAGGGGCAGCGGCGACGACCCCGCCGGATGGAGATCCTTCTTACGACCATCTGCTGACCGACACCGTTCTTTGGTGGCGAGGAGCCTCCTTCTTCTCTCGGATGGTGGTTGCAGATTGTGGGCCTGGTCATCGGCCCCGGCGGACATGTTAGTGAATTCCAGGACCCAACATGACTGCTGGGATCACTTCTTTCCGCCGTTGAAGGATGGCTTGGACTGGTGGATGGACATTGGGGAGAGAATCTTTTGTTCTCCCCCCCCCCAGACTGGCGGTGCGGGCTGGCGTTGTGAGGATTGACAGAGGCCTGGCCTGCCTGCTTCTTACTTCTTTTGTTGACAGGCAGGCATTACGGCTAGCTCCATACCTGATGGGAACTAAGATCCCCCTATGGATAATCCAGTGTGGACGGGACCGAACCGTGGTGGGAGGACGGTTCTGGACTGGTCAGCGACCACCTCTCTGGTGTGGGAGACCAGTTAGGGTGGGCCTGGCTTAGGACTCCCCTTGTCTCTCTCTGTTCCAGCTAGACTCCTCAGCCGGAGTGAGAGGACGGCTGAGGTTGTCCCTTGGAACTCCATCTCGGGTGAGAGCCGAGATGGCTTTGCAGATTGAGAGATATGCCCACTGGACCTGTTCTTTTTCCATCTTCGTACCATCAATGAACAATCCTTTGGCCATATTTTCAACATCGGCCCCAAGAGACTAATTGAGTGCTATATGATCCATCGTTATTCCGAAGCGGACTTGTATGCCCTTAGGGCGGTTCCTGCCTCATGGGCGCGACCTGTCGCCTGTTTTCATACTCCCCTTAATGACGGGCCCAAGCCTTGGGACTCCGAGAGGTGGTTGGGCTTGGATAGGGGCCTCGAGTTAAGACGCGCTAAGAGGCCCCTGATCAGATTTTTAGCCGGTTATTTTAGGAGGTTAGGGAGGGGGAGGGAGGGGGGGATGGGGAGGGAACTTGTAACCGGCACTCAGTCTGGTCCTGTTAGAGGTCCTGGTGGGACGGGGTTGGGGGAGGTGGCTGCTGGCGCTGGGAATGTGGGGGTGGGGTATCGAATCCCCACGGCGATAGGGTATGGCAGCAGGTGTTTGCGAGGAGGGTCATATCAACATCTGGGATCGCGCCCCCGCTATCTTCGAGCGGTGGCGCGCTCCGACCCTCCGGTTAGCACCCTCTTACCCGGGGATGAGGATGATCAGGCCCCTGAGCTCAGGCTGGTCTATTTTAACGCTAGATCCGTAGTTAATAAAGCTCCCCTCATCCGTGATCGGATTGAGGAGGAATGTGCGGATCTAGCGTGCATCACGGAAACTTGGCTGGGCTCGGAGGGAGGGGTGCCTCTCACCGAGTTATGCCCGCCGGGTTTCCGGGTGCTGCACCAGCCACGGGCTCAGGGCAGGGGTGGTGGGGTGGCAGTGGTTATTCGGGAGACATTGTGTCCCCGGGAGGCCACCATTGTCCAGATGGCCGGGAGTGAGACCCTCCTCTTGAGGTGTGGTCCTCGGGTTCAGTTGGGCTTGTTGCTTACATACCTGGCGCCCAGCTGTGTGGCAACAGCCCTGCCCGAGCTGCTCGACACCCTCTCAGGGTTGGCGGTGGAGTTCCCCAGGCTCGTAGTCCTGGGTGACTTCAACCTGCCATCACTGGGAGGGTCGTCGGAGTTAGCTCGGGAGTTCATGGCTTCCATGACAGCCATGGGCCTGACCCAGGTTATTGAGGGCCCGACTCATGAGGGGGGTCACACTCTTGACCTGGTGTTTCTGTCTGGACAGTGGTTGGATGATCTGGGAGGGGGTTCTCCGTCCATCACCCCTCTGTCATGGTCAGACCATTACCTCCTGAGGCTAGTTTTCCGTCATGCCATCCCCCGCCGCTGGGCGGCGGAGCCGACCAGGTGGTTCCGCCCCAGGCGCCTAATGGACCCAGATCGGTTCCAGAGGGCGCTTGGGCCTATACCTATCACCCTTACCCACAGCCCAGTCGATGCCCTGGTGGAGGCCTGGGAAACGGCAGCCACCAGGGCACTCGACTGCGTTGTACCCATGCGACCTCTGACCCGACGCAGATCCCGTTGGGCCCCATGGTTCTCTGTGGAGCTCCGGGAGATGAAGCGGCGGAGACGAGGTCTAGAGAGTGGTTGGAGATCCAGCCGGTCCGAATCCGACCGATTGCAGTTAAGAACCTTTATAAGGTCTTATCTTGCGGCGATAAGGACGGCGAAGTCTAACTACTTTGCCGCCCTTATCGCGTCCGCAGATAATCGCCCGGCCGCCCTGTTTAGGGTGACTCGCTCCCTCCTTAATCAGGAGGTGAGAGAGGATCCCTTGCAGGGACGAGCCGAGGAGTTTAGTCATCATCTGGCGGACAAAATCGCTCGGATCCGGACCGGCTTGGACTCTGACTGGGCAGAGTCTAATGTGGAGGAATCAGGCGGTCTTGAGCACGTTATCTGGACTGAGTTCGACCCTGTTTCCCCTGATGATGTGGACAGGATCATGGGGAGACTGAGCACCACCACCTGTTTGTTGGATCCGTGCCCCTCCTGGCTAGCTTATGCGGCTCGGGAAGGAACACGAGGCTGGTTCCATGCAGTAATAACTGCTTCCTTGAAGGAGGGTGTCTTTCCTGCCGCCTTGAAGGAAGCGGTGGTGAGACCCCTTCTCAAGAAGCCTGCTTTGGACCCGGCTGTTTTAAACAACTACCGTCCAGTCTCCAACCTTCGCTTTCTGGCGAAGGTTGTTGAGAGTGTGGTGGCGCATCAGCTCCCTCTGTTCCTGGAGGAAACTGATTATCTGGACCCGTACCAATCGGGCTTCAGGCCCGGACACAGCACGGAGACGGCATTGGTCGCGCTGGTGAATGATCTCTGGAGGGCTAGGGACAGGGGTTGCTCCTCTGTCCTGGTCCTATTAGATCTCTCAGCGGCGTTCGATACCATCGACCATGGTATCTTACTGCGGCGTCTCAGGGGGCTGGGAGTGGGAGGCACTGTTTTACGGTGGTTCTCCTCCTACCTCCAGGGCCGCTCGCAGTCGGTGTTGACAGGAGGGCAGAGATCCGCCCCGAGGTCTCTCATTTGTGGAGTCCCTCAGGGGTCGGTTCTCTCGCCTCTCCTGTTCAACATCTATATGAAGCCGCTGGGCGAGATCATTCGTGGTTTTGGGGTGGGGTATCATCAGTACGCTGATGATACCCAACTTTTTCTTTCCACCCCGAACCAACCCAGTGATGCCCTCTCCGTGATGTCCCGGTGCCTGGAGGCGGTTCGGGTCTGGATGGGGAGAAACAGGCTTCGTCTCAATCCCGCCAAGACTGAGTGGCTGTGCATATCGGCATCTCGGGTTAACCAAGTTATTCCATCCTTAATGATGGGGGGTGAGGTGTTACCCCCCGTCGATAGGGCTCGCAACTTGGGCGTCCTCCTGGATTCACGGCTCAATTTTGAAGACCATATAGGAGCCGTGACCAGGGGGGCTTTTGCCCAGGTTCGCCTGGTGCGCCAGTTGCGTCCCTATCTGGACCGAGACGCCCTACGCACAGTTACTCATGCGCTTGTGACCTCCCGTTTGGACTACTGTAACGCTCTCTACATGGGGCTGCCCTTGAAGACCACTCGGAGGCTTCAACTGGTGCAGAATGCGGCCGCGCGAGTTGTAATGGGGGTTTCCCGATACTCCCATGTAACACCTCTACTCCGCGAGCTGCATTGGCTTCCGGTTGCCCTCCGGGTGAAATTCAAGGTGCTGGTTATCACCTATAAAGCCCTACATGGCCTGGGTCCGGGATATCTGAGGGAACACCTGCTGCCGGCATCAAATGCCCTTCGCCCAGTGCGCTCCCACAGGGAGGGTCTGCTCAGGGTCCCGCCGGTAAGAGACTGCCGGCGGGTGACACCCAGGGATAGGGCCTTCTCGGTGGGAGCGCCTGCCCTCTGGAACCAGCTGCCGGTGGAGCTGAGAACTGCCCCCGACCTTCGATCATTCCGCCGGGGCCTGAAGACCTGGCTCTTCGAGCTCTCGGGCCCAGACTGAGGAGGAATTTTTAATTTGGGGTTCTTTTTAATTGACTACAGGGTTAATTTAATATTTTTTAATTTGGTTCTTAATTTTTGTATTTTGGATTTTTTAATTTCCTGTAAACCGCCCTGAGTCCTCAGGGAATAGGGCGGTATATAAATATAACTAAATAAAAATAAATAAAATAAATAAGTCAAGGAGTCTGGTATTTTAACATTCTGAGAAGGAGCATAATAAGATTGGGAGAACACAAAAGTCCTGAATGCATGCAGAGCTCAACATGGATAGAGAAGAAGGCACGTACATAGTCCTATCCTTGCTTCCCTGCAAACTTCATTCAGGTTGAAGGTCTAAACAGGACCTATACAAGAGTTGTTTGAAAACGTGCAATGGTATACAGTATAGGATTCAACAACCTGCTGTATGTATCATAGACAGGTGTACTCATATGAAAGTAAATCTAACAGAGTTCATTTTGAGACTTTCTACAGTGCATGGTCATTAGAAAAAGGCATGGGTAAGGTTGCAGGCAGGCCCTAATCTCTCTCCATTTTGAACATTGCATTCCTGCAAAATAGAGATTTTTTTCACCCTCTTTTATGTTCTTATATATGTTGAAGGAAAAGTCTTCATCATGGTTCAGTCCAAACCGGGAAAAAACATGGCAACTGCTTTAGAAAGAAGTTTGCAATTTATTGAAGAGAAGAGCCAGACAGAAAGATGGCTCTGGAAGAAAAGAGAGTGAGCACATGTAGGGAGTGGGTTTTTATACCCTGTGGAATCTTTTGTTTGGAGTTGTTCCTGTGGCATGAACTTTGACCTGAGTCTGAATGTGCCTTTCTGGTATTCTGATGGTGGTGGGTTAATCCTATTATGTCCCAAAGGTCATATCCTGCTTCCCTGGGGCTGGACTGATGACTCTTACATTTTTGGTGTGAGGGGTTATTGATTCTAGGGATCTTTCTTCCTAATCCCAGTTTCCTGACTCCAGTCTTTCTGACAAGATTATCACATCTGCAATTCTGCAGACTTGGTTTCTGTTTGGGACAGAGAGACTTCAGGGAGGGTTTGGTTTCTGCTTTTAAAATTCTTTACGGCAATATACTCTGCCTTTTAAATATTTCCAAAAATATTCCTTTCTCTGGGGGAGGGCTGACTTCCCACATATATATTTAAATCAAGTAACTACCCATTAATTCCTATTATATCATAAATCCCATCATCCCATGCAGCCATAGTTCTGCATCGTATTCTGTTATTATTAATAGTAGTACCTGCTGTGTTATTTTAGCAGACTTTGCCACTAGTTTTATTTAAAAAAACATATAGTCATATTGCACAATTTCTATGTAGCTATTTTATTGAATGACCACATATAGAGAAGCTTTCAATGTATTGCATGCATAGTTTACTCATGCAGTGTATTTTCTTTCAGTGCATGTATCCTCATGAATCAAGACACAGCAAGGTGTTTCTATCAAGGGATCTTGTTTGACTAGCAACATCATAACTTGTGGATAATAGAAAAACTCAACTGAGATTATGCTATGCTCTATTACAACAAAGAGTAATATTACATTTCACTTATTACCTATTGTTATATTTTGGGGTTGTTGTTTTTTGTTGTTCAATAGCATCCTATCAAGGGTTACTTTTAACACAACAACTAACAATTGAATATTCTCTTTTCAGTAAATCTGGTCTCCGTTGTTCTTTCATTTTATAATGTTTTCTCTGTTATTAACTCATAACTAACAAGTTTGGAACTCTATACCATAGCTTGCAGGATCACATAACTGATACCTTGCACATATTAATAAAAAGTGGAGCCTTCCAAAATAAAACGCTAGGTTATGGATATTTAAGAGAAATTATAATGCATGGATACCATTTCTTGAGTAAATTAATAAATTAGTGAAAAAAGAACTGAAGGAATGCTTGCTGAAAGGAATATCCCACACATCTGAATCTAACTTTGTAAATGTAGTATTGTTGTATGTCCATTTTCCCTCAAGTATTTCTTTTTTGGAATATTTATTGGGAAATTGAATATGATCCTCAAGTGCAATATAAATGGAAAGTAATAATTAATAGGCAATAGTTAATGGAGAAATCTTAGCAATGGGAATGTAGATATTTTCAGTTCATGCATGGGCACGCTAATAGCTGAATAAAATGTGGAACATTAGAGCATAATTTCAAGGATCTAACCAGTAAGGTAAAATTATATGGATTTTTTTCAGGGAAACTGTTGAGAGTCAGCTGGTATAACTATTTTCTTTTCTTCGATCCAACTTAGTATAGATAGTACACAGAGGCAAACCAGTTGAATGTACAAATCTCCATTTCTGTAAGAGAAGCGTGGATGGTCTCAAGAATGTGGTTAGATTTAACATAACTCCTAAATCCAGTTCACATCTAACATTTAAAAAAAAGCTAAAAAGAGAAACGAAGAGTCAAATTGCACATAGTGTTTCTGCTTCATTTGCTCTGAAATTCACTTTAATAGCCTTGACTGATTGGATTTTCCTTTCCTGATTTCTCCCTAGTATTAAACAGATATTTATTTAATTCTGCTCCCTGATATTTTGTGTTGTATGGGATGCTCTAACACAGAGGTCCCCAACTTTTGGGGCACCAGGGACCGGTTACGTGGAGAGAAGTTTTTCCATAGACCAGAGGTAGCATGGTTTTGTGTGCTGCCTGCATCCCGCAGATGGGGCTTTGTTTGTTTGTAGGGCCCAGTTGCTGGCATGCCGCGGCCCAGTACCAGTCCATGGACCAGGGGTTGGGGACCCTTGCTCTAACCAGTGGTATGGGTATCACCTGTGGTTATTTATTTATTTAGCGTATGGCTGGTCACACACAGAATTAAAAGCACTTCATATTTACAAGTTAGAACAGTTAAAACAATTTTTTTTTAAAAAAGAAGCAATTATAAAACCTAAGAGGAAAACAGAAATAACATTTCAGAGTTTAACGTTGAGTTTGGAGATCCAGTCAGTAGCTGCCATTGTTACGCAGAGGAAGTCCTTAAAATCTCCTGGGTATCTTCTATTAGTGCATTCCCTCACTATATGTTGGATAGTATGTCGGGGAGCCCCGCAATCACATTGTGCTGAAGGTGTCTTTCCCCATTTATACAGAGAATCGGCACACACCCCATGAGTCGTTCTAATTCTATTGTATGTCACCCATATGTGTCGGGGTAGATTAAATCCTGGAGGTATACTATTAGGATTAATATGCTCAGAAATATCTTGGGAGGTATAGCTACTCCATTCTTCCATCCAGTTTTCTATAGTGCTCTGATGTTCGGCCAGCAGTTTAAGTGCTGTGAGGAGTGGTGGATTTCTTGACTTTAATCGACATCTTAAGAGATCAGAGGTACTGTATAGGCATGAATGGGTAGAGAGGAGTTTAGCAGGATCTTACTATACTCCCGAATGAGAGCTTCTTGTCGTCGTAAGTGTGGGGGAAGTATGTGGCTAAGAACTGGTAGCCAGTGAATAGGTGTAGATTTTATGCACCCAGTAATTAATCTCATCGTATAGTTGAGTTGAACATCAACAAGTCTTGTATGTGAGCTGTTTATCCATACAGGTGCGCAGTATTCCGCTACAGAGTAGCAAAGCCCAAGGGCTGTGCATCGAAGAGTTGGAGCTGAAGCTCCCCAAGTTGTTCCGCATAGTTTTTGCAGAATGTTGTTTCTGCTGTTAACCTTGGCAGCCATATTCTGAATATGTTTTTTAAAAGACGGTCCTGTCTAAGGTGACCCCCAGATATTTTGGAGTTGCCTCATATGGGAGCAATTTGTTATTTAGGTATACATTGAGTTCTCTTTTTGCCAGTTTATTATTAAGATGGAAACATGATGTGACTGTCTTACTTACGCTTGGGATTAACCTCCATTGGTAGAAGTATGTGCTCAGAGTTGTAAGGTCGGCTGTAAGTACACCTTCTGTAACTTCGATGTCCTTGTGGCTATATGTTAATGCCTGTGGTACATTGGCGCCAGGCTCCAGCAGGTGGTACGCGACCATCCTAGACAAGTGGTAGCGGAAGAGGGGAATGAGCTGAACCGGTGGTAGCACCGCACAAGCCTGAGCGAGAGATGGCTGGAGTTGCAGGGCTGTCAGGGCTCAGTGGAAGTGCCAGGATCAGTGCCAGGCTCCAGCTGGAATGTTGCAGCATCTCCAGGGTCTTGTGATTTACATTCAGATGCTTGGCAGCTGATTCATATTTATGACGGTCACAGTGTCCCAGGGTCATATGAAGTGACCAAAACCTGCTGCAACCACTGAGCAGAGGGGGGGAGAACAAAAGCCAAACACCCCCCCACCCCCGCTGCCAATCCTCAACAGAAATGCTCACAACAATGAAAACCTCGGACAGGAGGAAGAGCGCCGCTGGGCAGGCAGGCAGGTGTCTTGCTCGGCTGTGGCTTGGGGGGTCACTTTTTTCAGTGCGATTGTAACTTTGAACAGTCACTAAGCGAGCTGTTCTAAGTCAAGGACTACCTGTACTTCATCACTTTTTTCCTTTTTTTTTTTTTTTGGTCATCAAGTTTTTGACGCCTTGCTAGGCGACTGGTGGTACTTGGATGTTGCCATATCCTAAATGTGGTACAATGGGTGAAAAGGTTGAAAAGCTCTGCCCTAACAGGTTTCAGAATAGCTGAAGGTGCCTTCTTTTCTGCCAAGATAGACCTTAGAATGAAGCAGGTTGAAGGGACTGTTGATTTAATGGACTGAAAACATGGAAACAATATAGATTGCTAAGTGGAGATCCCATTTCATATTCAGTAATATTCCAAGGTAGATAATACAGTATATAAACGATGCATATTTTAAGAAATATTTTCCCTTCTGTTTTATACATCTCACATCATATTATTTATCCCCACCACTCGGTGTACATAGTAGAGAATTTAAAAAAAAACAAAAAACAAAATTCCATTACATTTTTCTTTTAATCAGAGAGCCAGCGGTCATATAAACTTTACCCTGTCTAATAACGTGCGTTATCCCCGTTGGATTTTGCTGATTGGGCCAGAGTAATTGAAAATCTGCTGAAACAGCTATGGATCTAATGGAACACAAGAGCAGTAGTATTTCTCACCCCCGAGGGAACATTTCCAAATCAGCATTTCTGTTCAGGCTCGGTTTTGGTTGGGTTGGGGAAAACAGTCTCTATTACATTCTCTGGCAAACTATCTAAAATGTTCGTAGAAGTAGATAGTGTGTTAAGGTTGTCAGAATTAATGCTTGTTGTTTACCTCTGAGCACTGTCAATGTTTGGGTAAATGTCAGCACGCCAGATTTCCATCAGTTTCTTCAGCATCCCGTCACTGTTCCCAGTGGCAAGAGAATTTCCATAGTTATAACGTGGGGTCGTCGGCGAGACTCCATGCAGACTATGAAGACATAATGTAACGGGGGCAGGAGGGAAATTGCTTGAACGGGAATGCGAAAGGTTTTGAAAATTCTGAAAAAAGCAGGCAGCATTATCATTTACTTCCTCTTAAATTCATGCAGTATTCAGAGGGAAGTAAACAAAGAAATATCTGCCAATCCATTATTCATTTTAAAATCAAGAATAAATTTGATTAACATCAGAATGCAAAACAAGGTGGATTGCTTAATTTCAGAAAGAAAGAAAAGAAAGAAAGAAAGAGAAAGAAAGAGAGAGAGAGAGAAAGAAAGAAAGAAAAAGAAAGAAAGAAAGAAAGAAAGAAAGAAAGAAAGAAAGAAAGTTGTGCCGACTGTAACAAAGGGCTTGATTTCTTAAAGCAGGGACATTTTATTAGTTGCTGCTATCGATCGTGCATTTTCTTCTTTTCGTTCCTTGTTATTTTTCTTCTGCCTTTCATTAGACTGAACCAATTCCTTGCTTCCTCTGGCTGTGAGCCCACACATCACTGAACAAAATGTACTGTAAAAATGCTTTTTTGTATACTCTGAATTTTTTGCAGAAGAAATCAGAGTAGTCTACTCTCCATGAGGGAAAAATAAATGATAAAACGTACAAATATAATTACAAATAGTTAAACCTACAAAAACAGCAGCATAGAAGAGCAAAATGTTAATGATGCTAGCATATCTAGAACAACAAATCAAAGAACAATAGGAATAATAATAATGAAATTCAAAACTCCCACCAGCTGTTCATCTCCCAATGACCCTAACCTATATAACCTCCCTATCACAATACCCATCATATGTCTCTTGATGACTCATACCTGACCCATCACAAGACCCTCACTTGGCACACCCACACCTGAAGCCCTTATAAACAGAAGAACATTGACATCTTTTAAACTCCGCTGAAGATGTTACCTAGCCTGGTAACGAAACATTCGGAAACCAACCCCTCAAGCTTAGAGAACAAACCTTCACCCTCATCCTATACCTGAGCTACAGATATTCACCACTATTGCAAAGTTCAGAGCACTTTAGCTTCTTCGTTTTTTATTTGTTGATTTTGTGGTCCCACCAGTTCTTGCAGATGGAATTTTTTGCAAATCATCCAGTGCTCCATTGTCACTACTGTGTCATGCCATTGTAGTCAATCTGTGTGATCTTCTTGCTGCAGCTAACTAGATGATCCACTGTTTCTTCAGTTTCTTTGCAGAGGAGGAATTTGTTGCCTGTTGCTATCTTCTCGGTTCTGTTTTTTAGTGGTGGGATTCAAATATGTGACCAACTGGTTCTCTGTGTGGATGCCGCTTCTGGACGTCCATTCTGGGCCTGGGCAACAAAAAATTAGCTACTGGTTCTGCCGAACTGGTGCAAACTGTCTGAATCCCACTACTGTCTGGTTTTGTATGCATTTGTTCTTAAGGCTTGGTCTTGGGAACCCAGAATTAGCCCCTTGGTTTTTTTCTTCAACTTTCTTGCTCTTAGCTATTGCCAAGTCTTGTTACTGCTTGGCCTGATTGGTAATACTTTGCCTTGCCTCTTCTTCATTTGGTCTTTCTTGTATGCCAGTTTGATCTCTCCACTAGAGGGAGTCCTTGACTTATGACTGGCCACTTAGTGACTGTTCAGAGTTACTATGGACCTCTCCAGGGCTACAACCTGGATTTATAGATGATCAGCCCCCCTCTGGAGTCATATGGTTGGATATTGAGCGTTCAGGAACAGACCTGCATTTACATTGTGTACAGCGTCCCACTGTCACATTAACTTGATTTATGGCTTTTGCCAGAAACTGATATTTACTTCCAGTTTCTGGCAAAAATTACCATTGCGGACAATGGGGTTTCTTAATGACTGCCACAAAAAAGGTTGTAAAATTGGGTGTGGTGACCTGCTTAAAAACCAACCTGACTTCTGGGCTCAATACGATTATAACTTGAGGACTCTCTGGAATGGAGTGGGAAAGCAGGTCCAAGGCCTGCAGGAATCTCGAAGGGGGGAAAACGTAGCAGGGAGTGTCTCATAGGAGGGAGGCATTGGGAGGCCTGGACAGGTGGGCCTGAGCCTGCACGAGGTCTCCCAGGGCCTCCCACACTCCTGAACTCCACTTAACAACGTGGATAGGATCATTAAGCAAAGTACTTAATGACAGCGCAAGGGGGAGCCAGGTTAAGAGGTCATTCAAGCAATCACATGGGCACCTCGCTTAATGATTATTACAACTTCCAACCAGAAGTGGGCAGACTCCATTATGTACAGACTACCTGTGCTCAATACATCTTCATGGTATACTAGCTTCAGTGCATCTTCACTGTTCTTCAGGTATTCTTCTGATGCCCTTTTTTCTTCCAACTCTCTAGTGTGCTTGCAACATTCCCCACACACCAATTTTTATTTAGTAAGCAGAATCTGTTAATATTGCTGCGCAAATGAAGGGCATGATTCATTGTAATGATTTTTTGTGTTCTTCTTATCAGCTGCTTTTAGTTCTGCTTGAGTCCAATCCACTATTCAAGCTGTGTATTTAATGACTGGAATTGTCAGGTGTTAATTGCTTGATGATATTTCCTCCTCTGAGTTTGGACTTTAAGATTTTCTTCGCTGTCCTAATGTATTCACTTATAACCTTCTTCTTGACTTCAGTGTGCTTCATGTTGTCAGCATGAAAGATGCCCAGTTTCATCTTGACTCTTGATCTTACTTCCAGAGGGCAACTATTTTTCTCCTGTTGAGGGTGTGGATAGCAGTCCAAACTCCATTGGATTATCTTGGTCCTATATGTAGACAGCGTTCAGCAATTCTATTTCAGATGGTGTTTTTTCATGCAGTTTCAGATCTTCCATGGAGCACATAACATCCCAGAGTTAATAATTGTCAATAAGAAAGAAAAATGTTTTGGATAATGGACATAGCAGTACCTGGAGGAAGCAAAACAGAAGAGAAAGAACAGAGAAAATCACAAAATACAAAGATCTGTAAATAGGAGTTTGGTTATTGGCGCTGGTGCCATACCAAAAAGCCTTGAAAGCATTAACAAAATTTCCATCTGTCAGTTACAAATGGCCACATTGCTTGGATGCACTCATGTACTGTACCAATATATTATAACATCCTAGGTTCTTGAGAAGAACACGATGCATATGAAGGCCAACAACAACTAAAGAACTGGCAGCTGTGATTTCACATTGTTGTGCTAACAACAACAACAACAACAATAATAATAATAATAATAATAATAATAATAATAATAATAATAATAATAATAATAATAATAAAATTAGTGAAATGTAAAACACAGAAAAACAATGAAGCAATTTTTAGGCCACCAGAGCATTTCTGTAAAGCCGATTCTTAAACGGTGTCAAAAATATTCAGTGATATGAAGCTAAGGGAAGGCATTATTTCTATTACAAGGAGGTGAAAAAGTCTTAATGACATGTGTTGACATTAGGTTTTCCAGTCTTAGCAAAATATAAAATAATAGCTTCCCTGAGGAATCAAAAAGGGGGCATTTTGCTAATTATAGGCACAGCTGGAAGATGGGCTAGAGAAGCATTGCCATGCATATAGGTCAGGTGCCAGCCATGCTGGGAGGTTTGGCAGTCAAAACAGTGGGCCAGAGGTTAGGCTGGAGGATGGTCCCTGCCTTTGGGCGTGGTGCATTTGCCACATCTGTGAGCCTGTGTGGGCCACACTAGGAAGTTTGGAGGCTAGAGGATTGGGCCAGAGAGCAGGCCCAAGGACAAACTACAGCAGGGATAGACTTCAATTCCCAGAATTCCTCGGCCAGCCAGTCTTAAAGTTGCCAAGTTTGAAAACCCCTGGACTACAGTTTCAACCCTGGCCATGGGTTGTGTTGGCCATTTATGTAGATCTGGTGTGGCTCACTCATTGTGCCTGTGGGCTTTGTGCTGGTTAGAGAAATGGCCAGAGCACTGGCCGCCTTTACAGCTCTGACCACAACGGGGCCGCATTTGTTGTGTTTGTAACCTCTTTTCTTGCCAGCCTCTGTCCTCATGGACTTTATAACTATTTGGGTTATATTTGGGATGTGGGTGTTGGCTAGGCTGTTGGATGAGGGGGGGGGGAATAGCAGTAGAGTGGCAGTGTCCTATGAACCCGAACCCTTCCCTGCACAGTGTCCACTTTTTAGCTGTGAAGGAAAAAGTGGATCAATCAGTCCAATTCCACCTGCCAGCTCGGAACCTCTGACTGTGTGATTCCTCCCACCTCTGGATGAGAGCCAGAGGTTGGGTAAGAGTGAATAAAAAGGGAACCCTTACCAGCTGGTAAGAATGGCAAGGAGGAGGCTCCTGTAAGTATGAGGGTCTTTGTATGTCTGTCTGTCTGTGTGTGTGTGTGTGTGTGTGTGTGTGCGTGTGTGTGTGTTTGTGGGTTGAGTTGGGGTGATGGTCACTTATTCCTGATAGGATTCAATAAAGCTGAAGAGCTTCAGGGTGCCCAGCTTCCCCTTCCTGGGATGGATAGGATTGAACACTGTGGGAGGCCCCCCGACCTTGGGAATTGAGGGCGGGCTGGATTAGAGGATAATACGGCCTTGGAGGGATATGAGCCAGCCAAAGAGTTACAATGCTAACAGGCACGGGGAGATATAGCTGGGAGACTAGGAGCAGGCCATTTTTTGGGAAGCCAGGACCAATGTCTCATACCAGTTTCACGTTCCAGCTCCTTGGCCTCAACCCTGGTTTTCAGCGGCTGCTTCTAAATGCCAGGCCAACCTATAATAAGGCCTCCCACATTTGCGATTTAATCGTTGATGAGAGGGCCAGCCCGGCATCTATTACCGAACCCTGGCTGGGCTTGTCAGATGGGGTGGCTCTTTCAGAGATAGGCCCAGCTGGGGTTAATCAGCCAAGACTTCAGGGCAGGGGTAGAATTGTGGGCAATTCTCTTCTATGAATCCCCTGCCGCCTTCAGGGACACTATACCACACACCCAGTGTGAGACCCTGCTCATTAAGTTGAGTTCTAGGGATCAGTTGGGAATGTTGTTGCACCAGCCTCCCTGTTGCATAGCAACCTCCCTGCCTGAACTCCTTGATTCCATTTCTGGGTTGGCAGTGGAGTTTTCCAGACTTATGGTCTTGGGAACTTCGATCTGCCTTGTCTGGAGGTGAGGTCTGAGATGGTCAGGACAGGCAGAAGTGACGATTTAACCAGAAGTAACTTCTTTTATCACTTCAGCAGTATGATCTGGCTATGAGTAATAAGTGGGGGGGGAATGGCATTTGCTCATATTTTTATACTCATTTATAGTGACCAATGTTGGCTTCAGGCCTCTAGTTTTTGATAATAAACTGTCTAAACAATATGTTCTCATCTGTCAAATAGTTGTTTGTAATAATGCCAACATGGCTGCGTTGTTCTGTGTTTTTGAAAACACCCAAGTTTATATTTGAATGTGACATTTAGGCTAAATTTCTTCTTGCCTCCATCTGCTAGAAGGGAAATAAAATGCTCAGGAGCTCCCAAAGCCACCTCTGGGATACAGTGGTAAATGTCTTGCTGTTTCCATTTAAAACAATGAAGTGGTATCTGCTGCTTTGCGAAAATACATGTCTATCGTTGACGAATCTAAGGATTGTCGTTGAGTCCAAGTAACGCAGAGGCAATCCATCTAAAATGTCATATGTGAATAAAAGCATCTGGTTGTGTAAAATGATTGCTTCTCTCTCTCTTTTTTAATAAATAATGTTCTGGTAGCTCTAAGGTATGTGGAGGCTTCTAGGATTGCTTTTTTTTTTAAGGTGCATCTTTCACTGAAATACGCATCCAAAGCTGGAGAGCCAAGTAAAATCAAATAAAGAAGAACAACATGTCTAGAAGGCCTCCAAAGGTGGGGTTCCAATTTCAGGATTTAGAATAGAGAAAGTCAAAGATAGTTTTGTATCCAAAGGGATACTGAAAATTAAAAGGACAAGGCTTCTCACGTGAATATTATATAACTGTGGTGGAGCATATGTTTTTATGCAAAGTTCCAAGTTTGATCTCCTAGGAAGGCTGAGCAGAATTCACGTTTGAACGAATGAGATAGAGAACAATTCAAGTCCCTTTAAAGGCAATTATATGCTCCATTTCTTTTTCTTTCTCTCCCTCTTTGACAAGAATTAAAATTACAACATGCTCAGTATGGGTTAAGCTAAAGCAGTTATGCAAATACAACCAAGTTGGCAGATTCAAACATTCAGATACTTAAAATGCTTGGTTGTATTTAACAGTTTGCAAAGCAATCAGGACAATGTTTGGCACAGTCTATTTATGAAAATGATGGTCTGTTACCTGCAGTGGCTCTGACCTCCTAACGACTGGAGCAGCGTGAAAAGATAGACTCCCGTGTCTGGATTCCTGCCTTGGGCAGTGGGTTGAAGTAAAAGAACTCCAATATCCCTCCCTATGATTGTAAAACCACAATTAAATTTCCACACTTCTCCACTCCGACCCAGTGATTCTTTCCTTGATACACTTTGGCCATTGTTATTCCCTCTGGGCATTAGGCAAAGACTGCTAATTCAAGATGAAGATCCCCCTCCCATCACTGCCCATCTAAGTGGAAAATTAATGGCAGGTAAAGACATTCAAATGCTTAGGTTTTCTCTTCTAGTCTTGTGCCTCCTAGACACATAAAATTGTGAGGTTACAGTCTGGCTTCTTAAAGGCTGAAGATGCAAAATACTAATAAGTTGCCACTTGCAATGCAAATATTTAAGTTACTTCAACCATGCTATTATTGCAAACGTTTGAAGTTTTGTTTCTTTGATACTCAGCTTTCTCTGAATGTCACACCTAGAAGCTATCCAGTCAAACTTTACTAGAACTCTACTGTGAGCCCAGTCCTTGGTGTACTTTCTTCAGATATCCTTCTACAACAACCTGAAGGCAAATATGTCATCTAAAATATTAGCCAAGACAATCTTTCTGAGGTGAATCACTGGCTCAGCTAACTTTTGATGATATATGCAGCTTTTCACTCTTTTTTTAATATTGCTCAGTCTCAGCAGAACTACTCATGAATTTAAACAGAGAGTCCTTGATCTAGACACATAATGATAGATCTAAAATTGTGATGGTAGAAAATACACATAGCTCAGATCGAAATGTTGGGTTGTACGAATTTTCTGATCCTGGTTTTTCATTTGAAGATAATGCAAATGCTGAGATGGTCTCTTCAGTGCTTTGATCTTGGAGAAATAAGTGGTTTCTTGTTTGTTGTGAAATATATCATTGCCTGTCCTACCAACCTCTCCCAACTGTGATTAGATGGGTTGTGTTTTTGGATGCTGTTCTTTCCTATATGATTGGCATGTCATTATCTGGTTCTTGTTATAACAATGCAGTACTACCTTACATTTATGTTGTTAATCATTGTGTGGTAAACAGGATGGAATGTAAAAGTTTAAATTTTTAAAATTAGATTTTCTTAGTTAAGAGTGATTTTTTTGTTTATATTAGTAGAGAAAGGGACGTGGTGGCTCAGTGGGTTAGGACGCTGAGCTTGTCGATCAGAAGGTCGGTAGTTTGGCGGGTTAAATCCCGAGTGCCGCGTAGCAGAGTGAGCACCTGTTACTCGTCCCAGCGCCTGTTACTCGTCCCAGCGAACCTAGCAGTTCGAAAGCACGTAAAAATGCAAGTAGAAAAATAGGGACCACTACGGTGGGAAGGTAACAGCGTTCTGTGCGCCTTTGGCGTCTAGTCATGCCAGCCACATGACCACGGAGACGTCCTCGGACAAGCGCTGGCTCTTCGGCTTTGAAACAGAGATAAGCACCAGCCCCTAGAGTTGGAAACGACTAGTACGCATGTGCGGGGGAACCTTTACCTTTACCTTATATCAGTAGAAAATTCCACAGAACTAAGAAAATTGATGAGATTTTTGATGCTGTAATTTTTGATGCTATAATTCAGTTTAAACTGACCATGAGGAATGACTCAAAATGCAGAGAACAAGATGTGGCCCAAATTTCAATCCCTAGACTTACATTGTATGACTGGAAGATCAAGAAATGTTTCATATCTCAATTGTTTTGGTTTAGACCAGGAATGTCCAACCTTGACAACTTTAAGACCTGTGGACTTCAACTGCCAGAATTCTTCAGCCAGCTTAGACTATAGTGAATCACTATTTTTCCATCACAGTGGGCAGGGGGGATGATGATGATAATGATAATAATGATGATACAAGTACATCAGATGGTTGAAGAAGAAAAAATGGCTTTGGAAGAATACCTGAAGGACAATGATGAAGATGCGCTGAAATTAATATATCAGGAAGGCTTACTGACTACTGGCCTACAAGAAAGACCAAATGAAGAACTGAATAGAGGCATGGGAAGACAAAGAACTACATTGCCAGTACATTAAAAAGTAGCTGGGAAAGCAGATAATAACAAGACCTGGCAATGGCTAAGAGCAGGAAAGTTGAAGAAAGAGAGTGAGGGACTAATTCTGGCTGCACAAGACCAAGCCTTAAGGAAAAATGCATACAAAGTCAAAATTGAGAAGACAGCAACAGACTGTAAGTGCTGCCTATGCAAAGAAGCTGAAGAAACAGTGGACCACCTGATAAGCTGCTGCAAGAAGATCTCACAGACTGACTACAAGCAGGGGCATGACAAAGTAGCAACAATGGTGCATTGGAAGATCTGCAAGAAATATCATTTGCCTGTTAAGGAAGAACTGGTGGGATCATAAAATAGAGAAAGTCATAGAAAATGATAAAGTTAAACTGCTCTGAGACTTCAGAATTCAAACAGACAAGCACCTGCAACATAATACCCTGGACTTAACAATTGTCAATAAGAAAGACAAAAAAGTCTGGATAGTGGACATGAAGTGCCTGGAGACAGAAGAATAGACAAGAAAGAACTGGAGAAGATAACAAAATACAAAGACCTAGAAATAGAAATAGAAAGACTGGCAAAGGCAAGCAAGGGTGGTACCAATAGTAATAGGTGCCTTGGGTGCAATCCCAAAACAACTGGAGCACCACTTGAACACCATTGGCATTGACAAATTCACCATTAGTCAATTGCAAAAGGCGATCTTACTAGGAACTGCTTCCATCCTGTGACGATATCTGTAATACCATCAAACATCCACATCTGCCTATCCCAAGTCCTTGGTAAGGACTTGATAGGTAGACAAAAATGCCAAATCCAGTCTGAACATCTGGCTGACTGTGTGATGATGATGATGATGATGATGATGATGATTAGTTTGATGAAATGCTTCAAAATGCCACAAGTGAAGAATGGTTAACAGCTGGTCGAACATACTTGATAACGAAAGACCCTAAAAAGAGCACAGAACCAAGCAACTACCACCCAATTACTTGTCTGCCAACAAAGTTCAAACTTTTTACAAGAATACTGGCAAATTCTGGTAAAATGAGGACCCAGATTGTTGCGGGCAATAAGCTGACTTTGTAATAATGCCGCTGGGGGGGGGGCGAAAGCCCTAATAAGCAGGCATATACAATCATCTGATGGAAAACAATTTGTATCCCGCAGAACAAAAAAGGAAATTATAAAAAATAAAGAGAAACAAAAGATCAGTTGCTCATTGACAAAGTGGTACTTAAAAATGCAAAATGACGAAAAACAAATTTAAATATGGCTTGGATTGATTACAAGAAAGCATTTGACTCATTACCCCACAGTTGGATTAATGCGTGTTTGGAAAACTTTGGAATCAGCAAAAACATCTGTACATTTTTGAAAGCAAATATGTAAAAATGGAAAACAGTTCTAACAGCAAATGGGGAGAACATTGGTGAAATCAACATCAGATGAGGAATCTTTTAAGGGGACTCACTTTCACCACTACTGTTTGCATTAATTCCATTGACAATAATATTACGAAACACAAAACTAGGATACCACATCTCAAGCCAGCATGGCAAGATAAACCATCTAGTATACATGGATGACTTAAAACTGTATGTGAAAAGCCACACTGAACTTGAATCAATACTCAGTGCAGTTCAACTGTTTAGCAGCGACATCAGAATGGATTTTGGACTTGGAAAATGTGCTATATTATCCATGCAGTGAGGAAAAATGGGAAAAATAGAAGGAATAGAACTGGGAAACGAAAGTATTATGAAAGCACTAGCAAAGGATGATAGTTACAAATACCTAGGCATATTGGAAGCAGATAACATCTTGAATAGAAAAGTCAAAGAGTCAACACAAAAGGAATACATCAGGAGAGTCCACAAAATACTAAAATCAAAGCTGAATGCTGGAAATATAATTAAAGCCATTAATGCCTGGGCAGTCCCAGTGATATGCTACCCAGCTGGAATTATCAACTGGACTTTGGCTGAATTGGAACACCTAGACCGGAAAACGCGTAAACTTTTGAATATGCACCACGCTCTACTTCCACGAAGTGACATCGACAGGTTGTACCTGCCAAGAAGAATAGGGGGCAGAGGGCTAGTGCAAATCCACCAAACTGTAGAAGAAGAAAAACGAAGTTTGAATGACTATTTGAATGACTATCAAAGTACAGAAAAATTGCTGCAGGCTGTGAAAACAGAGAGCGTTATAAAAATAACAGAAACAGAGGCAGAATATAAGGAAAAACGGCTGGATGACAGATTAAATAGATGGAAAACCAAAGCTTTCAATGGACAGCATTTGAAAAACATTGAAGGAAAATGTGATAACAACTTGACATGGGCATGGCTTAAGATGGGAACCATCAAGAAAGAAACAGAAGGTGAGTTAAAACAAGAAAATATCATACAGTCTTGGTTTCAATATACTCAATTGCAAACGAGGTGGAAGATAGATCAGAAAATTGGTATTACATTAACTGATGAAAATTTGGTAAAACAAATTAAAAGATCAAAACCGAGCACATATAAAGAGAATATATAATGCTTTAATAGAATTGGATTCTGAAACAGAATTAGTTAAAGATTGTATGATAAAGTGGGCTCAAAATATTCAAGAACCAATTTCATTGGATACATGGGAGGTAATTTGGGTTAGAAATGTGAAATTTACCCAGGCTCAAAATTTAAGAGAAAACTTTTATAAAATGTTCTATAGATGGCATTTGGATCCCAAAAAAGTGTCCTGCATGTATCCTAACTTACAGCCCAAATGTTGGAGATGTGGTAGTTTGGATGCTACCTATTATCATATATGGTGGACTTGTAGAAATGTTAAAGCTTTTTGGATTAAAATTTGGTGGAATATTCAAACGATTTTTAAGAGAAAGATAAAATTTTCTCCACAATTGTTTTTATTGGGTATTGTTATAGATTGTGATACTAAAGAAACAAATTTGATGTTGAATTTGATAACAGCAGCAAGGGTCTTGGTAGGTCAATATTGGAAGAAAGATAGTTTGCCTACTATAGAAGATTGGTCACTTAAGGTGTCAAATTTGGCAGAAATGGCTAAGATTTCTGCTTATTTGAAGGATCATTCACAAGAAAGATACATTTCGCTCTGGAGAAGATTGTATTCAGAACAAATGGGACTAAAAAGATTCATCTAGCTTATGAATGAATTATAGAATGTTATTATTAATATTAGTTTGTTTTTACAGTATTTTTATTAGTCTTTATTATATTTTTTATTATTTTTATTATTAGTATTGTTTAATAATATGGATATTATTTTGTTTTTATGTTATTATTATTATGTTTACTTTTATCTTGTTTGTGTTCATGTTAAAGGGGAGTTAAAGTGCATTAGGAACTTGGTTACATATATAGTTGGTTAATGTTATTTAGATTTTGATTGTTATTTTTGTAACCCTGTATTCAGTTCTGGGAAGTGGGGGAGGGGAAGGAGGTTGGTTTGGGGATTGGGGTTTGTATTGTAACTTTTTATAAAACTTTTTAATAAAAGAAAAAAAAAAGAAAAACAAGGTTTAATACTGGCTGCTCAAGTACAAGCATAACAAACTAATGGCATGAAAGCAAAGATACCAAAAAAAATTCTACTGACAATCTAAATTTCTGACTGCAACGACAAAGTATACATAGAATGAAGGCTACTGCTAAGCTTGTAAGCCGCCCTGAGTCTTCGGAGAAGGGCGGGATATAAATGGATTTTTTTAAAAAAAAAAAGTTGAAACTGTTTCACATTTAATATGTGAGTGCAGCAAAATCACGCAAACTGATTACAAAGCTAGACATGACTGAGTTGCTAAACTAATCCACTGGGCATTGTGTAAAAAATACGACTTGCCTGTGTCCGAGAAGTCGTGGGAACATGGGGTGGAAAAAGTTGTCAAGAATGAGAGGGTGAAGATCTTGTGGGACCTCCGAATACAGACAGATTGCCATTTGGAACACAACACACCAGATATTGCAGTTGTAGAGAACCGAAGCATACAGTTTATTGATATTGCTGTACCAGGAGATGCCAGAGTCGAAGAAAAAGAACTGGGGAAAATTACGAAATACCGCGACCTGGCCATCGAAACTGCGCGATTATGGATGAAACGTGTAACAGTGATATCCATTGTCATTGGGGCACTGGGAACTATGTCCAAAAACTTTGCAAAATACATCAAGAAATTGCAGGTTCCTGCAATAACTGCAGCAAAGCTACAAAAAACTGCACTACTTGGAGCATCTTACATTTTAAGGAGATACCTGGTTGACACCTAGGATGCTGGCAGCAACCCGTCTCAACCATTAGTGCTAGTCAATTTGAGTCTTCAGTTGACTGAGTTTCATGTTTTATGAATAAAAGTTTTATAATAATAATAATAATAATAATAATAATAATAATAATAATAATAATAATAATAATAATAATAATGTTGGAAGGGACCTTGGAGGTCATCTAGTCCAACCACCTGCTCAGACAAGAAACCCTATACCATTTCAGACAAATGGCTGTCTAGTCTCTTCTTAAAAACTTCCAGTGTTGGAGCATTCACCGTTTCTGGAGGCAGGTTGTTTCACTGGTTAATTGTTCTGTCAGGAAGTTTCTCCTTAGTTCTTTTTTTTATTAAAAAGTTTTTCAATACATTTTATCTTTAACAAAACAACCCCTTCCCATCCCCCCTTCCCAACCCAACCCAACCCTCCCACCCTCCCCTTCCCCCCTCCCCGACTTCCCAGAGCTAAATACAAGGTATAAAAGTAAAAAACAATCATAAACTACCATATGCTAACAAAAAATAAACTATTAAGTCTATCGCACTTTAGCTCTATAAAATGACTACAAGCAATATAAACACATCAATACTTATTTAAATGCTAAATGAAACTTTTTAGTCCCATATTTATTCTGGATGTAATCAATCCATTTTTTCCATTCCAAGATATATCGTTGTTGCGAGTGGTCTTTCAAATACGCCGAAATCTTTGCCATTTCCGCCAGGTTAGAAACTTTTAAAGTCCATTCCTCTATAGTCGGCAGTTCTTCCTTCTTCCAATATTGCCCTACTTGCTGCCGTAATTAGGTTCAACATCAACTTAATGTCCACAACAGTAGTATCAGTAATAATACCCAGTAAGAACAATTGCGGACAAAACTTTATCCTTTTCTTAAATATCTTCTGCATATTCCACCAGATTTTAATCCAAAATGCTTTAACCTTTTTACAGGTCCACCATATATGAAAATACGTTGCGTCTTCACCACCACACCTCCAACATTTAGGCTGGTAGTTCGGATACATACTTGCTAGATTTTTGGGATCTAAATGCCACCTATAAAACATTTTATAAAAATTCTCTCTTACATTTTGGGCTTGCGTAAATTTTACATTTCTCACCCAGATCTTTTCTCAAGTATCCATTGTAATAACTTCTTGAATATTCTGAGCCCACTTTATCATACGATCTTTAACAAGTTCTGTTTCTGAATCAATTTCTATCAATGCAAGATATATCCGTTTAATATGTGCTTGACCCTGATTTCTAATTTGCTTTACCAAATTTTCATCAGTCATTGAAAAACCAATTTTCTGGTCTTCTTTCCACCTGGCCTGTAGTTGCCCATACTGAAACCAAGTTTGAACAATCTTTTCTCCTCGCAAAAAATTATACAACTTCAAACGCCATACATTCCTCTCCAAACTTAAAATTTCCTTATATGTAGTCACATCATGTTTAAACCCAACATTTATGTTTTCTATTGCCAACATACGCTGGATCATGGAGAAAGCTAGAGAGTTCCAGAAAAACATCTACTTCTGCTTCATTGACTATGCTAAAGCCTTTGATTGTGTGGATCATAACAAACTCTGGCAAGTCCTTAAAGAGATGGGCATACCAGACCATCTTATTTGTCTCTTGAGAAATCTATATGCGGGCCAAGAAGCAACAGTGAGAACTGGACACGGAACCACTGATTGGTTCAAAATTGGGAAAGGAGTCCGGCAAGGCTGTATACTGTTGCCTTGCCTATTTAACTTATATGCAGAGCACATCATGAGAAAGGCAGGGCTAGATGAATCAAAAGTTGGAATTAAGATTGCCGGAAGAAACATCAACAACCTAAGATATGCAGATGATACCACTCTAATGGCAGAAAGTGAAGAAGAACTAAAGAGCCTCTTGTTGCGGGTGAAGAAGGAGAGTGCAAAACTTGGGTTGAAACTAAACATTAAGAAAACCAAGATCATGGCATCTGGCCCTCTCAATTCCTGGCAAATAGATGGGGAAGAAATGGAGGTACTGATAGATTTTATTTTCCTGGGCTCCAAGATCACTGCAGATGGGGACTGTAGCCAAGAAATTAAAAGACGCTTGCTCCTTGGGAGGAAAGCCATGGCAAATCTAGACAGCACACTAAAAAGCAGAGACATCACCCTATCAACAAAAGTGCGTATAGTCAAGGCTATTGTCTTCCCAGTTGCAATGTATGGCAGTGAAAGCTGGACCATAAGAAAGGCTGAGCGCCAAAGAATTGAAGCCTTTGAACTATGGTGCTGGAGAAGACTCCTGCGAGTTCCTTGGACTGCAAGGCGATCAAACCGGTCAGTCCTAGAGGAGATCAACCCTGAGTGCTCTTTAGAAGGCCAGATCCTGAAGCTAAAACTCAAATACTTTGGCCACCTAATGAGAAGGAAGGACTCACTGGAGAAGAGCCTAATGCTGGGAAAGATCGAGGGCAATAGAAGAAGGGGACGACAGAGAATGAGGTGGCTGGATGGAGTCACTGAAGCAGTAGGTATGAGCCTAGATGGGCTCCAGAAGATGGTAGAGGACAGGAAGGCCTGGAGGAACATTGTCCATAGGGTCGCGATGGGTCGGACACGACTTCGCAACTAACAACAACAACAACAACATACTTTTTCCAAACTCGCAACAAAGCATATCTTAAAATATGCACCTTAAACACATTATCTACCTTCTTATCATACAGGAAGTTTCTCCTTAGTTCTAGGTTGCTTCTCTCCTTGATTAGTTTCCATCCATTGCTTCTTGTCCTGCCTTCAGGTGCTTTGGAGAATAGCTTGACTCCCTCTTCTTTGTGGCAGCCCCTGAGATATTGGAACACTGCTATCATGTCACCCCTCACCCTTCTCTTCGTTAAACTACACATACCCAATTCCAGCAAGTCCAGACTTTCTAGAAGCTTGGCCCACTGACAAATTAGCAATCAACAAATATGTAGACTAAGAACCCATCTATGCACTATTCAAAAACAAATATCAAACAGAGAAGCAAACAGTGCAGATCATTGCAATTTCCACCATTAGGGAGAGGCTGCCTGCTGTTTTTTTCCCCAGTTATAACAACGAATCAGTACATAGAAAATAATATTAAGTTTACAGCAGCAATCTTATTGGACTTCGTAGAGAGCCAGAAAAGCTCTCATTGTGAAGAAATAAATTGTTTCAGGGGACAGGACATACATAGCCTCAGGGATGGGACAAGTAATAATAATAATAATAATAAGTTGGAAGGGACCTTGGAGGTCATCTAGTCCAACCCCCTGCTAAGGCAGGAAACCCTATACCATTTCAGACAAATGGCTGTCCAGTCTCTTCTTAAAAACTTCCAGTGTTGGAGCATTCACCACCTCTGGAGGCAGGTTGTTCCACTGGTTAGTTGTTCTAACTGTCAGGAAGTTTCTCCTTAGTTCTAGGTTGCTTCTCTCCTTGACTAGTTTCCATCCGTTGCTTCTTGTCCTGCTTTCAGGTGCTTTGGAGAATAGCTTGACTCCCTCTTCTTTGTGGCAGCCCCTGAGATATTGGAACACTGCTATCATGTCACCCCTCACCCTTCTCTTCGTTAAACTACACATACCCAATTCCAGCAACCGTTCCCTATATGTTTTAGCCTCCAGCCCCCTAATCATCTTTGTTGCTCTTCTCTGTACCCTTTCTAGAGTCTCGACATCTTTTTTACATCGTGGTGACCAAAACTGGATGCAGTATTCCAGGTGTGGCCTTACCAAGGCATTGTAAAGTGGTGTTAGTACTTCACGTGATCTTGTGCATATTCTTCCCACATGGTCTTCATTCACAACAATGGTGTTGTCAAGACAACTTCCCATTAGACTGCATTTCAAATGGAAAAAAAATGAACCTTCAGGGAATTCTCACATTTGGTATTCTTGCAGTCATCTCCCTGTCCTTGCCTCCGCTTTAGAGATCATAGCCTCCACTGTGACTCTTTTTGCTTTTTCTGAAGTATTGTGAAGGTGGGGCAATGTTAGATATCAGTGGTTTTCTGTTAGGCATTTAATCATGTAAACAGTTTTCTATTGCTATATCCACAACATCCTTACATGCTTCAAAATCTTATTTTAAAATTCCCCATAAACATTACCCTGAGTTTTCTAGTTCAGATTCTTGGCTTTTTTAAAGTCAAAATATATTACCGTGGGCTTCAGTGCTATAAAACTACTTGTTCATGTTTTTCCTGTCTTTTATATGAAAATCCCATTATATTGTTTGGCATTCCAGATAATTACTTCTGAGCTACCACCTTGTATTTACTTCTACCCCTCAAGCCATAGCTCGTGATTCTAGGAAAAGTTAATCCTATCAGTTCAAGGTCTGCCATTGTCTGACCTGAACTCAATAATTCACACCTTTTTTTCTATTAGCTCACAGAACTATGTGCAACTAATGAATTGCAGTTCCAATGTAATGTTTGAAATGGAACCATGGGGTCCTAATTGTTTCTGGAAAAATGTAAAATGGAAGGTTATCCGATGCTACCGCTATTCTCAGAAAATTTGAGATGCTTTCACTCTGCAACAATTCAGCAGAGGCAGAACTAGTAGTATAATCTCAATGTCAAGCCCTACGGGCTCGACACTTCACGGGGAGCCAGGGGAGCACGGTCGCGGTTACCCACGCAGCACCAGGAGCCCAGCCACGCCCACACCTACCAGCTGTCCAGCGGGCGAGCGTCGGATCCACGGGCGTGCTGCAAGCTGTGCAGCGGGCGAAGGCAGACGCCCGCGCTGCACCAGGCGCCCAGCCACGCCCACACCTACCAGCTGTCCAGCGGGCGAGCGTCGGATCCACGGCAGCGCTACGGGAGGCCACGCCGGTGCTGGCGGCCGGGGGACAGTCCGTCTCGGCTCAATCAGCTGGGAGGCGGATGGAAGCTGTTGCCGGGGCCCGTAGAGTTCGATCGGCTGGGAGGCGGCTGCAAGCTGAGCGGCGGCTTGAAACGGCTACGGCTGCGACTGCAGACACGCCGGCAGCGACGCAGGGCGCTGAACAGCTGCGCCCGGACTTTGGGGACCACCAAGGGGCCATGGGTGTGACGCAAGGGCTTACAATGGTGGAGGGGAGCACAACCGGGACTTTAGGGGGGTGGACTTGTGTTTTACTGCGCTGGGAATCACGGTGGCGGTGGAGGGAGTTGGGCGTGGGGTAATGAAGTAGGGGGGTGGAGTATTTATGCAGGCCAGGCGGATGCTGGTCTGCACGGGGGAGGGGTGGGGTCTAAGGGTGGGGCTGCTACCTTGTTACAGGCATAGAATAAAAGGCGCGTTGGAGAGTGTGACTCTCAACGCTGACTTTATTAATGCTTGGAGATCCTGACATTAAAGGTGCTCTCTGCAGTCATCCGTACTTCGTCGTGGTTTTTCCTGAGTGCCTGTTATTCCCGGCGGAGACGAGGGTTTGACACTCAACCAAAGAACCTGTTTCTCAGATGATAGTGCATCTAACCTTGGTGAGATTCAGAAACAGTCCTTGTGGGACAGGGGTTTCATAACAAACCCTGCAAATTAACGTCCAACATTTCCCGCATCAAAGTATAAGCTTGACGTGTCAGTCTGGTGGCCTCCAGTTCTTCTGTCCCAAAGGTGCTTTTTCAAAAGACAAGTGGACTGTTTTTCCTTGAAGACATTTCGCTTCTCATCTGAGAGGCTTCTTTGGTTCTGGCCATTTGCTTCTCTGCATTGTGAGATTTGTGTTCACTTAGAACAGGAGTCTTTCAAACTTGGCCCTTTTATGACTTGTGGACTTCAACTCCCAGAATTCCTCAGCCAGCATGAGAGATCGAGAGATCCTTCACTTTCTTGGCTGCTCCATGCCTTCGGTGCATTCACAGAGAATGGAGGTCTAAAGTAACGCAAGATCACACGAGATCAGTGGCACGAGAACTCACACTGCTTATCTTGCGTGATCTCATGGTAGTTTAGGCTTCTTTTCTCTGCAACAGAAAATGGAAGAAAAGCCGGGGGAGGCTTGTGCATGCCTCTGGGAGCCCAATCCGGGCGTCTGAGGCCTTTACCGGGCTGCTGCCACCCAGAAAGGAACCTGGGAATATTTTTGTGGACCTCTGAAGGCCTGATCCAGGCGTTGCATGCCTTTTCTGGGCTGCTACCACCCAGAAAGGAGGCCAGGGAATGCTTCCACGTGCCTCTAGAGCCCCAGTCTGGGCATTGGAGGCCTCTTCCGGACTGCTGCCACACAGAAAGGAGGCCAGGGGTAGCTTCTGGAGACCCAATCCAGGCATCGGTGGCCTTTTCCGGGCTTCTGCCACCCAGAAAGGAGGCTAGGGGAGGCTTCAGCTGACCTCTGGAGGCACGATACGGGCGTTGGAGGCCTTTTCCAGGGCCCTGCCTTCCGTAAAGGAGGCCGGGGATGCTTCCACAGGCCTCCGAGGGCCAGAACAGAGGCCATGGGTGGTGGCCATGTGCTTCCAGAGGTCCGTTCTGGGCCTAGGAGGCCTCCCTTTGCTCTTGTCAGGAATAGAGAAAGAAACAAAGAGGCTGGAGAGGAGACAGATCTTCACAAGCTAAGTGACCCAGCGTGGCAGGATTGGGCAGGGGAGCAATTGTGGGGATCCTAGGGGAGTGAGTTTGAAGTATCTCGGGGGGGGGGCTTGGGTGGTCTCCAGCCAGTGGCCTGTTCCATAACTAGGGCCCCCATGGCCTTCCCCACCCTGAAATACCTCATGTTCACTTAACGAGCTGTGCATTCACCCATGCATTAAATTAGCGAATGCATGAGCGAAAGCTGGAAGTGAATCGCATTCAAGGTACAAGACTCACTCCTACAAATCCTCAAATTGGGAATGGAATGGGCAGGCTCCATTACATTCGTAAGTCGAGGACTAGCTGTACCTTCTCCCAAGCAGTGTTTACTCTTTTTTTTTTTTAGAAAATTTTATTAAATATACATTTAAAAACAAAAGTGGACATGATTCAATTTCCCTAGCTACAACACTGCTATTAGTATTATGTTACAGAAAGAAATAACAAAAACCTAAAATACAGTCTATAACGGGACCGAGTATAACAAACTGTACATATAACATCTGTCGGTTTTTTTTTAGTAAACTGTCATTCAGTCCTCAGCATTATATTTACATGTCTTTCAGTTATGTCCATTATATAGATGCTAATAAAAAAATCCTTACATTATCAACCAATCAAGCAATGTTTATCTCAGCGATCCTCCTTAACTCTAACCAATTGTACAAATTTTGCCAAATTTCATAATACTCTTCTGTATAACTCTTCTGGGCCTCCCTTCTGGGTAGTTTGCAGATACTGCTCTAATTTTCCTTTTCAAAAAGCACATAAGGACATTTTAAGAAGGAAAGCTTGAGAGATGTAGCCTCCTCCGCGCCACAGTGAATAATACCAACTTAGCCTGGGGCCAGCTGCTAAGTGTTCGAGGGAGCCAGAATCAGCAGAGGCCAAGGCAGTGGCTGGAGGCAGCAGGCTTATCATAATTTATTTTATCAAATTTCTACATTGCACATCACACTTGTGTGACTCTGAGCAGTTTGCAGATAAGACAGCAAAAATCATGTGAAAGCTGTAATGGAAAACAAAGTTAAAACCCAGACTGAAGACAGAGTTTAAAAAAGAACAATTGCAGAGTTAAGAAGGCAGAAGAAGTGCCTTCAGCCCACCAACCACCTCCAGGGTTGCAAGGCACGCTGAGGACCCCAGGCTGGTTGGCAGAGCCAGGTCCCCGTGCTCTTCCGCAAGGCTGGAAGAGTGAGGGAGGGGCTTCCCTCGCTCCTGGGAACAAGCTGTTCTATAGGGTGGGGGCAACGGCAGGGAAGTTTCTTTTCCTAAACCCTGTAGGCAGAATTTCTGAATTACGTATAATACTAAATAGATTTTTTCACTATATGTATATATGCATATCACTATATCAATGTTAGAAGGGACGCGGTGGCTCAGTGGATTAGGACGCTGAGCTTGTCGATCTGAAGGTCAGCAGTTTGGCGGGTCGAATCCCGAGTGCCGTGTAGCAGAGTGAGCGCCTGTTACTCGTCCCAGCTTCTGCCAACCTAGCAGTTCAAAAGCACGTAAAAATGCAAGTAGAAAAATAGGGACCACTGCGGTGGGAAGGTAACAGCGTTCCGTGCGCCTTTGGCATCTAGTCATGCTGGCCACATGACCACGGAGACGTCCTTGGACAAGCACTGGCTCTTCGGCTTTGAAACGGAGATGAGCACCGGCCCCTAGAGTCGGAAACGACTAGCACGCATGTGCGGGGGAACATTTACCTTTTACCTATATCAATGTTGCCCGATGTAGTGCTCACACTTTCCTCTCCTGTGTGCCATCTTTATTTGGTATTCTTGGCTTTGGATTGTCCTGGCTTTTAGCATCTCTATTGAAGAGATGTTCTAGCTTAGCAATATGTCTTCTTCTTGTTCTCTACATCTCTTTGGGACAGAACAATATTGTTTAGAGCAGGGGTCCTCAATCTTGGCAACTTTAAGACTTGTGGACTTCAACTCCCAGAATTCCTCAGCCAGCAAAGCCGGCTGAGGAATTCTGGGAGTTAAGGTTGAGGACCCCTGGTTTAGAGCACCAGTTCCCATATCTGCTATCAAAAGTTTTGCTGTGCACTAATATTTACAAACGGAAAGTTCAAGATTGGAAGCTCATGGGTTCAGGTTTGTATTAATTACGTAATCAAGTCAGATACAACTTCTGGTATTTTTTCCAACGTGAAACAAAACAATGGCTTGTCCAAAGCCTGTATGTGATATATTTTTGTCTCATTAGCTCAGATTCTAGATTGGGAATAGAGAAGACACTGCCAAGTTTACAAAGGATAATGTCTTAATTTAATAGGCCTTTTGCAAGGTTATACCTTTTAATATATTAGAAGTTGAATAATAATACATGTCACACATAATACATGTGGCCATTCTGCTTGAAATTGTGGTTTGGCTAATTTTTCAGAATCAAATTATTTGATCTTCTGCATTTAAACAAACATCTTCACCAACAGTAATTCCTTTTTGTTTGAAAACAGCTTTCATTTTTAAAACTGGAATGTTGGGATTTTCATTTTTTTTCTTACTGGAGGGTCGTATCCATGGTTAAATGAAAATATATTTTTATTGAAATGTCCCAATTTTGAATGCATTTCACACTAAAATGCTAAACTATATGTCTCTAAATTTAAATCTTTTGCTTCCTAGATCACCACACTGTGTTTTTCAGTTTATTTCCAGTTTTAATGGGTGGTTGAAACTGATGAATTGAGTTACATTCTGCTTTCAAAGGCTCGTTTCAAATATTAAAAATCTTAACCTGATGCCAAGCAAATTCACCTGTCAAATAATTGTCTTTGAAACAGGTTCTATCTGATTAGTGGAGGAGTTCCTTTTATTATCTGTGGAATTACTGCAGCAACCAACATAAATAATTATGGGATAAAAAGTTACGCTGGAGCTCAGTTGTAAGTATATCCGTTTATTTTCCATGTATGATGCCACTGTTATTTCCTCTAAGAGTAAGTCATGATTAAATAACTTTCAGTCTGGATCCATAGCACCTAATCCAGGATCCCTGTCAAGTTAGTTGATTCCCCATCAGCATGTGGTTTTTGTCATTTTATAACATTACGTATTATACTCTGCACACAGCCTAAAAACATTCAATTATGGTTTTTAATGTTTCTAAAGTAAATATATAAATGCACGAGGGGACACACACCTGTTTAGAAATCCACTGATTTCTTCTAAATGCATTGATTTAATTGAGTACTAAAAAGTACTAAAGGAGCATTAATAAATTGTGTATTACAATAGTTTGATAGCATTTAAGAAAAGCATTATCAAGTAATGTCCTGGCAGATTTGGTGTTCCCGTATTTGTAGAAAAGTGGAGGAAATAAAGCAAATTGTGTTTTTCCTTCATGAAAATACTTTTAGGTAATTTCATTTGAGAAATACATTAGAAAATTGAAGAACCGTGGCAAAACTCTTCTGGAAGTTCTATCCTATTAAAACGTATTTATTCCATCACGTGTGATTAGACAATCACTTATAATCAACAGGATGTTAAAAGATCTGATTATTTATGTTCATAAACTTGTGGGAGACTTTCCTGCCAGCACTTTTACAGAGGTTGTGCTACTTTAGTTTAATGACTTTAATCACAGGCAATCAATACCAGATATCACAATATGAGTAGAAAACCAGGAAGCAGGTGGAGGGGTAAAATTGCTCAGGGGAGAAAGAGGTAGACTAAATCACAGCACAGTGTAGCGTATGCCTTATTCATTTTTCACAACACGACATATTAATGTAGACTTTCTAATTTGAGTGTTTTTTTACGGAGCTAAGTTTGGAAGTGGCCTGCGATAAAGACCATTTTGAAGATACCCAGGGAAGGGGACAATGCCATTGGCTCTCACTTCATTTTACTTGCTATATACTGTGCAGCTCTTGAAAGACTTTTGGGATATCTAGAGATTGTCTGAGGGAAGGTTTTGTTTTGTTTTGTTACAAATCAAGCAAACTGTTCTGAGGAATCAGAGGAAGCTGTTAATATTTTATGTGTTACTGAGAAGTGCTTGAGAGCAGAGAAATTCAAATAAGGCTGCATGGCACACCCTGAAAGGTACATTTGAGCATCTACTGAAGCAGCTCAGAGTTTATCCCCTTGTTCATCCTAGTGCCTGGAAAGAAGAGCCTCTGTAAGTGGCTGCTCAGGATATTTGGGGGAGGAAAAAACCTATACTCAGGAGTCCCTGGAATAAAACTAAGCAAAGCCACCACAACAGCAATAAGGAAGAAAATAACAGATAGTGCAGTTGGCTTAGTGACTGTTCAAAGTTAAAATGACACTGAAAAATGTGACATGATCATTTTTCACATTTACGAGCATTGCAGCATCCCCATGGTCAAAATCCGGTTCCTTAGCAACTAACTCATATTTATGACAGTTGCAGTGTCCCGGGGCCACGTGATCCCATTCTGCGACCTCCTGCCAAGCAAAGTCAAAGGGGAAGCCAGATTCACTTAAGAACCGTGTTACTAATTTAACAACTGCGGTGATCCACTTAACAAATGTGACAACAAAAGTTGTAAACTGGGGCAAAACTTCACTTCACTTAGCAATGTAAATTTTGGCCTTTATAGCGGTCGTACGTTGAGGACTATCTGTAATTATGAATTATTTTCATAGTCATGCAGCATATGAATTATTAGGCCTGGCTCTTAGAAGAAGAATATGTTGCCCAGCACAGTACAGATTGTATCGTTGTACCCCAACTAGGGAGGTCATCTTAAAGTCAGGGGGCTACCACTGACTTAAAGCCAGGGGGCTACCACCATTCCAGGACAGCCACTCACTCACTATTCTTCCCTAGTGGAGATGTTTACAGGTAGTCCTCAATTTACAACCAGTCACTTAGCATCCATTCGAAGTTAGGAGGGACCTCCCTGAAGTTACTTACAGCCCGTTTTGAAAGGTATGATGGCCACACCCGCCCCACAGACTCACCTTTACAGCCGCTCGCAAGCATTTCGGGGTAACTTGAGTGCAATTCACAACTTTTTTTCTTGGCAGTTCCACTGTTTTCAGAGAAATGGAGTTGCTTAAAAACAGCAGCTTTCACTCAGTGACCACTGCAGTTGCTAAACAAATACCACCACAAAAAATGTACAAAAAGAAAAGAAAACAAAACTCAAGTGGAGTCATGTGGTGCTTCAGCTTACAACTGCAACAAACCTATGACAATAATTTTGGGTTTAATTACAGTTGTAGGTTGAGGACTACCTCTAAATGATTATTTAAATTCATATATTACTTTATCCAGCTGTGGGCACTGGGTTCGTGGATAAAGGCTTTTGTTCTTCCAGGCTTATGTATGTTAACTGCTCCGCTCCTTCACATTAGCTGAGAAGAGTCTGCAAGCACACTGACAAAAAAATTTGTATACTAATGGCTCTAAGTAAGCCCCATTTCCCATCTTTTTTTTCTTTTAATTGGAATCAAGGAGAGAATTCAAGTGGGGATGTAGGGAGGGGACAGGGAAAGGGTCCGAGTGACAAAAGTGTGTGTTGCAGTATAAATCACATGCCTGCCGTACCTATGTCCAATGTAAGGGACATTGTAAAAGGATAGTGTTAGTGTTGTGACATTGCAATGCACATTTGATCACCGCTTTATCCTTGTAGTTTGTGTCTGATAACTATGAGTGAGTGAATCCCTAAACATCCACAATTTTTCCTCTGGGTATGCACTCAAGATTTGACAATACACTGCAAGGTAATTTTATTAGCTGTGTTTCAAAACCAGAGTATTGCATTTGGTATCTAGAGAGGTTTAATGAAAACTTATTTTCTTGTATGATATGAGAGCCAGCATGAGATCGAGATTAAAAGTTTCACATTTACCTCAGCCACTGAGCTCACTGGGGCACCTCTGCAATAGGCTGAGATCCTATCAGAAATATTACTTAAAATCTCCGTTTTAAAAACTGTGCAATGGGTAAAAACCAGATAGGTGTTACAGATAGTCCTAGACTTACAACTAGAATTGGGACCCAAATTTTCATTGCCAAGCAAGGTGGTTCACTGAATCATGCCTGAATTTATTACCTTTTGCCGTGGTTGTTAAGCAAATTGTTGTTGTTAAGTGAATCCTGCGGTCATTAAGCAAGTCCCACTCCCCCCCCCCATTGACTATGGAGATTCTTAGTTCTCCAGATCGTGATTGTCTCAAAGGTTCTTTTTCAAAAGGCAACTGGACTTTCTTTTTTCTCTTTGAAGACGTTTCGCTTCTCATCCAAGAAGATTCTTCAGTTCTGACTGAATGGGAGTGGTGGTGGATATGGAAGGGTTTATTTTCCTTTGCAGTCATCCAGTTGTTAGCATCCTCTCTGAAAGCCGTTGAGGCCCTTTGGGGTTTTATCTTTGGGGGTTTTATCCGTGCCATCAGGTTCACCTGCAAATAGGTGTGGAATCTTCTTGGAACTGCTGAAAGGACTGTGTTGTAAACAGGAGACAGGTGGTTCAAGTGACCCTGACGGCACAGATAGATGGCTCTCAGACAGAGCGCTAAGGACCAGATGACTGTAAAGGAATATAAATCCTTCCATTTCCACCCCTGCCCTCAACATTCAGTCAGAACTGCAGAAGCGTCTTGGATGAGAAGCGAAACATCTTCCTCAAGGAAAAAAACAGCTGCCTTTTGAAAAAGCACCTTTGAGACTTCCCCCATGGACTTTGCTTGTCAGAAGCCCAGTTGGAAAGTCACAAATGGCGATCATGTGAATCCGGGACACTGCAAGTGTTGGAAATGCGTGCTAGTTCCAAGTGCCCAAATTTTGATCATGTAACCCTGGGGTTGCTGCAAGAGTTGTACAGTGCAAGGACCGGTTTATAAGTCACTTCTTTCAGTGACATTTTAAACTTTGAATAGTTGCTAAATGAACGGTTTAAGTAAGTAGAGGACTACCTGCAGTAACCTTCACTGTACCTATGTAAATCCCATTTTTGCAGAGGACATATTTTTTTCTAAACCATTTGCAGTTTATTATAAATGTCTATTTTGCATTAGCAGGTAATTTGTCTTCCATATTATTAATTGGATTTCTTTCTTTTTTAAAAAACTCTATCCCACCGATGTATAGTTGTTGGATGTCATGGGAGCCAAGCCTTGGTGCATGTTATGGACCACTTGCATTCATTGTTCTGGTAACGTGCATTTACTTCCTCTGCACCTATGTGCAATTAAGGCGTCATCCAGAACGCAAGTATGAATTAAAGGAAAGGATAGAAGATCAGCAGAGGTTGGCAAGTCCTGAACTTGGCCACGGTCACCTGACCGACCTTGGATCAGTTTCCCAAGCAACCTGTTCAGTGATGTCTTCATCCTTGTTGGAAAATGAGCACTCCTTCAAGGCTCAGCTTCGAGCTGCTGCGTTCACTTTGTTTCTGTTTACTGCCACCTGGACTTTTGGCGCCCTGGCTGTCTCCCAAGGACATTTCTTGGATATGATATTTAGTTGCCTGTATGGAGCATTTTGTGTAACCTTAGGACTCTTCATCCTCATCCATCACTGTGCCAAGCGAGATGATGTGTGGCATTGTTGGTGGTCCTGTTGCCCTTCTCGAAGAAACACCTACTCGGTGCAAGTCAACGTCCGTCCAAAAGTTAACGTCAACGGTGAAAGCCAAGCTCATGCCTCATGTCTTCAAGACTCACCGTGCCCAGGTAAATCGGCTGTTTTTAATCACCCAGCCATCAGTCATTGCAAACTCACCAATCTACAGGCTGTTCAAAACCACGTCAACTGCCTTTCACCGGTCACACCCTGTTGTGCAAAAATGCATTGCGATCAGCTCCTGGAAGATGAAGCTCACATTCATGTACACAACGAAGGGACTTTCAGACCCAGCATGCACATTCACAGATGTTTGAAAAGTAGAACTAAACCACGATATTTCAGCCGACATCGATCAGCAGGAGAAAGGGAGTATGCTTACCACATTCCTTCAAGTATTGATGGCAGTATACACAGTTCACATACAGACAGTCCACACAGTACACATGAGCGTCACTCAGGCCACAGGCGGCCCTGTTGTGCAAAAAACAGTCCTTATCCAACCATCACTCAGCCTGAAAGTAGTGATGCAAGTACTGTGATCTATAGTTGTGCTAAAGTCCCAGAAACTGAGACAGGCCCCCATTTTGAAATGCATCCACGGACACAGTCCTTGCCCTTTAGCACAACCAGTCACAATGGAATTCTAAAGGGAAACCTGCATGAAGCCATGATCTACAGTTCAGATAGTACAGGAAATATCAAAACAGGGCCATGGAAGAATGAAACTACTGTGTAGTTGGTAGGCCACATTTCTCGACTTGCAGCTCAAAGCATCTTAGACTGCAAACCTATATACAGCAATTTGGGAGTAAGCCCAATTAAATTCAGTGGGCTTACTTCTGAGTAGACCTAGGTAGGTTTGTACTGTTGGTCTTTGTTTTCCTTCTAAACTGAATACGTTTCTACGTGTTTGTGTAGCACATAAGATAACTCTACAGGTTTTCAACCTATTTTTTTTCCCTTAAGGCTTTTAAAAAGCAGGGGCAGTCTTGAAATTATTTTTAAAAGAATGATAGAACAATGTTCAAGGAAGAACAAAAATGTAAATCTAGGAAGCAGACGTAAGAGGTGTTTATTACTACAGATAGTCCTTGACTTATGACCACAACTGAGATTCGAATTTCTGTCGTATGTTGTTGCGGTCATAAGTAGGGTTGGACCCAATTTTACGATAATTTTTATGATAGTCATTGTGAATCACTGCAATTGTTAAGCAACTCCCATGGTTACTAAGCAAATCTAGCTTCTCCAGTGGGCGGGGCTTTATTTTGCCCAAATCACATAACAGCAGGATGTGGCAACTGGTTATAAATGTGAGTTAGTTGCCAAGTACTCAATGCAAGAGTGGTAGATGAAAGTACAAATCATAAGTTACTTTTCCCAGGCCATTTATTTTTGAACCATTGTTAAACAAAAAGTCATAAGTCAAGGACTTCTTATATTATGTAATGTGATTGTTTTCCTTTTATTTTATTTTTAATCTGTATCGGCATCAGATACTTTTCTACACATATCGTCATCACCGCCTTTCCTTGATTATTTTTGCAACACAAATGGTCTTCTATTAATTTTTGAAGTCAGCAGAAAAAGAAAGGATTTTATAACCAGCCTAACACAGCTTTTTAGGCCTATAAAAACGATACTGCCTCTAAAAATCTTCTATAGCCTATGGCGTGTGAAACCATATAGTATATATGTCACTGTTTTGTCTTCTCTCTCTTTGGAAAGAAACACTAGGTAAAGTCCTATGTTAACATCTACAGTGCTGTACTGGTTGTATTTCTTTTTTGTTGTTGTTAAGATTATTGTTATTAATAATAATATTTTTAATTTCTGCATGACATCTGTCAGGATAATGCCATTTGTTGTTTTCTAATGTTGCATATGTACAAACGAAAAAAAAATACCCTATTGTAAAAGGCTGTGACCTATCCATGTTGGTATTAATCTAGAGCATTTTGATTCTACGAAAAGAAAAAAGGGAAACGTATCTTCTGAACCCCTTTAAGTGGCACAATCCTTTCTAAGAGGTTAAAAGATTGCTTTGATAAGGGTGCACTCTAATGTCTCCGCAAAGCATGTCCCATTGAATGTGGCACTGTGTATGTCTCTAGTAGCTGTCTCTCCACCAGTTTCACTCTTTGGTCCATTTGCCTTTGGGAATTAACCTGTGAGTAGCCCTATCATCATCAATCAAGGCAAAGTAGTGCTTTCCCATTAACTCTTTGAGGATTGCAGTTGTTCGCTTAAGAAATAAAGTAGGGCAGGGGTGTCAAACTCAATTTCATTGAGGGCCGCATCAGCATTGCGGTTGCCCTCAGGGGGCCGGGTGGGTATGGCCAGGGTGGGCATGGCCTACTGGGTGGGCGCAGCTGGAGTTCGTATGGCCTACTGCAGGGGTGTCAAACTCAATTTCATTGAGGGCCGCATCAGCATTGCGGTTGCCCTCAAGGGGCCGGGTGGGTATGGCCAGGGTGGGCATGGCCTACTGGGTGGGCGTGGCTAGAGTGCGTATGGCCTACTGGGTGGGCATGGCCAGCTCTACATCGTTTGCATCAAGGGTGCCTATGGGGGCCTGGGCAGGAGTGGGACAGATCTGAGGGTCTCTGGCAGAAGGAGGGTCTCTGGGCCAGGGCCAAGGCAGTGGGGGCCGTTCCCTCACTGTTTCCAGGATGGCTTCGCGGGCCACATGAAACCACTTTGCAGGCCGGATCCGGCCCCCGGGCCTTGTGTTTGACATGTCTGAAGTAGGGCATCAGCAGCCCGAGCTAAGCACTTTGAAAATGTATTGATGTCAATGAATAAGACATAATCTGAGTACTGGATTGCATTTTTTTCAACACTGAAACCTAAAGTGCTTAACTTTGATTGGATTGTTTCCTGACAATATTTCCAGATTTGAGGGAAGACTTATACGTGCATTGTTATGCAATCATCATCATCATCATCATAGCAGTCCAGTCCAAGGGTAACTAGTAAAAGCTTTGTGACTTTGATGGTCATTCTAAGCAAACCCCTGGCCCTCATTGCTAAGGAAATGCATATAGGACTTCACTGTAATGAAATATCACTTAAGAGCAGATGTTTAAATTATGCTGTATTTGGGATGAAATCACCTTCTTTGTCACGCCTTTTTAATCCATTGCTAAAGCAAAAATGGGATTGCCTTTATATTTCCATACATATTTGACCCTTCACTGATTTATTCTTTTCAGATCTAGTAATCTCTAGGGCCAACATTACTCTCTGTTTATGAACTTACAGCAAAAAAGGTTTTGTTTTTATTTTATTTTTAGGGGGGGGGAGAAAAGTCTATGAATATCTGAACACGTTGCACTAATAAACATGAATAAGAGAATTACTGTATAGTTGCTGTTCAAGATTTAAAATAAAGTACAGTGCAGTTTTAAACTGGTGATTTAATATGAATAGAACCATACAGCTTAAGGTGTGGTGGGGAGCCATGATGAAAAATAACCAGTAATTCCACACTTAAAGAAAAAAAAACATGGAAGGAATCAACAAAATCAAAATGGTGGCCACCACCACACAACTGAAGCCCTGCACCCTTTTTACATGGGTTGTAAAAAGGACCAGTTTTGATCACATAGCTGTGCCCACAGCTGGGTTTTTTTTTAACTACCTCTTTGAAAATATTCTTGAAATTTTCAATATTATGTGGATGTTAGACGTCAGTTGATAAAGATGTCACACATTCAATTAACCTTAACAATTTGTTTCTTGGGGGAAAAAATCTTGCTTCACTTCAGTGGGCTTCTCCTTCCAATAATCTTAATAGAGCTCAGTTCGTTATCCGTATTATCTACATTATATGTATCAGCACATTCTAAATCTATTTATGTTCAGTGTGACTTTTTCATCACACTGTACATAAACATGATTTTTAATGGGACGCTATAAAAATGTGGGTCAGGTGAATGTGTTCTGCAGTCGTTGCAGGTGGGGATGAAGTACTCAAAGGATTAATGCTCAGTATCTGAGTACAAGGGATTAACTTTCAGTATTTTTATAAAATTCAAACACACACCTATGTGGGTCTGAGTGTGTGTGTGTATGTATGTGTATGTGTATGTATGTATGTGTATATGTGTGTGTGTGTGTATATATACATACACATACATATATACTGTATATATATGTATGTATGTATGTGTGTGTGTGTGTGTGTGTGCATTTGTAGCAAATAATGTATTCATTGTGTGTTTCAAAAGTGAACTCAGCAGAATACACTAAGTAGGTGTTGAGATATAAACAGAATTTCATCTTTTCATGATTGTTTCTTTTAGACGATAAAAAATTCCTGAGCTTTATTATATATCTGTTGTATATGCTTGAACTGTCTCAGAAACTAAAATACACTATTTTGCATTGTGAATATATTTCCTAATTTTTATCATTTTTATTGACACAATACAGTCAATCCACATCAGTGAAATATAAACACACTATTCAAAGCCACGTTTGTGTAGCTCAGTGATATTTATAATATTATTATAAATAGTATTGTTTATAATATAGTATTAGCTATGTTCTGCAAGACCTCTAGAATTATGCTAACTAGTTTGCACTTGCTGAGATACAGGGAAAATAGTCACCCTGCACAAATACACAAACAAAATGTTTCCAGCTTGTCTTTCCCTTGCCAACGTTCTTCTGTTGTAAGAAAATCAAACAAAGATAATGAAATGGGTGCTGCTTTTTCACACACACAAAAAAAAAATCTTTGTCCTAAATCTTTCCTGAAGACTAATGTTTAGCATTAATACACCCTTCATATTGTGTCTGAAGTTAGCGAATCTTTCTGGGCTAATTTGGAAGTAATGTTATGCAATAATTTGCATTTTTTAAAAAGAAAATATTCAATATAATGACAGAGTAGGTAATTATGATATTAAATAAATTAAAAATATTTTCTAACGTGAAATGTGACCCAAAATCATTTCGTGCTTTTGTCTCTCTTTTTCTTCTTTTTTTTTAAATCTAAAAATTTGCGCTCAGTATTTCTCTTCCTGATTATTGGCATAGATTATTTGTTTTATTCCCTTTGCCAGATCTTAGATATGGGACTGTATTTAACTTCAAGATTTCTGTACATGTAATTGAATCAAAAATTGCCTAATCTAGCAGCTAAGATTACCATCTGCAAGTTCTGGTTGCATGAAGCATAAATGAAATTGTTCAGAAGAAAGAATATGTATAATTTTTCCCAAGATATATCTTCCAAAGGAATCTAGCAATTTGCATGACAATATATTTTCATAAGAAATAAGTATGTATTTCATTACATACTGTATCCTGCCTAGTACTGCAGGATTTAAATCCAATAAGACTAGAATTATGTTGCAAAACCAGAAGCACAGATTTCCTAACCTCACTAAGTCTTTTGTGTCCTCAAAAATCTGCTTTCCTGTCTTCATCTTTCCAAAATAAATTCTGAAAATATTTAGATTCTCTTGAGCGGAAGAATAAGAACGATCATCATGCCAAAGTTATGGCATATGAATTTAATATACTGTTACATACTGTATGTACTTATGCAATTTTAGATTTTACAAGGCAGTTACACATCAATTATAGATTTCACGAGATATTGAGTACACAGTTTATCTCTAGTGAAAGATGAACCTTAAAATATTCTGACTGTAAAAGAAAAATTTGGTTAGACTTGAAGGGAAAAATATGTTATCCTACACTATACAGAAATCTGACTCTAGTTGGAATTAACAAATAGAATTCATACTTTTTCTTGAAACAAGAAAGGTCTTAGCAGCAGTTCCTGAAATCTGACAGTATGAACATAATTCTTCAGGAAAGATTCTCATGATGCAGAACAAATCTGGAATGTCAGTCCCAAGTTTAATCGCTGATATTTACAGGTTGAAGTTGGGAAAGCTGCTCGTTGCTACAGAGTTTGGTAGATCAGAATTTGGAACATTGTGAAGGGGGTGAAGAATAGATATCCCTGCAAAAAGGGCAAAATTGACTCAGTCTGATACCATCACCAGCATCCCCCTTCCATCTATCTAATATATTGCTTACCTACAAACACACGTCCATATAAATATACTGTTCTAGTATGCCAATTTGGTCTAGTGGTTAAGGTAGGGGTAGGCAACCTTGGCTCTTTTATGATTCATGGACTTCAACTCCCAGAATTCCTGAGACTTGGGAGTTGAAGTCCATGAGTCATAAAAGAGCCAAGGTTGCCTACCCCTGGGTTAAAGGTAGAAAATGGGAGACCAATTTCTAGCCTTAACCACAAACCAAACTGGCACATTATGAGTTCTAGTCCTGCTGTGGGCACAAAGCCAGTTAACTAATCTTGTGCCAGTCACTCCCTCTCAGCCTTAGGAAGGGGGCAAGGGCAAACCATTTTTGAAAACCATGCCAAGAAAAAAACAGGGACTTTTCCAACCATGAATCAAAAACTGACTTAAAGACACTAAAAAAATAAATCCTTCACATTTTGATCTTCAGCTTCAGATTTAAAGTAACAGACTCAAAAACATCAAATAACATGCTTGCAATTATTTTTCCCACACAGAGTGGTTAGACTTGAATAAACTGTCATTCCAGGCCTCTATAAAGAGATTTTAATCTGGAATTTATATTCCGTGGCATTTCTGCATTTATGATTGTTTTGAGTTTTGTTAAATTCGGCCACTGTATGATAGATAGCAACAGTTTTTCTCAAGCTTGCCTGTTCCGGCTATGGATGTGGTGAAGATCCTGGATGGTGAATGGGTAAATAACCTAACACCCAGATTTCCATATTGTTTAATGTTGATAATGTACTTTTCAACTAATTCCTGTATTAGTTCCTGTATTAGTAATTTCATTTTGTTTATTTTCTTGAAATATTAGTGAGTACCATATGTATTCTGAAAAATCAAAATATTTCAATTCAAAATGAAATAGTCACAAAATATATAATGTTTTAGATACACATAAGGACGTGGGAATGAGATTGTTATTTCTTTTCCAGAAGAAAAAAATTAAGAGCTCTCCATCTTAATCTGGGAAAACAAGTTTACAGGATGACTTACTACGTTGTAAGAAACGTTTGGAGCTACATATTTTGGCTTTGAGGGGAGCTAGTTTATTTTTGCAGGTTAGTGCTAAGTTTCTTTAACATCTGCCTGGGGAAAATATTATTCCCAAAATTGGGCTGGGACAGTATTTTAGCTACGCAATTCCTTAAAACAAGAGGAAATTCTATATATCTTCTATATCTCTGAAGTGATTCCTCACAGGAAGTTTTGATATCCACCACTGCCCCTTCATTTTGGCCATCTGCTCACACATTCTAGCAAGATTTGTATTTCATTATGTACTTGTTTCCAAACTTCTCTTAGATTCATTTACATCACACTAAAAGCTGCCATCCTGGAATTTTGCCTAGAATTGCCAACAGTGGCTCTTTCTTCACCATCTATTGCTATAGTACTTCTACAATCTGCTCTGTATTAATAACTACTTAAGACTGAATAATGACAGAAGCAATTTTAGGATTCCATCCGTTCACATACTCTTCTAGTCATGATTTTCCCCCTTCCAAAATTACTAATTTCTATGAGCAATCTGGAGTACTACATGTTCGTTCATTCTTTGTTCAAAAGAACTTGGCAATCAGAACAGAAATTAGCACTTGAAACAGCTCTCAGAATAAAAAAGAATTCAAGAAAGGGCTGAACCTCTGTGGCATTTCATCTGTTATGCAGTGCTATCTATGATTTGCATGAAAGAAGTACACTAAACATGCCTATGACAGAGCATACAGCTTGTTTATAGATACATAAAATCTATAAAATTGGGGGTGGATGGATGAAGAAAAAAATGTGAATGTGTTAAGATAAACATGGTGGAATATTATCTTTCAATGTTCCTAATTTTAACCATTAGCTATACATCTTCAGATAAATGCAAGTTCTTATTTTATTTGTATGCATTAATATAATGTGTGTTTTGCTTTTCACTTCTAAACATGAAAGCACACAATTAAGATCAGTGTTTCTCAACTGTAGCAATTTTAAGACGTGTGAGTTCAACTTCCAGTATTCCTCAGCAATATGTTGGCTGAGGAATTCTGGGAGTTGAGGTCCACACATCTTGAGGTGGACAAATTTAACGAAATACTACATTGTGCAACATTTTAGTGGAATGGTGGATTGGATTGGGTTCCTGTTAATACACATTCAGCCTTTTTATTTATTATCAAATGCTTTAATATTTGTGTTATAGTTCTAATCAATTTTGCAACCAAACTATATGGAATTTTGAAAGCATGTTTTAAGTATCCTCTCAAAATGGCAGCCATGATGGTGTGGCTAGTCACAAAAACTGCAAAACCACTAAGATTTAATTCATTCTCTACCCTCCCAAGATATTCATCGTCATCTCTGTTGTTCTTCTATTCTGAGCAAAAGAATATACATAGCACTTGGTATCAGCCACCATTTTTATTTTTCATTATGGTATTTGGAGGATACACAAAAATACAATTTATACCTGAAGCTGTGTGAAGATTTGCAGTAGGATGATGGCTTCCCATTTAAAAGATAAACAAAATAAAGTGTTACCTCAGAAATACCAAAGAGGATGCCAAGTAATATTGGCAACTTGATGCTGCTAGAGTAGTAGACTTACATGGTTAGAACTTTTGTTCAAGAATCAAAAGAATAAAATACAAATTAAAGAATAGGGACATAAAAAAGAGCAAATCAACATCTGAATAAGTATTTAAAAAGTGACCAATCCTAATCCCCCCAAAATAATTTATTTTCCCTTCATCTTTTATATGTAAACTTTATGGACTTCAGAAATCTATCCTTTTACCTTATTGCATTCTGTGATTAAGTCCTTGTATGTAAGGACTTCTATACGCATCCTAAAATTTCACTGATTAAAGAAGCAGCTTGATTATTAGATCATAATGCAACTGCAAATAAAAAACAAAACGAAATCCCCACAAGAAATCAATGTAATTTACTGTGGAACCTTCTCATTTTTCAAGGAGACTTTTTCAGTTGGGTTGACATGCCATAACTAACATTAGATCTTACCAATAACCATTCCCTTCTGAGGATTGCTTTCAGCCTTGGTATTGTCATTCATTACAGAAACATGAGACATATTATTTTACTTACGTGATCAGCAACCATTTGTGTCCATCAATCATATCTTTGGTCAGAATGCCTTTTCCTCTGCTCTTATTCTTGGTCTGTAATAAAATTGAATTCTGGTATATTCAGCTGTAATTCTAACTGAAATGTTCCCCAAATACATTGGCTGCATGTGAACAGGCCATTGTTTTTTAGCTCTTCAACAGGTTCAGTCATTCCCTCAACTTGTCAAAAGAGATTGTTTCCCTCAGAACAAAAATATAATGTCCTTTTAAACTTAAGATTTGGGTATTTTCTAAGAAGCATTTACTGTCACTGCAGTGGAAGAGATATGGTGGTAAGTTTCAAATTTCACTCTCCACATTGTTCCACTAACCAAATTCCATCACTGATACTATTAATCTGAATCTTTTCTTCAAAATGAATCTTGTTTTATGGCCTCAATATACCGAAGAAGAACAAAGAGCAATATTAACAGTAAGGGCCTGCAGGCTGTGATAGAGAATTGCTCTTTTGATAATGACTTATTTTGCAGAAAGACAATAAGATTATCAAATTGAGCTTCAGCTGATGCAATTGCCCAGGCTGTGAGGAAAGGTCACCTTGCTTCAACTTCCTGCACATTACAAAAGAAGTCATAGTCCAATCAACAATATCTGGAAATCACCAGGCGCTATTAGTTACACAAATCAGTTATTACAAGTCTTTAGAAGAATGCACTGGATCAGAATATCTTACCAGCATGCTTTTTCTACTAGAGGCCACACACACAAATGATGCAGGGGAGACATGAAAGCAGCCCCATGGTCTTGTTATTTGGTCTGTACATTTGGAACTAACATCTGGAAGCTCCTTGCTTCTGAATGTGGAAGTTGTGGGTCATAACTGTGGACAGATGATTCCTCCACAATTTTGTCAAACAGCTTTTTTTGAGACCCTCAACTGTAAGCATCTCTCACTGACAGTGATTTTCTTAACTAATTATAGATCTGTATGAAACAGCTTCTTTGTCTGAGTCTCAAATCTCTTGCTCATTAATTTACTGGACTATGACTATGACGGTTAACAATATTAGAAGCCAGACAGACATTCTCTTCATGCCTGGTGTTTAAAAACATACGTTCAAATGCATGTGTAAATACTGACCAGTCACATTTGCCCTTATTTTTTTTTCCTCAATTGAAAGAACAATGGCATGTTCATGGGAAATGGGAAAATTATAGTAAACAAGCTACAAATATGTTCAACTAAATTCTAGGTTTACTTTGGCAGGTACTACACAGAGTTGGCTATCCTTGTCAATATTTCAATGCAAACAATTTATTGCAATAAATTAATAATGATAACAGCACAGGGTAAAACTACAGCTTTGGTTGCTCAACATGGCCATTCTTAAGTAAGGACTACCTGTAAAACAGTATTTTATTACTTCAATAGTTTCTGGGTTTAAAAAAAGATTGCCATCATATTGTACAGTATAAGATGACATAAGATAAGTCAGGAAATGTAGCATCCATCCTTTCCTTTCCTTTCCTTTCCTTTCCTTTCCTTTCCTTTCCTTTCCTTTCCTTTCTTCCTCTTTTATTTGTCACATTCTTTCTTTTATCTCTGTTGCGATGAAACCACACTTACAGCATCTACATATGATCCTCACAACAATCCTAGCAAGCAACTTAGTTTAAATGCAAGTGATTTGATCCAAGCCATCTTTCTGTGTGAAAGGGGTTGTTCAGTACATTTTCCAAGAAAAGAAAAGAAAAAGTACACATTCAATAACCTATAGCAGGGGTGTCAAAGTCAATTTCATTGAGGGCCTCATCAGCATTGCGGTTGCCCTCAGCGGGCCGGGTGGGTATGGCCAGGGTAGGCGTGGTCTACTGGGTGGGCGTGGCTAGAGTGCATATGGCCTACTGGGTAGGCGTGGCCAGCTCTACATCGTTCGCATCAAGGGTGCCTATGGGGGCCTGGGCAGGAGTGGGACAGATCTGAGGGTCTCTGGCAGAAGGAGAGTCTCTGGGCCAGGGCCAAGGCAGCGGGGGCCGTTCCCTCACTGTTTCCAGGATGGCTTCGTGGGCCGCATGAAACCACTTCGCGGGCCGGATCTGGCCCCCGGGCCTTGTGTTTGACGTGTCTGACCTATAGGGAGAGACTCATCACAAAGAAGCCCGAAAGTGTGACAAGACAATTTACCCTGACAGGCAGGCAGACATCTATGCCAAGAACTTTGATCAGCCACATCTCTCCCGTTTCTTGTAGACTGCATTGCTTGGAGATATATGAGTTCTTTTCAGACTTAAATGTTCACTGTAGGAAATCCTAGAAAACAATGTGAAAGTAAGCTGTCATATGGTTTAGGTTTAGGTTTTATTTAATTTGTATACCGCCCTTCTCCCTAGGGACTCAGGGCGGTTCACAGGGCATATATAAATAATGATACAAAAGTTAAAAAAAGATTAAACCAATGCCCAGTTAAAAAACAATAATACAATACTAAGAACAACAATTTAAAAACCCATATTCCCCCATCAGGCCAGACCAGCTAATTCAAATAAGTGGGTCTTCAGGCCGCGATGGAAGGTTCGGAGGTCTGATGTCATCCGGAGCTCCACCGGCAGTTGATTCCATAATGCCGGAGCGCCCACAGAGAAGGCCCTCCCCCTGGGGGCCACCAGTCGGCATTCCCTGACTGGCGGCACCCTGAGGAGGCCCTCTCTGTGGGAACACACAGGGCGGAGGGGAGTTGACGCCGGCAGCAGGTGGTCCCTGAGGTAACCCGGACCCATGCCATGTAAGGACTTAAAGATCATAACCAAGACCTTGAACCTCACCCGGAAGACAACTGGTAGCCAATGCAGCTCGCGGAGCAAAGGTGTAACATGGGAGTACCGGGAAACTCCCAAGATAACTCTCGCGGCCGCATTCTGTACCAGTTGGAGCCTCCGAGTGGTCTTCAAGGGAAGCTCCATGTAGAGTGCATTACAGTAGTCAAGGCGAGAGGTCACGAGCGCATGAGTGACCGTACACAGGGCATCCCGGTCCAGATAGGGCCGCAACTGGCGCACCAGGCGAACCTGGGCGAAAGCCCCCCTAGTCACGGCTACTATATGATCTTCCAGGGTAAGCCGTGAATCTAGGAGGACTCCCAAGTTGCGAGCCCTATCCACGGGGGGTAAGAGCTCACCCCCCATAGAAAGAGATGGAACATTTTGAATGTCCCGGGATGCCGGAATGTACAGCCACTCAGTCTTGTCAGGGTTGAGTTGAAGTCTGTTCCTCCCCATCCAGACCCGAACCGCCTCCAGGCAACGGGACATCACAGCGAGGGCATCACTGGGGTGGTTTGGGGTCGAAAAGAAAAGTTGGGTATCATCGGCATATTGATGATACCCAACTCCAAAACCACGAATGATCTCACCCAGCGGTTTCATGTAGATGTTGAACAGGAGAGGCGAGAGAACCGACCCCTGAGGAACTCCACAAACGAGAGACCTAGGGGCCGATCTCTGCCCCCCTGCCAACACCGACTGCGAGCGTCCCAGGAGATAGGAGGAGAACCACTGAAGAACTGTGCCTCCCACTCCCAATCCCCTGAAACGCCGCAGCAAGATACCATGGTTGATGGTATCGAAAGCCGCCGAGAGGTCTAATAGGACTAGGACAGAGGAATATCCCCTGTCCCGAGCCCTCCAGAGATCATTCACCAGAGCGACCAATGCCGTCTCCGTGCTGTACCCGGGCCTGAAACCCGATTGGTAGGGGTCCAGATAATCCGCTTCATCCAGGACCAGAGGGAGCTGATGCGCCACCACACTCTCGACAACCTTCGCAAGAAAGCGAAGGTTGGAGACTGGACGAAAGTTGTTCAATACAGCTGGGTCCAAGGCAGGCTTCTTGAGGAGAGGTCTCACCACCGCCTCCTTCAAGACGGTGGGGAAATAACCCTCACTCAAGGAAGCAGATATAACCGCCTGGAGCCAGCCTCGTGTCCTCTGCCTAGCTGCATAAACCAGCCAGGAAGGGCACGGGTCCAACAAACATGTGGAGGAGCTCAGCCTCCCCATAATCCTGTCCACTTCATCAGGGGTCACAGAATCAAACTCTTCCCAGGTAACATTGACAAGACCGCCCATGTCCTGATCGCCTGACTCTGCCCAGTTGGAGTCCAAACCGGTCCAAATCCGAGCGATTTTATCCGACAGATGTTGACTAAATTCCTCGGCACGACCCTGCAAGGGATCCTCCCTCACCTCCTGATTAAGAAGTGAGCAAGTCACCCTCACTTCTTAATCAGGAGGTGAGGGAGGATTCCAACCGCCTGGCCGCCCTATCTGCGGACGCGATGAGGGTGGAGAAGTAATTACACCTCGCCACCCTCATCGCTGCGAGATAAGACCTAATGTAGGTTCTTAACCGCAACCGGTCGGGTTCGGATCGGCTAGACCTCCAACGGCTCTCTAGGCCCCGTTTCCGACGCTTCATCTCCCAGAGCTCCGCAGAGAACCATGGAGCTCGCTGGGATCTGCGCCGGGTCAGGGGCCGCAAGGGTACAACCCGGTCAAGTGCCTCAGTGGCTGCCCTTTCCCAGGCTTCCACTAAGGCATCCGCCGAGCTGTGAGCAATGGAGGCAGGTGGGGACCCCAGCGCCGCTTGGAATCTATCGGGATCCATTAGGCGTCTGGGGCGGTACCATCTAATTGCCTCCGTACCCCCACGGCGGGGGGTGGCAAAACGGAAGACCAGCCACAGGAGATGATGATCGGTCCATGACAGGGGCATAATAAATGGACAGCCCCCACCAAGATCATCCAACCACCGTCTAGATAAAAAAATCAGGTCAAGGGTGTGGCCTCCCTCATGAGTTGGCTCAGAAATTACTTGCGTCAGGTCCATGGCCGTCATGGAAGCCATGAACTCCCGAGCTAACTCAGATGAACCTCCCAGGGATGGTAGATTGAAGTCTCCCAAAACTATAAGTTTGGGAAACTCAACCACCAACCCCGAGAGGATATCGAGCAGCTCGGGCAGGGCTGCCACTGTGCGACTAGGCGAAATGTATACCAGCAGCAAGCCCAACTGCGCCCCAGAACCAAATCTCACAAAGAGAGACTCACACCTGACTATCTGAGAAACGGTGGTCTCCCGCTGACATAAGGTCTCCCTAATAGTGACCGCCACTCCCCCACCCCTGCCATGAGCTCGTGGCCGGTGTAGCACCCGGAAGCCTGGTGGGCAGAGGTCAACCAAAGGGACCCCACCCTCTGGGCCCAACCAAGTCTCCGTGATGCAAGCCAGGTCCGCATGCTCACCCTCAACTAAATCCCTAACGAGGGGAGCTTTGTTAACCACGGACCTGGCATTCAGGTACACCAGCCGGAGCTCAGGAGGCTGCACATCCTCACTCCCGGGACCTCGGGGAAGAAGCAGAGGGTCGGAGCACCTCACCGCTTGCAAGTAGCGGAGACGGCCCTCCCGGTAGCGATACGGCCCCCTGTCTATCCGCCTGCTGCCATTCCCCGTCGTGGGAATTGATAATCCCACGACCCGCTCATGAGCCCCGGCGACAACGACACCCCGTTCTCCCCCCGTGCGGTCAGACCCAAGTCTGGCCTGAACCATGGTTGATTGGCCACCCCCCATAGCCAGACAACCCCTATCTCCCACCCCACTCCCTAACCCTATAAAAATTTTTGATAAAAAAGTAATCAGAGGCCTTCTATTAGATTTACATTGACGGCCCCTGCCCCTGCCCAGCCATCTCTCAGAGACCCAAAACTCGGGCCCGTCATCGAGGTTAAAAATGTTTAAGGAGGCGGGTCGCACCCAGGAGAGGGGGGCACCCCTGAGGGCGTACAAGTCCGTGCTAGTATATTGCCGCATGAGTCTAGAAAGTCCAGGCAGTCCAGGATAGGCATCCCTTAATTGTCCATGGGAGGATTGAACATGAAGACAGATATCTGGGTCCCCACCCAACTTCACTGCCACTCAGTTGGGTGCCCCCAGAGACAGGCCGCTCCCCGCCCTCTCACGACAGGATGAGACTCCGTTCCTGGGGGTGGACCAGGTATCCTCTGGGTAGGCAAACCCCATAGAGCTCCCACCTCTATGAGGTTGCAAATGGAGAAGTCCAGCCACTCTCCCACCGTGGCCGATACCCAGGTGTGTCGAAAGTCCAAAGGGAGAGGGGGGGAGAGTAGGCAGGCAGATGGTAAAAAATATGTCCAAGGCAAAGAGGGTAGGCAGGCCAGAGTAAAGGAGATAGTCTGAATCACCGGCGTCACTGCAGAAGCAGTCCGGAAATAATGCAGGAGCCCCATGTCGTCTGTTCTGAACCAGCCCTCTTCTCTCAACCCCTATTTCAAAAGAAGAGACTGGAAAGCGTCCAAGGCTAAAAGGCTTCTGCCAAGATTTAATAGTAAACACACAAGAGCTAATCTTCTCAAGCAAAAGAGTTGCTTTCAGCAACCAGCCCCTCCCCAAACACTCCTTTTATAGAGAGCTCAGGGCGTGGTCTCCCTGTGCCTCCTCCCGAGGAGTCCCATAGCCTTTCTTTGTTTGTCCCTGCTCGACTGCCTCCTGCGTCGGGCGTCCTTGAACAGGGCCAGCTGTGGGTCATCATCCTCCGCACTCTCGGGCTCACACAGCTGAGCAGAGGTTCCCGGCTGAGGACTCTGCAAAGTCTCCAAATCATCATCAGCCGGTTCGTTTCCCTCCTCCCCCACATCTGAGTCCTCCGATACATCGGAGCCGGCTGTTGGACCCACAGGCTGACCCTGAGTCACAACATCGTCCTTGCTCCGGTGAGATAACCCCCGGTCGTCCTCTTCACCACCAAAGTGGTCCGAAGACGCCTTCGCCATGCAAGGCGGCCTGAAGCAAGGATAAAAATCAACCATCGCCGCCGAGATGAATAATAGTCGCCCTCTCCGCCGCCAAAACGGCCCTTTCACATTTGAAAGGGCAAACCCAGGCTTGTAATTCAACCACTTCAATCCAAATAAGAGATTTGGGGGAGTGTAGATTGAAAAAGGCCTGCTGGCTTTCCCCCACCCATCCCCACTCCATTTTTAACATTCCATTATGTGTTATCATGCTTGTGCTCAGTTTAATCTGTTCTAGAGGAGTTAATGTGTCATCATTGCTGCTTTGATGGAAGGGTGAATTCCAGCCTCACCATCAACATGTCTTAGAAGCAAAAGCCTTTGATCTAAGCTGCACAAAAGCAACTTTCCAACCTAGGAGTCAGATCTGAAGCGTTGAGGCAATCAAGCAAGAACAGCTCACTGAAGCTCTGGGGAAGGAAAATAAATGTTGGAGTGAAGTATGCTGAAATATAAATAATAAAAACTTCATGTTGCATAAATATCATACATGAGCATGGATGAAAGGTCATAGGAACTGGAGGGCGGGGGGAAGACAACCTAGAAAACATAGTGGGTAGAGAAAGCCTTGCAGGGAAGTACGGCTCGTCCCAACCAAACATGGATGAGCTGCCTCCTGGTTAACTGACAAGATGTACTGCAGCCAAGCATTGAATACGGACCAGAAACTAATTTGCACATTGCATAGGGGGGAGAGAGAGAAAGATAATTATTACTATATTTTCTAGTAGTTGAACCAAGTTTGGCCTGGCAGAAATTTGCATTTTATCTGCAAAACTTTTGTTTTTTTTAGCAAGGGTATTTGCAGGGTGTGGTCAACCAAGTCAAGATGGTGACTACTATGGTGTGATCAAAGCTTTGCCTGTCCTTTAGGTGTATTGCCAATAAAAGATCTCGAAACCACAGAATGCCTTTAACACTTAAGCCTGCTCAGCAAGGAATGGAAAAGCATGTCTCACCAATGGAGACTTCACATCGCCCAAACTGAAACACATTCATAAGAAGACAGAGAAAAACACTATGGACAGAAAATTCTACAAGGGGTATTTGAGCCAACTCCAATATTTAGCAGTGAGAAGTGAAGACATAGTCTGGTGGCAGGAGCATCTGCAGCAAACCACAATGTCTGCAAAATAATGTTACAGATTGTGGTGATGTCATCAAATAGATGCTGTCATTACATACATATGTCTTGACATCTGATACAGCTACATTAGCCACAGGTGTGTGTGACAATATTGTCAGACACATATTTATCTCCCTTTGCACACTGCCAGGGATGCTCATGAGCTGTGGTAACCAGGAGACACATGTAAACCTTCTGCAAATACTCTAGGAGTTTACACACAAAAAGGGTCCAATGTTGTTCTGTTTGGTTCCTGAAGGAAGGACTAGAGTCAACAAGCCTAGATGATATTTGGATCTATTTGTGGTAAACATTTAGTGACATTTGTTCATTACACAATCATTTTGATAATGGAACCAAATAGCTACGAGCAAATCACATTTGTTTCAGATCTTCCAGCAGAAGACCCCACTTGGCATGGCTTCCTGTGCTCTCAATTTCCTGCTTGACACCAAGACTTTTCCCCTCCAACTCTATCATGGCTCTAAGACAGTGTTTCTCAACCTTAGCAAATTTAAGATGTGTGGACTTCATCTCCCAGAACTGTCCAGCCAGCCAGTGACTGGAGACTCCTGGAAGTTGAAGTCCACACATCTTAAAGTTGTTAAGGTTGAGAATCACTGCTGTAGGCTATGCCAGATGTTTCAACTAGATTAGCCACTGCACTTCCCAAGAAGATTTCAGTGAATCTTCTGAGTCCTGGGACTTAGTTACGAGGGTAATGCTTTTCTATTTTATGGAGATGAGTCATCTTTCATAAATATATACCCAACAGCTGAGGCTTCACTGGATATTACTATATCTTTCAGTAAGGTAACATCTCACAGCAGCCCTTTGCCAAAAGGTCCTTTAGCAGTATTTTCTGGAATCTTCCCAAAGTAGATTCAGTATTTTTTTTACCTCAGGAGGTCTCTCTGACAGCTGCAGAACAGCCCTGCAGTTGCTCTAGTATGCCATATGGAAAACATCTTAAATTTGGAGCCCAAAGCTCTGCTATTATCATTTAGCAGAGATTTATTTGCCAAGGAAATTCTGCTCCAAATTATGTGGAATGCAGCTTCTTACCCCAGAAGACTGCCTTGGTTGAATCCTCCTGTTTGAATTCCAAAATATGTTCTAATTTGTGGGCACATCTGTTTATGCATATTACCCAGATGTATATCTGAGAAAACAGAGAGATTATAATGCTTAGCATGCAAAATTAAACTATCTAACATGAAACAGGAATTTTAAAATCATAAAACTGGATGAAATCTTGAAGATTTTCTAGACCAACCCCTTGCTCAATATTGGATCCACCAGAGAATCTCTGACACATGACCATCTGGCCTTGTTTGAAGACCTCTATTAATGAAGCACTCAACAGGTACGACAATTTGTACATTCAGAAAAGTCCTCCCAATATCTAACTTGAACTTAGCTCTTTATAGTTTTAACACTTATTGTTCTATCTTTCTTTGTGGTGGTGCAGTGGTTAGAATGCAGTATTACAGGCTAATTTTGCCTACTGCCAAGAGTTTGATCCTGACCAGCTCAAGGTTGCCTCAGCCTTCCATCCTTCCGAGGTCAGCAAGATGAGGACCTAGTTTGTTGGGAGAAATTATGCTGGCTCTCTAAACTAGTTAGAGGGGCTGTAAAGCACTGTGAAGCAGTATATAAGTTTTATGCTTTTGCTATTGCTTCCACAACAATACAATGTATGTCTATTTTCGCTTTTAATTTCTCTTTTAATATATCTCCCCCAGTCTTTTCTATGCTAAACATACCAATGGCTTTTTTCCCAAGTCTTTTGCCAATCTCGATTATAGTTTCTACTCTACTTAGACTGAATTTATCAAGACCAGAGAGGTGCATGCCCCAGCCCATCCTTTGGATATCTCTTATCCATGGTGCCCATTTATAAACACAGTTCCCAGCAGCTAAGAATAATGTACATAGCACTCTTTTCTCCCATTTTCCCCCAGTAAAGTCAACTGTACTGAGAGACAGAAAGAGCCATTAACCCAAAATTATCCACTAAATTTTTATGACTGACAAAATCTTGAATCATTGTCTTCTGGTCCTCATCCAGCCTCTTGACCATTATGGCCACTGGCTTTCAATATGGACAATCTTATCCATTATGGAGTTCTACCATTAATTTTACCTCAGCTGAAAAGAAAAACTTGACACATGTGTTAGGATGGAGTTCAACTATTCTTAATCCACTCCTAATTTCTAGATGTATAGATCTGCAGGCTACCCCCGGTGAAATCTTAGCAGAATTGAATTCATTGCTTCTCTGCCCGGGCAACTGATTTGCACAAACAAAATAGTCCCCATCTAAGCTGCTCATTGCCCTTTCTCCCAGTTTATGAATCTCTGGATGACTGCAAGAATTTGAAAGAAAAACTAAAAGGCTATGACTGCATCATCTCAGATGAATGTACGTTTTTCTTTTCTTCTTTTTATTTTTCATTCCTGAACTCTTAAAATAGTTTGGAAGGTAATCTGACGTATCTAATAGAATCATATGCCAAAAGTCTCCTTGAGAGAATTATCATTTGACCATGTCTGCTGCTTTCTTTTTAGCATCTCTTCTGTTTTAATCCTGATTTACACATGCAAAAATCATATGCAAGCATTTGAGAATTGATGTGTTTTAGTGGTTAAAGAGTAGGATCCAAGTTATGGCTAAGGAGATATAGTGTCAAGACAATCTTTTGGGGCAGTATCTCTCTGTCTGTCTCTGTCTCTGTCTCTCTGTCTCTCTGTGTCTCTCTCTCTCTCTCTCTCACACACACACACACACACACACACATCTATGGAGATTCTCAGTCATCCAGGTCATAGTTATCCCAGAGATGCTTTTTCACAAGGCAACTGGATTTTCTTGTTTTTCTTTGAAGACGTTTTGCTTCTCATCCAAGGAGCTTCTTCAGCTCTGACTGGATGGTGGGGAATGGAAGGATTTATATCCCTTTTAGACAGCTCTTAATTTGCAGTCTTTTAGACAGTTGTTAGTGCTACCTGGAGGCTTATCTGTGTCTTCAGGGTCACCTGAGTAGTGCAAATGGGTGTGGAGCCTTCTTGGAAATGTTGAAAGAATTGTGTTGTAGATTGGTGATAGATGATGTCAGATCTACATACACACAAATACACAAACACACACACATACAGTATGAGAGGTCCAGTATACCTCTCATACTGTTGTTGTGAGATCAACCTGAAAATAGAACCTTATGTTTATATTGCATTGAGTGACTAGAGAAAAGATGGAATATAAATGTAACAAATAAATACATGTATAACATTTATGCAATGTATGGCAGTGAAAGCTGGACCATAAGAAAGGCTGAGCGCCAAAGAATTGAAGCCTTTGAACTATGGTGCTGGAGAAGACTCCTGCGAGTCCCTTGGACTGCAAGGCGATCAAACTGGTCAGTCCTAGAGGAGATCAACCCTGACTGCTCTTTAGAAGGCCAGATCCTGAAGCTAAAACTCAAATACTTTGGCCACCTAATGAGAAGGAAGGACTCACTGGAGAAGAGCCTAATGCTGGGAAAGATTGAGGGCAATAGAAGAAGGGGACGACAATGAGAATGAGGTGGCTGGATGGAGTCCCTGAAGCAGTAGGCGTGAGCCTAGATGGACTCCAGAAGATGGTAGAGGACAGGAAGGCCTGGAGGAACATTGTCCATAGGGTCGTGATGGGTCGGACACGACTTCGCAACTAACAACAACAACAAATAACATTTATACACTAATACTCACGGCTTTTTTTCTCATAGAACGCTCAGAACGGCGTTCCGGCACATTTTTTTTGCACACACAAAAAAGCTCCCTCTATTGGCTTTAGGAGTAGGCAATCTTGGCTCTTTTTTATGACTCGTGGACTTCAACTCCCAGAAATCCTGAGCCAGTGACGCTGAGGGGAAAGGGAGAGGTTTCCAAGCTGAGCCATGCTGGCTCAGGAATTCTGGGAGTTGAAGTCCTTGAGTCATAAAAGAGCCAAGGTTGCCTACCCTGCACTAGAGGAGGACATTAAAATTATTTACAAGGTTACTTCTTTAGGAACTAAACTTTTAGAATCTAAAACAGCTAATTCAAAAAAGCCAACAGGAAAGAACCTCACATTTTTCATCTGCTTCTGTCTTTTGGAAGGTAAAATTAGATAACATAATCTATTTTCTATGTTAACATCTCTGCAATGAAATCAATAAAGGTAACAGGAAAGAAATGAGAAACAATTTTCTCAATGTAATATGTCTAATTTAACTGATGCTAGGAAAAAATAGTATCTTTTGTACACTCTTGAAAACTATTTTGAATCTATAACCATCTATTTCAACTAAACCACTTTAAATTAAACAATTCTTAAGAATAAAATATTCTTAATTTGGACTTTACTGTTTGGAATGTTGTGTGTTTTGAAAAATAGATTATTTCAAATCTAGTTATGTTGCACTTCAGTCTTTAAATAATTAACCTAGTATATACATAACAATATATGATGTTTTCCATGGTGAGCTTAAAATAATAAGAAGAAGAAGAAGGAGGAGGAGGAGGAGGAGGAGGAGGAGGAAGGGAACTTGGAGGTCATCTAGTCCAACCCCCTGCTCAGGCAGGAAACCCTATACCATTTCATACAAATGGCTGTCCAGTCTCTTCTTAAAAGCTTCCAGTGTTGGAGCATTCACCACTTCTGGAGGCAGGTTGTTCCACTGGTTAATTGTTCTAAGTGTTCTAACATCGGAGCAGCTCCGGGTGGGGGCTCAGCACGGGCCGCGGCGTGGCAACTGCGGGGAGGGGAATCCCCACGGCGGCTGTGGGGAGGGGAATCCCCATGGCATGTGTGTCCGAGCCACAGGGGCGGGGGTGCAAAGGACTGGCGGTGATGCTGTAGCAAGGCATCACTCCCAGTGACAGCACCTCTTGAGTTCTGGCACCTTTTTTTTTAAAAAAAAAAAAGCACTGCTAATACTGCTTGTAAAGAAACAGAGTGAAGGTGGGGAAAAGGTTACCATCCAAGCTTCATAGCCTACATTCTTAAGAGCCGACTAGTCCTCCTCAGCAGATTAATCTCTTTCAGACCTGAAATGATTCCAGGGAACACTATGTTTCCCGGAGGTCTTAGATATGGAAATAAAATTGATTACTTTTTCATTTTTATAAATATAAAACCCAACATATTTATGTTCATTTTAGATGAAACAAGTAGCCTCCGGGTATGTTAAATACTGTAGCTTTGGTGGATATTCAGGAAAGGCTGTATGCATAAAAACTACAGTGCCAAAACAGTAGAAAAACAATGTCCATCTTCCAACCACTCCAAGCACAGATTTCATAGAAATTCAGAATTGTAAATTGGAAGAAATTCATTCCTTCTTTCCTCTTTCCTTTCTTGCTTGTCTTCAGGAAGAAAGAGGGATAGAAATCTCAGCTTCTTTCAATATAATCTGATCTTGATTGGGATGGCGGTCTTGGGGTGAATGAAGGGCTTGTTGTTAGCCAGAACTAACAAGCTCTGACTTGTCACACTGCTCACAATGCATAAAGAGATCTTAAACTGAAGAACCCAAATAGAAACAGGCAGAGCTGAAAATAAGAATTGCTTTCTAGAAGTTTATTGAAAGGACAACAGTGTGCGAAAGAGATAAAGAACCAAGAGTTTCCAAATGTCATATCCATTTATGACAATTGGAGTGCGTCCATGCACATATTAGGCTAGTTTCCATATAGCAAATACCTTGGGTTTCAAAGGGCTGGAGATGCTAACACCTGAATCCTGGCTAGTTTTGACTTTTCAGGCTAGTTTTGCTAAAAGATTGGTACCGCAACACTGAAAAGCTATGTTCTGTACCAGCCTGCTACCGGCCCTGCAGAAACCCCTTTTACAAAACCCCTTTTACAAGAAGGCAAGAGGCTGGAATTAAGCCTGCCAAATTTATTGATACAAAAACAAACGGAACAAGACACGAACCAAGAAACAGGAGCTTTTCAAGCGGTTGCCTTCAGCAAACCAGCCCTCCCACGCATTCCCCTTTTATACAGTTCAGGGCGTGGCTTCTCTCTGCCTCCTTCCGAGGTGCCCCATTGCCTTCCTCTGTTTACTCCTGATTGACTGCCTCCTGCGTCGGGCGTCCTTGAACAGGGCCAGCTGTGGGTCATCTTCATCCACGCTATCAGGCTCACACAGCTGGGTTTCCGTGGTGACCAGGTGAGAGGGGCCTGGCTGAGGGCTCTCATCAGCAAGATCTTCAACCCCCTCAGCAAGCTCTTCAACACCCCCCTCCTCCTCTGAGTCGTCCGACCCAACTGCCGAACCCACAGGCTGGCCCTGAATCACAACAAGCTAAATGTATATCCCTATTTACTCAATGGATTGAAGAGCTGATAATTTAGGATTAGATTGTCTATAGCAGGGGTCTTCAAACTTGGCCCTTTTATGACTTGTGGATTTCAACTCTCAGAATTTCTCAGCCAGCCTGGCTGAGGAATTCTGGGAGTTGAAGTCCACAAGTCATAAAAGGGCCATGTTTGAAGACCCCAGTCTATAGACATAGATTTTATATGGATAAATATATGGAAATATGGGACTCATTTATACAATGAAAAAGTATGCTAGGCAGATAAGTGTTTTGTGTGTGTGTGTGTGTGTGAATATTCGTATTATAGAATTATAAAATTGTAAGTGTTTATTGTTTTATCAACGTATTATTTTCTATATCTTATTTCCTGTTGTATTTTTTCACTCATTTCTTAAGCACTTGTTATTTATTTTTATAATGTATGTCTTTTTGTGTTTTGCTTTTCTTGTTTTTTTTCCTTTTCCTGTTATTGTTTTAAAAACAACAAATATTTATTTTAAAAAAATCTTTTGAGTAGTGTTTGAGTTATAGATTGAGATGGCATTAAGAAAAACAGTAAAAGCAACCTAACAGAACATTCAGGCACAGTTAACCCCCAGGTTTTCCTGATAGTGGGAACAAAACTCCTGCCCTTAAGACAACCATATCTCTTTCTCCTCTCTTCCTAAAGTTTCAGTGACATACTCCTATTTATAGGCAGAGTTTATTTATTTATTAGAAAAATTTTGCCACCCATCTCACTAACAAACAACTTTGAGTGGTTTATAAATATCATAAAAACAAAGGTACAAACATTGAAACATTGAATATTAAATAAACCTAAATTAAACAAGTTAAAAACAGAATACTACAAGGTGGAGGTGAGAATTTCTTCCTACTTCATTAATCACTTCCACACTGGGGCCCCAAGCCTATTGGCAGAGCCAGAGACAGGTTTTGAATTTAAACAGGATCCTCCGTCTCTTCAACTCCAGCCCATATGTATGATATTGGAATAAAAGCACATACTAACATCTAACCCAGCTTGGAAGAGACTTTTCATTACAAGAGAGGAATGAGGACTTTGCAGCCAGCTTCCCCTCATAGTCACCACTCAGACAACGAAGCTAATTGACCTTCCCAGCTAAGGGTATTGCGTGAATCAGGACCATATGTTAACTAGGGCAATCTGCTTTAATGAGAACCACGTGTCATTTCCAAATATTGAATTCGCAAATTCCACCCACTTTTGAAAAGACCTTTTGAAATACTTTGGCAGGCTACCTGGGTTTGTTTTTCACCATATTGAATAAATTGGCACCCAAATTTGCCCATTTCACTGCTCATCTTGACTCTGGACTATTTGTGAATAAATTAATATCATCAGCTGCAATATTAATCCTTCAGCTCCCTACTTGGCATCTGTCCCTATGAAAATGGCCTGTTAATCCCCAGTGCCTGCTGCTTGTTGTTTAAACAAATGCAATCTGTAATGTTTGTAGTGTAAGAGTTCCTTTATTAAATGGGGAAAGAGAGTGGGTGATCAAGCTATGAATCACTTCTATCCTAATTCACAAGCAAGCTGCAATTTCAAACAGAGAGATGATGCTTTGTGTCACACAGAATTGAGTCACTGAAATAATTTTGTCGGCAGTGTTCCGTATTGCTAAGCAATCAAAATGCAAAAGAAACTAAACACATCCATTCAAAACATGCTAACATAATCTATACATTTCCCCCCAAGCTGTATATTTTGGGAACTTGCAAATTTTGTGGCTGAAATTAAATGTCTCAGCCCATTAGTTGCTCATTTTAACTTGACCCAGCTATAGTTGGCCTGAAAATTGCCCTAATGAGATGGATGCGAAAGAGCATTTGGTAAAGTGAACATTTTAAGGAGCTCTGCTAATTTCCTGTGTGCTGTGACCACATTAGGAAAATATATCTATATTTTGACATAAAAGAGATGATGGGCGGTATTCTAATAAAATGCAAGGCAAGGCTGGTTCTTCTGAGATAGATAACCTAGTAAATTAAGAATTAATGGGAAACCCTTTGGTAGCACTAAATTCATCTCCTATATGGATTCTGTATTATTTCTTTTCATCCACAAAATAGACAGACAAGTATCAATATATATCTATATATATGTATATATGTATATATGCTTTACGTACAGTCACTCATGCGCTCGTCACCTCCTGGGTAGATTACTGCAATGCTCTCTACATGGGGCTGCCCTTGAAGACTACCCGGAGGCTTCAGCTGGTGCAGAATGCGGCCGCGTGGGTTGTGATGGGAGCATCCTGATACTCCTATATTACACCCCTCCTGCGTGAGCTGCATTGGCTACTGGTTGCCTTCCGGGTGAGATTCAAGGTGCTGGTTCTTACCTATAAAGCCCTACATGGCTTAGGCCCGGGATATTTGCAGGACCGTCTGCTGCCAGGAACGTTTTCCCATCGCCCTGTACGCTCACACAGGGAGGACCTCTTCAGGGTGCCGTCGGCCAGACAATGTCGGCTGGCGACCCCCAGGGGGAGGGCCTTCTCTGTTGGGGCACCTGCTTGGTGGAATCAACTCCCCCAGGAGCTCCGGATGGCCCCAGACCTTTGGTCCTTTCGCCGTGACCTTAAGACATATCTTTTCCAACAGGCCGACCTGGACTGATGATAATGGGGTTATTAATTATGATTTTAAATGTTTTTATTTGTTTTAGTGGGACTTTGACACAATTTAATTCTTTTTTAATATTTGTATTCATTTGTATTTTATTGTTGTTAGCCGCCCTGAGTCCTTCGGGAGATAGGGCGGCATACAAGTCGCATTATAAATAAATAAATAAATCTATCTATCTGTATATCTATCTTTATTTATATATCTATATCTATATCTAACTAATCTATACAGTCTCTCTCTCTCTCTCCATATATATATATATATATATATATATATATATATATATATATATATATATATATATATATATATATGTCAAATGCTTGTTAACTATTTTTAGATTACCTTGCTAGGCCCCAAACATGGGACAAATCTTTACAAATCTTTATTTCCTGTGTCAGCCTAACCTGAAGGCCATCGACAGGCAGTAGTCACACCGGTGACAGCTCATATTTGTGTAAATTTTACACACACACACACACACACACACACACACATATATATCTATTTCAGCCTCCAATCATTTTCAACTTCTAGCATTTCACAGAATTCCTTCACCACGAATATTTATTTTTTAAAAAAGAATTCTAGAGAACACATGGCTTTAATTCCTGATGGTCAACAATTTCCTTGCTTTATTAAACTTTTACATATTATGACAGAGCTGCTTCAGCTAATAAAAATGCCATCTCATGTCACAGGACTGAGGAAGATTTTTGGCTGAAATTGTCAGAACTACCACCTCACACCTCCCCTTCACAATCGTTCAGTGCCAGTCTGCCATGGACGTTGAGGGTTGGGGTGTGGAAGGCAGGGCGAATGCTTGGAGGAAAGTGAAACTGATGGAAAGAAGCAAGCCTCTCAGAGACAATCCTTCAAGGTCATTTTCCTGGGAGAAGAATACAGCTGTAACTGTTTCAAAAACATCTCTTTTTGGACCATGGCGGGGAGACCAGCAATGGGAAGGCTCTGGGAGATATTTGGTGCACAAACTTCAGTTCTGCCTTTGCTTTACTTTATTCTGCTTGACCCTTAGTAAATGAAGTCAAAGATGGTTCTTAGTTAGAGATTCCGCCTGATGCAGGCCTGACAGAAATTTTGAGAGTCTACCTCAAAAGTTATTTATATTAATTAATTAATTGGCCACCCATTTTACCACAGGAAATCTCAGATGTCAACATCCATTGTCTATCGTTGACATGGACAATCTAGAAAAATGGTCTTACTCGGCATAAATCACTCCCAATGGCATAAACAGGGGAATATAATTTAAATGTCGCAATGGTTTTACGTTTCTTGCTATTAGAGAAGTGGCAGTGACAAAAAGAAATAAAAGGTAAGAATCAGATGTCAGGAGCTGCTCTTCAGGGACCAGCTTGCTTTCACTCATGGAAAAGAAGACGGGCATACAAATTTGAATGACTATTATTACAAATATTCAGAAAAACATTGAAAAAGAAAAAAAATATGACTATCAATATAGTTTTTAATCTTCCTAATAACCATGGCAATGTTATCAGATTTAGATTGAATAGTCATTTTGTAATAAATTATAAAAAATAAATGCTGTAGCTTTAGCACAGGGGTGTTAAACTCAATTTCATTGAGGGCCGCATCAGCATTGCGGTTGCCCTCGGGGCCGGGTGGGTATGGCCATGGTGGGCATGGCCTACTGGGTGGGCGTGGCTAGAGTGCATATGGCCTGCTGGGTGGGCGTGGCCAGCTCTACATGGTTCGCATCAAGGGTGCCTATGGGGGCCTGGGCAGGAGTGGGAAAGATCTGAGGGTCTCTGGCAGAAGGAGGGTCTCTGGGCCAGGGCCAAGGCAGTGGGGGCCGTTCCCTCACTGTTTCCAGGATGGCTTCATGGGCCAAATGAAACCACTTCGCGGGCCGGATCTGGCCCCCGGGCCTTGTGTTTGACATGTCTGCTTTAGCATATATAGCTGTCTAGCTCTTTAAGAGAAAAGTCATTCAGGGCATAGAGTCCTTGAATTGATAAACAAATAAAGATTAGTCATATATGGCCTGAAACTAACAGGAGATCAGTCTATTTTTTTGGTTGAAACACTCTCACATATACAGACTGGTCTTTCTGATACAGCTCATTTCTCCATCGATATACAGTATGGGTTTTCCCTTGCTACTTTTTAAAACATAAACTGTTTAAAATTATGCATTTGTGGAAGTGTTTTACCCAGAAGAAAAGCATTTATCTTAACATATTAAAATATCTTCTGCACATTTTACCCCTTTTCATTGAGAACATTGGAAAAAATGTAGCAGTAAAAGCTTAATATATCTCATCAAAGAACCCCAAATATGTTGATGTGGGCAAAAATATGGAATGAATAAAAAATGCTTTTTCATCTCTCAGTCTAACCCACCCATAACAAATGCCATGTGATCCTTTGGCTAATAACTGGAAGGAAAGGGGTTTGGACTGGCTTCTCTTCTAGAAATTTAGGGTTTGAATTTTTGCTCGGTGAATTTTTATGACTAAGGATGGGCATAAGCCTCAATTTACCAAGATCCTAATCCAACATCTTAACTCTTATACTAACTGGCTCACTTTTAACCCTTTTACCTTTATTGAATATCTTTTGTATTGGGGCTTTATTGAATGATAATATCCAAGGATGTAAAAAGATCACAGGTATTTCTGCCATTAAAAATAATATTAAGTAAGCATTGAAGAGGAACAATTATCCAAAGTACAGCCAAAAGCTTTTGATAATGTGGCTCTAGCATTGGTCTAGGAACCTTGACTTCCTAAGGCATAAGCTCAAAGGGGTGGCTGCCATTCAAATGAAAAACATATTTTTGGTTTTAGAAGATGATAGCTAAATTGTAAGCACTTTCGGTCCTTATTGGTCTTGGCTGAAATTAGTTGTGTAGCATCCCAGAGATGCTCTTTTTAATTACAGCCCTTCAGTTATCAAACATTCTTCTCAGGAATGCTCAGTTGATGCACACTTCATTAATTTGTAGGTGTTTTTGAAAGAATGTTAGAGTTCAATCCAATAAACCACTGATAGACATCCCATCCTTTGCAGATTGTATGAGATTTTTTCTGGCCTCTGATTCCTGACTAACATTTGATGAAGTTGTTTGCACCCCACAGATGAACCTCAATGGATCCAGGTGGATCTCAGTATCTCCACTCTTCTGAAATTCTATCTTTTGATGTTCCCTCCTTAGAGGCCAGGTTAGGAGGGAAGAGGTTGCTGAGCTTCTGCTGAGAATCTAGTTTAGCTGTTTGCTGGCTTTGTTGCTTTACTCTTCCATCCCATCCCATCCATGCAAAGGAAGAACTAATGAAAACTAGATTGTCCCTATATAATCCTCTTAAATCTTATTAAGACCTACATTCTGCTGCTCTGGGTCACAAGAAGCCTTCATTATTGAAGCAGGTTTGGAGAAAGCTCTCCTGCAGCCTCCAAACACTGCACAAAAGCTCGTCCTGTTCTTGTGCAATTTTTGGAGTCTCCAGGGGCCATGCAACTTCCAAAGGGTGCAGAGGTTGCATAAGAGCAGACCACATTCTCACACCATCTCCGCGCCTCTGAAAATCGTGCAAGGAGACAGACATCCTTTTGAGAATAGTTGTTGTCGGATGTTGGTGAACGCTGGTACACCACCCCAAAATGTTGTGCCGTGTCACCTTTGAAACACATCAGAGGTTCACCATCACTATTCTAGAACGTTTCTGATTCACTGGATAGATTCAGGAAATTAGACGTTCTCCCTGATGAAGCATCCCCACGCGCTTAATCCTTGTTAAGGCCAGATAAAGAAAAAAAAGACTAGCAAGAAAATATGGGGGGTTTTTCTCTATATGCATTGTTCTTAAAGGTCCAATGCTTTCTCTCCATCCATTCTCTCTGCAGTGACAATATGCTAAAATTCATGAGTTTATTCAAAGAGGTAGGAAATAACAAAGTGTAACTGGATGCCTGTATTGGTTTTATTTGGAATTTGGAGCACACACTGCTGCCTTCCCTTGTTTGCCACCTATTCCCTTTTCTTAATGGACTCCTTTTGTGTCCCTACTTTTCACAGATTTTAGAAAGGAATTTCTCATCTAAGCCTTCCCCACATGCATGACGGCATGGTTACATTGATCACTTTTGTGTTCAGCAGGTTGTTAAACATATCTGCTCTCTCAGTTGGTATCAGGATGTAAGTCTTTAAAAATAAATGAAAAACAACCCTTCCTTTGAACAGCAGGGTCTCTGGATGCGTGCATAAGACTTAGACACCTGCTGCCTTCCTAATGCTTCCTAATCTTAAAATGCACAAAAAAACCCAGAATGTTAACTTGAATGCTTATTACATTTTCTCATGATATTGATGCCTTTCATACCTTACTTTCTGAAAAGAAATGAGCCTTCAGAACCTGTTTCTACAAGGCTGTTAACACTGCAAAAAGATGATAAAAGTAATCCAGAGTCTCATCCTTTCTCTTTCCCGAATTTTGACGTGAACACTTGAGCTTTACTGGAGAAAAGATGTATTCAAATTCACTCCTCTGTGTGTCAACCCAGTTACATTCAGGGTTGCTGATCAAGGGAAGGAGTGTAGCCACGATCTTCTGCTTGCCTTTTGTGGAAATCAGTTTAATCGACTCAAGCCACGTTACTTAGATTTGCAACTTACTTAGATTTCCAAACAAACTCACTCACCTTCTCATTTTTAAAAAATTTTTAAATCTACAAGTCTCACTAACCGGTATGCAATGCTTGTAGTTAGTACATCAAAGCCACCCTTGCAATCAAATCTGACACACCGTATCCCCTTTGTACACGTATCCTTGAAAAATGTGGGGAACGTGTTCTTTGTTTTGTCCTTTGGAGTGACTTTGTTCCTTAGAGTAATGCTTGTGTGAGGATCTACAGGATGAAACCGTTTAGATGCTTTAATTATATGTCATGCTGAAAAACAATTTGGATATTTATGGTAAATGTAAATCTGCAGAGCTGTGCCGGTACTGTTACACAGGAATTATATTTATTCATAAGTTAAGCATTAGAACTTCCCAAGACTGTTAATATATTAGCATTTATGATTATTCTTTCATCTCTGATATATACAATTTATACACACACATACATACACACACATACATACATACATACACAGTCTACCTCTGTGAAGATCTGACCTGGAAAGTTAACACAACCCAGGTGGCTAGAAAGGCCCAACAGAGGCTTCACTTTCTTAGGATCTTGCGGAAGAACAGGGTAGAACAACAGCTAATGACCCTCTTTTACCGGTCTACCATAGAGAGTGTCCTCTCGTATGGTATTGTGGTTTGGTATGCCAGTCTGACAGCCGCGGATAGGAAAGTATTACAGAGGGTGGTGAGCACAGCACAAGACATTGTGGGCTGTTCCCTGACACCACTGGATGACATCGCCAGGGCTCGTTGCCTTGGAAGAGTGAGGAAGATTCTCAGGGATGACTCACACCCTGGACGGTATCTCTTTACTCTCCTACCATCCGGTAGGAGATATAGGAATATAGCCAGCCGTACCAACAGGCTGAAAAATAGCTTTTATCCGTGGGCTGTTAGGCTTTTAAATGGGACATAATCTTATGCAGAATTGACTTGGGAGGCCGGTGTGTGGTGTAGTTGGTTCACATAGTGTGGTGGGATGGAGGGTTTGTTGTCACTGTGTGTTGGGGGGAGAGAGCACGGGGGGGAGGCTCAGCTAATCTCAATGTACACATGTTGTACTTTGACAATAAAGGTTTATTTATTTATTTATTTATTTATTTATTTATATCTGAGCCATCTTAAGAAAGAAACCTGCCGTGTAATACAGTAAAAGAAAAAAAGGCTGTAGGGCAGAGGTCCCCAACCTTTTGGGCACCAGTGACTGGTTCCGTGGAGAAACGTTTTTCCGTGGACCGGAGGGTGCATGGTTTTGTGCGCTGCCTGTATCCCACGGATGGGGCTTTGCTTGTTTGTGCAGACTGGGAGCTGGCATGCCGCAGACCAGGGGTACTGGTCCACAGACCGGGGGTTGGGGACCCCTGCTGTAGGGTGCAAAAAAGAACATTTTGCAAGGCAGAAAAAAAATGGCCGGGACTGTCCATGCCAAAAATGGGTTTTCATACGTGCACCACACATAGAAATGGGTGGAGCTTCTATTATAACCTCATAGCCGCCACCTTGCATTTGGGACCATTCCTTGCAAATACCTCTGTGTGGCAGCCATAGTTTGTCTCAGAAGGCAGACATTAGCATTCCGAGGTGTTTGATCTGTTCACTTCCTTTTGTTTGTCTTTTCTTCTGAAAAAAAAAGAAGAGAAGAGAGAGAACCTCAGGAAGGGACCTGTTACAGGCTGCCTCTCTGAGGAAAGGTAACAAAATCCAGTTGCTTTCAAGAAAATGTGCAGCTCCCCCTGGTGTCGAAGACATGTAATTACTTTAACCTGTGCTGAGATTGAAGGAAGGGAAATATAGAGGAGGTAAAGAGAAGAAATGGGCAGGGAAAGAAGAAGAAGGCATGAAGTCATATAGTGATGTTGCAACAAGATGAATTTCATGAGGGAAACAGCTAATCTTCATAGGCTTCCATTCTTAATAACGGGGTTTTCTGCAAGCATCTGCTATTCTTTATTCCTTTCATATTGGCAGCCTCTTTTATTTTTATCAGTGCTGTAAGTGAAGTACCACTTAAAGGTATTTTCTACTAAGAAATAAAAAAAGATGTTATAGCTCAAGCTTAGCTGCCCACTCAGTAGTTTTTTGTTATGCTAAGACAGGGGTGTCAAACTCAATTTCATTGAGGGCCGCATCAGCATGGCGGTTGCCCTCAAGGGGTCGGGTGGGTGTGGCCTGGGTGGGCATGGCCTATTTGGTGGGCATGGCTAGAGTGCGTATGGCCTACTGGGTGGGCGTGGCCAGCTCTACATCGTTCGCATCAAGGGTGCCTATGGGGGCCTGGGCAGGAGTGGGACAGATCTGAGGGTCTCTGGCAGGAGGAGGGTCTCTGGGCCAGGGCCAAGGCAGTGGGACCCATTCCCTCACTGTTTCCAGGATGGCTTCGTGGGCCACATGAAACCACTTTGCAGGCCGGATCCGGCCCCTGGGCCTTGTGTTTGACATGTCTGTGCTAAGATCTGTTCCAGAGAGAATGTTGGCCGGAGGAAGAAAGAACTAACAAATAATTATTGTGCCAAGTGCCATATGACACACATTAACTTAAAAAACCTGATTATTCAGAGGGCCCCTTTTTAGTCAGTTCAGATAAGGTATTCCTATTTTACTGAATATAAATATGGCTTCACAACAGGATATCAGCCCAAAATTAAAGTTGTGAATGGACAAACATTATTCATGCAGTTACTATGCAAAGATCATAAGAAAACCCTGATGAGTGGGATAAAAGAAATAGATTAATTAGGATGACTCTAAGTCTATTAATCACCAATTGATTTGCTTGATCCAAGAAAATGTTTTCAGCTGTGAAATGTAAAGTTCAGTACATAGAAATCAGAGGCACCAGGTCAAGACAGGTAGTACCTGGCTTAGCAGGAGTACTTGTGAGAAAATAACTGGGTCTCTTGGTAGACCGCAGATGACATACGATCCACCAATGTGTCATAGTTGTCAACAGCCAGAACAGCTTTGGGCTGCATCCATAGAGGTATAGTGTGTGTCAACAGGCACAGTAGAAATAAACAAAATCTACAAACATTCAAAAGAGACAATCAAAAATCTATAAAAAGGAAACAAAAAGACCAAAGCATCTCCTCACCAAAACATCCAGATAAGCAGAAATTAACATCAAGTTAAGTTTGGGTTGAAATTTAACATTAAGAAAACCAAGATCATGGCATCCGGCCCTCTCAATTCCTGGCAAATAAATGGGGAAGAAATGGAGGTAGTGACAAGATTTTATTTTCCTGGGCTCCAAGATCACCGCAGATGGGGACTGTAGCCAAGAAATTAAAAGACGCTTGCTCCTGGGGAGGAAAGCCATGGAAAATCTAGACAGCACACTGAAAAGCAGAGACGTCACCCTGCCAACAAAAGTGCATATAGTCAAGGCTATGGTCTTTCCAGTTGCAATGTATGGCTGTGAAAGTTGGACCATAAGAAAGGCTGAGCGCCAAAGAATTGAGGCCTTTGAACTCTGGTGCTGGAGAAGACTCCTGCGAGTCCCTTGGACTGCAAGGCGATCAAACCGGTCAGTCCTAGAGGAGATCAACCCTGACTGCTCTTTAGAAGGCCAGATCCTGAAGCTAAAACTCAAATACTTTGGCCACCTAATGAGAAGGAAGGACTCACTGGAGAAGAGCCTAATGCTGGGAAAGATTGAGGGCAATAGAAGAAGGGGACGACAGAGAATGAGGTGGCTGGATGGAGTCACTGCAGCAGTAGTTGTGAGCTTAAATGGACTCCAGAAGATGGTAGAGGACAGGAAGGCCTGGAGGAACGTTGTCCATAGGGTCGCGATGGGTCGGACACGACTTTGCAGCTAACAACAACAACAACAACATCAAGATTAATTCTAGTCCAGGGGTGGGGAACTTTGGCTCTTTTATGACTTGTGGACTTCAAGTCCTGGCTGGCTCAAGAATTCTGGGAGTTGAAATCCACAAGTCATACAAGTGCCAAGGTTCCCCGCCCCTGTTCTAGACCAATGATCAAAAAGTAAACAATACTCCAGTTAACGAATGGCCAAGAACATTCCCACCAACATTGACAGGGCAAGCCGTTAGTCTATAAAAAGAGAGGAAACCCTACTCCCTTCTAACACTGATGATGTTACCTAGCTGGGTAATGAAATATCTGCAAGAAAACAACCAGGCTGTTGTGACTCAGGGCCAGCCTGTGGGTCCGACAGCCGGCTCCGATGTATCGGATGACTCAGATGAGGGGGAGGAGGGAGACGAACCGGCTGATGATGGTTTGGAGGCTTTGCAGAGCCCTCAGCCGGGGACCTCTTCTCAGCTGCGTGAGCCCGATAGTGCGGAGGATGATGACCCACAGCTGGCCCTGTTCAAGGACGCCCGACGCAGGAGGCAGTCGAGCAGGAACAAACAAAGAAAGGCTGTGGGACTCCTCGGGAGGAGGCACAGGGAGACCACGCCCTGAGCTCTCAATAAAAGGAGTGTTTGGGGAGGGGCTGGTTGCTGAAAGCAACTCTTCCGCTTGAGGAGTCAAGCTCTAGTGTTTTTGTTAATTGAGTAATAAATCTTGGCAGATGCCTTTTAGCCTTGGACGCTCTCCAGTCTCTTCTTTCTGAATAGGGGTTTGCCTTACTACAAGGCCAGAAGAGGGCTGGTTCAGAACAGTTTGCTTTCAGCCTCCCACCCCTTATTACTACGATGGAGCAGCTTCTTGCCGAGAATGCCCAGCTCACCCAGCAACTCACTTTGTTGGCAGCTCAGGTGGCTCAACTGCAAGCTCAGGTACATGCTGCACCCCCACCCAGGAGGAAATGTCAGATAGCTATGCCGGATAAATTTGCTGGTAATCCAGAACTGTTTCCTGCCTTCCTGGGACAATGCCAGCTTTTTATCAGCGTGAGAGCAGCTGATTTCCCCACTGACCGGGATAAGGTGGGGTTCGTGTTGAGTCTTCTGTCGGGGGATGCAGCTCGTTGGGGCACGCCTTTGCTGGCACAGCCTAGCCCTTTGTTGGATAACTTTGGGGGGTTTTGTGACCATATGCGCCTCATGTACGAGGACCCAATTAAGGTGCAGACCGCCACCCGACGCCTGAAAGCTTTGAGGCAGGGTCAGCGCCCCCTACAGGCCTATATCAGCGATTTCCGGCTGCTTAGCCAGGATTCCGCCTGGAATGAGGCTGCGCTCGTGGATGCCTTTCAGGATGGCTTGTCAGAGGAGATGTTGGATGAGCTGGCCCGCGTGGACATTCCCTCAGACCTGAATGGGCTGATCCATCTTTGTCTGCGGATCGATGCCCGGCTGCAGCAGCGAAAGAGTCGCCGTGCCACCCCACAGACCCCTGCCGCTCCTGTTGAGCGTGTGCCCCCAGTCCAGAGGGAGGAGCCAATGGAGCTGGGTGCCGCCAGGTCCCGTCTATCGGTGACGGAAATGGACAGACGACGATCGGAGGGGTTGTGTTTTTACTGTGGGGACCCTGGACATTTGGCTGCTTTTTGTCCAAAGAAGCGTCAGCGGGCATCAGTGACCAAGCCGGCCCCGAGAAAGTCCCCTGCTTTGCTGTCGGGAAATGGCCCGAGCCCGATCTAGACGGCGTGATAGATCGGACGACCCACCACGACCACGCCGAGCGACGCCATTCCGACGGTGCCTGTGAACCTCCACGGCATTTGATTTTGGAGGCACGACTGATCCTTCCTGACAAGCCAGAGGGGATTCCGGTCCATGCCTTAATTGACTCTGGGGCTACCACTAACTTTATGGACTCGGCCTTCGTGGCCAAATGGGCTGTTCCCCAGTGTCCGGTGGATCCGCCCATGCTAGTGGAGACTATTGATGGTCGAGTGCTCCTGTCCGGGCCTATTACGGCCGCCACGCAACCAGTGTGTATGGCCATCAGTTCCCATGTGGAGGCCATTCAGTTCTACATCACTTCGGATCTGCACTTCCCCGTGGTCCTGGGACTGGCGTGGCTCCGGGCGCATGATCCACAGATCTATTGGTCTCAGAACTTGGTCACCTTCCCAAGTTTGCAGTGCGTGGACCACACCCGCCATATCTGTGCTGGCCAGGTGGAGGGTTCCTCAGGGGTTTCTTTGCCTCCCGAACTGTCCGACTTTGCTGATGTGTTCAGCGAGTCAGAGGCGGACCAATTACCCCCGCACAGGCCCTATGACTGTTCCATTGATCTAGTCCCTGATGCGCCTCTCCCAGTGGGGCGTTTGTACTCCATGTCGGAGCCCGAGTTGGCTGCATTGCGGGACTTCCTGACAAAGAATTTGGCTCGTGGTTTCATCCGGCCCTCGTCCTCGCCAGTGTCTGCGCCCGTGCTCTTCGTCAAAAAGAAGTCGGGCGAGTTACAGCTCTGCTGTGACTACCGGAAACTCAACGCCATCACGGTGCGTAACCGCTACCCGTTGCCCCTCATCCCCGAGCTCTTGGACCGACTCCGGGAGGCTAAGATCTTCACGAAATTGGACCTGCGTGGAGCTTACAACCTCGTCAGGGTTCGGCCGGGTGATGAGTGGAAGACGGCGTTTGGTACTCACTATGGACATTTCGAGTACACGGTGATGCCGTTTGGCCTGACCAACGCCCCCGCTGTGTTTCAGCATTTTATGAACGACATCTTTCGAGATCTGTTGGACCAGTTTGTCGTGATTTACCTGGACGACATCCTGATTTACTCCCCGTCGCGTGAAGCGCATCATCAGCATCTCCATCAGGTCCTGCAGCGCCTCCGGAAACATCGGCTGTTTGCCAAGTTGGAGAAGTGCCAGTTCTACCAGGTGACCATCGATTTCTTGGGTCACCGCATTTCTCCTGAGGGCATCGCCATGGAACCGAGTAAAGTTGAGTCGTTGCAGAGTTGGCAACCCCCGCGTCGCGTGAAGGATGTTCAGCGACTTCTTGGATTTGCCAACTACTATCGAACATTCATCCCTGGCTTTGCTGCCTTGACAGCCCCCCTTACCCGGCTCCTGCAGAAGAAGACTCGGTTCCAGTGGAACGCCCCCGAACAACAGGCGTTCCAAGCTTTGAAGGACGCCTTCATGAAGGAGCCCATCTTGAAGCATCCTGACCTGCAACGGCCGTTTGTCGTGGAGGCGGACGCCTCCGACATTGCCATTGGGGCCGTGTTACTCCAGGCAGCGACGCCCAACGGTACCCTTTTCCCTTGCGCGTATCACTCTCGGAAATTGAACCCCTTGGAGCGCAACTATACCATCTGGGAGAAGGAGCTGCTGGCCATCAAGGCGGCGTTCGAGGCTTGGAGGCATCATCTGGAGGGGGCGCGGCATCAAATCGAGGTCCGGACGGACCACAAGAATCTGGAAAGCCTGCAGACCGCTCGGAATTTGAACCAACGCCAGATCCGGTGGTCCCTCTTCTTTGCGAGGTTTGACTTCCGGGTGCGGTACATACCAAGCGGGCACAACCAGAGAGCGGATGCTCTGTCCAGGAAGCCCGAGTACACCCGAGTGGAAGACAAGCTTCCGCCCAGGACAGTGATCCCCGTCGAGTCTTTTGCTGCGGTGCGGGAGCCGGTGGATATACGGGCTCGGATCCGGGAGGCGCAGCAGCAGGAGGCGTGGGTGGCTCAGCGGAAGGAAGAGGTGGGGCCAGATTCGCCTTGGTCGGTCACGGATGGACTCCTGTATTATCGTGACCGGCTCTATGTTCCAGGAGGGCCACTCAGGGGACTCGTCCTCAGCCAGTGTCATGATAACCCGGCTGCGGGGCATTTTGGCCTGTTCAAGACTCTGAACCTGGTCTCCCGTACCTTCTGGTGGCCCCGAGTCCGACACGATGTCCAGTCTTATGTCACCTCCTGCATCCCATGCAGGCAGGCCAAGTCAGCGACAGGGGCCCCGCCTGGTTTACTGCAGCCTTTGCCAACGCCCAAGAGACCCTGGGGGGCTGTGTCCATGGACTTTCTGACGGATCTACCCCCATCCTCCGGCTTCACGACAGTGTTTGTGGTGGTGGACATGTTGACCAAGATGGCGCACTTCATCCCCTGTCGCGGCTTACCGTCAGCTCGCGCCACTAGTCGCATGTTCATCCAACAGGTGTTCCGGCTGCACGGCCTTCCCGATAGAGTCGTCTCCGATAGGGGGGCCCAGTTTACAGCCCGCTTCTGGCAGGAGTTGATGCGGGCGTTGGACATTAAGGTTTGCCTCTCGTCCGCGCATCATCCTCAGACCGACGGGGGTACCGAGAAGGTCATCGGCATCTTAGAGCAGTATCTGCGCTGCTACGTTAACCTGCAGCAGGACAATTGGGTGGACTATTTGGCCATAGCCGAGTTTGCCTTTAACAACTCGCAGCACACCTCCACGCAGATGACACCGTTCTTGGCCAACGTGGGTTATCACCCCAGGTTTTTCCCCCTTTCTCCCATGGACTCACCGGAGCCGGCAGCGAACGAATTCATGGCGGAGTTACAGGCGATCCATCGGTTGGTGCGACGGCAGCTGGAGAAGGCCAAGGCCGACTACAAGAGGTTCGCCGATCGGTCGAGAAGGGATACGCCTCCATTATCGGTGGGGGATCGGGTCTGGCTGTCCACCAGGAACCTACCATCCACTCGGCCGGCGAGGAAGCTGGACCACCGTTACCTTGGACCGTTCCCAGTCGAGGCCGTCATCAACCCGGTCGCCTATCGTTTAACTCTGCCACGTTCCCTGCGCGTGCACCCCGTCTTCCATCGGTCCTTGTTGGTCCCCGAACCGGCTTGTCCACTTCGCCAAGCGGAACTTCCCCATCAGGACCTCGTGATGGCGACAGCACCCCCGAGTACGAGGTCGCCAGCATCAGGGATTCCCGCTGGCTGAAAGGTCGCTTCCAGTACCTGATCGAGTGGAAAGGGTACGGGCCGGAGGACTTCACATGGGAAGACGCGACCGCCGTTCATGCCCCTGCGTTGGTGACTGCTTTTCACGAACAGTTCCCATCCCGACCGCATCCGGATCGGCAGACCCGGGGGAAGGGCCCTGTGGTGCGGGATAGTGTTGTGACTCAGGGCCAGCCTGTGGGTCCGACAGCCGGCTCCGATGTATCGGATGACTCAGATGAGGGGGAGGAGGGAGACGAACCGGCTGATGATGGTTTGGAGGCTTTGCAGAGCCCTCAGCCGGGGACCTCTTCTCAGCTGCGTGAGCCCGATAGTGCGGAGGATGATGACCCACAGCTGGCCCTGTTCAAGGACGCCCGACGCAGGAGGCAGTCGAGCAGGAACAAACAAAGAAAGGCTGTGGGACTCCTCGGGAGGAGGCACAGGGAGACCACGCCCTGAGCTCTCAATAAAAGGAGTGTTTGGGGAGGGGCTGGTTGCTGAAAGCAACTCTTCCGCTTGAGGAGTCAAGCTCTAGTGTTTTTGTTAATTGAGTAATAAATCTTGGCAGATGCCTTTTAGCCTTGGACGCTCTCCAGTCTCTTCTTTCTGAATAGGGGTTTGCCTTACTACAAGGCCAGAAGAGGGCTGGTTCAGAACACAGGCTCAGAGATTACCAAAGACCCTAGAGTGTCAGGATTGCAGCAAGGGAGAATTTTACTCTATGCTTTCTGGTCAGACTACAACTGGAATGTGGTTCACAGTTCTGATCTTCACCAAAAGGCTGATGAGGGATTGAGAGTGAAGATGAGAAAACAACAATAAGGATGATAACGGGGCTGGAAGTTAATTTCTATGTGAAAGTTAAAGGAATGTGGTATGTTTAACTTAAAGAAGGCAAGGGGAAAGATGATAGCAGTCTTTCAATATTTGAAGGGATGTCACAGGAAAGAGGGTGTAGATTTATTCTGCAGAGCATGCAAAATAAAACAAGAACCAGTGGATGAACTCTTCACAGAGGGAGATCTCAACTTGAAATAAGGAGTTTCTTGAATATGAGAGCTATTAAGCAATGGAACGGCCTGCCTCCTGCAACTGTGGGTGCTCCATCACTGGAGGTTATCAAGAAAATGTTAGGTAAACATTTGTCTGGGATAGTCGGATTCTTGCACTGGGCAGGGGGTTGATCCTGAAAACCTCCATAAACCTATGACTCTATGTTAGCCATAAAACATGAGACTACAACAAAATAAATAAATAAATAAATAAATAAATAAATAGCAATTAAGACTGTATAAGGGACATGGTGGCTCAGTGGGTTAGGATGCTGAGCTTGTCAACCAGATGGTTGGCAGTTTGGCGGGTCGAATCCCGAGTGCCGCGTAACAGAGTGAGTGCCTGTTACTCATCCCAGCTTCTGCCAACCTAGCAGTTCGAAAGCACGTAACAACGCAAGTAGAAAAATAGGGACCACTGCGGTGGGAAGGTAACAGCGTTCCGTGTGCCTTTGGCCTCTAGTCATGCCGGCCACATGACCACGGAGACGTCCTCGGACAAGCATTGGCTCTTCGGCTTTGAAACGGAGATGAGCACCGGCCCCTAGAGTTGGAAACGACTAGCACGCATGCGCGGGGGAACCTTTACCTTTACCTTTTAAGACTGTATACCACTTCACCGTGGTTTACAGTCCTCTCTAAGCAGTTTACAGAGTCAGCATATTGCCCCCAGCAATATGAATCCTCATTTTACTGACCTTGGAAGGATGGATGGCTGAGTCATCCCTGAGCTAGTCAGAATTGAACTGCAGGCAGTCGGCAGAATTAGCCTGCAATACTGCATTGTAACCACAACCCCACCATGGCTCATAATACCTCTTTTTGTCGTGCTTCACTTTATTGTGCTTTGCAAATATTGCATTGTGTTGTTGTTGTTGTTGTTGTTTATGAGTCCCTTCGGGAGCAAAAGGCTTACAACTCACTGAAGGCTCAGATGATGATTAGTATTTCTTAGCAATAAAATATTTTTAATTAAAGTACCTACATTTTTTTAGACATAATGCTATTGCACACTTAATAGACTACAGTAAAGTGTACCTGTATATATACTGGGAATTTGCTTTATTATGATATTTGCTTTATTTTAGGGGAGGGTCTAGAACTGAACCCACAATATCTCTCACGTATCACTGTACATAAAATGAGAAGCTTATATAAATTATTCTTACTTAAAAAAACACCCATACAAGTTATGCAAGATCATTTGAGAGCGGTGTATAAATTTGATAAATAAATTTGAATGCTACCATGGAAGTGACTGAACAACTGTATGGAATTGAATAAAGTATCAAGGATAATTACATAACAGCATAACGACTATGCAGCCTACCTGAATGAAACATAAAGGATTCTGATAAATGCTTTAGAAATAAGATCGGAATCAGAATTAACATTTGAATTTGTTCAAGGAATATTTTTAGATGAGCTCCAGGGTAGAAAATGAACCTATTAAAATATGATCCAAATGAAGAAATAATAATAAATCCTTAAGTAACATGTACAGAGAAAAGACTAGAATGTATTTCAGGTGCAAGAAAGGGGAACATTTGAAGACTAGAGGTTTGAAAAGTGAAGAGGAGCAAATTCACAAAAGATTCACAAATTCATTAGCAAAAAGTTAAAGCTGCAATCAGTGAAAAAACTGAATAATGGTAAAATGGAATTTTCAGATTTATACAGAAACTCATCATCAAAAGAGATGAGCTGACTGAAGCAAATAGTTATCATAAAGCTCTTAAATAATTGGCAATATGTGATACAGAATACTGAACAACAGAGTTGGAAGACACCTTGTAGGTCATCTAGTCCAACCCCCGGCTCAAGCAGGAGATCCTATACCATTTCTGACAAGTGATTGTCCAATCTCTTCTTAAAAGCCTCCAGTGATGAAGCACCCACAACTTCTGAAGGCAAGTTATTCCATTGCTTGATTGTTCTGTCAGAAAATTTCTCCTTATTTCTAAATTGAATCTCTCCTTGATCAGTTTCCATCCATTGTTCCTTGTCTGGTCTTTAAGTGCTTCGGAAAATAGGTCATCCCGCTCCTCTCTGTGACAGCCCGTCAAATATTGGAACACTGCTATCATGTCACCCCTGATCCTTCTCTTCACTAGACTACCCATGCTCAGTTCTTGCAACCATTCTCCTAATCATCTTTGCTGCTCTTCTCCGCATTCTTTCTAGAGTCTGAACATCTTTTTTATAGTGTGGTGACCAAAACTGGATGCAGTATTCTAGGTGTAGCCTTACTAAGGCTTTATACAGAGGTACTAGTACCTCATGTGATCTTGTAAGTGTAAGACTTTGCTTTTCTCTACATTGAATTTCATTTTGTTAAATAGGGCCCAGTGTTCAAGTCTGGTGAGATGCATCTGGATCTTGAGCATATCATCTAGGACAGGGGTGTCAAACTCGCAACATCATGTGACATGTTGCGACGTATCATGACTTTTTTTGCCATTGCCAACAATGGGGTGGGGTGGTTTCTCAATGATGCATCCGGCCCATGGGCCAGCAGTTTGATACCCCTGATCTAGGATGTTGGCTATTCCTGCCAGTTTAGTATCATCTGCAAATTTGATGAATTCCCCTTCTATTCCCTCATATGTCATTTATGAAGATATTGAAGAGTACTGGGCCTAAGACGGAACTTTGTGGTACCTCACTGCTTCCTTCCTTCCATGTAGATGTAGTACCATTAAGAATTACTTGATGGTAATTCTTACTACAGCTTGTCAGCCAGTGACAAATCCATCTGGTGCTGATGCTATCTAGCCCATTTCAGACCCCGTCCGACGAGTCACCAAAAGAATGAAACCGGAACGGGAGCTGGTTCTCCTAAGCCACGTTTATTATCTTCATAAACGGTTGCTCGAAGACAAACGAAGTCAGCGTTGATTCTACAGTATCATCAACGCTGTTAAATAGCCAGCCAAGCCGACACCCTCCACCACACCCCTAGCCGTTTCACCACGCCCACACCCTACTTAACTCCCGCCTCCCATGGTTCCTGCCCTTTGGCACCCGCCCCACCACCATTGCAGCCGGTAAGCCACCCGCCAGCCCAAACCACCCTCTTGTTCCCCGGAGCTCCGCACGCTTCCATCCTCCCCCCCAGCTCTCCAAACCACCGCGAGTCTCGCCCTGAGCCCCTCCTCGTCCCGACGGGGGTCTTCGCCACCCCCTGAGCCACTCAGGCGCCCGTCTCTAGTAGCCGGTAGATCGTTCTCTGGCCGATTATGGCAGCCGCGCTCCCCCCCCGGCTCGTTGGCCGCTTCCGAGAGCCGCCGGACTGGTCTGCGGCCTCCCCAGCTGACGGGCGGGCCGCCGCTGCGCCGTTGCTCCGAACGCCGCACTTCCTGGATCCTCAGGACGGTGTGGACGCTGGCGGCCGTTTTCGGAGCGCCGCAGCTTGTCAGCTGGAGGGGGAGGCAGGCGGGGATCCCTGGAAGCAGGTGGGCCGAGGCGTGGCTTCTTCGGGCGCTGGGCGGCCGGGTGCTGGGGTGCAACCGCGGCCGAGCCCCTTCCCGGACTTTCGGGACTTCGCAGCTGCCGGCAGTTGGTTCCGGGGCTTGGCGGGGCATTCCTTGTGCGGCGGCGGTGAGTTTCGGGGCCCGGCAGGCTGCTCCGCAGGCGTCGGCGGTCTGGCGGGACGCTCCGCGGCCCGTCCGGATGTCGGGCGTGCCAGGCCCGACATGCCGCCCCCCCTACCAAGGGTCCTCCTGCAGAGGTAGAGAACAAGGTCACAGAATCATTCACATTGCATACACCCCCGTGTCCCCTACCCCCCGGCCTGCTAGGTTGGGCACGGTGGAATGCCCGGACCAAACGTGGAGCATGGACGTCTTCTCGCGATACCCATGTTGCCTCCTCCACCGGGTACCCCTTCCACCGAAGGAGATACTGTATGGCGCCCCTCCGCACCCTGGAGTCCAACACCTCCTGCACCTCATACTGGTCAGCGTGAACCGGACCGGGACCCCCCTCCCCTGCCGCTGCAGTAGCTGCTGGAGCAGGCTTCAGCAGGCTACTATGGAACACCGGGTGGACCTTACCTAAGAATTTAGGCAACCGCAGTCGCACCGTCACCGGGTTTACCACTTGCACTACCCGGAACGGCCCGAGGTATTTGGGTCCTAGCTTACGGCACGGGACCTGTAACCGTAGATACTTGGTGGACAAGTAAACCAGGTCCCCCACCCGCGGTGTAACAAAGGGTTTCCGTTTCTTGTCCGCCTGTGCTTTGGTCGCCACGGCGGACCGATCCAATGCTTCCTTCGCCGCCCCCCAGGCGGCCGTGATTTGACGCATCCAGTCATGCGGTGAGCACGGAGACCCCTCCTCCTGGAGACATTCAGCGAAGGGAACAAACTCGTGACCGGTGACCACCCGATATGGAGAGAAGCCAGTACTACTATGAACCGCATTATTGTACGCCACTTCGGCAAGCGCTAACAGGTCTACCCAGTCCGTCTGCCGAAAGGAAACGTAGCTCCGTAGATAGCGTTCAACAGCAGCGTTGGCTCGTTCTGCGGCCCCGTTGGTGCTGGGGTGATAGGCCGTACTTAGTCCCTGAGACGAGCCGATATGACGCAGAAACTCTCTCCAAAACCGGGCCGTGAACTGCACCCCTCTGTCTGAGATCACACGCCGCGGCACTCCATGCAGTCGGTATACTTGCGTGAGAAACAGCCAAGCTAGGCGACGAGCGGATGGTAACCCCTTACACGGAACAAAGTGTGCCTGTTTGGAAAACAGGTCGACCACTGTCCAGATAACGGTGTGACCCTTACTCTCTGGGAGGTCCACGACGAAGTCCATGGCGATGTCCTGCCATGGCCGAGTCGGGTCAGCTACCTGCTGCAACAACCCCAAAGGCTTCCCAACTAGGGGTTTTGTGGTGGCACAGACATGGCAACGCCGTACATACTGCTCGATATCACTCTTCATGTGAGGCCACCAGAATTGACGACGTGCCAGATGTAAGGTTTTCACAAACCCGAAATGTCCCGCCTGTTTGGTGTTGTGACACCCATGCAGAACGCGTGGCCGCACAGTTTCAGGTACATACAATCGTGTTCCATGCCACGCTAGGCCATCCCGCATAGTTAATAGTCCCGGATTACTCCGTAACCAAGCGTCCTCCTGCAAGGCCCTTTGGATGGCCTGGTTCAAATTCTCCTCCGACATCTGTCCAGCACTCTCTGAACCAACCCCCTCCTTCGCCAGTGTCGGGATGAGTGCCTGCACCACCTCCTCCCTCTTGCTGTCAAACTGTGGCATGCGGGACAGAGCATCCGCCAGAAAGTTCCGACCCCCCGGCACATACTTCAGCACAAACCGGAAGCAACGGAAGTATAAGGCCCACCGGACATGCTTAGGCGACAGGCGGCGAGGGGTTTGTAGGGCTTCCAGGTTTTTATGGTCCGTCCATAGTTCAAATGGACGGGAGGCCCCTTCCAGGAGATGCCGCCAGGTCTCCAAAGCCCAACGGACCGCAAAAGCCTCCTTCTCCCACACCGCCCAGGCCCGTTCAGTGGGAGTCAGTTTCTTAGAGGCATAAGCACACGGCTGCAGGACCCCAGCACTGCTCCGCTGAAGGAGGACGGCCCCAAGAGCAACATCGCTCGCATCCGCCTGTACGACATAAGCCAGTTCGGGGTTGGGGTGTCACAAAACGGGCTCTTTAGCGAAGAGGGACTTCAGTTCCTCGAACGCCCGCTGACACGCTGTGGACCACTCCAATTTAAGCCCCGGACGCGGGCGTGTCTTTAATTGTCATGTGCGCAGGAGATCTGTCAACGGCAGGGCGATGGCCGCAAAGCGTGGGATGAACTGTCTGTAGAAGTTGGCAAAGCCAAGGAAACTTTGCAACTGTCGACGAGTCCGCGGAGCCTGCCACTGTTGAATGGCGTGTACCTTTCTAGGATCCATCTCCACTCCTGCCGCCGATATACGATACCCAAGGTAGTCCAGCTGGGCCTTGTGGAACTCACACTTGGATAGTTTAACATAGAGCTGCGCTTCCAGCAGTCTTGACAACACCTGGCGCACAAGAGGTACATGCTCCTCCAATGTGTCCGAGTAAATCAGGATGTCGTCTAAGTACACCAAAACATCCCGATACAGGAACTCATGCAGGACCTGATTGATCAATTGCATGAATACAGCTGGAGCTCCCTGTAGGCCAAACGGCATCATTCGGAACTGGAAACTACCAAGGGGACAATGAAACGCAGTCTTCCACTCGTCCCCGGCTTTGACCCTCACCCGGTAATAGGCTTCCCTCAGGTCCAGCTTGGTGAATACCCGGCCTGTTGCCAAATGGGCCAGCATGTCCTTCATCAAAGGAAGGGGATAGAGGTGCTCCACGCACACCGCATTAACCCCCCGGTAGTCCACACACAAGCGCAAACCCCCATCCTTCTTTTCACGAAAAAGAACTGGCGCCACCACCCGAGATCGTGCTGGTTGGATAAACCCTCTCTCCAAGTTCTTATCTATGTACCGCCGTAACTCCTGCATCTCCTTCGGGGACATGGTGTACATACGGGGCTTAGGCAATCTGGCACCAGGTTCAAACTCAATGGCACAATCCGTCGGCCGGTGGGGTGGTAACGAATCGCACTCCCGCTCATCGAAGACGTCCATTAAGTCGGAGTAAACTCGGGGTACATGCACCGTCGAATCATCCTTGACCCCGCAAACCTTCTCCCGCGTCCCCGTGTCCCCCGGCCCCAAAAAGGAATGGTGGAGAGGGGCCTTGGGGCCCAGACCCACCCGAAGATGATGACAACCCCCCTCCCACCAAATCGTGGGGCCCCATTTGTCAAGCCACGTAAGGCCCAGGATAACAGCTTCAGTCATAGAGGGCACCACCACAAAACGCAGAGTCTCCCAGTGGGCCCCCAATTCCAGCCGGACTGGTTCGGTGACATGGGTGATAGGAGCCCCCCCAAGGAGCGACCCATCCACTTGCTGGAAACGAAGAGGGGTTACCAGGCGTTGCAACCGGATACCCACTGTAGCCGCTGTTTTCCGGTTGATAAGACACCGGGTGCTCCCTGAATCGACCAAAGCCCTAACCGCCCGCCTTTGCCCTGACACGGGGCTCACCAATACCACCGGGAACACGAATGGACACACCGGGGCGCTTACCATCGGGTCCTCCTCCAACTCCAGATCCTCAAGGTCTTCCGTCGGCATGGACTGGGTGGTTACGGGTCCGGTCGCCAAGGGAGGAGTCGTCACCCGACGGTTGTCGTCAGCTGCCTGATAAGCAGTTAGGAACCGCTCCGAGGTCTTCCTAGCAGGCAAGGCCCGTGTCGAGGTTGCTGGGGGAACCATTCGGGCTGGCGGGAGCGGGTATTCAGCCGCCCGATGACCCGGCTGGTCACACCGGAAACACCTAATGCCAGGCCGTGGTGGCTGTACAGGGTTGGCTTTGGCCGCCGGCAGGCCAGGCCGCTCCTCCACCTTCACTCTTTCAGCCGGCCGCCGGGCTCCGATCACCCCCTCAGACCTTCCTCGAGTATCCTGCAAGCCAATGTCCAACTCAACAGCCACAACGCTGACTTACTTTCAGACCCCGTCCGACGAGTCACCAAAAGAATGAAACCAGAACGGGAGCTGGTTCTCCTAAGCCACGTTTATTATCTTCATAAACGGTTGCTCGAAGACAAACGAAGTCAGCGTTGATTCTACAGTATCATCAACGCTGTTAAATAGCCAGCCAAGCCGACACCCTCCACCACACCCCTAGCCGTTTCACCACGCCCACACCCTACTTAACTCCCGCCTCCCATGGTTCCTGCCCTTTGGCACCCGCCCCACCACCATTGCAGCCGGTAAGCCACCCCCCAGCCCAAACCACCCTCTCGTTCCCCGGAGCTCCGCACGCTTCCATCCTCCCCCCAGCTCTCCAAACCACCGCGAGTCTCGCCCTGAGCCCCTCCTCGTCCCGACGGGGGTCTTTGCCACCCCCTGAGCCACTCAGGCGCCCGTCTCTAGTAGCCGGTAGATCGTTCTCTGGCCGATTATGGCAGCCGCGCTCCCCCCCGGCTCGTTGGCCGCTTCCGAGAGCCGCCGGACTGGTCTGCGGCCTCCCCAGCTGACGGGCGGGCCGCCGCTGCGCCGTTGCTCCGAACGCCGCACTTCCTGGATCCTCAGGACGGCGTGGATGCTGGCGGCCGTTTTCGGAGCGCCGCAGCTTGTCAGCTGGAGGGGGAGGCAGGCGGGGATCCCTGGAAGCAGGTGGGCCGAGGCGTGGCTTCTTCGGGCGCTGGGCGGCCGGGTGCTGGGGTGCAACCGCGGCCGAGCCCCTTCCCGGACTTTCGGGACTCCGCGGCTGCTGGCAGTTGGTTCCGGGGCTTGGCGGGGCGTTCCTTGTGCGGCGGCGGTGAGTTTCGGGGCCCGGCAGGCTGCTCCGCGGGCATCGGCGGTCTGGCGGGACGCTCCGCGGCCCGTCCAGATGTCGGGCGTGCCAGGCCCGACAGCCCACATTTTTCTAGTTTACCAAGAAGTAGGTCGTGGTCTACTTTGTCAAATTCCTTACTAAAGTCTATGTATACTATGTCCACAGCATTTCGCTGGTCTACTAATTTAGTCACTAATGATGAAGGAGAGGTTTATCTTGTTAAAGAATTACAAATAAAGAATTAAAGTTAAAAGGGGAAGAAAAGTTGACATTTTGAATACAGTACCGCGCTCTTAAAATATACAGACATAAAATGTCTTCAGTGTTCCAGGTTTAGATGGAGGATGTTGGTCAATGTGATGTTTAACAGAAAAGGGATTTACAATTATATTTAAAGGTAATGAATATGCTATTCAGAACGGGTCAAAGGGATTGCCAGAGCAATAAAAGAAAAGTCTGCTATATCTACAAGTAAGCAATACAGAGATTACATTCATCATTGGCAGCAGCATTTAGCATGTAGACTTCCCCAAGGCAGACTGGAATTACAATGGCTAATTTGGAGACCTTTTAAGATGACCTCATGCTCTGCAGTGATGTGAATGTCAGATCACAGTTCAAGCAAAATGCAGCTCCTTGTCCAAAGCAAGTCCAAAGAGAGCGAAGAATTCTTTTGCATGTAAGAGTAATGACAGATATAAATCATAAGGCTACCAAAACTTCTGGGGATAAATACAATAGCAAAATAATTTGTTTCAGTACAAGCTTCACCATAAGAACAGACAGTAGAGGTCAATTTACAGAAAGAAAAATGGAAAACTTTTTAACAACATCAGAATCTAATTTCTTATCTACCAGAGCAAAATGAGGAATGATTAAAAGACATAGTAAGTTATATGTTGACTGAAACTGAATCAGAAAAACATTGAAGTAGGGCAGTATTGACATTTAGGTTTATATGAAATAGATTATACTTCAAAGCAATGAAAAGCTATAAGAGCTTTGGCACTGGAAAAATACAAACAGATACATCTGGGATATTGAATGTAAAGCAGTTTGAAAATACAACAATGGAAGTGATTTAAAATCCATAGGAAACAAAATACTGAATCCAAGTACAGATAAAAGCACAATATTGTGATTTTATTTAAGGAAGATTTGAACTTTACTCTGTTGGCCACAATACAAGGAGAAAAAAGACTGGTTGAGTAAAAATGAAAATGAACAGAAATAAAAAGGGTTCCAAAATGAGAGTCTATTCATGCTGAATTAAGACATTCAGCTAGAACTAGTCCCTCTTCAGGTTGAAAGTTTGGTTATTTTACTATTGAGATCCAAACTAGATGTTACCTGCATTTGTTCTAGGCTCTCTCCTTCCCAAAATAAAAAATCAGGGTGTAGGAATCTAAACAGCAAAATTGACAGGAGGGTTGACTTAAATCAAGCTAGATCTTTTTAGATGAAAGAGAGAAGGTTCAACTAGATCTGGCTAGACTTAAGTAATTTTAGCCACCTCTTCAGGTTTTCTGCAGAGCAATGTCCAGGCAGTATAATAAGCAACTTAAAGGCTGTAGCTGGAAGCATCCAAAATACACTACACGCTGCTGTTTTCAAGTGATACTAATGGATGAATGGTGACAGAGTCCTCTGTGGAACTAGCAACAGTTTAGCACAGTGTTTTTAAAAATTGGCAACATTAAGTTGTGTTGTGTTGTGTTGTGTTCCAAAATTGCTGACTGGAGAATTCTGGAGTTGAAGTCCACACAACTAAAGGTGCCAAATTTGAAAAACACTGGTTGAGTAGGATGCAATATTGCAACTCTTTGCTAGATGAATTCAGAGCTGCCCATATTCTGCCCCAACTTTTCTACAATGTTCCGCACTGTTATACTGTATGTAATTATATGTTTTACTGTACTATGACTGGGTATCGACATACACAATGCCATTGTTATGTGGAAAGCAGCATCTGGGGACTATGGTGGCCTTAGGAGGTCACTGAGGGGTTCCCATGTCGAACAAAGAAAGCATTATTAAGTTGACAAAGCATTTCTGGTGCAGTGATGCTGCAACACTAAAGGAGTAACATTTTAGAAGCAGTGATGGGAGTAATGCTAAAGCAATGGGTGAAGTGGCTTCAGTAAGGATCACGCGAGACAGCTGGCTCAAGTTTACAATCTTTAATGGTGAGGAACCGGGCGCCTGACAGTCTTCCAGCGCCTGCTTTTATACCCCAGCTGGCACGCTAGCTAGCCAATCCGAACCGTGCCGGTTTCCTGCGGTCAGCGAGGGCCAATCGGCGGCGGCTGCGCTGTTTCGAGCGCTTTGACAGCTGAGAGCTGTCAAACCGTCGTGCTTGCGCATTAGCCCTCGGCAGCTTTTGACAGCTGTCAAAAGCTGCCGGTTTACCTCACGCACCCAAACACTCAATGCATAACCAACCATATCGTTAATACATAACGTTAATTAATACATAACAATGGGAGTAATGCTTAGTGCTAGGAGTAACATGGGGCTGCCTTTGAATACCACTCGGAGTCTCCAGCTGGTGCAGAATGCGGCCGCGTGAGTTGTGATCGGGGTTTCCCGATACTCCCATGTAACACCTCTGCTCCACGAGCTGCATTGGCTTCCAGTTGTCTTCCGGGTGAGATTCAAGGTGCTGGTGATGACCTATAAAGCCCTAAATGGCATGGGTCCGGGTTACTTACGGGAGTACCTTTTGCCGGCATTAACTTCCCATTGTCCTGTGCTGTCCCACAGAGAGGGCCTCCTCAGGGTGCTGTCGGTCAGGGAATGTTGACTGGCGGCCCCCAGGGGGAGAGCATTCTCCGTGGGCGCACCTGCCCTCTGGAATCAGCTCCCTGTTGAGCTCCGGATGGCTCCTGACCTTCGCTCCTTCCGCCGCGACCTGAAGACTTGGCTATTTGAACTTGCCGGCCTGGACTGAGGGACTGGGATTTTAGATCTTAAATTTTTAAAAAATTAAATTTTAGAATGTGTTTTATTGTTTAGGGCTATTGGTTTAATTTCATTTTAATTTTTGTATATTATGTGTTGTTTATAGTGTTTAATTGCCCTGTACACCGCCCCGAGTCCCTTGGGAGAGGGGCGGTATATAAATCCAAATAATAAATAAATAAATAAACATCCTATCATTTGTAGGGTTGTCTTTTTCTAGCTTGATATCCAGATTCATGATCATATGACTCAATGACATTCATGCCTACCCCTTCTTGTTGATTAGCTGAATTTTGCTATTTGCGGAGTTTATATGGAAAGCAATCCTGTATTCTGTTTATGCAATTTAGGCTCACTGGGTGAGACAGTGTAATAGCAGCTCTATCCAGTCATCTCTGTGTCTGGGACAAGAATGAAAACACATCACAGTAATAAATAGGAGAAACCATGGACACATCACAAACAGATGTATGTAACAGCCGGGAAATACCACATGAACAGAAGGACTGATGACACCCCCTGGCAATATAGGTCCAGAGTGAGATAATGGATATTGGGCTAATTCTGGCCAATGAAACAGGAACTTGCAACACCAAGATTGAGATACAGATTATAAGCATACCTGGGAAAGAAAACATGATTTAGCACACTTCCAGAAAGTCGGAAGATTCCCCTTGGTGATTTGGCACTGAGTGATAATGAAATGGTCTCTGTGCCTCCCAGGCACAAATATGCACAAATCCACACCGAAGAGGGTTTTGGCCAGGAAAACCTGGCATTGGATGCTCCTGAAAGCTCTCCAGCTGCAGAGGAAACACCAATGTCAGTACAATGCCCAAAACATTTGTGCAACGTGAAATGGCTCACTGTTGCCAGACTTCTAGTTCCCTGGCTTGTTGCTTTTGCATTCCCCCAATCCATTGGCTTCCTGTCAGATCCAGGCGAGGTTTCTAATCATGTGTTTCCAGAGTTTGATCACATGCAGGTGTGCCATTGGTGTTTCCTCTGCAGCTGGAGAGCTTTCAGGAGCATCCAATGGTGGCTCAACAACTCTCTAAAATAATGCAGATTAGCTGTCCGCAAGGAGTATAAATCCTTCCATTCCCCACCATCCAGTCACAGCTGAAGAAGCTTCTTGGATGAGAACGTCTTCAGAGAAAATCTCCATAGACATGTGAAGCTATTTATACGAGACCTATTTTAAAGGCTTCCCTCCCCTCTTCTTAAATCAATGGGAAGGTCATTTCCTGCACAAAATCTAGATTTCATGTAAATTGCTGTCAACAAAGTTGACAGGAAGTAGATTGAAGAATGGTCAAATACAACATAAGAATATTCTTCAGGCCTCCTACCATTTTTGTCAGTGATTTTGTCAAGGTATAAATCACCTTAGTAGAGGGTGAAGGACCTTGCTATCCGAGAGGTCACGAGCGCATGTCACTCATGCGCTCGTGACCTCTCGGATAGACTACTGCAACGCTCTCTACATGGGGCTGCCCTTGAATGCCACTCGGAGGATCCAGCTGGTGCAGAATGCAGCCACGCGAGTTGTGATGGGGGTCTCCCGATACTCCCATGTAACACCTCTGCTCCGCGAGCTGCATTGGCTTCCAGTTGTCTTCCGAGTGAGATTCAAGGTGCTGGTGATGACCTATAAAGCCCTAAATGGCATGGGTCCGGGCTATTTACGGGAGCACCTCTTGCCGGCGTTAACTTCCCATCGCCCTGTGCGCTCCCACAGAGAGGGCCTCCTCAGGGTGCCGTTGGTCAGGGAATGTCGACTGGTGGCTCCCAGGGGGAGAGCATTCTCTGTGGGCGCGCCTGCCCTATGGAATCAGCTTCCAGTTGAGCTTCGGATGGCTCCCGACCTTCGCTTGTTTCACCGCGACCTGGAGACTTGGTTGTTTGAACAGGCTGGCCTGTACTGAGGGATTGGATTTTAGAGTTAAATTTTAAAAATTTTAAATTTTAGAATGTATTTGTTACTTAGGGCTATTTATTTAATCTTATTTTAATTTTTATATCTTGTGTGTTGTTAGTGTTTTTTGCCCTGTACAACGTCCCGAGTCCTTGGAGAGGGGCGGTATATAAATCTAATAAAATAAATAAAATAAAATAAATGTGTATGAAGGAAGGAAATAAAACACGACACATAATCTTACTAAATACCTTTTAATTACTATATATATATATATATATATATATATATATATATATATATATATATATATATATATATATATATATATACTAGTGAAGATGTGTGATCTTTCTTCTGTACTGAGTTCTTATGTTCTTCTACACGTACCTCTATTCTTCTGTTAGTCTGTCCGATGTATGTTGCTGGACAGGAGGCGCATGGGATTTGGTATATGCCCTGGTTTTCCAGTTCTATTTTGTCTTTGGGATTTCTCAGGATGGTTGATATCTTTCTGTCAGTGTTAAATGCGGTATTGATGTTATGTTTGCGTAGTACTTTACTGATTTTGTCGGTTGTTCCTTTTATGTAGGGCAAGATGGCTCATCCGTTGTTCTGTTCTTCTTCTTGGATGTTTTTCTGTTTCGGAGTCCCCTGCTGAATCATATTGGTGATTTTGTTTTTTTGGAACTTGTTTGCTGTCAATATGTCAGTACAGAAGAAAGATCACACATCTTCACTAGTACAACACATAAACACTACGGGACACAACATCAATTTTGAAGGTACAAAAACAATCGCCAAAATAGAACATCTCAATAGCAGAATAATCAGAGAAGCCATTGAAATAGAAAAACACCCAGACAGTATGAACAAGCGAGGCGACACCTCCCGCCTACATGCCATTTGGAAACCAGCATTGATAGAGAAACGAATTTCAGCAAACAAGGATTTAAAAAACCAACAAACAACCCCAAATGCCACCAGCCCCAGCAAGACTCATCCACACCCAGAACAAAAACTCTCCCACACAGAAGACAGAACAAGTCAAGCAAAAGTGCCATCACCCAAGCAGAAGAACGCACACACGAACCTGACTGACCCATACCAGAGATACATAGCAGGTCCTCGAACTCGGAGCCAAACCAAAGCTCTGGAGGCCACTACACAGCCCACTCCTCAGGACACCGAATCACAACACTCAGGATATTACAACACAACAAAAAACCCCACCCATTCAGAACACACCCCACCCAATCAGAAGACAGCCACGCCTCCAACCAATCAGAAGACAACCACGCATCCACCCAATCAGAAGACAGCCACGCCTCCACTCAATCAGAAGACAACCACGCCTCCACCCAGTCGGAGGACACCCCCACCCAATCAGAAAGCAGCCACGCCTCTTCCCAGTCAGAACACAGCCCCACTGGCAGTTGGAAGGAAAGGAACAGCCAGACCACGCATTGCTCCTGGAAGCAGCAGGAGGAACACTCCGGCCTGATGATGACGGATGGGATTTCGTCGAAACGTCGCCACAACTTTCTGAAGATGAAAGGAACGCGGGAAGAAACCCGAGACTCTAGATCTACACATACAGACACCCGCGAGAATCTACGAAAACATATATATATATATATATATATATATATATATATATATATATATATATATAGAGAGAGAGAGAGAGAGAGAGAGAGAGAGAGAGAGAGAGAGAGCTAGCTAGCTGACTACATCCTAACGTAACAGACAGCAACAGCAAAGTGAAAGACAATAAAAGAATAACTGTGAGAAACTTTTTCTAGACATGCGCACAAAACAGTCTGAAACCATAACATAGCTGGTCATATGGGATTCAATATAGTTACCAGATAAACTATCACCACAGGTGCAGAAAGCAGGGAAAATGTACAGTTAGAAATGAACTTTTCTGACGAACAATAAAAACGTGCAGTGACAGATTTATACATATTTACATGTTGCGCCATTACACAAATGCCTTAGACTGAGTGGAAATAAAGAAACCACACTACTCCTAGATTTGTTGGCTGGGGCATTCTGAGACCTGAAGTCCATACACCTTACAATTGCTGAGGCTGAGACACCCTCTGTATTGGGTGGGCCAATGGCACATTAACCCTGTTTTGCTGAGGCTGACTGTCAAATCTTAAACATTCATCCTTCCCATCACCGGAACAGTTGGATTTTGATGAGGGCCAGTGCCATGTTTGGGGGAATGAGGCCCTTCAGTTATCATTTTTGGATTTCTGGCCAAAGTAACCCACCAAGTATTAAGATACCTCACAAGCACTGACACCGTGATCTTTCTATCTTCTACCAATTTCTTTGACATTAAATTTATCTGTACAGTATTTAATTCATCATATAACTTTCAGCCCATTTCTAACCTGTCATGATCATTAAGGGTTCATTTATCTTCTGTGTTCACTGTTAAATTTCCGAGCAATTGTATTACATATCATGTTGCTTTGATGGGCTTCTCATTATTCTATTTCTGGAAAGTTTTCAATATTGTGCAATAGGTATGCTCACAATTCTCATTAAAAGACAAGATTGTGAGATTGTTTTGATGAAGTATTTTGCTTTGGGATAGATTTTTTTTTTACTTTTCTGATGTGAATTACATGTGTTATTTCCAACAAATGTTAGAATTATGCATTAATCACATTCACACTTATGCTGGCTTGTTTAATCAGGCTTGCAAATTAAACACAAGTGGCTTGCTTTACACAACATGATAGGTCATAAGCCATAGCTTTTAAAGCCTAATGGCTGATTGAAATCACACACCAAATCGTAACCCACCAAGGCACATTTTGGCATTGGGCATTGTGTGTTTTCTTGATTTTATATGCACAGATGCTGCCCCATATTTATAATATCAATGCTGTGGTTTGTAGGATCTCACTCTGCAAGCCACATATTACTATGCTGTGAAATCATGCAACACAAAAATCCTAAATCTATATTTTCCTGAAACAAAGCATGAGAGCATTACTGTAGTATGTTGCAGCAAATATTATAATTTTATAACCCTCTCTCTTTTGTGCAGAGAGGCATCCATTTGATGTCCTATATCCTTGGAATTGCCACAAAGGCCTGAAAACCAAATGTATATCGCTCTTTCAGCAAGAAACAAATAGGCCATCAGTGAACCAGCTATTCAGGGAAGCAGTGCATAAAACGTTATTTCTGTCGTAATCCTAGCAATTGAACTGAACATGGAAAGTGTCTGACATTTTTCACTCAATTCAGCCAGCTTCCTTATTTCTCTGTTAGCTCTTTGTAAAAGTACAAAATGAGTGCTGGCTGAGATTCATAAAAAGAACGAATGCTTTGTTTCAGCTTCATGATTTTTTTTTTTATCGCTAGTGCAGCGTCTTTGGGGGATGAAGAAAGAAAGCTCCTTCTCTACTTATGTTCCCAATTCATTTGAGTAAATTTCTTCCCTTTACTTTTCTTTTTCTTGAGAATGAAGTTAAAGTTTAAAAAGTAGACAAGCAGAGAATCTCTTCCCCTTTCTAGCTTGTGAGTATTCATTCCTGTAACCAGTGCTTTTTTTGTAAAAGAAAAAGGTGCCGGAACTCACACATGTCATACAACCTGCCTCGTCTACCCTACAAGGTTTCATCCAAAAAAGGTGCCGGAACTTCGTTCTGAGCGTTCTATGACAAAAAAAGCCCTGCCTGTAACTATATCAAGTTGTTGTTGTGGAGGAAAAATGGAACGCAGGCTTTAGCTGTGAAACATGTACATTGAATAAACTGATTCGAATCTACACCCCCTAAATCCTGAATGTCTTCATAAAACAATAACTAAATGATATATTTGACGTTACTTCAACCAGTTCAGAATAAAACTTCTTATCCATCTTTTCACATTCATAAAATGAAACCCTATGCTTTTCTTTTCATTAGGAGAAGTTAACAAAGAACTAAAACATTGCTGGATCTTGTGTCACTTACAGTTTTACAGTGTTTGGGAGTATTTGTGTTTGCCTGAGAACTGACCAAGCCATGAGCCACTGCTATAACAACAGAGTCCAAAATTAGCCCATGTGTAATTATTAAAGTTTGCTCAGTGTGTTTAAAAGTAGGATGGAACTTATCTCTGCATTGATAAGAGATTGCGCTTTGAATAAGGAAGCACTAATTAAGAGCTTCATTCAGGCAGACATGAAAAAGCACATTTTGAGAGCTTCCAGGTAGAAGGCTTCCAATGATTACCAGCCAGAAGATACTGTCTAGATCAGTGTTTTTCAAATCTGGCAAGCTTTCAAAACTTGAAGATGTGTGGACTTCAACTCTCAGAATTCCCCAGCCATACAGCTTAAAGATGAAGTCCACACAACATAAAGTTGCTAAGTTTAAAAAACACTGGTCTAGACCGGGGGCAACTATGCCTGCTTTTAGACCTGTGGACTTCAGCTCCCAAATGTTGGCTCAGGCTGGCTCGGGAATTCTGGGAGTTGAAGTCCACGAGTCATAAAAGAGCCAAGGTTGCCTACCCCTGCCCTACACCAATCAAGCTTTTGCCTTTTGCACCCAGCCATTGTGGGAACCTATCTTCATAAAGCACATTGTAGCTTTTTGAAGTCAGTGCAGATTTACAGAAATAGCACAGTGGTGCAAAGTCTGAGGGAGACATGCAGAGAAAGCATTACCAGAGAAGTTAGGTCCAAAAAGGAGAAAAGCAAAGGAAGCATGGCTGGCTCAGGAATTCTGGGAGTTGACATCCACAAGTCATAAAAGAACCAAGGTTGCCTACCCCTGGTGTAGGGAATTAGGAGAGAAGGCAGCTGGATGAACAAATTCTTGCTACGGTGTCATGGCCACCGCAGCTGGGCATTATACTGCTGGGGCAGGCTGGGGAGCCATCTTAGGAAGCCCGAGAAATGGTAGCACTTGATGGAGACAGGTCTGAAAATGAGACAGCAAAGAAGTGAGGAGATTTTGCTATGGTGCCTACTTAAAGTTAGACTATTTACTCCAGTCCTATAGTTTTCTTGGCAACCCTTTGAAACTGCTTTGGCTTTGCCTTCTTCCTAGGACTGAGAGTGAATGACCTAAGAATATCCAGCAAGCTTCGCTGCCTGAGAAAGGACTAGAACTCCCGGTCTCCTAATTTATAGTCTGGTGCTTTTAACATCACACTAAACTGGTTCTCAGTGCAGGTATTTAAATCCAACTGATGCAGCCCCAACTGTTATTTGTATTATTAATCAAACTTGTATAGTTTCCCCATCTCACCAAAAGTAATTCTGGATAGCACACAACAATCATATAAAACCTACAAATATAAAAATGGCACATATAAAAAATAAACAAACCTACATTAAGAAATAAATAGTATAAATAAATATACAAAGCCCTAGAGGAAGGGAGGATAAAAATGGCCACCTCAACAACAGAGTATGTTGTGCTACGTACATAGAATATTCATTTTGGGCCCATGGCCTTCTCTCTCTTTTAAATATTTACTAAGCTTTCATGTCTGAATTTTAAGACAGTGACTAATTGCCTAATTTAATTCTTCACACGTGCTGGAATTGCAACATGACTAATGCTGTTCTTGGGTTGAGAACAGAAAGTATCTGGGCAAGAACAGGGGGATCTGGAAATGACGCTGTTTATATGGTACGTGTGTATATGTATTCCAAGAAGAAAGCATACTTTGCATTCAATAATTTTAAATACCCCTTTGAAAAGTTCCCAGCTGTTTTGTTACAATGCATCTATCAAGTTTAAATCATTGTTTAAAGTAATCAAACCTAGGGCAAGTGTTAGAGCAGAGGATATATAATGGATAGGCCTAGGTTACAGTAAACGTTACTTCAACTGTACCTCCTGTACAGTATTGTATGATTTACATTAATGGTCAAATGAACTCCATTGGTTCACCTATAAACAAGAACAATTTATGTCATTTTAGAAGATAGTCAACTTCCCTATTAATTTGATGTGAGTTCAAGGAGCCAGTCAATTTTTTCACATATGAAATTGTTTTGGAACTGTTAGGCATATGGTGTTAGCCTACAATGTTGGGTTGAAAATATATTAATCATAATGCTATGTCTTTAAGTTGTTAATTGGCCAATGGGTGTGTAAGTGTTCTCATGGCCATAAGAGGAAGCTAGTAATGTAGCTTCTCTCTCTCTCTGAATTCACTGCTCTCTACTATTACTGTTTTTGCTCTGCTGTTGGTTTACTACTGTTGTAAACCTGAACTGTGTATTGACCTCTGGACCGGTAAGAAGACTTTGTATTTTGGATTACTCCTTGGACCGTTGCTATTGTGTATGACTTGGACTGTTTATTTTTGACTGTGCATTTTTGTTTTTACACCACCTCAAAGTAAAATACTTTTTGCTTTTACAACTCAGTGTACTCCTGTGTGTGACTCTTACTGCTCTCAGTACCCTTCCTTGTCTGTGCAACTCTTTGGTAGCACAAGGAGACCTCTGCACAACAAATTCCTTAACAGGAACATATTTTGGATGGAAAGTACATTTGATTCAGTTTGGATAGACACTCCTTTAGGGGAAATTCATATTCCATACCAGCTTTTTCTGGTGAAATATGTGTCTCTCTAACAGCTGTATGACTGGCAGAAAATCACGACTGCTTGATGGACAAACTTACCAACAAATTAAGGATATACCTATGGGAGCATCACTTTCAGCAGTTATAACAGAGGTCATTATGCAACATCTAGAAGCCATAGAATTTCCACAAATACAACTCAAAATATGGATCAGATATACATGACACCTTCACCATAATAAAAAAGACCAATCAGAGAATACCCAACAACCAACAACAACATTTTCAAAGGAATCCAGTTTACCAGAGAAGAAGAAAACAACTCACTACCCTACCTGAACATCCTGATCAACAGCAACCACAATAGCAAACTAGAAACACAAGTGTACAGAAGAACCACCTACACACCAACCAAGTGCTCCATTACAAAAGCAGTATTAGGAAAAAAATATTTATTTGATTCAATGTATTAGGTTTCTGCTTTTCCAGCAGCTATGAAAGTCAAAGATGCCTCTGAAAAATTAGTGTACCATCCCAGCTGATTTAATGTGATAAAATCACTAAATATACTTTTGTTTAGTATACTGTGCAATGTGTTTATGTATAAAACATGTGCACCAGATTGGCACAGTAGGATGTCTCAGCCTGCATTATTATTTTTTTAAAGGATTTTAAGGAAAGCTTGGGGTTTCTTTTCAGTTGGTGTGTAAGATTGGAAAACAGGAGGTGGCTTCTGTATATGATTAATAGTGAAATTAAACTTGAAACAATCTGGCTACAGTCCTACACACACACACACACATAAGTGGAAATAAGTTTCATTAAACTCAACAGAAGCTGCTTTTAAATAGCTAACACCTAGCATTACATTTGCTATTGATTTTTAAGCCATTTGTAGAAAGGTACAAAGCCATAAAGGTAATTGCCATTACAAAAGGAATTATAAAATCATCAAGATGACAGGGCATATGTCCTGTTATCTTTCTTTCAAAGGCTTCGAATGTTTAAATTACTTTTTGCTTTCGACTCTCTTTTTAGAAATATGGACACAATTAATAGGCTATCTGTCACGGTATTAAAAGCTGATTATCAAGGGTGGACGGTATTTGACGCAGGCTCTATTAAGGAGAATAATCGATAGGCTTGTGTATGACTAGACAAGGATGGTTTCACCTGAAATGCAGCCCATTTTTAGCTTATTAATATTTAACATTAATAATATTTAGCATGTGTCAAGTACAAGAAGAACTTGGCACAGGAAGAGGAAGGATGAATTGCCAAATGTTTATAATCTTAAACTAGTTTATATTTTTTTTTCCAAGCAAAGGAGGAGAATCAGTAATTAATTTCCTGAGTAAACAGCATGAAAAGGTTAAACAAGAAAAACGTCTGTTTATCTATGGGAAAGAAGCTGTTCACTTTATGACTGAGGTGGGAGCTGCATCTGTCTCAAGGAGTTGATTTAAGAAAGTTACTGGTGAAACAGCCGTATGTATTTTAAACACTCCAGATTAGCATTTTGATAGACAAAGCAGGGTGAAAGAGACGTGGAGACCGAATAAATCCATGAGTCTTTAGCTACCAGCCACTGCCCCTTATGATCAAGAAGTTATGAAGTGCTAAAGACTGATTGCCACTAAAATTACACTATCAACAGCCTTGCACCTGTTGTGTCTCAGTAGTTTTCAATGTATCAACAATAGGTTGCCCAATTGAACTTAGGTTTGGGAATTCTGGCTCTGTTTGAACAAAATGTTCAACAAAAGTGCTGTTGATTTCATACCCCTTTGATCCTCAAAAATTTCATCTTGTTTTGTGGGTTCTATGATAATTGATGAATTGCTGATTTCTACATAACTTGCCACCTATTGGATTTTTCAAAATGGCTATCTTCTGTCTTCTATCATTTTTTATAACTCCATTTTGTGAGCACAAGAGATAGGCATTTATTTATTTTTTTAGCAAATATCTATAGTTGTGGTATTTATGTTCTGGAATAATCTTCCCTGAAAAGTTTATTTAGCTCCAATAAAGGAAAATATTTGTAGCTCAGGGTTGGAATGAGGGGTCCTTGGAGCTTAGTTGTTTCACTACATTTCATTACCTAAACTAAGTAATATCATCAATGCTAATAAGGAGTGGGGTTTGCTCTGTTTATATTCTAGTGCACGGGTGTCAAGCTCGCCACGTCACGTGATGTGTCGTGATGTGTCACGACTCTTTTTGCATTGCCAGCAATGGGTTGAGCGCGGCTTTGGTATGAAGAAACCGTCCCGCGGGCCGACAGTTTGACACCCCTGTTCCTAGTGGTTTGCCCTGGGGTGGTCTTAGAGGTTCTTTGGTTGGCCTGTTTACTATTGGCTTGTGTGGCAGTTCCTTGATTGGGGTATTGTTTACTTGATTATTGATCTGATCTTGGAGTTAATCTTGATCTATACTCATCTGGGTACTGATTGCTAGTGGAGAGGTGTTTTGGTCCTGCCAAAAACAGGACATGTATACTATGCAGAAGAGATAATCCACAAGCCAAAAAGGAAAATAAAGGACCAACAATCACGTAAACACTACCCCAATTAAGGAAGTGCCAAATAAGCCAACAGTAAACCGCTCAACCAAAGAACCTCTAAGACCACCCCGAGGCGAGCCACTAGATCAGGGGTAGGCAACCTCGGCTCTTTGATGACTCATGGACTTCAACTCCCAGAATTCCTGAGCCAGCATAGCTGGCTCAGGAATTCTGGGAATTGAAGTCCATGAGTCATCAAAGAACCGAGGTTGCCTACCCCTGCACTAGATACACTGAGAGCAAATCCCTCTCCTTACCAGCACTGATGATGTTACCTAGTTTGGGTAATGAAATGTCTGCAAGAAAACAATCAACCTCAGAGATCACCAAAGATCCCTTATTTAGCTCCTTTTCCTCTAGATTCTTTTCTTCATGCAGTATCCTTTCTACCACAGCAGGACTATTATAACTTGAATCTACCAACTTAAGAAAATAAGTTGAACATAAGCCTGAAGCTTCAGTGATAGGATCATAGCATTTCCTTTAAATGTTCTTGGAATCTTATGAAAAATGGCAGGTTCCTTGACAAAGTTATGACGTGATCTCTGACTCCACGAAATGAGGCCATAAACATTGATTCACGGTTCACAGAGTATATTTATAGTTATGGGGATAGCAGCTTTAGTCTGGCAAGATTCTGCCTATAGTTGAAGGACAATAAAGGAAGCTACTCAGATGTAACTCCACATGTTGTTCTTGGTTCTTGGGACCAGACAACTTTTTCTAATCAGAAACCACTCGGTTAAATGAGCTATCTCCCCAACTATAATTGTTTAATAAGTAATTTACCAGTTCTCTAGCTAAAAATTTTATTCATACCAACTATTCTCTTATTTTCATATTTCCCATATTGAAAAAAGAAAGGAAAAAATGCTATTTTAATTCTAAATCATATCTTTCATTATAAAAGTCTAATTATATCTAAGGGTCATCCATTCTTTTAATCAAATTCAAACAGATATTTAATCATATAAGGCCCCCTCTAATAGGTCAAATCTTCTGTTTTTTAAGTCTAACTCTCACTTTCTTTCTTTCTTTGTCAAGTAGCTTTCCAGGTGAAGGCAACTAAATCACCCAGGAATTTTCTTTCTATTTTTGTAAAAGTTGCTTGGAATGAAGAAGACAATTTAGGTGGGTATTTTTTTTGGGGGGGGGGCAGAATTTTGTCCATTTATATTCCTTAAGCTACTCCCACTTTCCTTCTCCCTCAGTGAATACATTTCTTAGCTATATAAATGTAATTAATATTGAGAAAATCATAACTGACAAAAGATATTTCAGATATTGATGGAAAATCAAACTTTAACAAGAGCATGAAAAACAGGATATGATTTATGAACTGATATTATTGTTATTTGTATAACATTAGTAAAATATGATGAGGATGTTTATATTTAACTTTGTTTGCATCCACAGTAGCAAGAAGTGTAACTGTGTAAGGAGGGAGAAATGGAAAAAATATGGGGAAGAAAAGAGGATCAGGGGAGAACACTGGATTGTGCAGTACTGAACAGATTTACATTGAAGAAGTTAATGTTAAATATGTGAACCCAGACAACACGTTGTTTACTAAGCACTAAAGACGGTAATTGTTAAAAATCAATAAAACATTTTTTAAAAGTACCAGTTCTCTCACTGAAAGATGGATGACGACGCTCATCTCTTCATTTCTTCATACCCCTACCTTAACATCTTTCAACCTGGGAATTTCAACCTCTAGAATTAGTCCTGCCTCCGCTGCCTCTTTGCTCTCTCGAATGCAGCCCTTCCTTCTTGGGATTCCAGACTACATTCCACCATAAAGATGTGTTTTACAATCTGGAAATGAATCAGAAGCACCAGGCCAGACTGAAGCATTGATATATAATTTAAAACACAGGAATCTTCTCACCCCCGTCAGTTCCTTCACCAATATGAAGGATTTTCAGAATCGGGTCTCTGAAAAAAAAATCAAGGTCACAAGAAATTATTCAGAGACCCCAGTGGCATCTAGTAGTGGCATTCAGAGCCAGTTTACTTGGTGTTTTGGTTGGAAATATTCTCTCATATTAAAAATAATGGGTAGAAAGCTAAATAAATAAATAAATAAAATTATTATTATTATTATTATTATTATTATTATTATTATTATTATTATTATTATTATTATTATTATATGTCATAGTGAATGGAAATCCTCTTAAAATGGTGGTTGAACCCTTCTCTCCTCAGTTCTTGTATGGAGGCATGTTTAACAGAGAAAATTCAGAGTGCAGCAATACATTACTTGCTTTCCTCTCAATTGCATTCTCACTGCTGTCTCGTAGCTATTTTTCCACAGCTTACTTAAGGGTGTAACTGCTAAGTGGGGGACAACTAAAAACAGAAAGTAGTAAGATAGTTCTTACTGAAACTGAGTGTTTTCCGGTGAGACTGGTCTATCAGGGTAACCTGGTCTACCCCAAATATGGGACGGAGCATCCTGCTTCCGCTTTTGCCTTTCAGCCCCAATCTAGGAGTCTTCACAGCCAGTCGCTTCTGTGACAGAGAATTTGTGTGTTAAATTTAAATTTACTGACAAATTTGCCTCCAATCTCCCTTTAATTTTTTGTCGGTAAATTTAAATGTAACTTACTGAAACTGCTTTTGTCAAACAGCCCTTAAAAATAAAATATATTTCTAATTAAAATGTAACAAATGTGTAATTCCTTCATCTACAGCAGCAGTGGTCCTAAAATTTTGTATACAGTAGTCATTTATGATAAGGTTATGAAGTAAAATAGCTAATCTCCTGTGATAAAGCAGAAGAGAAATCCTTGATCATTGAAGCTATAACTAGTTAAATGAGAAAATGTACCGTGCTACTAACATCCTACCCTTAGATCTTCTCCTCCTCATTTATCTAGGTTGTACTTGTAGAACCTCTGACATTAGCTGAGCTGACGTGACAGTCTAACATATTATATCATTATGTCTAAACTTGGAATCATGGCTTATTTGGAGCTGTTACTGTACCTTTTATCAATTTATAGAGGGCAAGGCAAGAGCGAACCCATGCCGTTATAATATCAGTATTTGAACAGACGAGATATTTACTTCAAGTGGATTCCATATGTCAGTTATTTTTAATTTAACTTGTTTTAAATTCCTTTTCTGAGAGTTACTTGACTTTCTCTAAAGTGATTGTGATACCCAAGGCATGTTGAACCCTGGACTTAAGAAAATCTCTGACCTACCTACCATTATTCTTTTCATGAAATGATCTCATTTAGCTTGATCTTCCTTTATAACTCATGCCATTTTAACCAGGAAAAGTAATATAGTAGCAAGATGGTGGGTCTGCAAAGTTTCTATTCAGTGTTCACCCATATTTTTATGTATTTGTTAAGAGTTATAAATGGGATAAAGACGATAAAGCATCCCATAAAATTCTAATTTAACGAATGATAGATAACACATCTTACCACATTTCACAAAAGAACACAAGACAGTACTTCAGTTTTGATATGAAGTATCTCTAGCAATTCCAGTGGCTGTAATAGTTTTTGGTTTTGATTTTTAATGACTTCAAAGTTAGGAGAAGGATAGTAAAGAGAGATTGGATAAAGAGAGGTTAGAAAAGCATAATTTACTATTCAAAATATTTATTTATTTATTAGAGTTTTTTCTATTGTTGTGAGTTGCGAAGCCATGTCCGGCCCATCACGACACCATGGACAATGTTCCTCCAGGCCTTCCTGTCCTCTACCATCTTCTGGAGTCCATTTAGGCTCACGCCTACTGCTTCAGTGACTCCATCCAACCACCTCATTCCCTGTCGTCCCATTCGCCCTTTATTCTTTTTATAAACAGCTCAAGCCAGTGAACACACATAATGCTCCTTCCTTCTTATTTTCCCAACGACAGCAACTTTGCGAAGTGAGATCAGCTGAGAGAGAGCGACTGGCCCAAAGTCACCCACTGACTTTCATGCCCAAGGTGGAACTAGAACTCATAGTCTTTGAATTTCTAAGTCACTACCTTAACTACTGCAAAACACTGAATATATTTCAGTAACCCAGGCATATGAGAGCTAGTTTAATATAGCGGGGAAACCCCCTGGCAAAAAACCAGGAAACTGTGAGTTCTAGTTTCTCCTAAGGCAGTTGGGTAACCTTGGGCCAGTCACTTTCTCTCAGCCCTCGGAAGGAGTCAAGAGCAAGTCATTTTAGAAAAATCTTGCCAAGAAAACTGCAGGAACTTCTCCAGGAAGTCACCAGGATTCAAAGCTGACTTGAAAGAACCCAAAATAACAACCATGATGCACCATATAAATAGGTTCCTTTGCTGCCTGATACATTAGTATTCAAATGATGCATTAGTCTATATACATATTAGTAATGGGATTATATAATTATAGAGGCAGAAAGCACCTTGGAGATGAATAGTCCTTCGCTTAGGACCATAATTGATCCCAGAATTGTCTGTAAGTTCTGGTTTTTAAGACAATCACCATGTGACCATGCCACATTTATGACTGTTTTTGCAGTGGTTGTTAAGCAAGTGTTACAGTTGTTCAACAAATCCATTTTATGCAGTGGTCATTTTTTGCTGAAAACCAGAAGAAACTGACCAAAAATGTGGAAAATCTCAGTCATGCAACCATAAACTGGTTGCCAAGTGCTCAAATGTGATCACACAATCGTGAGGGAGTGGGGCTGTCAGGACTTTGAAATTTGGTCATAAGTATAGATATACCTATAGATGCATCATTCAAAAAGGCATGAAGTAACCATGATGGTTTTATATTTTTATGAAGGTATAACTTAGGAGATATATCATTTGTTTTTGGAAACCATCATCTACATCTTCATGGTTGGGTGGATGATGTTATACACCAGGGGTGTCCAATGTTGGCAACTTTACGATTTGTGGACTTCAACTCCCAGAATTCCCCAGCCAGTATGGCTGCTTGGGCAATTCTGAGAATTGAAGTTCACAGATTTTAAAGTTGGACACCCCTGGTATATACCCAAGCAGTAGTGTCTCTAGGATGTAGTCCAAAAAAATCAAGATGAGAGCCGTGATAAGGCCATCAAAGCTCCAATTTGTGTGTGTGTGTGTGTGAATGCCATATGTGTGAACTACCCCAGCAACCAATTAATGTTAGGACAGACAGATGGACAGTTTAGATGCCAGTCCAAGTTTATCAGGCTAGTGAAAATCATTATGAAAGCATAATCCAGTTATCTTTCTGGCCATCAAGAGAACAGCCAATATTTATGAATTACGGAAAGTAGAAAGAAAATGCCTAGATTTTATGTTCTGGAACACCACTCATTTTTGTGCATTTCGTTTCATTCTTATCTGCAATAAAAAAACAAGGTTATATCTGAGAGTTCACTTCCAAGGCAATTCCTGAACAAGAGTCTGGAGAATTGAGATTTATTGCCAAGCCATAGTGTGAAACCTGACAATAATAGTATTGCTTTTAGTCCTTCCTCTGAGCAAGAATAGATAAAATAATTTATCTCACAAGTCCTTTTCTATTGCTTTTGTTCTTTTTGAGCAAACTGTATTCTTCCGTTGTTGTGCTATTTTGAGAATTCCACCCAATTCCACTTTTAGTATAAAAAGACACATAAAAAGTTCAAGGTTGTATTATTTTCCATATTTTTGAGTATTCAAGTATAGTTTGGGGAAACCTGAAGAGACTTTGCTCACATATTCTGTTCCATGGGCTTTAATCTCACATAAATATGAGTTACAATCATAGCTAAAGCCTGAGCTCCAAAATACAAATTATATATGCACAGAATTGTGCTGTAAGTGAAGGCTATTAAACATCCTATGAATATTTGTCATTTTCTGAGTTCACATATTAGATATGTCTTGGATTACCCTGGTAAAATATTATATTGGAGCAGAAACAAGGCAGTAAAAAACAATATTTTAAGAAAAACTGGATCTTGTTTATAAATATAAATATTGTTACCCAATGCCAGTTGTGATTTCAGCTGAATGTGTATAAATATGTTCAGTGTTGACACATCTTCTTAGTGTAGCATATGTTTGTGATGATTTACTCATATTGATTGTAGTGTAAGACGGTTTTGTTTTTGTTTTTTTGGCAAAAGAAAAGTCTTGTTATGTGCATTTGTTGGCCTGGGTTCTTCTCCAGGAAAATGTACCTGGAGTGCTTCAGTAGAACTCCATCCAAACCAAGAATGTTTAGGATCGCATCCTAAGCTGACTTTATATATATATATATACTCACCTTTTCCCCATTCTCATTACCAACTCACCCACTTTGTGCAGAAAATAATATAATGACTGGAATGGACTTCAAAGAAGGGCTATACACGTTAATTTGGAGATTGGGTTTGAAGGACACAGTGAATCATTAACAAGCCAACATTTCAGCCTAGCATGTTGGATAAATCCAAATCAAATAGGTAAGTATTTAGGGCCTTCCATGCTCTGGCAACCCCAACTTGCCTATTCAAGCTAATTGCAAGTAAAGACAAGAAAAGGCAACCCTTGAAGCAGTGTTTCACAACATACGCAAAGGAATTCTGGGAGTTGAAGTCCACATCTCTTAAAGTTGTCTAGGCAACCTCGGCTCTTTTATGACTCACGGACTTCAACTCCCAGAATTCCTGAGTCAGCATAGCTGACTCAGGAATTCTGGGAGTTGAAGTCCACGAGTCATAAAAGAGCCGAGGTTGCCTAGCCCTGGTCTAGGCTGAGGAATAAGGGCAAAGGGATGAAATGAGGGCTCCTTGGGGCACTCTTGAGTTTGCTTGTTTTCTTGCAGACGTTTCATTACCCAAACTAGGCCAGCGTTTCCCAACCTTAGGAACTTGAAGATGCGTGGACTTCAACTCCCAGAATTCCCCAGCCAGCTGGCTGGGGAATTCTGGGAGTTGAAGTCCACGCATCTTCAAGTTCCTAAGGTTGGGAAACGCTGAACTAGGCAATATCATCAATGTCAGTGTGATGGTTGAAAAGCCCATCTGATGACGTTGTCTGGAAGAAAACAAGCAAGCTCAGGGAGTCCCAAGGATTTCAAAGATTCTCCAATCTTTGTTAAGTGTTAAGTGTTAAGTCTTAGCCAGGCTACTTGAAGCTAATCACGATTTGTAAGGCCCGCATCTGGTCGCCATTGAGTCACCAAAGAAAGGCCCCGTAATTTATCGAAGAAGAAGAAGAAGAAGAAGAAAAAAAGGCGGGAAGCCTTAGTGTCTCAGAGCCACCAGCTCCGGCAATAACCGGGCAATGAGTAGCTGAAGCGCGGGCTTTCCGCGGAAACGTCTCCGCTTCCAGAGGAGTTACTCTTCAAAAGCAGAGCCGGCGAGGCCTCGCACTCTTTCGGCCACTGGCCCGGAACAAGGCGGAGCCTCCCTTCTGGGCCCGCGCCCGGCCGAGGGCGAGGCCGCTCCGTTGCCAGGGCCGCCGCCTCGCTCGGCAAACACAATTTGTCGGACGGCGCCGGGAGGGCAACGAGGCAGGCGCGGCGAGCAAAACCGTCGGGGAGAGACGGGACCCCCAATAGCTACAGAAGAACGTGGGGACGGGCGCCTCCGGGCAGAGGAGGAGGAGGAGGTGGCGGCGGGTCCCGGAGAGCGTCCGGGCGTTGGAAGTTCGAGTCCTCTCGGGTCGCCACTTGTCCGGGCGGGGCAAAAGAAACCCTTCGGTTGCAGCCGCAATGGATGATTTTGCGGAGGAAGAGTCCTGTGACTTCCATCTCCTGCCGGCGCTCTCGGAGGACGAGGTGAGCCTCTCCGGCGGCGGGGCAACAGCCCTTCCTGGTAACCCAGGGGGTCTTCAAACTTGGCCCTTTTATGACTTGTGGACTTCAACTCCCAGAATTCCTCAGCCAGCTCAGGGGTCTTCAAACTTGGCCCTTTTATGACTTGTGGACTTCAACTCCCAGAATTCCTCAGCCAGGCACGCTAGAACTGCTAGAACAGGGGTCTTCAAACTTGGCCCTTTTATGACTTGTGGACTTCAACTCCCAGAATTCCTCAGCCAGGCACGCTAGAACTGCTAGAACAGGGGTCTTCAAACTTGGCCCTTTTATGACTTGTGGACTTCAACTCACAGAATTCCTCAGCCAGGCACGCTAGAACTGCTAGAACAGGGGTCTTCAAACTTGGCCCTTTTATGACTTGTGGACTTCAACTCCCAGAATTCCTCAGCCAGCTCAGGGGTCTTCAAACTTGGCCCTTTGATGACTTGTGGACTTCAACTCCCAGAATTCCTCAGCCAGCTCAGGTGTCTTCAAACTTGGCCCTTTGATGACTTGTGGACTTCAACTCCCAGAATCCCTCAGCCAGCTCAGGGGTCTTCAAACTTGGCCCTTTTATGACTCGTGGACTTCAACTCCCAGAATTCCTCAGTCAGCATGCCTGGCTGAGGAAGTCTGGGAGTTGAAGTCCACAAGTCATAAAAGGGCCAAGTTTGAAGACCCCTGTCAGGTAACCGATTCCGGGGCTGAGGGGGTGCCGCCGCCTCGAGGGGACGGGCGGAGGGAACCGTACAGGTGGCCTCGATTTCCTTCCCTGGGCAATGGCGTCGCCTGTCCTGTCCCACCAAGTATATTTGAAGCGCATCCTAGGAACAACGTCTTCTTTGCAAGGAGCCGCCGAGAGGGAGGGGGCGTAGAAAGCCGCCAAGGAGTCTCTTCGAACAACACCCCTCCCGGATGTAACTTGGGAACGAGCGCTTAAAAGTGATCGCTTTGGTAACCTAAATCGAGGGTTTCTCATCTTTGGCAACTTTCAGATGTGTGGACTTCAACTCCCAGAATTCTTTCCGGCTGGGGAATTCTGGGAGTAGAAGTCCACACTGGCCTAAGTCCGTAAAAGATAAGTTACAGGTAGGCCTGGACTTATGACCACAGCTGAGCCCCAAATTTTATGTTGCTAAGTGAGAGGTTGGTTAAGTGAGTTTTGCCCCATTTTATGACCCTTTTTCGCCATGGTTGTGAAATGAACGGTTGCAGTTAAGTTAGTAATGTGGTTGTTAAGTGAATCTGGTTTATTATTTTATTTATTTTATTTATTTTAATTCCATTTATATCCTGCCCTTCTCCGAAGACTCAGGGCGGCTTACAAGCTTAGCAGTAGCCTTCATTCAATGTATATGCCTGCTTATTAGGGCTTTCACACACACCCCAAGCGGCAGAGATCACAAAAGGTGATCGCATGATCCTGGGACATTGCAACTGTCATAAATGTGAGACAGTTGCCAATAGTCTGAATTTTGATCACGTGAGCATGGTTATGCTGCAGTGGTTGTGTGAAAAATGGTCATAAGTCACTTTTTTCAGTGCTGTTGTATCTTTGAGTGGTCACTAAATGAATGGTTGTAAGTTGAGGACTTACCTGTACTTGCATGAACCTGTCTCCTGTAGGACGGGTAGTTAAAAAGAGACTAAACCTGCAGCCCGAATATGCATGATTCAGCTGTATTGCCTTTCTCATGCAATATCAGTAAAATGTTTTAAGAAGTGGGGGGGTGGGGGGGAGAACTGCTTTCAAACAAGGCTTTTTATTGTTCCGCCTTACTTTGGAATGTCCTCTCTGATCAATTATTAGTTGCCAAAGTCAGCTGGTTTGAATTCTGTGCTGTGCTGAATTCACTAGTACAGATAGTCCTCAACTTATGATCACAATTGAGCCCAGCATTTGTGTGGCTAAGCGAGAAATGTGTTAAATGAGTTTTGCCCCACTTTACGACTTTTCTTGCTACAGAATCACTGCAGTGGTTAAGTTAGTAACACGGTGCTTAAGTGAATCTTAAGTGCTTAAGTGAACGGCTTCCCCATTTGTTTGGGTTGTCAGACGGTTGCAAAAGGGGATCACATGACCCCGGGACAATGCAACCATCAAGCATCTGAATGTAAATCATGTGACTGGGGATGCTGTAATGATCATAAGTGTGAAAAATGGTCATAAGTCACTTTTTTGGCGCCGTTGTAACTTTGAACAGACACTGAACGGTTGTAAGTCAAGGACTACCTGTATCTGCTTGAAGTAAGTATTTATCAAAAGTCGCTGCAAAATAAGTAGACTGGAATCAAATTATTTATTTATTTATTTATTTATATGTGTGTGTGTGTGTGTGTTTTCTGTTTTCTGAGATTTTGGCTGTTTTTTCTTCTTTTTTAAACTGCCAGAGGGGTTGTGTTCTGTGGGTGGAGGCTTGGCTGTGTTCTGTTTTCCCAATTCTACATGGGAAAACACCCGAATGACCAAAGATCTACATATATATATATATATATATGTTTTCTGAGGTTTTCGCGGGTGTTTGTATGTAGTTCTTTGGTCATTCGGGTTTTTCCCCACGTAGAATTGGAGGTATCAGGGCAACGTTTCGACGAAATCTCATCCGTCATCCTCAGGCTGGTGACTTCAGCTTCATTCTTCTGGGAGAAGTGTGTGATAGTGGCTGTTTTTTCTTCTTTTTTAATATATATATATGTATATATCCAATTCATCCTAATATTAAGGGATGTTCTGCTAAAGAATGTTCCTGAGAAACTGAGTTTACAATAACTTGAGTACCATGGCAATATTTCTCTTAATGAAAGTCTCTTTCAAAGCATCATTAAATTCTTAACTGAGTGTGACATGGTTGAAATAACAATATACAGGCAGTCCTCAACCAATCACCATAAAGGAGCCTGCCCATTATGGTTGCAAATTGTGACAGCTGTTAAGTGACACGCTCATGTGAACATCACTTTAGAGGCCTGTTCTTCCTGAGGCAGTCATGGGACAGAGCACGGGGTGCCTCAGGGGCCTCCCCCATCCCTTGAGGCACTTTGTGCTCTGCTTCCCTCCTCTTGGGCCTCACAGCCTTGTCATCTTGTGTTATCAATTGGCCACTTACCTTTCAAAGATCTCTGGAGCTTGGGTTAGGGAAGTTCACTATTGGGTGGCATTGTTCCAGAAGTGGCTGCCATTTTCTGGACAGCTGCATTGGATTGGGGGACGTGAGGGGAGGAGGAAGGTGTGGGGCGCAGTGGAGTGTGGGAAGCAGGCCCAAGATATGCAAGGACCGGTTGGAGGAGACGGGGAATGGATGGGGGTTCCTGCTGCAGCATCCCTGCAGTCGGTCTTAAGGACAGATGAACATTGTGGCTGTAACTTTGGAATCGGGTCTGTAAGGAGCTTTTAGGGTGGGGCGTCTGACGTACCTTCAGACAGTCACTAGTTGTATGTTGAGAACTACCAGTAGTAGCTCCAGGTTTGCAGACAAATGCTTATGAGAATGGGAACATGTAGTAGCTATTTTAAGATTTTCGTGTCCTGCTTTCCCTGTAGAAATCTGGTTGGCCACTTTGAAAAAGGAAGATTGAACTAGGTTGGCCTTTAGTCCAAATGTAATTCTTTGGATGGTGTTATATTACTTTTCCAAAGTGTCGCATTTAAACTTTATATTGCACCTGAAAAAGTACTTGGGGATGTACATGTTGTTTCCCACTTATTCCACTATTCATTTATTTATGGCCCAATGCCATAATGAATATATGCTATTTATTTTTATTTATCCCTAGTATTTCTATGCTGCTCTGCTTCAAAACAGAGAATAATTACAGGTATCAAAGTAGTTGCAAGTAATATAAATTATAATAGCACTAACCAGCTGAAGTAGATCATTAAGGGAAATCTGACATCCTCCAAGTGTTATTTCAGAGCCAGGTTTTCACCACTTTTCAGAAACTTGGTCAAAGAGGGATTTTTTTATATATAGATATTTGTATTCAAGCTGTTCCACAGGAGGAATGCCGCCAAAGCTTCAAATAAATAAAAGCAAAACAAGAAGAAAATGAAAACAACATTTAAAAATCAAAACCAAGCACGTATCAAATAGAACTGCTAACCTAACCAATGTAGAAAATTAAATCCATATATTCTGTACAGCAGTTGCTATTGAACAGATTTTAGTAACCTCCCCAATAATTTCTGCAAAAAATATGTCAGGAGGGTGAAGTGGGGGAAGCATTTTCTTCATCTAGCTCAGGGGTGTCAAACTCAATTTCATTGAGGGCCACATCAGCATTGTGGTTGCCCTCAGGGGGGTGGGGGGGTATGGCCAGGGTGGGCGTGGCCTACTGGGTGGGCGCAGCTGGAGTGCGTATGGCCTACTGCAGGGGTGTCAAACTCAATTTCATTGAGGGCCGCATCAGCATTGCGGTTGCCCTCAAGGGGCCGGGTGGGTATGGCCAGGGTGGGCGTAGCCTACTGGGTGGGCGTGGCTAGAGTGCATATGGCCTACTGGGTGGACATTGTTCGCATCAAGGGTGCCTATGGGGGCCTGGGCAGGAGTGGGACAGATCTGAGGGTCTCTGGGCCAGGGCCAAGGCAGTGGGGGCCGTTCCCTCACTGTTTCCAGGATGGCTTCGTGGGCCGCATGAAACCACTTCACGGGCCGGATCTGGGCCCCGGGCCTTGTGTTTGACATGTCTGATCTAGCTGGCCCAGATTAGGGAGTAATAATATTTTTATCCTACCTTTATTATTTGTTTATAAATAAATTAAGGTAGTGAACATACCTAATACTCCTTCCTTCTCCTATTTTCTCCACATCAACAAACCTGTGAGGTGGATTGGATTGAGAGAGAATGACATACCCAGCTAGCTTTCATGCCTAAAATGGGACTGTAACTCACTGTCTCCTGATTTCTAGCCTGGTGTCTTGACCACTGGACCAAACTGGCTCTTTATTACCTAATAAGGACTTTATTACATCAGAGCCAAGGTTGGTACATAGGACAATTGAATGTGGAAAATTGACTCAATCAGCCTGCCTGAGGAGACCAAGATTGTCTTATAAAGTTGTATTCTTATGCACCTCTTCCAAAGTTACAGATGGCAAGAGTTAACTAACCAAAACATTTTCCTATGTGAAACAAATGAAACAAATAGTTGGCTAGAATAAAAGATCTGTCATATAGGTCACCTTTACACTACTAGCTATAAATTTTCATTCCTCTGTAAATAGCATTTGAAACTCACTGTTTAATTTTGAAGTAACTTTTCCATATCTTGGTCTGAAAGGCCATCGTAGTATGTTGTTGTCATGGTCCATTGAACCATCCCTGATTCCTTCTCTATAGAGAAGTCCCTGTAGATATTTTTGGCAACATTTAGGAAGTAGCTTGCCAGAAGTCCTTTTTCTCAGGGCTGAGAGACTTAATTGACCCAGTTACCCACCTGGTTTTTAAACCAGAGGTCCCCAACTTTTGGGGCCCCAGGGACCAGTTACGTGCAGAGAGGTTTTTTCCAGACCAGAGAGTGTGTGGCTTTGTGTGCTGCCTGCATCCCATGGATGAGGCTTTACTTGTTTGTGCAGACCGGTTGCTGGCATGCCACGGCCCGGTACCGGTCCATGGCCTGGGGGATTGGGGACCCCTGTTTTAAACCCAAGGCAGGACTAAAACTCCTGGTTTCCCAACTTCTAATTCAAAACCTTTAATTACTACATCAAATTTAAATTAGAACATATGACTTTTTCCATGAGAAGCAAACAAATCAGCAAGAAATTAGTTGCAACAACTATCACCCACATTGATCTTTAGGATGGATTGGACTGACGTTGGTGGGTCCCTAAACTTTTCAGCTCATAAACCCCTTCATGACATTTCAGAAGGTTCGTCAACAATCAAATATTTATTAGTTGAAAATAATTTAATAAATACTATTTTAATTGTAATAACAAGAACAATCATAATGACTCAAAGCCATTACCAGTTGACCTTCCAACCCTGAGTAATACTGTCTCTCCTCTAGTCATCTTATCTTCAAGACTAGAGACTGGTGTGAAGCTTTATAAAGACCCCAAAACATTAATTGATTGCCCATTGATCACTTATCAATTGCTTATTGAACCTCCACCACCCCCAGACATTTGATGATTATGGGTCATCAAGTCATTTTCAACTCCTAGTGATCACATAGACATTTACTAACACAGAGAGACATTTAATAAATAACCTCCTTTTGACTTCCCCAGCCATTTATTGACTTCTTGGATAGTCTCATCAGCCCTTCAGAGTCATAAGGACCTCCTTGGGGAACCCTGAAATAGAAGGAAGACCATTTAGCATATTGGGTTTGGATGTGGCTTTACCTAATCTTCCTAATTTCAAGATTACACATTGTTTCAAAAAAATCCATTACAATAATATTAATTTCTTAGTTTTATTTTATTTATTGAACAATTTTGTACCCCATCTTTCTATTCAATTTGGATGCTCAGTAGAGCTTTTTCCCTTGAATGTATCCAGGAGTAAAATTTTTCAGCTAATAAACTGCTGGAAAAGCTAAATAGTTGTTCGATGGCAAGCTACACAGTTAAAAATAAATTAGAATTGAACCTTTCCTTTTGAGTGAGAGGGCATCTTTTTCTGAGAACAGAAAAGCAGAGGAATTCTGGGATGATTTTATCCTTCCATTAATGCTTAAAATGCTTTCCCATGAATATGGCCACCCTCATCTGGAGAGAATATTACTTTTTCATGGTCTGTACACAATTTTTACACGTTTGTGCCTTTTCCATATGGTAAGACCAGGGCTTTTTTTCTCATAGAACATCCAGAACGGAGTTCCAGCACCTTTTTTGGATGGAACCTTGTAGGGTAGGCAAGGCGGGTTGTATGACGTGTGAGTTCCGGCGCCTTTTTCTTTTACAAAAAAAGCACTGGGTAAGACCATTTATATTTACAACAGTAGAATTGTAACCAGAGGAAAAGCATTTGCCATGGGGCTTAGCTATTTAGCACTACAGTATTCTTTTAGCAAGAGAGTATATCTTCCATTCTTAAAAAGGCTTGCCAGGAAATGTAGTACGGAAGCCAGAAAGTTTTACAAGCACACTGTGGATTGAGCTAATTGTTCCATTCATTGGACTAATAAGAATATGATTTCAGGTATTTAGGGACACAGCATGGGTTCTTTATTTGAACATTCCATTGGGACCGTAATATTATTATTTTTAAGTGTTTGTTTTATTTACAGTTACATGTAATTTTTTTTAAAAAAATGTGTACAGAGCAAATATAATAAATTAAGAGCACATGGAAGTGAGTAAAATATGTACATAACTCTAGAGTATAATATTGAAATCCTAATAAGCAATAAAGTATTAACTGTTAAGCAAGGAAAAACCAGGTCTACACATGAACATCCAATTACATTGATTTATTGTTAAACAACCTACTCATAGGAATCTTCTCAGCTAATGATTAGCACCAGCTAGGAGTTAGATAATAGTCAATGGAATTCAAGGAGGGGTTGAACTTAGTCTGCTTGTGACTATGTAGGGATTCTAGGCTGATCCCTCTTTTAACTCTACCCCCAGGTTTTGCCACTCAGTGATTTCAGAAGGCAAACATTCTGGTTCTGAAATGAGGGCTGGTCAAGTCTGGCATAAGTTTAAGCCTTAGAAGTTTCCCCCCCCCCCCGTTTTTATTATGTTATAAATCTTAATAGATCTTGTTGTTTCAATACAGTACATTTTGCACAATACTAATTGAAGATTATTAACATATTTAGATAGCTTAGAGCAGACATGTCAAACTGCCGGCCCACAGGCCAGATGTGTCATGCCGAAACCACGCCCACCCCATTGCCGGCAATGGGGAAAAAGTCCCGATACATCGTGCGGCGTCATGTGACGTTGTGAGTTTGACATGCCTGGCTTAGGGTATTGAAAATAAAGAAGATGAAAAAAAAATCTTTCACTATTAATTACAATTTAAGATGACAATATGACATACATAAAATTATTTAACTTTTTCATCCAAAGTTGAATAGAACATTGAAAAAACCACCACTGCAAATTGCATCAAAGAGTTTGTTATATGATAAAGGCTTTGATCTTAAACTAATTACTTAATATTAAAATCTCGTATATGACTTTATATACGTACATACTTTATATACACATACACACATTGACTCATTAATCAAAAGAAAAATAGATAAATGAAGCAAATTTGACAAAAACTATCCAAGAGTGGAAAGAAATGAGGAAAAAAAGAAGGGTTGGGTTTCTAAATTTCCCCTTTTTTAGAAATCTGCCAGTTGGCAATGTTTTGTAGGCATTTAGCCCCTTTAGAAGCCAAACTGTAGGTGATTACTTGTATATACTAGATAACTTTCTTAAACATTTCTATAAATGAAGTTCTGTAGTTTCTGAGTAGGTTTTTAATTATTTTGCCATAAAAGTTTAAACATTTTTTTTTCTGAGAACTGTGGTTATTTTTATTTAGTTACCTGTACAAGGTTTTATCTAATTGCTGTTTCTTGGATTCAAGGTGATTTCTAATCATAGCAAAATAATATAAAGTCCAAGAAAAAAAGACATTAAAATGCAAAGGAAACTCAGCTAATCAAGGTAGCACTATCATCATTATCATCCAACTGCCCAGAGGAATAATGAGGTCTTAAGAGATTTTCTAAAGAATAGATGATTGGGGTAATGTGTACTCAAGAGTTGAGGTTGCTACATATACAAAATGCTTTATAGATGGCATCTCCCTCCGGCTAGACTTTCCAAAATGTTCCCCGGATTGTCGGCCGATTGTTGGAAGTGTGGTAAAGGGATTGGCACATACTATCACTTATGGTGGGCATGTCCGGAAGTGGTTAGATATTGGATGAGGATCCAAAAATGGATAGAGGAAATCACAGGGTGTTTAGTTGATCTTTTTTATTATTATTATTAAAGAGTTTTACAAAAACAAAATTTTACAATATATCCCCAAATCCCCCCCACCCCAAATCCGCCCACTTTCCCCCCCCCACTTCCCAGAGCTAAATACAGGATTATAGTTATAATAATCATATATATTCTAAATAAAAATTATGCATAATATACAATTAACCAAATTCATAATGTGCTTTAACTCCCCTTTAACATAACTACATACAAAGTACCAATAACAATATCCCACTAAAATCTACTCATAAGCTAAATGAAACTTTTTAATCCCATATTTGTTCTGAATATAATCTATCCATCTCCTCCAAACTGAAATATATCTTTCCTGTGAATGATCTTTCAAGTAAGTAGAAATCTTAGACATTTCTGCAAGATTCAAAACTTTAAACACCCATTCTTCTATAGTAGGCAAACTATCCTTCCAATATTGTCCCACCAGTAACCGTGCTGCTGTTATCATATTCAACATCAAAATAGTTTCTTTAACATCACAATCTACAACAATACCCAATAAAAACAATTGCGGAGAAAACTTTATCTTTCTCTTAAAAATCTTTTGAATGTTCCACCAAATTTTAATCCAAAAAGCTTTTATATTTCTACAAGTCCACCACATATGAAAATAGGTGGCTTCTAAACTACCACATCTCCAACATTTAGACTGTAAATTAGGATACATGTTAGACAACTTCTTGGGATCCAGATGCCATCTATAAAACATTTTATAAAAATTTTCTCTTAAGTTTTGAGCCTGAGTAAATTTAACATTTCTGACCCAAATTATCTCCCAAGTGTCCAACGAAATTGGTTCCTGAATATTTTGTGCCCACTTTATCATACAGTCTTTAACTAATTCCGTTTCCGAATCCAATTCAATTAAAGCATTATATATCCTCTTTATATGTGCACAATTTAAATCTCTAATTTGTTTTTAGTTGATCTTAAACCAGAGACGTATCTGCTTGGCTCCAGGCCTGGAAATATTAAGAAGGAAATATGGTATTTGGTTTTACATATCTTAACGGCGGCAAGGATGGGGTATGCTCAATTTTGGAAGGCAAATCATACCCCGCCGGATGAAGTTATAATTAGGAGAATACTTGATTGTGCAGAAGCAGACACATTGACCAAGAAGTTGAAGGGTAAAGAAGAGACACCAGCATTTCTATCATGGAATAAATGGTATATTTGGATGGATAAAAGATTAAAGAAATGAGGGTGGCTTGGAGGTTGGTCAAAAATGAAGTGATATAGTCTTTGTTAATGAATAAGCTTTGGAGTTGAATGGGTATAAGAGACTTAATGAGTGGAATATAATTGTTAGTTTAGAAGTAGATATAATGTGAAATTTTTGAAATGGTTTTCAATTTTTTGATTTCTTCGTTTTTTGTATATTGTAAATGTGGTTTTTTTTGTCTTTGTTGGTGTATGGTGTGTTTTTAACACGAAATGTAAATAAAGATTCATTAAAAAAAAGAGTTGAGGTTGCTATAAGATGTGAAAACAGCTTCTGAGAAGGGGCATCATGGGGCATTCTTGTAGAGTGGAGATCATCAGCATCTCTTCTCTAAAGGAATATATGGAATGGGTTGGACTTTGCTGGAGGAATTCTATAAATGGAATCTGTACTGTGTAAAGATTTATAGGTAATAACCATGATTCTGAATTGGACCTAGAATTAAACTACCAATCAGTGCAGCAATGTAACTGTGTTAATATACATCAGGGGTCTTCAAACGTGGCCCTTTTATGACTTGTGGACTTCCAGAATTCCTCAGCCAGTGTGCCTGGCTGAGGAATTCTGGGAGTTGAAGTCCACAAGTCATAAAAAGGGCCAAGTTTGAAGACCCCTGATATACATGATTTATCTATGTAACATTGATATCAACTTTGCTAAATCTTAACCTTTGATCCAATCAAAAGCTTCAAGTTGTTTTAAAAGGCAGCCCCGTGTAATAATGTGTTGCAAGATGATGAGGCATGTGCCACTGTTGTGAAGGCCTCTTAGACTAAAGAGGCCGGGAACTGGAATATCAGTTGAAGCTGGAGTAACACTCCTCCCTTGCCATGATCTCCTTCTACTGTTCTAGTGGGAATCATGAGTTCAAGAGGACCCTCCCCCTTCAAGTCATGAACCCAATCCTTTTATCGGAGGGTGAGTCTATCCAGAGCCAAAACTGGATACAGGAAAGTCATGGCTCAAGCCTATAGAATTCATGCCACAGGGGGCTCTGTCTATATCCATAGACTCTTCCTGAAAGAACTCAAAAGAATCCTAGATGATCTCACAAGACATTGTCTGAGTTAATCCTATTAGACTTTGCCCAACTGGTGTCCATCTCTGAGTGAACGTGAGCAATTCTATTACGTCAGTGTTCCTGCAGTGGATCTTCGTCTTCATTCTTCCCCAAAGGCAGAGTGTCATCTTAGACAGAGCCTCTAAATGAACATCTGAATATGCAGGAAACAGAGAGACGTGCACATGTATCTCTCCTCTTACCACCCTGAAACACTGCCAAATATAGCAGGCAACCATATTCATTCACCTTCTTTTTCTTCATTATTGCTCTCTTCTTCGGCTTCATGTCCTGCAGCTTCTGAATAACTAAAGAGCCTGCTGGATTCTGCACAGGGCAGTTAAATGAAGCAATATAAAAATAAAATGATATAGGCACTTAAAAATAATTTTTTCTAGGGATTCCTTTAGTTTTCCATGGCAGATTATGTGTTTCTTTCCCCGCTTGTCTGTCCAAAAATAATATTTAACATTGGTAAGAAGATCTTAGAAGGGAAGAAAGAAGGAAAGAGCATGATGTCAATTTCTAGTGTTGATCATGAGATCTTTGTTCTGTGAACTTTCTGCTGTCTGACACTGTGATGCTTGATATCCGGAATCCACTCTTCCAGATAAGATGCACTTGGAAGTTTAGAGATGGTTGCAGCTGCAAATTAGAAAATTATTGAAAGAGAGGAAAGAAATCTAAAACAGTAAAGCAGAATTAAGTAAGCAGCTTTAGAGCAGTTGACCATGAAGGCACAACCTGAAGTACAAAAGTACCTTCTAGGTTTTTGTCTTAGAAAACGTTGAACTTTTGGAAATAGGTTGGGTTGGTGGATTATGCATTACTTGGAGCCAGCTTCATCAAGTTTGCTATCCTGAAGTGTGGAGTAATTCTGAATTTTTGTCTTGGCAGGAGAATGTGTCGCTGGCTGATGTTCTCTCGCTGCAAGATAGCTGTCTTACTGAGCAAGCTATCTGGGCTATTTGCCTGGAGTGTGCTCTCTCTTTGAAGAACATTGTCCAGTCTACAATCTTCCAGACACTTTGCATTACCCCTGACACTTTGGCTTTCAACACCAATGGCAATGTGTGCTTCATGGAACAGATCAGTGGTAAGTATGTAGGCTGGTAGGCGATTTGTTGAAAAGTAAAAAAAAAAATCCCACTGAGAGAATGTAGTAAAACATTATATTCTCTCTGTCAGATTTCTACATGGATTTTAATTAGAGTGTGAACCATAATTTCTTAAATGCAACAATGAATGTCAGCTCACGTCAAGCTAAATTAGGTTATAGCTACTAAATGTATGTTCATTTAGGCGTTATAGTATTGAACAAAGAGTACTAGATTAAATTTTATGTGGTTCTAAATTTATTTCTTTGATCTACACTGTATTTTCCAGAAGATTTTATGCAATAAATGCTACCATGCTTTTGTATGAAAGTTTTTAAATGTAAAATAGAATCTGAGAGCCAAGAGAGGAAATATAGATAGAATATATAATGAACACTAAATATATAATCTAACTGGAGAAAAGCTGACGTTAACTAGCTCTAGTGGTAACATACATTATTTAATATTTAAAAAGCTCAAGCTAGCAAAAATAACTCCCCCCCCTTCCTTTATGTGTGTTTTATTTTATTTATTCATTTAAAACTTTTATATAGCTGCTCCCTCTTAAAACAACTCTGGATGGCTTGCAACTAATAAAGCACTATAAAAATAGTATAAAATAATGCAAACTGTATAAAAACCAACAGCAATAAAACTAAAAACAGAAAAGCCTGGTGCGACACCCACATTCTCCTCCCATCCTGAGGTTGCCAGGTTTTTTTTTATTGAAAAGTTTTTCAATACATTTTATCTTTAACAAACCCTCCCCACCCCCTCCCCCCCTTCCCAACCCAACCCTCCCCCCTCCCCCCTCCCCCCTCCCCGACTTCCCAGAGCTAAATACAAGGTATAAAAGTAAAAAACAATCATAAACTACCATATGCTAACAACAATAAACTATTAGGTCTATCGCACTTTAGCTCTTATAAAATGACTACAAGCAATATAAATATCCCATCAATACTTATTCAAATGCTAAATGAAACTTTTTAGTCCCATATTTATTCTGGATGTAATCAATCCATATCGTTGTTGCGAGTGGTCTTTCAAATACGCCGAAATCTTTGCCATTTCCGCCAGGTTAGAAACTTTTAAAGTCCATTCTTCTATAGTCGGCAGTTCTTCCTTCTTCCAGTATTGCCCTACTAAAAGTCTTACTGCCGTAATTAAGTTCAACATCAACTTAGTGTCCACAACAGTAGTATCAGTAATAATACCCAATAAAAACAATTGCGGACAAAACTTTATCCTTTTCTTAAATATCTTCTGCATATTCCACCAGATTTTAATCCAAAATGCTTTAACCTTTTTACAGGTCCACCATATGTGAAAATACGTTGCGTCTTCGCCACCACATCTCCAACATTTAGGCTGGTAGTTCGGATACATACTTGCAAGCTTTTTAGGATCTAAATGCCACCTGTAAAACATTTTATAAAAGTTCTCTCTTAAATTTTGAGCTTGCGGAAATTTTACGTTTCTCACCCAGATCTTTTCCCAAGTATCCATTGTAATAACTTCTTGAATATTCTGAGCCCACTTTATCATGCAATCTTTAACAAGTTCTGTTTCTGAGTCAATTTCTATCAATGCAAGATATATCCGTTTAATATGTGCTGGACTAGGTTGCCAGGTTTTAAGGTCCAGATATTGTGATCTCTGGAAGGGTAAAAGGGTAGAGACCTGTTAAACTCAGGGAAGTGGGTGTTCCATAGCAGGGCTTTTCAACCTTTTCACCCATTGTACCACTTTTTGGATATGGCAACATCCGAGTACCGCCAGTCGCCTAGCAAGGTGTCAAAAATATGATGACCAAAAAAAAAAAAAGGAAAAAAGTGATGAAGTACAGGTAGTCCTCGACTTAAATCAGTTCGCTTAGTGACTGTTCGAAGTTACAATGGCAGTGAAAAAAGTGCCCCCCCAAGCGACAGCCGTGCAAGGCACCTGCCTGCCCGTCGCTCTTCCTCCTGTCCAAGGTTTTCACTGTTGTGAGCATTTCTGTTGAGGATTGGCAGCGGGGGTGGGGGAGTATTTGGTTTTTTATTTCTCTCCCCCCCCCCCGCTGGGTGGTTGCAGCAGGTTTTGGTCACTTCACATGACCCTGGGACACTGTGACCGTCATAAATATGAATCAGCTGCCAAGCATCTGAATGTAAATCACAAGACCCTGGAGATGCTGCAACATTCCAGCTGATCGGCGCTTCTTCTGGGCTAAGCAGAAGCATCAGGATCAATGCCAAGCTCCAGCTGGAGCCCTGACAGCCCCGAAGAAGCATTGATCCTGACGCTTCCACTGAGCCCTGACAGCCCTGCAGCTCCAGCCAACCTCTCGCTTAGACTTGTGCGGTGCTGCCACCGGTTCAGCTCAATCCCCTCCCCTGCTACCACTTTTCTAGGATGGTCGCGTACCACCTGGCAGGTGCCAATGTACCACAGGTGGTATCCGTACCACTAGTTGAAAAGCCCTGTTCCATGGGATGGGGGCTGCACTAAAAAGATATCCTTGAAAGTTCCCACGAGATGGCAATATTTAAAGGAAGGAAGCTGGAGGTTTTTTGTTTTTGTTTTACTTTTTTTGTTGTTTTTTTAGTGCATGGCGATATTATATTAGCCAGGAAATGACAGTGCTAATGCAGAGTAGTAGTCTGGCTACCTAACATTGCTAGCCCTATTTGATTCACACTCGGTGGTGTCCCAAGATGCACTACAGGGGGTGAGGTAGCTCTGTACCAGAAAGAAAGGTGAGCGGCTTTTCTGCTGCATCATCTGGAGCCCTCTCCCTCCACCAAAGTCCCCTCACAAATGGGTGTCACAACTGGAAAGGCCCAGCGCCAGCAGGATTGTAACCATCCGCAAGAAGTGCCAGCTTGTCTCCCCACCGAAATGTACCTATTTACTCGGATATAGCATGCTTTCAAACTGCTACCTGGGCATAAGCTGAGGTGAGTGATGGGAGCTCACTCCCCCAGGCAGTGCTGGGACTTGAACTGCTGGACCAAAGACCATCTCTGACGTCATTAAGCCACTGAGCCACTGTGCCTCCCAAGGGACCTGGACTGTGGCCCCTCTCTCCATTCTGGTGGGATGGATAGCTATTCTCTGGGAGAAGCTGTTCTCCAGATAATCTGGTCCCATGCCCTGTAGAGCTTTAAAGGTAATAATCAGGACCTTGAATTGCACCTGTAAGAAAATTGGGAGCTAGTGCAGTTCATGCAACAGAGGCAATATTTGTGCATTTATTACCAATTGGCTAAGATAGCATGGCTATGCGACAGAATGTATTGTGGGAAATTAGAAATAAGCAAAAGTATAGTATACTGATGGAGGACTCATCATATTTGAAGCTATCTAACATTTCAACTTCTTGGTATAACCAGAGACAAAGGAGCGATAATATATACATACATACACATATATATATATATATACTCCCGACCTGTGCTCCTTCTGACGTGATCTAAAAACTTATTTATTTGAACAAGCCGGCCTGGCCTGATGGGTTTGGGGTTTTAATTACTGTTTTAATTAATTTATTGTATTCGGGCACAATTGTTTAATTTGTTTTTAACTTTTGTATTTTGTATTTTTGGTATTTATTGCCCTGTACACCGCCCTGAGTCCTTCCGGAGAAGGGCGGTATACAAATTAAATTAAATAAATAAATAAATAAAATATACACATACACATATATACATACATACATAGACACACACAAACACACATACATACATACATACACACACAAACACAAATATATATATATATATATATATATATATATATATATATATATATATATATATATATATATATATATATATATATATATATATATATATATATATAGACACACACACACACATATACATATACATATACAGACACACACACGTGTGTGTGTGTGTGTGTGTGTAGGTTTTTGGATTGCTAACAGAATTAAAGGGAAACTGATATGATAATTTCAAACTTATTTGTTCTCATCAGTCAGCCATACCCTTCTGAGATTCGAACCTGGGCCGATTGCACCTTAGGCAATTGTTCTAACCGTCCCAGGTTCGAATCTCAGAAGGGTATGTTAGCAATCCAAAAAATTTATACAAATATGAGCTGTCACTGCTGTGACTACTGCCTGTGGATGGCCTTGGGTTAGGCTGAAACAGGAAATAATATTTGTCCCGTGTCTGGGACTAAGCAAGTGTATTCTGAATGCTTAACAAACATTTAACACATATCTTCCTTGCTTCTCAGCTAACAGAGAAAGAGAGAGAGCCTATGGCCTAGGGGTTAAAACAACTGCTTAAGACACAGTCGGCCCAGGTTCGAATCTCAGAAGGGTATGGCTGACTGATGAGAACAAATAAGTTTGAAATTATCATATCAGTCTCCCTTTATTCTTTGTTAGCAAGCCAAAAAATTTACATATGTATGTATGTATGTATGTATGTTGTTAGCTGTGAAGTCGTGTCCGACTCATCGCGACCCTATGGACAATGTTCCTCCAGGCCTTCCTGTCCTCTACCATCTTATGGAGTCCATTTAAGCTCACGCCTACTGCTTCAGTGACTCCATCCAGCCACCTCATTCTCTGTCGTCCCCTTCTTCTATTGCCCTCAACCTTTCCCAGCATTAGGCTCTTCGCCAGTGAGTCCTTCCTTCTCATTAGGTGGCCAGAGTATTTGAGTTTTAGCTTCAGGATCTGGCCTTCTAAAGAGCATTCAGGGTTGATCTCCTCTAGGACTGACCGGTTTGATCGCCTTGCAGTCCAAGGGACTCGCAGGAGTCTTCTCCAGCACCATAGTTCAAAGGCCTCAATTCTTTGGCGCTTAGCCTTTTTTATGGTCCAGCTTTCACTGCCATACATTGCAACTGGGAAGACCATAGCCTTGACTATATGCACTTTTGTTGACAGGGTGATGTCTCTGCTTTTTAGTGTGCTGTCTAGATTTGCCATTGCTTTCCTCCTCAGGAGCAAGCGTCTTTTAATTTCTTGGCTACAGTCCCCATCTGCAGTGATCTTGGAGCCCAGGAAAATAAAATCTGTCACTACCTCCATTTCTTCCCTATCTATTTGCCAGGAATTGAGAGGGCCGGATGCCATGATCTTGGTTTTTTTTTTAATGTTAAGTTTCAACCCAGGTTTTGCACTCTTCTTCTTCACCCGCAACAAGAGGCTCTTTAGTTCTTCTTCACTTTCTGCCATTGGAATGTTATCATCTGCATATCTTAGGTTGTTGATATTTCTTCCAGCAATCTTAATTCCAACTTTTGATTCCTCTAGCCCTGCCTTTCTCATGATGTGCTCTGCATGTAAGTTAAATAGGCAGGACGACAGTATACAGCCTTGCCGGACTCCTTTCCCAATTTTGAACCAATCAGTGGATCCATGCCCAGTTCTCACTGTTGCTTCTTGGCCCACATACAGGTTTCTCAAGAGACAAATAAGATGGTCTGGTATGCCCATCTCTTTAAGAACTTGCCACAGTTTGTTATGATCCACACAATCAAAGGCTTCAGTATAGTCAATGAAGCAGAAGTAGATGTTTTTCTGGAACTCTCTAGCTTTCTCCATGATCCAACTTATGTTGGCAATTTGATCTCTAGTTCCTCTGCCTCTTCGAAATCCTGCCTGTACTTCTGGTAGTTCTCAGTCCACATACTGCTGGAGCCTAGCTTGTAGGATTTTAAGCATAACTTTACTAGCATGAGAAATGAGTGCAATGGTGCAATAGTTTGAACATTCTTTGGCACTGCCTTTCTTTGGAATTGGAATGTAAACTGATCTTTTCCAATCCTGTGGCCACTGTTGAGTTTTCCAAATTTGCTGGCAAATTGAGTGTAGCACTTTTACTGCATCGTCTTTTAAGATTTTGAATAGCTCAGCTGGAATACTGTCACCTCCACTAGCTTTGTTGTTGCTCAGCTTTTCTAAGGCCCACTTCACATTCTAGGATGTCTGGCTTGAGGTCAGTGACCACCTCATTGTGATTATCAGGGACATTAAGTTCATTCTTGTATAGTTCTTCTGTGTAATTTTGCCACCTCTTCTTAATCTCTTCTGCCTCTGTTAGGTCCCTGCCATTTTGGTCCTTTATAATGCCCATTTTTGCATGAAACATTCCCTTCATCTCTCCAATTTTCTTGAAAAGATCTCTGGTCCTCCCTATTCTATTGTTTTCTTCTATTTCTTTGTACTGTTCATTTAAGAAGGCATTCTTATCTCTTCTAGCTATTCTCTGGAATTCTGCATTCAATTGGGCATATCTTTCTTTTTCTCCCTTGCCTTTCGCTTCCCTCCTTTCCTCAGCTATTTGCAAAGCTTCCTCAGACAGCCATTTTGCTTTCTTGCATTTCTTTTTCTTTGGGGTGGTTTTGGTTGCTACCTGTTGTACAATGTTGCGAACCTCTGTCCATAGTTCTTCAGGCACTCTGTCTATCAGATCTAATTCCTTAAATCTATTTGTCACCTCTACTGTATATTCAACAGGGATATGATTTAATTCATACCTGAGTGGCCTAGTACTTTTTCCTACTTTCTTCAGTTTAAGCCTAAAATTTGCAATAAGAAGCTCATGGTCTGAGCCACAGTCAGCTCCTGGTCTTGTTTTTACTGACTGTATAGAGCTTCTCCATCTTTGGCTGCAGAGCATATAGTCAATCTGATTTCTGTGTTGACCGTCTGGTGATGTCCATGTGTAGAGCCGTCTCTTGAGTTGTTGGAAAAGAGTGTTTGCTATGACCATTGTATTCTCTTGACAAAATTCTATCAGCCTGTGCCCTGCTTCGTTTTGTACTCCAAGGCCAAACTTGCCTGTTATTCCGGTTATCTTTTGGCTTCCTACTTTAGCATTCCAATCCCCCATGATGATAAAAACATCATTTTTTGGTGTTAGTTCTATAAGGTGCTGTAGGGCTTCATAGAACCGGTCAATTTCATCCTCTTCAGCACTGGTGGTTGGGGCATAGACTTGGACTACTGTGATATTGAATGGTTTCCCTTGGATTCGAACTGAGATCATTCTGTCATTTTGAGGATTGTATCCCAGTATTGCTTTTCCTACTCTTTTATTGACTATGAAGGCTATTCCATTTCTTCTGAGGGATTCTTGCCCGCAGTAGTATACCTGATGGTCATCTGAATTAAATTCACCCATTCCTGTCCATTTTAGTTCGCTGATACCTAAGATGTCGATGTTCAGTCTTGTCATCTCTTTTTTGACCACATCCAGCTTTCCTTGATTCATGGATCTTACATTCCAGGTTCCTATGGAGAAAAAAATCTTTACAGCATCGGACTTTCCTTTCACCACCAGACACATCCACAGCTGAGCGTCCTTTCGGCTTTGGCCCAGTCACTTCATTCTTTTTGGCGCTACTAGTACTAGCCCTCTGCTCTTCCCCAGTAGCATATTGGACGCCTTCCGACCTGAGGGGCTCATCTTCCAGAGTCATATCGTTTTGCCTTTTGGTACTGTCCATAGGGTTTTCATGGCAAAGATACTGGAGTGGGTTGCCATTTCCTTCTCCAGTGGATCACATTTTGTCAGAACTCTCTGCTATGACCTTTCCGTCTTGGGTGGCCCTGCACAGCATAGCTCATAGCTTCATTGAATTATGCAAGCCCCTTCGCCACGACAAGGCAGTAATCCATGAAGGGGGTATATATCTATATATATGTGTATATATAGACGCGGTGGCTCAGTGGGTTAGGACGCTGAGCTTGTCGATCAGAAGGTCGGCAGTTTGGCGGGTTGAATCCCAAGTGCCGCGTAGCAGAGTGAGCGCCTGTTACTCGTCCCAACTTCTATATATCTCCACCCCCGAAACTGTTACCCGCCCATGTATTATGTGTGATTTGTGACATTTCTGAAACCTTGGTTAATTCTGGTAGGTTGTAGTGTGGATGATATCCATGGGTAGGGATCAATGTTCTTATAGCTTTGTCTGCTGACATGTGGCTCTCCAGAAGCCAAGCTTCAAGCTTCTGTAAGCACCAGCTCCTATGGCTCTGGAGGAATCCACCTTTGTTTCAATCTCCCTTTCCTTACTAAAGGAAGATTGTGAAGAGAACAAAACCAGTTCATCAGGAGCCATGAGTATCTTCAAGAGCTTGCTTCTTCTGTCAGTAATAACACACCTGAAAAAGGGGTGAGACTCGTATCACAATGCCTGGTGCTACTTTCCTCATTCTGTCTCCTTCTTTGTCCCACCACAGGTGGTATTTTTAACACAAAAGGGAACCCTTACCTGAATCTACTTTCCTAGGGTCTTATTTTTTTATGGTGGGAAGAATCAGATTGCAGTAAAGTCTTAAGAAGTGAAGTTTCAGGATACTTGGGAGGTTTTTGAAGCATCAGTCTTCTTTATAACCAGCTTCACTCCATCCTTATTCTTGGTTCTTTTCATTGAAAGCGTAAGTAAATCAAGGAGCCATCTGGTACAAATCTAGGAAATATTTCCTTTTTTTGTTTTGAACTATAAGGAGATATCCCCAAGAGATGTCCTTATTTAAGAGATTGGAAACAGTAGGGAAAAAAATACCCAAGATAGATTTGGGAGTTTGCTAATCTTAAATTTGTTGAGAGGATTTGTAGTATTGAGGTGTTAATTATTTAGCAGAATATTTCAGAAAGAACACTATATCACAATGGAATGTTGAAGGGATATGACCTTAGCTCCAGAAAAATAGGATCAAGGAGCATGCTCTGATGAGATATTGAAGGAAACAGATCAAGGGGTAAAACTGAGGAGAAATAGCCCCACATGAAGGTTGTGGATGGGTACCCCATATTTCATGTTTAGTTGAGTAGACATAGAAATATCAAGGAGCAAATAATATAGGCCAAGGGTCCCGAACTCTTGATCCACAGCCTGATAACCAGGCCACGCAAGCATCAGGCGAGCAGAAAAGTGCGCAGAACTCCATTTGTGCAAGCAGCCGGCATGTGTGCCCTCCATTAGTGCAAATGGAGTTGTGTGCATGCATCCACCACTTGTGTGGAACCAGCTCCATTGCCACCGACCAGTCCAAAGAGCCGGAAAGGTTGGGGGCTGCTGATTATAGGCAATTGGCAAGCAAGACCTCCCAGAAAATATTAAAAAGAGCAACAAGAAAAAAAAAATAGAGACACTCTTAAGGTTCTGATAGAACAGGGGTTCCCAACCGGGGGTGTAGGACCATATTCCAGGGGGTGCGAAAACTTGGCTTTTCAAAATTATAGTGTATATGCAGAATTCCTTGCCATTATTTTGAACTTTTGTAAGGGGTGCGAGAATATATTAGAAGCGTTCTAGGGGTGTGGGGTATAGAAAAAGTTGGGAGCCGCTGTGATAGAAGAAGGATCTTGTAACTTCCCTCGGATCCAGAGAAAACTTGAGATTAAAACAAAGCGGAAAACTGCAGGTATGAAATATTATTTTCCCCTTAATTATTTCCATCATATTTTTCAGAAGATATTAAATTCCTCAAGCTCCCTATGTGGACCAAAATAAATGGAACAGATAATTTTGTGTGTGTACGCATTGCTGTCATGCCAGTCTGACAAATTTTCTCATGTTTCACGTTAACTTTTAAATTCCTATTTTAGCAATGCAATTGTATTACTTCCGGTAGATTATAATGCAATGTATAGTGGTATCTCTCTAAATACCTCCTCTAACTTTATTGGAAAGCCATTTAGCACTGATATGGCTGGAGTAACTTTGTCTACTCTATGGCTCTATACTACTGATAAGATATGTCTGTCGTTGGGCCTTAGCTTAAACCAGGGCTGTCCAACTTCAGCAGTGTTAAAATTATGTGGACTTCAACTGACAGAATTGAGGAATTCTGGGAATTGGAGAATTCGGGAGTTGAAGTTCACAGGTCTTAAAGTTGCCAAGGTTGGATACCCCTGGCTTAAACTCTAATAAACTTACTCACATCTTCATTGACTTTTCTCCAACTCCATTGCTTTGCATATTTGCAAAGCCAGTTTGGCTTCCATTGCAGGTTAGTTACATTGTAAAATGTTAAAAGTCTTAAATGATGTTGAATGTAATCTCTCCTGTCCCATTGCAGTTTCTATGATGGTATGATATACAACCCAGATTGGCTTGCTCAATAAGCTAAGAGATACTGACTTAATGTTATGTTTGAGTTTAGCAGTTTATATTTGTTGGTTTCCTGGTGATTCTTGGCATTTTTGAAAACAATGTTTACTATTTTGAAGATTTGTAATTGCCTGTGGGTACTTTCCATATACTTCGATATCTTTTGAACAGCCACTTTATCCTATGTTTTAAGCCACAAATAATTCAAAATAAATCAAGTTTACCCTTATAAGGATTGAGTGATTGATTGTGTGTCATTAAGTGAGTGTCAACTCTTGGCAACCGCATAGATAGAATCTGTCTGCCCCTGATCTTTTTCATCTTCCAAGAGCACATCCATTGCTGCTATAATCAAGTCCATTCATTTTTTCATTGGTTGTCCTCTTTTTTTACTTCCTTCCAATTTTCCCAGCATTATGGACTTCTCCAGAGAACTAATGGCAGAAGTCTTCACATAATGTATCTGAATAGGATAATTTGAGCCTGATCATTTGGGTTGATTTGTTTGATGATCCATTTGTTTGTTTTCTTGACTATCCATGGTGTTCTTAGAAGTCTTTCCCCAAACTAGCATTCAAAATTCTCTCTCTTTCTATTCTATTACTTGTCCACCTTTTGCTTCCATATGTGACGGAGAAACCATTTCCTGCATGATTCCAGTAGACACATCCCACCATCTGAATACCTATCCCAAAACTTTCATTGTTGGCCTGTTAAGTGCTGGTTTGTGGCATATTTCTTGACTGCTGATTTCTTTGCCGTTAATACTTGACTCTTAAGAGGCAAATGTTATCCATCTTCACTGTCTTTTCTGAGGCTGGTTGCTGAACCTGTTATCATTAATTGAGTTTTCTTTACATTTAATCTGCCCCTTTTTTCACTGTATTCCTCAGTTTTTATTCCTAGGATTTGCAGATAATTTGCATTTCAGCTGTCAGAGCAGTGTCATCAGCACAACACAAATTATTGATGGGTATCTTTCTCCATTTTTAAAACCATGTTAATTTTACAGTTAATATGGTGTTCTAGTTCATTCTAAAATCATTTAAATCAATAGAATGGCATACAAATACACAACTGAACAACCATGTTGGGAACATTCATAATTCTGAAGCTCTGCCTTTGGATTTCCATTTTATTAAGAAGTGGCCTCATGTTGCAGCTTGGAAGATTTAGTGTTTTTAAAGCCTCACTTGATTCATGAAAACAATGAATGTGCAAAGACATGAATAATTTTTCATGAATATCTTATGTTGGAGTTCCTTCAACAGTTCCTCTATACAGATAGCTTCTTGTTTACTTGACCTCATTAATGCTGATGTTTGTTCAGTCAGGAGCATGCTGATTAACTTCCGAAGGATATGCATATATATTTTTCTAGGATGTTACATGGGGCCTATGCTGATATTAACATCTTATTAATAAGATCAGGCAGAACATTCTATGTGAGGTAGATTTTTTTTTCCTGGTGTCTTAACAAATGATATTGTGTTACCTCCTGTCGGTTGATGGATGATTAGAAGAGCATGTGATTTCAAAATCCAAGTCAAGCCGACAATCTCATGAACAGCCACTTAATGGAAACTCTTTTTTCATACATCCATGATTTGTCAAAAAATTGGAAATACGTACTGTATCATTAAAGAATTGATGCCAACAGATTGTGTAAATACTTTTGAAGACTATATTACAACATCAGTGTAACCATTTATTGAGATATTCCTTAAAGTTGTATGAGAAACTAATTAAAGATCACTTTATGCTAATGAAGCTCACATACTTATTCCTGTCAATTCACTTGTCATATTTCCTAATCAAATGATTGGCCGATCACCTTCAGTGGAATCTATATTCTTCTAGTTTATTGTTTATCCGGTGTAGGTTCAGCTTCTATAATTTATTTTATTCTCATTTCCATCACCTGACTCTACTTATAATCAAGGTTTTCATATAATGTGGCATTACAACATATCTGTGCATAGCAGGGGTCTTCAAACTTGGCCCTTTTATGACTTGTGGACTTCAACTCCCAGAATTCTGGGAGTTGAAGTCCACAAGTCATAAAAGGGCCAAGTTTGAAGACCCCTGGTGTATAGTATTACAGTATATTACATGTTATTAAGTCTGTGTCACATTTTTCTAGAAAAAACTTCTGCTGTTTTTCTGATCAGAAAGCTGGGGAACGCTATTCTTCTGAAGGTTTTTTTCTGCAGCTGCAGAAAAAAGGCAAAGGGAAATGGATCTGTGTGTGGTAGGGCAGGAAGAGGGCCCCGACCTGTGACAGGTTTCTGCACACCAATGGGCCCTGCAGATATTTGAGGTCCATGACATATTTATGTATGATGATGGGTGCCAGGCTTCCCCTACCTCTTGAGGCACTCCATGATTACTTAACAACTGCAGCTGAGAGAGCTGGAATTGCAGTCGTTGAGCACATAGGCATATCACTTAACAACCAGTGTGCTCAATGACTAAGATTCTGATCCCAAATGTGGTGATAAGTCAAGGACTATTTGTATCTGTTGGACTGTATTGAGCTTCAGGGATTAATGACCATGATTTAGTCAGTAGACTTCCTGTGGTTCCACCAGGAACTGTGAGTGGCATCTTCAGAGGCAAGGTAGCCTGCAAACAGGGACTGATTTGGCGTCTGTCTTTATAGCCAGGTGAACTGACTTCTGATTGGTTTTTAGCTAAGCTGCCTTCCTATTGGTTCCGGTTGGAGAGGGCTGGTCTCTGATTGGTTAGGGTTAGGACTTGTGCTTGATCCTGATTGGTTGTTTTGGTGGTGTTGGTTCCTGATTGGATCCTTGCATAATTTGCTCATTTTGGGAAGCTGATTTCTGGTTGGTCCTGCTTTGAGGCAAGATCTTGATGTGGTGCAGGACAGGTAACCAGAATTATGAAACTTCCCCTAATTTTTCCATTTATCCTTTCGTGAGCTTTGCATTTCAACATTTATGTAGTTGATTAAGTAACTCTTAGGGATATTTGAGGATGACAGAGAATGCTGGAATGTCATGCTGTTACTTTCTTAAATCTCAAGACATTTATTTTTGCAGAGTGAAATTAGAACTCTGGAAGATTCTTTTTCTCCCTCTCTCAACTTTATGGATCTTACTGTCTTCTAGAAACTGATGCATTATAAATGTTAAGGATATCAAGTTAAATGTAAACAAAAACCTCACTGTTCTTCTGAAATATATTAATATATGATTGACAGTATTTGTTAAACAAACAGCCTCAGAGATCTTCAACAAGGTTATTCTGTGCTTTTTAACCCACGCACACAAACACACAGAGACACACTTATTTAACAATAATATCAGCATTACTGAGGCTGCTAGATCTCATAAGTGCATTAACAGTACATTTTTATGTTTCCTTTCACTCTAATGTAATTGTTGAAATGACAAGGGAACACATTTTGTGGGAAATGTTCTGATAGAGTTGTCTCTTACTAATGAGGCAGTGGCTTCAATTGTGATGTGTAAAAGCATGAACTGAGCAGATTTGAAAGACTATGAATAGTCTCTTCATTGTACTTGAATATTTAAAACAAAATAATTGAGACATTTTATATGCAAATACATTCTTTGATCAACATATTGACAGCAAGCTCTTTTTCCAATGCTCCATTTTGAATTTGATGCCAGGAATAATTATTCTCAAACTATATAATGTATTACATAGAAAATGTAGATGTCCTATTGAAAAACTTTGCTTTGCTCACTAATGTAGATATTTCTAATATGAAATTAGACTCAACGTATTTTTAAATGATTTGGAGCATTGTATTTATCACATACATTTATATGTTCTGCAAAATTATGAAGACTAGGTGATTTAGAAGAACAGAATACATTACAAAGAGGAAAATCAGAATACTCGCTCTGAATAAAAACCAACATCTTTAAATGTAAGCCAAAATATCACTATGTATTGATTAAAATGATTTTTTATCTGTCTTGAATTGACTTTAATGCTTTAATATGAAATTCTATTTAAAGATGATCCAGAAGGTGCTTTTGTTCCACCAGAGATTGATGAAACTGGTAACACATTTGAGGTAAGTAATAAACTCTTACCTCTTTAATTATAAAGAAATGTTTTTAAAATGTTGAATGCTTGGTATGGTTCCTATATGAATATCCATGTGGTTTCTCTCTAGAATTTAGTCAGAATTTATTACATACATACATACATACATACATGTATGTATGTATGTATGTATATACCATATATATATACGGTAAACATACTTTCATGTTTTACATGTTTTGTTGTATGCATTTGTTCATGGGCTAACTATAAACTTTGTAGCAAGCTTTAACATTATTTGGTATTGCCTGTAAAAATAATGTTGGAATATTTTATTGTCTGTATAAATTTACACATGAATCTTCCTAGTCTAGTGATTCGTAAATGTTATTTAGGATTTGAAATGAATTAGAACCTTAATTATGCCAACTATTTCATTAGCTCCCAAGATCAGATATCCAAAGGCCTCATCAGTGCTGATTTTCTACTGAAAATTCTATTATTTGATATTTTTTTGCTTCTGTTATGTAACATACCTGAAATTGAGCATGTGTGGGAATCAGTAGAAGAGAATATAGGTAGCTCAGGGTTGAACTGTGGAGTCCTTGGTGCTCTCTGACTAGGTTGTTTGCTTGCCAATGTTTCACTATCCAACCAGGTACGTTATCAATATGATGACTGATGATATTGCTTGGTTGGGTAATGAAATATTGGTAAGCAGCCAACAGAGTTCAGAAAGCACCAAGGGCTCCATTTGTGTGGGAATGTTAAGATGAATTCTCTCTTAGGTTGGGTCTTGCTAGAATGTGACATCTCGACAGGTGTGATGGCGTGTTTGTCCTACCTTGCTTAGGCTTGTAGACCCAGCTAATATAGGGAAGAGAGGTTGCTTAAGGAGTTCCAGGAACTGGGAAGTCTAAAAAACATACTGGAAGAATGTAATTAAAAACCACTTCCTTACTTCTGCCAACAAAAATACACAAGCAACCCTTAACATTATTAGGAATTAAGTAAAGTTGAAGAGGACTGTTAGTTAGAAATTGTATTCATATGCATTGATGTATTTCTCATTATTAGTAATTGTTTCTGAAATCTTGGCTGGTAGGACTGCACAGGTCTTCAGGGGATACTTTATTATCATACAAGATCAAGTAAAGTCAGAGCAATGTAGCTTTCTCACATCTGTTCAGTAATGTCTTAAAGCATTTTTAATTTACTTCAATATTAACTTTAGTCTACTTTTAAACTTTTTGTATTTTTTTTTTTAAATTACTGCAAGCTTACTTGAGAAATCAGTTGAGCAGAACGGTGAGCTAAAGTTCAAGAGTACTTGTGTCTTAAAAATTCTACTCAGTATATAGCATTTTAAAATAAATTCAATACATTATAAAATATATACATACATAGAATGAAGGCTACTGCTAAGCTTGTAAGCCGCCTTGAGTCTTCGGAGAAGGGCGGGATATAAATGGAATTAAAATAAATAAATAAATAAATATTTTGTCTTGTGAAAATGGTCACAGGTGGCATAAGAATACCATTACGAAATTGTAAATGTCAAGTTGATTTTTTTCCAGCTTGCCCTGAATTATTTGCTTTATTTCTAACCAACCAAGATTCTGAAAACTAGAGCTACCTCTGATAATATATTTTTCTGCATGGCATCAAATGAAATATCTATAGACATCATCAGGACAACTTCGGAGGATGATTGCATTGGTCAGACTGCGCATATATTTAACCTCAAGTAGGTTAATACTACAACCTTATATCAGACCTGGTGACAAATTGGCAGCCAGTAAAATTCTTAGGATAACATTATATTGCAGTGGCAGTAACTTGCTCAATGTTGCATTAGCTTAGCTTTCCATCAAATTGACAGCCCCACACAGAATAAAGGTAAAGGTAAAGGTTCCCCCGCACACGCGTGCTAGTTGTTTCCGACTTTAGGGGCCGGTGCTCATCTCCGTTTCAAAGCCGAAGAGCCAGCGCTTGTCCGAGGACGTCTCCGTGGTCATGTGGCCGGCATGACTAGACGCCAAAGACGCACGGAACACTGTTACCTTCCCACCGTAGTGGTCCCTATTTTTCTACTTGCATTTTGACGTGCTTTCGAACTGCTAGGTTGGCAGAAGCTGGGACGAGTAACAGGTGCTCACTCTGTTATGCGGCACTCGGGATTCGACCCCCCAAACTGCCGACCTTCTGATCGACAGGCTCAGCATCCTAACCCACTGAGCCATTACGGTAATTAAAAACTGAAGTTATCAGGGCATGCATCCATGGCCTGAGATGTCCCCTGTCTAGTTTTGTTTTATCAACTGAAGGACTTTGTCACTTAGGCTTTTAGTGACTCTACTAGTTCCATGAATATATCTTAAGTGATGTATCAGTTCCTATGAGAATGCAGATCTACAAGTGTTTTCTACATGTGGAAACAACCTACCCATAGACTGTTATATAGATTAAGCATCAGCTGATCAGCATCAGATCACTTTCCATCCCACTGGCCATTGTATCCAAACATTGACCTAGAACCAGAACAGCCTCTCCTGAGTCAGATATAATAGTGTAATAGAACATGATGCCATATTCTTAATCTGTTGATGACCACTTTTGCACAATCTCATAGATCAGAGGTTCTCAAACTTTACAATGAGGATAGTCCTTGACATGTAACTGTAATGGAGTTAGCCTGTTATGATGGTCAAAAAAACAGGTTGTTAAGTGAATGCTATGATCATAAAGTGAATGCTGGGATTTCTATGTGGTTCACTATGGGAGCAGTTTTGCTGAAAACTGGAAGCCCCAGTATTCGACAAAACCATCATAAAACACAATCATTGCAAACAGCTTTACAGGCCATATATTACTGACTGATATATATTTACGGAAGATAGTATTGAGAAGAAATGGTCTTTCGGGTGCAAGAAATTGGGAGCCAAGGCTGTTCAAATAAGTACAGTTTTATTCTCTATTCTCTGACCCATCTAATACTTTATCTCTTCTCACCATACTTTTTAAATGGTACAGCCAATTTTTATTTAACCATTCCATTCTACCCCACGTTCCATCATGTTCTCTGCTTTCCAGGAGGCCTATTTTCATAATTCCTTAGTTTACACTCACAAGAAATATATTTGTTTGTTTGTCTCCTGCCTTTATTTTTACAAGTACTGTAACTCAAAGTGGCGAACGTATACAACACGACTTCCTCCTATTTTCTCCACAACAGCAACACTGTGAGGTGGGTTGGGCTGAGAGAGAGTAACTGATTTGAAGTCACCCAGCTGACTGCCATGGCTAAGGTGGGATTTGAACTCTTGGTCTCCTGCTTTCTATCCTGGTGTCTTTAACTGCTAGACTAAACTGGCTCTATTATAATAATATATTATTATAAACATTACTGTCCATGAGTTGAAACTTTTTCCTGAGATAGGATGGAGTTTATGATTATTTAGTGAGGAGGGAAAAGTAGTATATAAGTGCTATTGCTACTGGTCCTTCCTTCCTTCCTTCCTTCCTTCCTTCCTTCCTTCCTTCCTTCCTTCCTTCCTTCCTTCCTTCCTTCCTTCCATGGTACGCAGTGGTTAGAATTGCAGGCTAAGTCTGGGGACTGCCAGCAGTTTGATCTTTACCGGCTCAAGGTTGACTCAGCCTGCCATCCTTCTGAGGTCCTTCTGAGATAGGATGGAGTTTATGATTATTTAGTGAGGAGGGAAAAGCAGTATATAAGTGCTATTGCTACTGGTCCTTCCTTTTTTCCTTCCTTCCTTCCTTCCTTCCTTCCTTCCTTCCTTCCTTCCTTCCTTCCTTCCTTCCTTCCTTCCTTCCTTCCTTCCTTCCTTCCATGGTACGCAGTGGTTAGAATTGCAGGCTAATTCTGGGGACTGCCAGCAGTTTGATCTTTACCGGCTCAAGGTTGACTCAGCCTGCCATCCTTCCGAGGTCAGCAAAATGAGGAGCCAGATTGTTGGGGGAAATATTCTGACTCTCTAAACCGCTTAGAGAGGGCAGTAAAGCACTGTGAAGCAGTATATAAGTCTTAAGTGCTATTGCTATCTTCCCAGTTGATGTGTTATCGCTCGCTACATGACTTCCAGAACTGCATCTTTAGCCTTGGAGACTGAACTCTACACATTTCCAGGAAATGGGACCACAGATTAATGGAGAGTATTGTGGAACAACCTATAAGTATATGTTTAAAACAGGGAATAGAAGACCTGGACTGTATGTTACAATGTTTTTTTTATTTAGTTTCTTCCTAGAATTTGCAATTAAAACGTAAATTTTTGCAATGCGCCAACACTGAGCGTTTTTATGAACTGTTTAGTTTTTAAAAATGCCCATCTTTACGGGCTTTCATTTTCCCTGTGGGAATTCCGTTTGCCTTCTTTTCTCCCTAAATTGCACGAAGGCCGAAAAGAGATGACAGCACATTTCAAATAAGGTTTGCTACATAAATTCCCACCTGAGATTTGTTTAATAGATTGATTCTATCCACTGGCAGAACTGTAGGCTTCTGTTGGGCCTTAAGCATTATCGCTCGTCAGCCCTCAAATGGGGCATTTGTCCATATTACAAAGCTACCATTCAAACTGATACTGCAGATTGCAAATATGGATTCCCTTGTTCTCAGTATGTGAGTCCTCAGTGTTAAAAACATCTGAGCAGCTAAGCTATTGTAACAAACAGGCTTTTAAAATGTGACTCATTTAATTAACTATAGGAACAGCAAGCATTTCTTTTTTTCCCCTTTTTTGGTAACCTTATGTCATATATAGTTAACGTTATATTCTAAAGAGCTTTGCAGCAGTACTCTAGTTTAGTGTCTGCAAAATCTTGTTAAAAAACTACTTTGCTTTTTTTGTGCTTTTCCTTAAGTTTATCTCTGCCTAAATCTATCTGTGTATACAGCGGCAACTTTTAGTTTCAATGCTTATGGGCAGATTTCTGTAAACGATATTGCTTAGATCCATCTAACCTTTCCTTGTCTTTGGGCTTACGGTATTTTCCCTTGACTTAAGGAAGGGAGATTATAATCTAGGATTGTGTGTTTAAATTCTTTTCTTGATCCAATAAAGGTAGTTCCTTTAAACTAATATACTCTCACAGAAATAGGGTGCAAGCTTTTAGGATCTCTTTCCTTGTGTGATCCTTTAGTCCTCTGTTAAGATTGGCATATTTTCTCTGGTCCTGCTTAAAATTTTCATTGCTATAACTACACGAAACAGAATACATTGTTGAGTTTCACCGAATAAATTTGAAATGGAAATTTAATCAGAATAAGAAATTTGTCATACTCTTTTAAAAGACACCGGTGTCTTTGTCCTTTGCTGGCATAGATTTTATGGAATGTAATATGATAAATGGATTGTTTTATTAAAGCTGAATTTAAAAAAAAATTACACACATAACGCTTTAAAATAATTTTCAGCCTGTGTATGGCGGCATTTCTGCCATTTGGATTTGAAATGGTTGTTTGTCGTCCAGGAGGTGGCGAAGAATCTCATTCCATACTTGAATTGAGAAGTTTGTGGATTTAAAACTCCACTTGAAGGCAAAATAAAGAGAATTAAAGGGGGACAATGGCAATAACATAAAAATCTATATTAATTCTCCATTTGTTGTTTAAAATATCTTGTCTAATTTGTCTCACATATGTTCAACCCCTCTACTTCAGGTAACAGCTGCTTCTTTCATGTTTTCTCGATAGATAAATTTCTCCCACTCGGCTGGAAGTTTCTGTCAAGCAGCCACATCCATCCGAAATTGACTTATACTGTAAATTTGTCCTGTGTTCAAAAGCTAGGTTGAAACAATAAACATAATATTGCAAATGTACTAGATTTTTTTTTAAAATGTCACGTTCTTGTCAGTGTTGTTTTAAGGATAAAATGTACAGTATGGGATAGAAGAATATTGTGTATTCATCAAGCATATAGTGTCAAGCAGCTAATAACAAGGATCAAAATATCACTTAGAAATCTCCCATGTTCTTTCCGGAAACTTCTGATCATTTCTTTGGAAAATTTCTCTCTCTCTCCCCCCTCTCCCTCCCCCCCAAGTACATCTAGCTGGCTTGTGCGTAAGACAAGACTAGAACTCATAATTTCCCAGTTTCTAGCTCGATGCCTTAACCACTACACCAAGCTACCTATCTTTCCCTTGGAGTATTGAGTGATATTTGGAGGATTGAGACCATTTTTGTTGAATGTAAAGCTGATTGCTTTTTAAACAGCTCACAACTTGGAGTCCCTTGCAGCCAAAAGATTATAGACCCCAATAGTAATCATTCTCAGAAACTCATCAGTTCAAAGAATATAAAAAAATTGTACTGAGATCAACCCGCTTACTATATCTGCTAAATAGCCAAATATATTAGCATAATTATTGCTTGATTGCATTTAACATATTTATAGCTTACTTTTCAGCCAGGTTGTTCTCAGAGAAGTTTGCTTTTTAAGGCGGTGACAAAAATACATGCTGCATTTCTGAATAATTGCATAGGCGTATTGACTCACTTTATATTGTACAATATATGTTTAATATATTTTATCTGGTCCCAAATGTTAATGTATCGCTGTAACGTTTTCCCATAACTATATCTCATCCACCCCTCTTGATTTCTCCCATGTCCAATTTTCTCCATGTTGCAAAATATGTATGATTTTTTTTTACCAGCATGTTAGTTCACCGAATAGAGCAGGGGTGTCAAACTCAATTTCATTGAGGGCCGCATCAACATTGTGGTTGCCCTCAGGGGGCCGGGTGGGTATGGCCAGGGTGGGCATGGCCTACTCGGTGGGCGTGGCTAGAGTGCATATGGCCTACTGGGTGGGCGTGGCCAGCTCTACATCATTGGCATCAAAGGTGCCTATGGGGGCCTGGGCAGGAGTAGGACAGATCTGAGGGTCTCTGGCAGAAGGAGGGTCTCTGGGCCAGGGCCAAGGCAGTGGGGGCCGTTCCCTCACTGTTTCCAGGATGGCTTCGCGGGCCACATGAAACCACTTCGCGGGCCGGATCTGGCCCCTGGGCCTTGTGTTTGACATGTCTGGAATAGAGTATTGTGGGTAACTAGATTCTTGCTAGAAAATTCACTGTGTTGCATGTACTAAGATAAGAAGTCTATTCATTTTAGTTTTTTTCATTGTGGTTTTTTTTAAAAAATGAAGCTGTGCTCCTTGCCCTAACGTGTATTTTGTCCGTAACTTAAAATAGAGTTGTGAAGGATTATTGAAGCCTTTGCTAGAGCATGTCCAATAAAGAAGGTGAACCGATCACCCCTCTTCATTTTTCGTTGCCCTCCAAAATTATTTGAAGATAGATTCTGATTATGGATTTTGGTTTTGTTACCAATACGGGTAGTCCTGGACTTACTGCAGTTCACTTTGTGACCATTCAAAGTTACAACAGCATTGGAAAAAGTGACGTAGGACTATTTTTTCACATTTAACCACCATTGCCGCTTCCCCAAGGTCACGTAAACCAAATTCAGACACTTGGCAACTGACTCATATTTGTCCCGGAGTCGGGCGGTCCCCTTTTGCGACCTTCTGACAAGCAAAAGTCAATGGGGGAAGCCAGATTCACTTAACAAACTGTGTCACTAACTTTAATAGCTGCAGTGATTCGCTTAATGACTGCGGCAGGAATCCAATCTTCCTTTCACTTGTTGGGGCAAAATGGGGCAAGATTCACTTAACAAATGTCTCACTTAGAGACAGAAATGTGGGGCTGAATTGTGGTCATAAGCCAGACATGTCAAACACAAGGCCCGGGGGCCAGATCTGGCCCGTGAAGTGGTTTCATGTGGCCCACGAAGCCATCCTGGAAACAGTGAGGGAATGGCCCCCACTGCCTTGGCCCTCTGCCAGAGACCCTCAGATCTGTCCCACTCCTGCTCAGGCCCCCATAGGCACCCTTGATCCCAATGATGTAGAGCTGGCCATGCCCACCCAGTAGGCCATACGCACTCTAGCCACGCCCACCCAGTAGGCCACGCCCACCCTGGCCATACCCACCCGGCCCCTTGAGGGCAACCACAATGCTGATGCGGCCCTCAATGAAATTGAGTTTGACACCCCTGCAGTAGGCCATACGCACTCCAGCTGCGCCCACCCAGTAGGCCACGGCCACCCTGGCCATACCCACCCGGCCCCCCGTGGGCAACCACAATGCTGATGTGGCCCTCAATGAAATTGAGTTTGACACCCCTGTCATAAGCCAAGGAATACCTGAAAGGAATGAACCACGTTTCCCTTGTTTTCTAGGAAAACCACAAAAGGGTGGGGCACGTGTTTATGTAGGGTGCATTTGTACAAAGGTTATTTTTATGTAGGGCAGAGGTTTCCAACTTTTTGGGTACCAGGGACCAGTTCCGTGGAGAAGAGTTTTTCCACGGACCGGAGAGTGCCTGGGTTTGTTGCTGCTTGCATCCCACGGATGGGGCTTTACTTGTGGACCGGTTGCTGGCGTGCCGTGGCCCGGTACCGGTTCACAGACCGGGGATTGGGGACTCCTGATGTAGGGTACATTTGTACAAAGATTGTGTTTATGTAGGGTGCATTTGTACAAAGGTCGTGTTTATGTAGGGTGCATTTGTACAAAGATTCAGTGGACTAAAGGTCTTCTGCTAATGATTTATGTCTTAGAACAGGCATGTCAAACTTGCGATGTCAAGTGATGTTGCGCGACGTATCGTGACTTTTCCCCCATTGCCGGCAATGGGGTGGGTGCGGTTTCAGGATGACGTGTCCGGCCCGCGGGCCAGCAGTTTGCCATGCCTGTCTTAGAATTTTGTATCTTTGAATTGTCCAGTAAAACTTAGAGGAGATATTTTGCCATTTAATATCTGAATTTCTTTTCTCTGAAGATTACAAACAACAGGTTTGCTTCGTAGCAAATCCACTAAGCTGTGCTTCTATCAATTTCTTGTGCTTATGAAACCTAGCAATACAGTCTTCATTAAGCGTATTTTCCCCATGTGGAAATTTCTGCTTGATCCTTCCTTCCATTTCTTTCCTACCTTGTATTTCATTCAAAGAGTTTTTAAGAACTATTAACTCATTTAGTTTTAGTGAAGTTAAATTTATAATTCTTTAAAAAATGTTTGAAGTATAACTCTGTTTTGTTCTGTTGGACTTGCAATGAATATTTGAACTGACTTGAAGAAAGCTCCGCCTAGTGGAAATCTGATGAATTACTGGCTTTTAAAAGAATCATTCATGTTGACAATATGTCAGAGTTGTTTCAGATTCTATTTTCCATCCTGTTGATGGCCATGTGTACCCATCATGATAAATAAAAAAAACAAATCATATTGCAACTTAGTGTGATGCATAAACTCATAAATGCATTATTCAGTATAATTAACTCTGCCACATTTGTCCCTTTCCAGAACTATATAATCCTGATATGTTTCATTTGAGACATTGTAGAAGTAGTTAAAGGTTGTTCATTGCTTATGTTGTATTTGTAAGGGGTTCACTTCTTGTTTTAGTGCAAAGAAATGAATGGGGAATCAGAGAAATGGGTAAATATTTTCCTGATATGCTCTAACTCCAGATTCCAGGTTAGCTTAATACAGAGTTTTCCCCTATAAGTATTTAGTCAAGGAAAAAGTCAAGTTTCCCCCTACAAGTATTTAGTCAAGGAAAAAAAAGAAACATTAGTTTTATTAAATATGAAATGTTTACATTTAAAAATATTTCAAATATTCTATAATGGCATGTCAATAAAGGTCCTTTTATGTTGGGCATAAAAATGAGTCTTTCTTTCTTTCTTTCTTTCTTTCTCTCTCTCTCTCTCTCTCTCTCTCTCTCTCTCTCTCTCTCTCTCTCTCTCTCTCTCTTTCTCTCTCTCCCTCCCTCCCTCCCTCCCTCCCTCCCTTCCTCCCTCCCTCCCAAGGGCGATTTTGGGCTGCTTACAATGATTCAATTCCATTGTCAAATAAAATTTTAAAACAATAGAGATCTTAAATTTAAAATTCAGTTAAATTAATTTGACCAAGATGGAGGGGAAGAGACCAAGGTACACACTTTGGGAGGGTGGGAGGAGAGGAGATGTCATCTAATCCATTAGCCATCTCCAGTCCAGTAGGCACATAGCCAAGTCTTTAAGCCCTTTCAGAAGGCCAAAAGGATGGGTGTGGATCTCACCTCAGGGGACACAGTGTTCCAGAGGATGTGACCCACGGCAGAAAAGACTTGTCTTCTAGACCCCACCAAACAAAACTCTTTGACTGATGGGGTCCACAGCAGTTCCCTTCTGCCAGTGTGGGTGAGACAGTTCCTCAAATAGCCTGGACCCATGCCCTGAAGGACTTTAAGGGTGATAACCAACACCTTGAATTGGACCTGGAAAAAAAACTGGCAACCAACGTAGCTCACAGAAGAACGGAGCCACTGCGAAGCTCCAAAAACTGCCTGCGTAGCGCCTTCTGCATTAGCTGAAGCTTCTGAATAGTGTTAATTATAACTCACTGGTTCTAGTGAAGCTACATTGGGTTTAAGCACAGAGTGGTACTTGGTAAAGTGTCTTGTTTTTATTGTTGTTTTTAATTTCTGCAGGCCCATCTGTATTCCTTAGGAGCTACTTTAACAGCAGCGCTAGAATATACGATGGAAACTGAAATGGATCCAGAATTTAGCCAGGATCTACATGCTCTGCTTGGACAAATGCAGAAAGAAAATCCTAAAGAAAGGCCAGATGTTGAGGTAAACATTATTTTGTCAATGGAACCTCATTTGCTGTCTTGAATAGCAACATTTATCCAATCTTCCTTTCACTGTTTCATTAGAAGATAATTTGCTGAAGCTGAGTATGGGTAAAACAGTATTACTAGAAATATAGGCATTATTGTTATATAGAGAAGGGGAGACAGCACATGTTGTCTGGCATTAATATGGTTTGTCGTTTCTGCATAGAACTTACTATTCTTCTTTAACAAAAGGATAGCAGTTTGGAAATATATGAGTTTATAGGGGGCAAACGTTCTAAATAAATACATTCAATGAAATTTTTAAAATAATGCATTCCAAGGAAATGAACAGTAGATCATTGCAGTTATGATGCTGACAGTAATAACTTATAATATATAAAAAAAGAACTGTGTGCTAACATAAGTCAGGATTGTATGCAATGTTAATCAGAATACTTCACTTTAGACTCGGCACCTTACTTGGTTTGTTTGGCTCAAATACTTTGATATTGCTCATATGCATATTTTATTTGTTTGTTTATGGCAAAAATGTATACTCTGCCAGCTCCCAAAGATTCAAGGCAGCTTACAAAGCAGAACAACAAACTCTCAAACAACACACACACACACACACACACACACACATAAATGCTTGTTAACTATTTAGATTACCTTGCTAGGCCCAAACATGGGACAAATCTTATTTCCTGTTTCGGCCTAACTGAAGGCCATCCGCAGGCAGTAGTCACAACAGTGACAGCTCATATTTGTGTAAATTTTTTTAGATTGCTAACAAAGAATTAAAGGGAGACTGATATGCATTTCAAACTTATTTGTTTTCATCAGTCAGCCATACCCTTCTGAGATTCGAACCTGGGCTGATTGCACATTAGGCAGTTGTTTTAACCTATATATATGCCCTCTCTGTGGGCATGCGTGCCATCGCCCCAGCCCCGTCTCCCCCCATGGCCCCCTCCTTACTAGCAGCCCCCCTGGAGGAAAGTTGCCCCGGGCGTGGCCCACACGGAACAGCGCAGCCAATAACATGGCAGCCGGGCAGCAGGGACAAGAATCTGCCTTCACACCCCATCGCGCGCAGATGATGCTGCGGGGCACAGGCGGAGAGCGTGGCCGCCATGGCGCTGCAGGGTTGCCTGGATGATCTGCAGCGGGCTGTGGAGGCGGGTGGCCCTGCGGGCGGGCGGGGCGGAGTGGGGGTGGGGTGGGTTTTGGGCACTCAGTCTCTAAAAGATTCGCCATCAGTGATCTAGAAGGTAGACAGGAACCAACCTGCATTAGCTTCATAAGCTGAGTCCAGCGTTTTGAATTAGATGCAGAAACCAATTGGACCTTCAAATGCCAATTGGATAAAGGCTTCCTTGCCCACGACATACACTTGCTGCTGCAGTAAGAGCCAGGAGAGCCCTCAACATCTATTCCTTCAATTTAAAGACATTTTAGCCCATGCAGTTCCTCACATGCATCCAGATGCTAAAGAACAACTGCTAGTGAATGTCTGGCCTGGGGTGATGGTGTGCAGCTGAGTTTTTGCAGCATTCTGATGATATCTCATCCTAAACTAACAGATGATCTACCTAAGCTGCATCATGCAGATTTTAAATATCTGTTGTGACTCAGGGCCAGCCTGTGGGTCCGACAGCCGGGTCCGATGTATCGGAGGACTCAGATGAGGGGGAGGAGGGAGACGAACCGGCTGATGATGGTTTGGAGGCTTTGCAGAGTCCTCAGCCGGGGACCTCTTCTCAGCTGCGTGAGCCCGAGAGTGCGGAGGATGATGACCCATAGCTGGCCCTGTTCAAGGACGCCCGACGCAGGAGGCAGTCGAGCAGGAACAAACAAAGAAAGGCTATGGGACTCCTCGGGAGGAGGCACAGGGAGACCACGCCCTGAGCTCTCTATAAAAGGAGTGTTTGGGGAGGGGCTGGTTGCTGAAAGCAACTTTTCCGCTTGAGAAGACAAGCTCTAGTGTTTTTGTTAACTGCGTAATTAAATCTTGGCAGAAGCCTTTTAGCCTTGGACGCTCTCCAGTCTCTTCTTTTTGAATAGGGGTTTGCTAGAAGAGGGCTGGTTCAGAACAGTTTGCTTTCAGCCACCCACCCCTTATTACTACGATGGAGCAGCTTCTTGCCGAGAATGCCCAGCTCAACCAGCAACTCACCTTGCTGGCCACTCAGGTGGCACAACTGCAGGCTCAGGTACATGCTGCCCCCCCACCCAGGAGGAAATGTCAGATAGCTATGCCGGATAAATTTGCTGGTAAACCAGAACTGTTTCCTGCCTTCCTGGGACAATGCCAGCTTTATATCAGCGTGAGAGCAGCTGATTTCCCCACAGACCGAGATAAGGTGGGATTCGTGTTGAGCCTTCTGTCGGGAGATGCAGCTCGTTGGGGCACGCCTCTGTTGGCACAGCCTAGCCCTTTGTTGGATAACTTTGGGGGGTTTTGTGACCATATGCGCCTCATGTACGAGGACCCGATTAAGGCGCAGACTGCCACCCGACGCCTGAAAGCTTTGAGGCAGGGTCAGCGCCCTCTACAGGCCTATATCAGCGATTTCCGGCTGCTTAGCCAGGATTCCGCCTGGAATGAGGCTGCGCTCGTGGATGCCTTTCAGGATGGCTTGTCAGAGGAGATGTTGGATGAGCTGGCCCGCGTGGACATTCCCTCAGACCTGAATGGGCTGATCCATCTTTGTCTGCGGATCGATGCCCGGCTGCAGCAGCGTAAGAGTCGCCGTGCCACCCCACAGACCCCTGCCGCCCCTGTTGTGCGTGAGCCCCCAGTCCAGAGGGAGGAGCCAATGGAGCTGGGTGCCGCCAGGTCCCGTCTATCGGTGACGGAAATGGACAGACGACGATCGGAGGGGTTGTGTTTTTACTGTGGGGACCCTGGACATTTGGCTGCTTCTTGCCCGAAGAAGCGTCAGCGGGCGTCAGTGACCAAGCCTGCCCCAAGAAAGTCCCCTGCTTTGCTATCGGGAAACGGCCCGAGCCCGATCTAGACGGTGTGAAAGATCGGGCGACCCACAACGACCACGCCGAGCGACGCCGTTCCGACGGTGCCTGTGACCCTCCACGGCATTTGATTTTGGAGGCACGACTGATCCTTCCTGGCAAGCCAGAGGGGATTCCGGTCCATGCCTTAATTGACTCTGGGGCTACCACTAACTTTATGGATTCGGCCTTTGTGGCCAAATGGGCTGTTCCCCAGTGTCCAGTGGATCCGCCCATGCTTGTGGAGACCATCGATGGTCGAGTGCTCCTGTCCGGGCCTATCACGGCCGCCACGCAACCCGTGTGTATGGCCATCAGTACCCATGTGGAGGCCATTCAGTTTTACGTCACTTCGGATCTGCACTTCCCCGTGGTCTTGGGACTGGCGTGGCTCCGGGCGCATGATCCACAGATCTATTGGTCTCAGAACTTGGTCACCTTCCCAAGTTTGCAGTGCGTGGACCACACCCGCCATATCTGTGCCGGCCAGGTGGAGGGTTCCTCAGGGGTTTCCTTGCCTCCCGAACTGTCCGACTTTGCTGACGTGTTCAGCGAGTCAGAGGCGGACCAATTACCCCCGCACAGGCCCTACGACTGCTCCATTGACCTAGTCCCTGATGCGCCTCTCCCAGTGGGGCATTTGTACTCCATGTCGGAGCCCGAGTTGGCTGCATTGCGGGACTTCCTGACAAAGAACTTGGCTCGTGGTTTCATCCGGCCCTCGTCCTCGCCAGTGTCTGCGCCCGTGCTTTTCGTCAAAAAGAAGTCGGGCGAGTTACGGCTTTGCTGTGACTACCGGAAACTCAACGCTATCACGGTGCGTAACCGCTACCCGCTGCCCCTCATCCCCGAGCTCTTGGACCGACTCCGGGAGGCTAAGATCTTCACGAAACTGGACCTGCGTGGAGCTTACAACCTCGTCAGGGTTCGGCCGGGTGATGAGTGGAAGACGGCGTTCGGTACTCGCTATGGACATTTCGAGTACACGGTGATGCCGTTTGGCCTAACCAACGCCCCCGCTGTGTTTCAGCATTTTATGAACGATATCTTTCGGGATCTGTTGGACCAGTTTGTCGTGATTTACCTGGACGACATCCTGATTTACTCCCCGTCGCGTGAAGCGCATCATCAGCACCTCCGTCAGGTCCTGCAGCGCCTCCGGGAACATCGGCTGTTTGCCAAGTTGGAGAAGTGCCAGTTCTACCAGGTGACCATCGATTTCCTGGGTCACCGCATTTCTCCTGAGGGCATCGCCATGGAGCCGAGTAAAGTCGAGTCGTTGCAGAGTTGGCAACCCCCGCGTCGCGTGAAGGACGTTCAGCGACTCCTTGGATTTGCCAACTACTATCGGACATTCATCCCTGGCTTTGCTGCCTTGACAGCCCCCCTCACCCGGCTCCTGCAGAAGAAGACTCGGTTCCAGTGGAACGCCCCCGAACAACAGGCGTTCCAAGCTTTGAAGGACGCCTTCATGAAGGAGCCCATCTTGAAGCATCCTGACCTGCAACGGCCGTTTGTCGTGGAGGCGGACGCCTCCGACATTGCCATTGGGGCCGTGTTACTCCAGGCAGCGACGCCCAACGGTACCCTTTTCCCTTGCGCGTATCACTCTCGGAAATTGAACCCCTTGGAGCGCAACTATACCATCTGGGAGAAGGAGCTGCTGGCCATCAAGGCGGCGTTCGAGGCTTGGAGGCATCATCTGGAGGGGGCGCGGCATCAGATCGAGGTCCGGACGGACCACAAGAATCTGGAAAGCCTGCAGACCGCTCGGAATTTGAATCAACGCCAGATCCGGTGGTCCCTCTTCTTTGCGAGGTTTGACTTCCGGGTGCGGTACATACCAAGCGGGCACAACCAGAGAGCGGATGCTCTGTCCAGGAAGCCCGAGTACACCCGAGTGGAAGACAAGCTTCCGCCCAGGACAGTGATCCCCGTCGAGTCTTTTGCTGCGGTGCGGGAGCCGGTGGATATACGGGCTCGGATCCGGGAGGCGCAGCAGCAGGAGGCGTGGGTGGCTCAGCGGAAGGAAGAGGTGGGGCCAGATTCGCCTTGGTCGGTCGCGGATGGACTCCTGTATTATCGTGACCGGCTCTATGTTCCAGGAGGGCCACTCAGGGGACTCGTCCTCAGCCAATGTCATGAAAACCCGGCTGCGGGGCATTTTGGCCTGTTCAAGACTCTGAACCTGGTCTCCCGTACTTTCTGGTGGCCCCGAGTCCGACACGATGTCCAGTCTTATGTCACCTCCTGCGTCCCATGCAGGCAGGCCAAGTCAGCGACAGGGGCCCCGCCTGGTTTACTGCAGCCTTTGCCAACGCCCAAGAGACCCTGGGGGGCTGTGTCCATGGACTTTCTGACGGATCTACCCCCATCCTCCGGCTTCACGACAGTGTTTGTGGTGGTGGACATGTTGACCAAGATGGCGCACTTCATCCCCTGTCGCGGCTTACCGTCAGCTCGCGCCACTAGTCGCATGTTCATCCAACAGGTGTTCCGGCTGCACGGCCTTCCCGATAGGGTCGTCTCCGATAGGGGGGCCCAGTTTACAGCCCGCTTTTGGCAGGAGTTGATGCGGGCGTTGGACATTAAGGTTTGCCTCTCGTCCGCGCATCATCCTCAGACCGACGGGGGTACCGAGAAGGTCATCGGCATCTTAGAGCAGTATCTGCGCTGCTATGTTAACCTGCAGCAGGACAATTGGGTAGACTATTTGGCCATAGCCGAGTTTGCCTTTAATAACTCGCAACACACCTCCACGCAGATGACACCGTTCTTGGCCAACGTGGGTTATCACCCCAGGTTTTTCCCCCTTTCTCCCGTGGACTCACCGGAGCCGGCAGCGAACGAATTCATGGCGGAGTTACAGGCGATCCATCGGTTGGTGCGACGGCAGCTGGAGAAGGCCAAGGCTGACTACAAGAGGTTCGCCGATCAGTCGAGAAGGGATACGCCTCCACTATCGGTGGGGGATCGGGTCTGGCTGTCCACCAGGAACCTACCATCCACTCGGCCGGCGAGGAAGCTGGACCACCGTTACCTTGGACCGTTCCCAGTCGAGGCCGTCATCAATCCGGTCGCCTATCGTTTAACTCTGCCACGTTCCCTGCGCATGCACCCCGTCTTCCATCGGTCCTTGTTGGTCCCCGAACAACCGGCCTGTCCACTTCGCCAAGCAGAACCTCCCCCATCAGGAACTCGTGATGGAGGCAGCACCCCCGAGTACGAGGTCGCCAGCATCAGGGATTCCCGCTGGCTGAAAGGTCGCTTCCAGTACCTGATCGAGTGGAAAGGGTACGGGCCGGAGGACTTCACATGGGAAGACGCGACCGCCGTTCATGCCCCTGCGTTGGTGACTGCGTTTCACGAACAGTTCCCATCCCGACCGCATCCGGATTGGCAGACCCGGGGGAAGGGCCCTGCGGTGCGGGATAGTGTTGTGACTCAGGGCCAGCCTGTGGGTCCGACAGCCGGGTCCGATGTATCGGAGGACTCAGATGAGGGGGAGGAGGGAGACGAACCGGCTGATGATGGTTTGGAGGCTTTGCAGAGTCCTCAGCCGGGGACCTCTTCTCAGCTGCGTGAGCCCGAGAGTGCGGAGGATGATGACCCACAGCTGGCCCTGTTCAAGGACGCCCGACGCAGGAGGCAGTCGAGCAGGAACAAACAAAGAAAGGCTATGGGACTCCTCGGGAGGAGGCACAGGGAGACCACGCCCTGAGCTCTCTATAAAAGGAGTGTTTGGGGAGGGGCTGGTTGCTGAAAGCAACTTTTCTGCTTGAGAAGACAAGCTCTAGTGTTTTTGTTAACTGCGTAATTAAATCTTGGCAGAAGCCTTTTAGCCTTGGACGCTCTCCAGTCTCTTCTTTTTGAATAGGGGTTTGCTAGAAGAGGGCTGGTTCAGAACAATATCATGGGTGATAATGGGCATTGGGGTACCATACAATAGAGCAACCCCAGACTGGATATCTCCCCTCATGATCACCGGTTAGAATCATATACTCCGGAAAGATCCTTCGTACATGGTATCTCTGCACCATTTGCCCTGCATGCAGTCCAGAAGAATAGAATGATGGATGCTATTGAACGCTACTAAGAGATCTGTAGGAGCAAAGGTGCATACACCCTTCTTCCAAGTTTCAGCCTAAGTCATCTATCTGACCAATCGATTCAGCCTTGGTCCTGTGCCCAGGTCTAAACACAGACTGGAAGGGATCCAGATAATCCACTTCATTTAGATAAAGGCCCCAAATCTTTTCAATATTACAAATATGTCACAACAGCCTTCCAGAAAGTCATCAATCTAGCCCTTCCCCAGAATAAATCTTGAGCAACTTGAACAAAGCTTCTGAATGAAAAGAACGTAACGGTGGTCTTTTCATTCACCATTTTCATCACCATCATAAACTTATGAAGGTGTGAGCACCATTGGGTTTACTTACACTGTTTTTTTAATTTTCCAAGTCCAAAGTATAAATCTCTGAAGAGCAAAATTGCAATGATTTGACTTGAACTGCATTTTTAATTATATTTCTGTTTCCTGGAAATTGCTGTTTTAGTATCTAGGAGATACTGCATGTTTACCATTGAAACTTGATTTGCTGCTATAATGTATTACAAACCTAATTCAAAGTCTTTTATTCATTTAAAGTCCATTACTAAAAAATGATCGATGGGCAGAATTTTAACTAAACTTTAGGTACGCAAAAGACAGATAAGATATTTCCCCAATATAAACTGTATTATATTTTATTATCATACTGTATCTATATTTTGAACAGCATAAAATATCTTCAAATGTTATGTTACATAGTAACCTGTATACATGTAATAAATTATCAGTTGAAGAGAGGTGATAACTATAGGACCTCTACAAATGTAGAATGCTGAAATTTCCAAGGTAATGTTAACCTGTTGGATCATGCGAAAACATAGTAGGATAACTGATAATGTCTTTTTATATAATTGTCATTGTAGGTTGTTATATCGTTATGCAAAGAGAAACTCAAGTTTTCTTCCCCAAGTGATATTTGCCAGGCTCTTTCAGCTACTGGAAGAAAAATGCTTTCAATTGAATCATATGGCACCTTTCAAGGTACAGGGGTTTTTTAAAAAAATGTTTGATGCATATCATGGCCCTTGGAGTAATAATATCAAAATAATGTTTGGAGCTCATGAATTGAAATTCAAAAAAGTATGAGCTGAAGTGACGTCTACGTCTTTATGTACAGGATACAATAAAAAGATACAGGTAGTCCTTGACTTATGACCAAAATTCAGCCCGAAATTAATCAGGCAGGCCGGTTGCCAAGCACCCAAAATGCAATCACGTGACAGAAGCCAGTGAAAACTTCAAATCTGGGACACAAGTATTTAGCCCAGGGGAAGCCTGTCATAACTTCAAATGCTCACTAAACAATCAGTTCTAAATTAAGGATAACCTGTACTTTGAAATAGTCTTCTCTTTTTATAAGGAAATGTGAATTTCCAAACCTCCAGCTTGGCATTGTGGACATGTTGAAGTTTTCAAGCAAGCATGTAAGTGGTGATGGGCAATTATCCAGGTAGCCTAATCTTATCCAGATATTACTTCCAGGCTGTGAGATGATAGGAAGATTACTGGCAAGCAAAATGTCATGGGAAGCCATCAATATTTTGGTGTTTTGTTTTTGTTTTCCAAAGGACCCTTTCTTACTTAATTTTTGATAATAGCACCCCACATTTATTTATTTATTTATTAAACGTATATACCGCCCTTCTCCCGTAGGACTCAGGGCGGTTCACAAGGTTTTTTTAAAAAAACAATACAACAATTACAAAAAATTAAAAACAATTAAAATGATTACATTAACCTTGAATACATAAAAATCCCAATTAGAATCCAATTAAAACCCCAGTTAATACTCTCAGTCCAGGCCAGAGAGCTCAAAGAGCCAGGTCTTCAGGTCCCGGCGGAATGATCGAAGGTCGGGGGCAGTCCTAAGCTCTGCAGGCAGCTGGTTCCAAAGGGCAGGCGCACCCACAGAGAAGGCCCTCCCCCTGGGTATTGTCTTTTACCGGCGGTACCCTGAGAAGACCCTCCCTGTGGGAGCGCACAGGACGAAGGGAGCCTGATGCCGGCAGCAGGTGCTCCCTCAGATATCCCGGACCCAAGCCATTTAGGGCTTTATAGGTCATCACCAGCACCTTGAATCTCACCCGGAGGGCAACTAACAAATGCAGGGTGGGATGAAGGGGCAGGAGGAAAAAAATGCTTTTAATAAAAGCCTCTCTCTTTGTATCTAGACAGGTCTGGGAACATGTGGGAAGGAGCCTTGTATGAGAGCCCTTCACCATATGAAGAGCGCATAGATGATACTAGAGCTGAGGCTGAGACTGGAACACCATCAGCAGAGGACTTGAAGTGTGCTGGAAGTGAACGTTCTTCTGGCACGTATGCTCCGAACGATGGAAACAGTGATATAAAAACCATGAAAATCAACAAGAAGGAGGAAAGAATTTGCTGCCAAAGTATTTCAACCTGGGTTACAAAAAGTCAAGAGAGGAACAGTTTTATGAAATGCAACAGGGAATTAGATGCTAAGCCATATGCAACTGGAGCGGAGACAGATACGTATGAGAGATACTGTTTAAGGGAAGTTAGAACTTTTCCAAGTGTACCATTTAACTCTGAGACACCCTCAAGAGCATGTTTATCTCTTACAGGGCATAACACTTCACTGACAAGGGCGCAGTGTCCGTTACAACCTGGATGTAATGCGGGTGCTTTGTTAGAAGGAAAATTAATTCAGTGTGATCATCCCGAATCAAAATCAGCATCTCTTCCATATAATAATTTTGGAGAACTTTATCTGCGCCCAAATACATCTTCAGTGTATCCAAACCACACGACGTCCAGTAATGACAAAGAAGCAGTGGATATCTTGCCACAGTGTTATGCCATTTCTGAAACTTCAGGTCAAAATAATCCATCAGATGCAACAGATGCAACAAATCCTGGATGCAATGCATTAGAAAACTATTGTGCAAGAGAATTCTGCTATGAAGTTCCTCTAAAATCAGGTCAAAACTGTTTATTTTATATTAGCCAGATGTCTCCCTTTAAGGAAGATGAAGGTAACTCAAGCATACTAAGTTCACCTGACGAAAAACACAATGAGAGAAAAGACAGCTGGACTGAAGATAGACAATATGAAGGCGGGGACTCAGAAATAGAAAACAATGAGGTAGCAAAAACAAATGCTTCATTTAAAAGCTATTTTAATTAGTCTGACCCAGAAAGGACTTTGTTTCTTTGTGGAGATGGGAGAGTGTGGCTCTACAATTAAACTCTTCTTTAACCACATATATGCTGTGGTTAGTTAGTGGGGCAACTTTTTATGAACAGCACTTTAAAAAGGAAAGTTTGGACTGGAAATTGTGAATAAACCTTTGGGTTTGAACACCTAAGTGGCTAAATTTAATGCAACTGAAATATAAATGAAGTAAATTTCTCCTTTATCACACTAAGTTAAAAATCACTGTCTGCATGCAAAATTTATTTTGAACCACTTTGCAGGCCAGTTTCGGAAGGATCAAGGTTGTGATTCACTTTTTCTTTTAAGCTGATACATGTGGCATGTCAGACTCCTTAGGCAGATTCCTTTTCTGAGCAATTGGATATTTTCATCACTTCTTGATGTAATAAATGCTGGGAAAAGTGTATCAGAAAAGTATGCCACTGGCAGTGGGTGAATTGTTTTTTGATAGCAACCTGTGGATGGAGAATTAGAAGCAGTTTTATGTCTGAGGCTGCTATGGTCTAAACCCAATATTCCCTAGTTTACCATGCACTTTGAGGTTTTAAAATAAGATGCCAGGAAAATATATATGACTTCCCATTCATGCAGTAAAATAAGATAAACAGGCTAAAGTGAATTATATGAATAGAGATAAATAAGTAGAAATAGAGGAATAAAATTTGCAGTTGGATTCAGTGTCCAGGAATGATTTGAATGCTTTCTGCTTCTATTAGGTAGTATTTCATTTTGGAAATAGCAACACTGTACGAATCTTCATGCGCTCCTCAGATTCCAGCTTTTTTAGTTTTAATGTTCCCTTTTGTCCCGGAAATAACATTAATTTCCTTGATGCTTGATCAGTCAACTTTAATGTCATTCTCGTGCTTCTATAATCCTCTTTTCTTTATGTCAAAATTATACTGTCAAAGCTTCTGCCTGCCAACTTCATAACTGTATCTTCAGACTTTTAAAAATGGCTTTTTCTTTGCAATTCATAAATAAAACAATTCAAGTGGGACTGACACGTCTTTTTTCCTCTAACCCTAATTTTAATCTCATTGCCTTGTCTCTTTTTCCTGCAGTTGCTTGCTTTAGCTTTTGAACTACAGTATAAAATGAGAACTTTTGTGTGCACTCTTCTCTTGCTTTGTCCTGATGATTTCAACCTCAGATTGTTATAGAAGTGAAAATCAAATTAAAATGATGTGCTTATTGCCAGGTGAACAATATATAATTTTCACAGAGTTACTATTATCCTGATCCCTAGCTAAACTTGTTTAGAAGCTGGATGCAGTTTTCAGGAAAGAATCCTTTTTGTTTCTCAGAAATAGAAAATTATTTTTTTTCCCTAAGAAAACTAAAAAAAAAAAATCCAGCTTCCTCCATTTAGAAAGAAAAGAGTGTTCTCTGAAATATTGAAGCTTTCAGACATGAGGTAGATTGGATGCAGAGGCAAAAGTAAACTTAGAATTCTGCTTTCTTTTCTACTATACATGAGGTTAAACATTCAAAAGGGATGTTCATAATATTTATAAATAAGATAAACTCTTAGCAGTAAAACATTGGTTCCTTACTACTGGCAGTCCAAGAGGGCACTTAGGGTAGTCTCCTATGTAGATGCCAGAAAAAAAACTTAATTTTTAAAAAGCCAAAATCATAAAATTTGCCAAATCTGACAAGATATTCAAGTCTTCTCAGAGGCTACTTTAATTTTTAAAATATTCTAATTAATTGAGGGTGAGGTCTTATGACAGCTAGAAGAAAGACATATAGCATGAGTGCCGTGTTCTTAAGCCTTGGCTTATCAAATAGTCCTCAACATCTTTGATAATGAGATGGTGGTCCATACTTTGAAACAGTGGCATTAGATCATTACTGCATTTGATACAATATTGATTGTCTTGGTACTAAAGATTCCAAAATTTTAGGCAGTTTTACTGTCTGTTAGACAGTTTTTCTGTTGTGCCCCATAAACAAAAATTTAGGTTCACTGAGTTCCTTTAATCCCGAATATAAAAAATAACCTGGAATCTTTCATGCTACCTGTGCTCCTTCACTGATTCCTTGAAATCCTTCCTTTATCATTAAACTTCTTTGTTCAATAATCTGGTGCTTAAAATTGGACTGGGCTCTTAAGTGTCTTGAATTTTGGATGTAGTTATAGAGACAGTGCCTTGAAAATTCAAATCTACTCATTGGAATGATGTAAAAGTAAAATGCTGAAGATTCATTTTTATTCAAGGAGCAAAGGAAATAAGCTTTTTCTGAAAAAAAAACACCAAAAAACTGGAGGGGGGAGAGCAGCCCCATCCCCAGGAGTGAGAGACTTGGAGAAGGAGAGGCATCTAATGAGAGGAACCCTTGGGGAGAGGGTAGTATATTAGTCTCCTGTACCCCATTCTGAAGAAGTGGTAGAAGCTGAGAATCAGCAATCAGGCAGGGTGTGAGGAACAGAGGCTGGGAAAGGCATTAGAACAGGGCTTTTCAACCTTTTCACCCATTGTACCACTTTTAGGATATGGCAACATCTGAGTACCACCAGTTGCCTAGCTCCGGCCATCTCTCGCTTAGGCTTGTGTGGTGCTGCCACCAGTTCAGCTCATTCCCATCCCCCGCTACCACTTTTCTGGGATGGTCGCGTACCACCTGCCAGGTGCCAGTGTACCACAGGTGGTACCCGTACCACTGGTTGAAAAGCCCTGCATTAGAAGACTGTAGAGTGGGGATAACAAGCAAAAGGGGAGATATGATGGAAGGCCAGGAGAGGATCATAGAGAAAGGATTGTCTTCCAGTACTTGAGGGACTGTCACAGAGAAGGGGGGATTGACTTATTCCCTAAAGAGCCGGAGCGCAGGACAAGTAATGGGTAGAAGCTTGTTAAAGAGAGATCCAACCTAGAAGTAAGGAGAAATGTTCTTGACAGTGAGAACAATTAATGGAATAGCTTACCTCCTGGAGCTGTGGGTGCTCCATCACTGGAGGTTTTCACAAATAGACTGGACAACCATGTGATTGGGATGGTAGAAAGTTTCCTGTCTTGAGCAGGAGATTGAACTAAAAGACCTCTGAGGTCCTTTCCAGACCTATGATTTTATGTTGTATGTTCTAAATTCCAATTCCTTCTTCTGCCCTTCCCCACCTACCTTCACCCAGGATCTTGGATGCTAGATTACTAGAGTCCTTAGACTCCAATTAGTTCTGTTGAAGCCCAGGCCTGTTTGCAATAAAACCATGCTCCTCCACATCTTAATAAGGGTGAAGAGGACGTCCCTGGTTTTTATCACCAAGACCTGGGTAGGTGAGCACAGATGACTTCCTCTGGCTAACCAGGCTAGCTGTCTCAACCAGAAAAGGCAAGGACACTAGGAGACCATCTCACATTAGAAAACATTACTTATAATTTAAAGAACATAGGAGCCCTAGGAAAGAGTGGTCTTAATCTTCTCATATCAATCAACTATAATCCTGCTCAATTCATATATATTTTTTATTTTGCTGTTGTTGCTGTTCCTGGCATTTATCATGTCTGTTTGCAAGGACCTTTGGTTTTGCACTGTGCTTGCTGCTGTTCTTATAGCAAAACTATCAATGTGTGGATCCAAGAAAAAGTGTTATTTATCTTCTGACAAATTGCAGAGTCTGACCCTGATTTTTAAAACTACTTCTAGGCCAAATGATCTCTCAATCTTTAGTATGAGCCAGTTTGACTAGTGGTTAAGGCATCAGGCTAGAAACTGGGTTTGTCTAGTCACTTTCTCTCAAGCAACTCACATCGCAAGGGGGTTGTTGCAGCGCAAATGGGAGGAGGAAGGAGCAAAAGGTATATTCCGTACCTTGAGTTATTTATAAAATCAATAAAGACAGGATAAATATTATTGCTTTTAATAGGATTCTGTCTTATTTCACTGGCCAATCAAGGTGAAAAAAGTAACCCCCAAAATACCGTAACTTTTCTGTGCATTATACATGGCCCTTGTTCACAATTTTTTCAATTAGAGAAGAATATTAAACTTTACAGTTATATAATTGTAAAGTTTCATATTCTGATTATAATATAGCTATATAATATTGTATTATCTTTGGATAATTGTATTTACGGAACCTTTGATTTTTAATTATGTTCATGAGAAATATTTCTCTGTGTGCTACAAAAAGAAATAAAAGTAATTCTTTTTGAATATCTATTGAAGGCACTAAGGCATTAAATACTGTATGCATTTTGGGGAGAAAGAAAAAATCTAGAATTTTGAGAAGAGGTATATATCACAAATGCAATAACTTATGTTCGTAGATTAGCATGCATGTAATTTAAATATAACACACATTGTAATGAGTATGCCTTCAAAAACACTTTTTGTTTCTCAACTGTCCATAACATTTTGCTTTCAGTGTGTTTTTCTGAAACATCTCTTAATACAGTACGGTAAACCATTGAAAGATTATGAACTCTGGGCTTTATGCCATGAATGTTTGCTCACTTTGGAGACATATACAGATTATCCAGGTATGACCTTTGCAATTTTCTCTTATACTAATGTATTTTACTATTTTAATATTTACAATATGCTTCATCCTTTTCAGAGCTCTCAAGATGGAGTGAATTGGTACTTTTGAGATATGCATTTTGGCTTCCTTTTGTACCCTGTGGCCAGCCAGCTAATAAAAAAGAGGCTAGGAAAGGATAAGGGGCTATGTTGATCCCTTACAACAGAAAGATGGATTGTAAAATAAACTTCTTACAGTATATGTTTAATGTTAACTAAAATTCAGATTTACCACCTATGTCATGGGAAACTTGTAGGAGCCTCAGTTGCTAGAACATTTCACATTCCCTTTTTGTAGACTGATATATCTTTAAGGCATTCTTGAACAAGAATCTTAAACTGTGTGTAATGACACATGAATACATATTGTCAATAATTCATCACATTTCTATTTTATTGTCTCCATGCCTTCATATGCCACAAAGGAATTATAAAATAAAGGCACGGTTTGGGAGTTTTTAACATAGCCATTTAATATTTGTGACTGTTATATAATATAATATAATATAAATATAACATTTAAGATGGTGTCTGGATGCTTATCTCTGTAATAATAACTCAGGTGAGCATCTGGGTGTTCATCTGGCAGGTAAAAATTCCACTATCAGTACAGATAATTAATAGGTCCTTCTCTATTTATTTCAGAATTCTGGGCTTTCATGAATGTCTTTAATGTTTGTTTAGCACTTCACAAACCTTGCCACAGACAATGTTCTTATTTGCAGCTTTGGCACCTTGAGGACCTCTGCCTTTATACTTGTTTCTTTTTGTTTTTAGAAACCAAATTAATATACCGTAAGTGTGACAATTGCTTAAGCCACCATATTATATATTAAAATTCACTGGGGTCTTGAATAGCCTGAGCAACTACACAATCAATTACTGTACATTCAACCAAAAGATCCTACAATGCACCATCATGCCAGTCTTGTAGAGCAAGGGTCCCCAACCCCCAGACTGTGAACTGGTATCAGGCTGTGGCACGCCAGCAACCGTTCCGCACAAACAAGCCAAGCCCCATCTGTGGGATGCAGGCAGCACAAAAAACCATGCCTTCTCCAGTCCATGGAAAAACCTTTCTCCGTGGAACCGGTCCCTGGTGCCTAAAAGGTTGGGGACCTCTGTTGTAGAACATTTCCCTACTCCTTAGGTTTATCCCAAAGGCTGAGAGGAGGTTTCAGCCATCTTACTTTAACTCCTACATAAACTCAGGATTACAAGAAAATCCTCTAGCTCAGACATGTCAAACACAAGGCCCGGGGGCCGGATTCGGCCCGCGAAGTGGTTTCATGTGGCCCGTGAAGCCATCCTGGAAACAGTGAGGAAACGGCCCCCACTGCCTTGACCCTGGCCCAGAGACCCTCCTTCTGCCAGAGACCTTCAGATCTGTCCCACTCCTGCCCAGGCCCCCATAGGCACCCTTGATTCGAACGATGTAGAGTTGGCCATGCCCACCCAGTAGGCCATACGCACTCTAGCCACGCCCAACCAGTAGGCCACGCCCACCCTGGCCATACCCTGGCCATACCCACCTGGCCCCCTGAGGGCAACCGCAATGCTGATGCGGCCCTCAATGAAATTGAGTTTGACACTAGCTATTAAATAAAGCAGTGTATTACAGCAACTTTGAGTAGTGTGGACTTCAACTGCCAGAATCCCACAGCCAGCAAAATTTATCAAAGGCACTCCATCTTAGAATGGCTACATAAGCTTCTAATGGACGTATGGTCAAGTAACACTGAACTTTGATCTGTTGGAATTTAAGATTTCATATTTTACTCTTGATTTATAATCAAATAATCAAAACAACGTCAGTGATGTTATGTCCTGTTAATATTGTAAATAGTGTTAATGTTATTGTCTGTTTTCCAGCATATTTGTGTTTGGATTCTGTAGCAATAAATCATGATGGAAGTATTACTTTTGTTCCATATGGAAATGAAGGTAAATATATATTGTTGTTGTTAATATTTTTATGTTTCACTTAATTTGGTTGCAAAAATTAAAATTAAAATTGCAATTGCATTTTGTTTTACTTTTAGAATCATTGGATAGTTTTTACTTGGCTCCTGAGGCAGCAGAAGAGGGTTTTGTTACTGAAAAGGTACTAGAATATATGAACTTTGCATTATATTTTAATGAAGATTCATCTTTAAAAGGGGCTATACTCACAAGACAAATTTTATCTAGATTTATACTGAGTGTACATAGTTTCTTTATATTTCGGGATGCTGCAATTTTGATTGATTTTTAGTATTCTTTTTGACAAGTGGAGATTCTGCCTACAACCCTTAATTATAAAACACGTAGGAAATAAGTAGCACGCTGGTACATAAACGTCTGCTATTTGTTGGTAACTTATAAGATAGGTGGTATTATTTTTCATTCAACTCTCATATATACAGAGAAACAAAAGACAGTTACAATTAATACAGTTAACAAGACCAAGAAATAATTAAGATTCTAAAATCTGTCAAAAAGGGGATATATTGTGATATGAAGAAGGCCAGTGATGATATGTTAAGGACTGGAATTGAATGAGATAAAAACTAATGCTGAAAAAATGATAAGTTAGTCATGAATTCTGTGGGAATGTGAAGCAATAAAGCTACAGATAAATGTCTTAAATATTGTTAAGAGTGAGCTAACTGTCCAGAGATGCATCTCAGGAATTGGAATATTACCTTAATGTAAATAGTAAACACAATGACCTTGATGGAGATAGGTCAGATCCGTCAGATCCGTTACCAATGTGACAAGGAGAAACTCATGGCTTAAGTCAGACTTGCCTGATGCTGTATAGCCACTCTCAATACAAAACCCTTATTTTACCTGTGGAATTGATTTGTGGACTACTTGGTGAGGCTGACTTTTACATGATTTGATCTTATCCCATTTTGAACCCAACTGTGCTTTTCAAAAAGCAACTGGACTTTGTTTTTCCTTGAAGAGGCTTCTCTTCTCATCCAAGAAGCTTCTTCAAGTTCTGACATGCTTCTTGAATGGGAAACAAAACATCTTCAAGGAAAAGCAAAGTCCAGTTACTTCTAGTTGCCTTTTGAAAAAGCATCTTTGGGAGAACCATGACCTGGATGACTGAGAATCTCTGTAGATACTTGATCTGAAAGCTTGTAATTCATCTGTTGGACAGTCATGGTTTTAACAAACACCCCAGTTTTATGTCGATTTGGATGTTCAGCCATGTGCATTCAAGATCAAGGAATAAAATAAAATAAAGTGAGGCTTGCTAGGTGAGTTAGTTGCCTTTTCACGGTGCCATTTCCAACAGGCCTGTATTTACTGTATGGCTGCAATTTTGTGGAGAGCGGCAAGGAGCAATTTCCCACCTGATCACAAATTGGTGTTGCCAGGGCAACTGAAACATTTTCTTCTGAATATGGCAAGAAGCAAGCCAGAAGACCGCCCTTCTCTAGCAAATGCAATTAAGGTGAATTAAATGCAGCAATTTAATTTTCAGTTTTTATTTCCATAAACCACCTTAGTAGCAAATAAAAATTCCTATTAGCTTTTGTAATCCATCCAACTTGTGTGGTTGCCCTAGTGGCTGTTCTCAACACACATTCATGGGATTTTGAAAGAATTAATAATTTTGAACCACTTTGACTTAACTGTAATAAAGGTTCTCTGTAAATTTAAATAATTTAAAAGGTTTTAATACACACCTCCTCTTTCTTAGTATCTATAATTCAACAGGAAATTTCATATTTCTAGGTTTGTCGTAGTTATCTGCTTGAACAAAATATCAGCAGCAAGATGATTCTAGAAGTTTTAGCAAAAATGGCATTTCAGGTATGAATATTTAGGGTGGGGTGTGCATGTGTCTACATTTTGATGAACAAATCCCTCCCTCCCCCTTTTTTGCTGTTGCTATAGCAGCAGAATTGGAGAAAGAGAGAATATGAATATATAGTTATATATATTCCTTCCGTCCTTCTTTCCTTCAATAGTTTTATGGTGACCTTGGACCTTTTCAAAGGCCATTTTGACTGCCAATTGATTCAAGCAACAAAAATAAGTATTCCAGTAACCTAACATTTCTTGTTCCTGTAACCTGATTTTTCTTTTGCTCTGCTTTGGGGAAAACTAACTTAACTTCTTTATATACATTTTTATACATTGGGATTTTTGAGGTGAAAGAGGTTAAAAGCAACCTATACAAAAATCTAGATAATAGTACAGAAGAGCTTCGACTATCATTCACAATAGGAAAAGAACTGGCATTTAGCTCCAGGAGTTCCGTCTATCTTTTATTCTTCTGACTTCCTTGAAATTGGAAGTATAAAGAATTGAGGCCCTTAGGCAAAGTAGAGGAAACATTTCTATTTCTGTGCATGGATGCTGAAAACATTATTTTTAAGACCTTTCTTTTCTCATCCTTCATTATTTTGCTGATAGGACTTCAGAGGAGAAGATTCTTTTAATGTCAGCTGGCCTTTTCAAAATGAAAGTTGCTCAGGAAATGCTAACTTAGGTGAGTATTTTTCTCTAAATACCTTGCTGTTCCTGGTTCCTTTTTAATAAGAAAAATCTAAGTATTGTGCCCAAACATGTTAGAGACTCTTTTTTTTTTTGGTCAATTGCTGTTCACTTTTCTTTAAACAGCATGCATTTTTGTTAATTGTATTTCCACTTTCAGGGTTTTTGCCTATGAGCAATGAAAGCAAACTGATAGCCATAAAAGGACCAGTTCCTTGCCAGTCACCTTTAAACAGAGAAAAGATCCTGTTGCCAAACGCCTTCACTTCTTCAGCAACTCATTTTAAACCTATTATTTTGCATCAGAATGTAAATCATAAAATGTAAGTCCGGTTGCATGTTATTATTATTATTATTATTATTTATTAAATTTTTATACCGCCCTTCTCCCGAAGGACTCAGGGCGGTGAACAGGGCATATCTTAAAACTACAAAAGTACAAAAGTTAAAAAAGAATTAAATTATTGCCCACAATAAAAACAATAAAAAATATATATAAATATTAAAACCCTAAGTGATTCCCCATCAGGCCAGGCCAGCTTGTTCAAATAAATGGGTCTTCAGACCGCGTCGGAAGGAGCGAAGGTCCGGTGCCGTCCGGAGCTCGACCGGCAGCTGGTTCCATAGCTCCGGGGTGCCCACAGAGAAGGCCCTCCCCCTGGGGGCCACCAGCCGACATTCTCTGACTGGAGGCACCCTGAGGAGGCCCTCTCTGTGGGAACGCACGGGGCGGGCGAGCGAGTTGTCCGAGCGATGATTAATTCCATTTAATGGGGGGCAAGTTACATTTCTTGTACAATGATACCGTCTTTTTCACTAGGATGAAGCTAATCCCATCATAAAGATCTGATTTTTGCAGAATAATTTGCAGAAACAAATTTAAACTCCCCTGGGTCTGTTCCTTTATCCCTTCTTTTATCAACAGAGAAGTTTGGATGCTGTTTTTTAATTTGCCCCAGTTGAGTTTGGTTAACCTTAACGGTTCCTTTCAAACAAATCATGGTAAAAGAATATCAGTTTATAAAATAAAATTCATTTAGTACATCATGTTGCAATATATTGCAATGTAATAGTCTTTTTAGGAAAAAAATCAGGTCTTTTAGAATGCTGTGCATTATATTCTTTAATCATATTTTTCTTAACAGCAAAAAAAAAAGTAAACACCAGTTTTTGGTCAAAATGTTGAAAAGCATAGTCATGTGACCACAGGGTGCTGTAAATGCAGGTCAGTTGTTGAGTGCCCCAAACGCGGTCATGTGACCATGAAGGGGCAGCTGTTGAAACTTCAGAACCAGGTCATGAGTACCTTTTGGGTGGTCTTGTGATAACTTTGAATGGTTGCTAAGTGACTGCTTGTAAGTTGAGGACTACCTGTTGTGTCTTATCAACTGAATATTTTTATTCTCCAGGATTTATCTTAAATATATTTTCTCATAGCGTCTAACACTTGGTGAACTGCAGCAAAATGTCCAGAATATTCTTGCCCTGAGCTTTACACAATCTTTACTCAGTGGTGGGATTCAAATATGTGAACAGCCGGTTCTCTGTGCAGATGCTGCTTCTGGAAGTCCATTCTGGGCCTGGTCAACAAAAAATTAGCTACCGGTTCTACTGAAGTGGTGCGAACCGGCTGAGTCCCACCACTACCTTTACTGCTGGGTATTTCCTTTTCTCCCCAGACCTTCCTTTAACTTTACACTGCTGTCCTAGAGCTCTGATTGGGGCTGGCTGCCAACCATGAGCTTATACAGGTAGTCCTCAACTTATGATCACCATTGAGACCAAAATTTCTGTTGCTAAGCGACACGTTTGTTAAGTGAATTTTGCTCCATTTTAAGACCTCTCTTGCCCCGGTTGTTAGGTGAATCACTGCAGATTTTAATTTAACAACACTGTTGTTATGCGAATCTGGCTTCCTCGTTGACATTGCTTATTAGATGGTTGCAAAAGTGATCACATGACCCCAGGATGCTGCAGTTGTCGTAAATATGAGTCATTGGCCAAGCATCTGAATTTTGATCGCATGACCATGTGGATGCTGCAATGGTCATAAATGTGAAAAACGATCATAAGTTACTTTTTTCAGTGCCGTTGTAACTTTGAACAGTCGCTAAATGAACTGTCGTAAGTCGAGGACTACCTGTATTCATTCACGTTTAGTTTTCCCTTCAACAAGAGAAGATAAACATCCAAGCTCCTAATATAGTGTACGAGATATATTGTGTTTCCCCGAAAGTAAGACCTACCCCAAAAATGAGTCCTAGTTTTGGGGCAAGGCACATGCCTATAAATCAATGTAGGATGAGGGGGAGCTGCTCCACACACCCTGTACCCACTTACTGTGGCAGCCAGGCCTCCCATGGATCGACACTTGCCTTGCCTCACTGGCCCACTTCTTCTGCCGCATCCCCCGGCCTGCATTTCGCAGTCAGATGCCTTTCCAGAAGGCCTCTGCAGACAAGAACCAAACACAACTCGGTTCTCAGTTGCAGAGGCCTTTCCAGAAGGCCTTTGATGGCGAAATGCAGGCTGGAGCTCCATTCTCAGCTGCAGAATGAAGCTGCTTCTTTGGCTGCAGAAGTGGGCCGGCTTGGCTTGGCTGTTGGTACCTCTGCTGCGAAGTGAGTGGAAAAGACAGTCCCTCAAAATAAGATCTGGTGCCTCTTTTGGAGGGAAAATAAACCTAGATCGGGTCTTATTTTTGGGGAAACACAGCATGAATGCTTTCTTCTCATGTGTTCTTTTAATTTACAAAGTTATATGCTTCTGGCTACCTAGAATTACCCATTACCCAAAAACCACTACTCTTTTGTTTCCACGGTGATAAGCATTCAGCTCTTGAAGTTGCTTTAGCAAGAATCACACCACAGCTACCATTAACGGATGGACAGTCGGTGTGAAAAAATCACATTGGTATAACCGTCCCACGTGACCTTGTAGAATAAAGCACCCACATTGGCAAAGCGAATCTTATAAATCATCTTCTTGCTTTCCAGAGATGCCATTGCAACCCCTGCTATAGACTGTGAAACTATGACAAGAATAGCATCTGTGAGTAGCAGAAGTCCAATACATTCAAGTAATGAGAATGAAAATAAGAGAGATGAAATTTCTAATTTGTCTGCTTCCTGTATGATGCCTGATGCTCCGGAGCACAATAAAGAAGAACCAAAAATGCTACAACAGAAGGTTTCCAAAGAGGAATTTCCAAGCAATACTAGTTGCTCTAACCCTAACTTACCACTTTCTGAATCTTCAGATGTGCCTCAAGAGAAATGCATTTTGGAAGCTTCTCCCTCGGCTAATCCCGAGTCTACTGTCCCATCTAGTATGACTTTTCTAAATAATTTTCTTTTAAAGCAGGATCCAGAGACGAGGGTTTTGACTCTTGTACCCGTGCAGATAGCTGTATCAGAGCAAATACCCAATAAACCCCTCCATTCAAAAGCAACTTACAGCTGTTGTCCAAGTTTACATGGGCTCCTTTCGGAACCTGCAATGACCTATGATGCTAACACAGCCTTACAAACAAATTCATCCTTAAGTAATGCAACCAAGGATCAATTCTACGATGATCAGAATAAATGTGGGGACATAAAAGCGAAGACGGGTGGTTTAACGCCAACGACAATTAATAAAGAGACTCAAACCAAGTGTTATGGAAGTAATCTGTGCCTTGCATCCTGGAAGAAATCCAGTACAGATGCAGAGGATAGATTCCTTTTATCAGATCACGCACTGGATGCTTTGGTGGATGAAAATTCTGCTGGTTCATTCATCCTAGAAACTTCTCAGCAGAATAAAGGAACGCAGAATGTTCCCTTGCAGAATATCGTGCAACTTATCCAAGGAGAGTTTGCATTTGATAAATCTCAGGACAATGTTGCAGAAGCCCTGGCTATAGGTAGGCCTTAATATTTTCATACCAGATTGCAAATACTAAAAAAAAAAAGCAAAGAAGACCTGTCACTAAAAATTGTTGTAATTTAGAGGAATTTTTTTTACAGTTATCAGATCCATATCTCAAAAAGCTTTGCTGCATATTTTAAGTTTGCAAGTCGCATATAGGATAAAAATCTTGGTCTGTGCAGTTTTTGTTTTACTTTTGTTTGTATTGTCTTCCTAGGAATATGACTTTGTTATTTTCAACCAACACTCGAAAGAAATGGGGGGAGCGGGGGAGAGAAATCAACCTCAATAAGCTAACCATTTTTTTTTACATATCCCACTATTTTTTTTTAAATCAGGTAAATATATTTTCACTTTAAAGGATCTCCAATACAGTACATTCTGTAATGCAGTTTCTGAGAAATTTTGTCAACTTTCCTGGAAAGAAAAATTGCTAGCAAATCTTTACGATGCAGCAAATGATAGAACTCCGGTACCTGAAAGGCAAGTGATTCTTGCATTTACCTTTTAATGCCAATTTTGCTTTTGCTTATCTTACTGTTTTGTTCTGTTTGCCGTTTTAATTCTTCCACTATTCCCAGCGCTCCAGATTGACTTTTTAATATATATTGGCTACCATTTTCACTGGCAGTTCTGAATGGACATTGGACAAATGTCTGTTTGCAATCTGGTGTGTTCCATTATTCTGAATTCCTTCACTTTTCACAACCATGTCTGTACCACACTTCCTGGATACCAGCCCAGTGTTTAATCTTCGTGATTAAAAAAAAAGAGGAACAAATACTTGAGAAAGTCATTGAGTAGGCATGTACTGTGGCATTTAAGAATTGTATAGGAGCCTAAATTGATAGGCACATCTGTATAGGCATAAACAAGAATACACGGACATAAACATGAATAGACTCAGGAGAGACTATAAAACACTCAGTTGTAAGCACAAGCTGTTTTGCAATGAAACTGGAATCTCTTTTGTTCCAGCTATGCAGTATGTTCTCTAGAGACTAGTTAGATACAAATATATTAACTCCAAAACTTCACTGAGCACATAATAAAGTTGTCTGGCTTCTTAATTTCAGCATTAAGTGCAAGACAGACTCAAACCATATGGCTAGGTTTTTTTTATAAGAGCTTATATCACAAACGCCTGTTCTTTTGGCAGTGTTTCTCATGACTAATTTGGTAGATAGTGACAAAAAACATCCTTGCATGTCTACTCTCTGATTAAGTCTCCAAATGGTTCATTAGCATATTTGCCAAATATTGTCTACATACAGGGCAACTTTTGGAGTCAGAAAAGATGGGAAGAGTTAAATGTTTCTATTGCATATCATTGTTTATCAAGAGGTCAGGTTAGAATACTAGAAGAGTGGCTTTCAATCGATCAGCTAGATACTTTTTCACATTGATTTCTATGCCAAACGCAAAATAATGATTTTTGTTTTAAAACCAACATTTTCAAAGCAATGAAGCAGGAAACTTAACACAGTAAAAAAAAAGTACAGACTTAATGATTGGTCGCTTAGCAAGTATTTGAAGTTTCAACTTATCTAGAAAAGGGGACTTAAAACCCACATCCAAAATTCCAGCGGTCACACACACACACACATACACACTGCCACAGTCACATGATCACAGTTTGGGCACTTGGCAACATGGCCACATTAACCATGGCTTGCAGAGTCCTGTGGTCACCTGGCCACATTTTAGGATGATTTTGCTGAAAACCCAACACTTCTGGATTTCATCAAAACCACATCCAGAGCATATCATTGATTTGCTTAACAACTGTGGTTGCAGACAACGTCATAAAAAAGGTTTTATAACCATTGTGACTTACAACCGTAATGGGCAGGCTTCATTACAGCAATAATTTGAGGACTCTGGAAGGGTTGTGCAGTGAAAGGTAATTTTCGATATATTTCTTAGCTATATACCTATTATGGAACAAGGCTTGGCTTACATATGTGCTAGAAATAGTGGAGTGCTTAATGCACACATTGTACAATTTATATACTTCCTCATACGTCTTTCCATCATATGTTATTAAAAGCCTGAAATGACTTTCTGAATGCTGCTGACTTTTATTTTCATTTAGGACATTTGTGTTGCAATTTTGCTCTGACAGGAAAGAAAGGGGAGACTTCGGAAAGCTGAATTACTGGGGGGAAAATTGGCATAATCATTTGGGAGTAGCAAGTTGTAGGGGAAAAGGCAAATTCATTATATTTTGGATTACTGCTACCTTCCCAAATAGAGTGAAGAAAGTAGCTAGATCAGGGAACATAAATATTTGAAAGCCTGAGTCAACATAAAAATAGGCTGGGTTATTTTTTCCCCCCTTAATAGCCGTGTTGTAAAGGTGTCTAGAGAGAACAGGTGGTAAAATTGGACACAGGCATTTAAAGTTTTATCATTCAGAGCTTGATGAAATTCTACCTGTTTAATGTTTTATCTGAGCCTTAGCTAGCCACTGTATGAGAGTTGTTCCACTGGAGAAAGTCCCATGTATTTTGAATGTCTAAAACCTTTGAAGGTTTTCCATTTTTTCATTGAAATGCACTCACACAGTACACCATGGTGGAAGATGCAAATACTTTAGCTTACCTTGGAAGTTTTCCACCTCCCAAAGCATTTCATTTATGAATATGTATTCAGATGTTCATCTCTTACACTCTCCCTCATTTTCAGAATTAATGAAGCACAATATTTGAGCAAGACTTTCCAAAGCAAACCAAATGCCTTTCTGAGTGGGAGTGAGGAAGCAAAAGGTATGAAACAGTTAATGGGCATGTCATGCGTGCATTGATAACTAATGGCTATAAACCATTAGTTATGAAGCATGTATATCCTACTAGATATAAGGAGAAGAAGAGCAGTGGGGATTTTGAAATAAAGGTGTATATCCTTGAAAAATATATCGGCTACAAGTGAGCCTACTGGAGAAGGTTGTGCTAATATTATTGTTGCATACAGCAATCAGATTTTAAGATTTAGCGTTCCTTTAGGTGAAGTGCCACATATCTCAGATCGTCTAAACTCATGATGCTTCATGAGATGAAGGAGTCTAATATACAGTCATCCTGAAATGTTTATGATTTGATCTGAAACAGTAAAATATTAAATATATTGATCATGTTGTGACTCAGGGCCGGCAGCCGGCTCAGATGTCTCGGATGACTCAGATGAGGGGGAGGAGGAGGGTGTGGAAGATGAACTGGCTGATGACGGCTTGGAGGCTTCGCAGAGCCCCCAGCCGGGGCCCTCTTCTCAGCTGCGTGAGCCCGATAGTGCGGAGGATGATGACCCACAGCTGGCCCTGTTCAAGGACGCCCGACGCAGGAGGCAGTCGAGCAGGACCAAGCAGAGAAAGGCTGTGGGACTCCTCGGAAGGAGGCACAGGGAGACCACGCCCTGAACTCTAAATAAAAGGAGTGTTTGGGGAAGGGCTGGTTGCTGAAAGCAACCCTTCCGTTTGAGGATTCAAGTTCCAGTGTTTTTGTTTCTTGTTCTGTTGTTTGAGTAATAAATCTTGGCAGACGCTTTTCAGCCTCAGACGCTCTCCAGTCTCTACTGTTTGAACAGGGGTTTGCCTTATTGCAAGGCCGGTAGCAGGCTGGTTCAGAACAGATCAGAATAATGTTCTGATAATACTTGAGGTTCTTCTGAAGATACCTCTGTTGCTAAAATTTGACTATCTGGAATGTGGGAAAAGCCACATCCTGTGTGACATGCAGGCTAAGCAGTGCATCTGCTCCAACTCTCCTAACTGCATTTAGGGCAGATTAATAATATTGTTCTCACAAGCCTATCAGGATGTTCTTTAATATTCCCGATGTTCTGTTTAGCCTATTTTTCTGGACATGTAGACATATTTCCAGTAAAATCTTTGAAACATCTCTCCGCATTTTTGCTTTTTAATTGCCTGAGAGCTATCTGAAGCCATTGTTTAAAATAAGGAGATGCTTTGCATATCACCTAATTTTTGTGCGTGTGTACGTGGGTGGTGTGTAAATTAAGAACAATATATAATGGGTGTAAAACATGGGTGAGATTCAGTAGAATGGATAGCAAATCATTCAATATTGTGTAGACATAAGACAAAAGTTTTTAATTTATTTGATTTTATTTATTCAATGTACGCATTGCTCAAGTTCATACGAAGATAAAAAAAATAAAATACAAAAACAGAGAACAAAGGTGGGAAATTTAGCCACTAGAGGAACAAAACTAACGTAAGGCATTACAGTTTCCTTTCCTTGCTCTTTAATTTTCCATAAAAATGTAGTTCATGTTGCTGGCATGGATGCCGATGACAAGGAAGTTGAATCACAAACTCTCCTAGTTGGAATACAGATGGAGGGAGAATGTTTGCAGACCGAAAAGTGTTGCAGTGGGCCACATGTTGTAGAAACAGAACAAAAGCAAGAAGAAATTCAAGAAATAAGGGAAGAAAATATATACTCCAGCCCTTCCTCTCTTTCTGAATTGCCTGGATTTTATCCTGGTTGGAGCAGCGCATTCTATGGTTCGGAATGGTTCAGTCTAGATGTACACAATTATTTTAGAAAACTTGGAAAGCAAAAAGCTCGTGGAACTCAAAATATTGATGCTAAAAAAACGGTAAGCCATCCTGTTTTCTTAAGATGGAAAAACTGTGTGTTGACCTTGGGTAGCATGTAATATAGAGCAATATATTAGAGGGAATCACGGTCACGGATTTTTTGATGCATTCTGTAAGTTAGCCCATTTGAGGTACCTTGGTTCAGAAATTCTTGCTGCATGATGCACTCTTTTGCCCAGTTAAAGGGTACAGGAAGGAGAGTTTTAGTAGTATACAGATTAAACCAATTCACTTGCCATGTGGTGCTCTTATCAGAGAAATTACCAATGTAACCCTCAAGATTCGGGAAGAGGTTTGTAAGGCAGGCAAGAGATGGCTTTTATTTCAACAGATTAAAAACATATGTTCAACTGTACTTAAGGATTTTTTCCTAACACAAAGGGAAACTCTCTGGCTTTGGGTCACTGCATTCCTATTATTACTTTTACTAAATATTTTTCAATATGCAAATAAGCATCTATAGTTGTAAATAATGAATCTTCAAGAATCCAATGCTTTGTTGCTTCTGAAAATAATGAAAATACTTCTTCTTCTTCTTCTTCTTCTTCTTCTTCTTCTTCTTCTTCTTCTTCTTCTTCTTCTTCTTCTTCTTCTTCTTCTTCTTCTTCTCCTTCTCCTTCTCCTTCTCCTTCTCCTTCTCCTTCTCCTCCTCCTCCTCCTCCTCCTCCTCCTCCTCCTCCTCCTCCTCCTCCTGCTGCTGTCAAAAGCTGGTACTGTACTTACTAAAAGAGAAACTATAATTGCAATGGACTTCTTGTTTATTTCAATTAATTGGTGATCCCAAAAGAAAATACATATTTTGCCATCTCAGATAAATCTTTAAAAGGGATTGGAAGTATTTCCTTGTGTATATTCATATTGTCTTACATGCAAATCTTTGTTGCAGTGGGATAAATGTATTTTTGAATAGGGCTGTGTAAATCAAATAAAATCAGATTCAAATCGTCAGTTTGATGTCACCTTGAATTGATTTGGAGTGTTGAACTGATTTTTTGTTCAGAAATTCCAATCAGATTGTCAAATAAGGTAGATTTTATTCATATTTCTACAAGAGGAAAAACCATTTTTTTTTGTTCATGCACAAGAGTATCCAAACATTTCTAATCCACTGAAGGGCATTCTGAATTTATTTTCAATTTAGAAAACATATTTGATTTAGAGGTTCACTTGAGCTGATTGAATTGACTCTCCCAATCAAATATTTACAAGGCCCTTGGCTAGAATGATTGTAGGAACTTCAGTAGGGCTAGTTAATATTTATATGGAATATAAATTCATTCTTAAGGAACTCTCAGAATTTTTATTATGCTTGTAAAGTTTTTAAAGAGGAGAAAAAATTAGTAACCAATCTTGTACTTTAGGCAAAATGCACTCTGGAAAACAAGAAGTAAAATATGTTTTTTTTATGTGATAAGTCAGTTTGTATATCTCGTAATAGAAAACTGGGATATAAATTATTTTAATAACACAAAGAAGATGTTGAGCCATTTGACTAGCCCCTGATTGTCTCAATATCTTTATAGATATTTTTATTTACCTGCTGATTTTCCTGTCAAGGCAGTGAAAATATTCTGACAGTTTCTCAGTATCTGAAGGTGAACTTAACTGAATTGTTAAATAATCTTGGTGAAGAAATATTAACATATTAACATTCCATTTACATATGTATTTGTTAAGTATTTCACATAAAATGCAGAGATAGGCTAAAATAAATCTGACTTACCAGCTTAACTATTTGTTTCTTCGGACAGAATGGTCAGATGTTGGAGGGCTTATAAGAAACTGTTGAGATACAATATATTATGACTGGTTATAGCTTCTATTTTCCCTTTCACATGTTGCACTGGATATGATTTAGAACAGGCGTGTCCAACCCACAGCTCATAGGCCACATACAGTCCTGGACAGCTAGTAATGTGACACTATATTATAAAGCAATTCCTCTTCACTCAGAGCAGCCCAGGCAAACCAAAAGATTGGACACCCATGCTCTAGAGCTTACTGAAACAGAATGTGGAGGATCTTATCTTCACTTGGAGCAAATCATAAATGATATCCAAGTTTAGGTATCAGAGGGATTGGCTAGGAACTGGGAAGATCTAATATGAAGCACAGCAATACCAATAGCACTTAGACTTATATATCATTTCACAATGCTTTACAGCCTTCTCTAAGCGGTTTACAGAGTCAGCATATTGGGTCCTCATTTTACCGATCTTGGAAGGATGGAAGGCTGAGTCAACCTTGAACCCTGTCAGGATCGAACTCTAGATTGTGGGCAGAGTTTGCTTGCAATACTACATTCTAACCACTGCACCACCATGGCAAGAAGCACTACTAAATATTTTGATGAACGTGTTCTTAAATTGATCCTTACGCTACTCAGAAGTCCGCAGAGAAATGGCATCACTTTCATTTTGTTCTGCCTCTTCCACCAGGAACTTGACCAGCTGATAATGATCGAGACAAAAAATTACAGAAAGACCATAACCTTCCACCAGAGGCTGTTGTATAAAGAGAGAAGCAGCAAAGGTATATTTGTGAAATGAATTTAACCACTGTCTTATAGCAATTGTTCATCTGTGCTGATGCAACGTGGTCCTGATTGCACTTTTCAAATCTTGAGGTGGAGAAATAAAAGCTTTGTTGCCAAAGCTGGAGAGACAGATAGAAGAAATGAAATCAAAGATACAGTTTCTTGAACTTGTGAAGAAGTATCTCCAGGTAACTATGTGAGTTTTCAAAAATTGGGTGTGGACATCTAATTCTATATCAGTGAACATCTAGGCTTCCATGCATTGACATACTATTCAGGTGACAACTGCACTTGTCCAACATAATTGCTCCATTTAGCTAAAGCTGCAAAGTTGGATTCTTCATCACCTACACCAGGGGTGTCAAACTCAATTTCATTGAGGGCCGCATCAGCATTGCGGTTGCCCTCAGGGGGCCGGGTGGGTATGGCCAGGGTGGTGATGTCGTCCAGGGTTTTGCATGGGAAGCAGTTTTGCCATGCCATAGGGCAGACGTGTCAAACACAAGGCCCGGGGGCCAGATCCGGCCCACGAAGTGGTTTCATGTGGCCCGCGAAGCCATCCTGGAAATAGTGAGGGAATGGCCCCCACCGCCTTGGCCCTGGCCCAGAGACCCTCCTTCTGCCAGAGACCCTCAGATCTGTCCCACTCCTGCCCAGGCCCCCGTACGCACCCTTGATGCGAACCATGTAGAGCTGGCCATGCCCACCCAGTAGGCCACACCCACTTTAGCCACGCCCACCCAGTAGGCCACACCCACCCAGGCCACACCCACCCGGCCCCCTGAGGGCAACTGCAATGCTGATGCGGCCCTCAATGAAATTGAGTTTGACACCCCTGCCATAGGGCATCATTCAGTAAAAAAAATTATTCAAAAACTAATACATTATTCAATACATTATTCAAAAATAAATACATTCAACAATCCTATTAAGGTAATGACTCTTGTTTTCTGCTGCATATCCCTACCCATTTTAGAAATAGTCCTAGTCCAGGAATCAAAAACTGACTTGAAGACAAAAAACAAAAAACCTCCAACACACCCTTAGTACTGCATTTTCTCCCCCCTTGTTACCCCACATCTTTTGGAAGCATTTTTTTTCCCTCTGTATTTTTTCTGTTTCTTTCTTGTCTCGTTTTGCTGCAGATTCTGAATGCAGAAAAATGGGGCGTTGAGCCATGCAACTTTCTTACAGTGGTTAATATGGGAAGAAACGAACCATCGGACATCAGTGCCTTAGATGGCATGTTACTTTTTTATCATATAAGCAAAACCCCAAGTGAAATTCAGCATAATGACAGTCAGAATTGCCCAAGAAGTCTTCAAGCCGGAACTCCACTTGCATTAATGGCATATCTGTATTCCAGGTACAGCCTCTTTTGCACTAGAGATTATGGTACAATAAAACTGCGTTATCAGTTCCAACCTTAAGGCCACTTCAGGTTTTCCCTAGAAAATGTGATATTGGTCCATCTACTGTAGCTCGGTGTCACTTGATTAGGTACAGCAGCTTTATAGGACTTCTCCAGTTTTCCTATCTGTGGAAATATGATGCTCGTTGAGTGGCTACATGGAGAAATTTCATGTACAATTAAAAGATGTTTTAGTTTACGCGATCTTTTTTCCTTCATTTTTCAGTAATGGAGGGAAATGATTTTCATTCATTTTGGAGCTGGGATCAAAAATCTTCAAGTTCTTTTGTTTTACTTATCTCCAATTAATAGGACATTATGCACTGTAAATAAAAGCACAACTGGTCTCCTGAATATACCGGTAGTCCTCAATTTACAACCATTCATTTAGCGACTGCTCAAAGTTACGATGCCGCTGAAAAAAATGAAACTTGGAATCAGTCCTTGCACTTACAACCACTGCAGCGTCACTCCTGTCATGTGATAAAGTAAAATTAACAGGGGAAGTTGGATTGGTTTAATGACTGCATGATCACTTAACAACTGCAGTTTATTTGCTTGTCAACCATGGCAAAGATCCTAATATCGGGCACGAGCCATTTAACAATTGCCTTGCTTAAGCAACCGAAATTGTGGTCCCAATTGTCGTCGTAAGTCGAGGACTACCTGGAATCAGTTATTTGTGTGAGAATTTAGTCTAGAAAAGAGGAATAACTGCCAAACATATTTCAGTGACCATCCCACTGGATAGTTTGCAGAAAGAAAAGAAGAAAAGAATGATTACTAGGCTAGAATTCTAGAATTGCAAACCTTTAAAAAATGTAGCCATGGGGGAGGGCAGGGGACAAGAAGACTGCTGATTTGTTTTTTCTCACGTTGGCCTAGAGTCCTGCGAAAAATGCCCCTGTCATGTAAAAGCTTAGAAAAGCAAGATAAATGGTTATTTCTTAACTTTAAAATGTAGTAAGCCTTTTCTTACTACACTTTTAAGCATCCAGACCAACTGAAATTGCAGTAGCTTTGTCCACTTCTTAGGTGAGTGCTTAATTCTGCGGCTTTTAGAAACAAAATTGATTTTTCAAATTTGCAGACTTCAGCTTAAAAGTGTTTTTGGCTCACAGTAATGTCAAAAATGTGTTCCTTGGTAGCACGCATTTAACAAAACTATTTCGGAGAGAACAACAAAAAGAGAAATTGTGATATTAAGTGATAGCTAATTGAATAATTTCCTTTTGCTTCCTATTTTTTCTGTTATTCTTGAGTCCAGTAAAGCATATTTTAGCTTGCTTCATTGTTTTCCTTTGTATTCTTCAGAGATGCATTTTTAAAAGGCTATGTTCAACAGTTTCTATTCACTTTTCGCTACTTCTGCTCACAAGAGGAACTTTTGCAATTTCTTCTTGATAGAATCAGAATTACCTTGCCCGGGTAAGTAAATGAAAATCCCATTGAAATCAGGTACATTTGAAGTCACTAGTATTTTAAGTGGCCTTCATTATTAAGTGCCTTTTCATAATTAGGAAGAATTGCTTAATTTGTAGTCAAAGGACATAACCGAATAAGCTAGTCGTGGCCTTAAAACATTTCTCTTCCATCAGGCTGACCTGGACTGACGATAGGGATTTTTAAATAGAATATTTTTAATATTTTATCATTTTATCATTGGGGCTTGTTAGTTTAATCTTTTTTAACATTTGTATTATTGTGTTTTATTGTTGTTAGCCACCCTGAGTACTTCGGGAGATAGGGCGGCATATAAGTCCCCAAAATAAATTAATAATAAATAAATAGTTCTTGTGCCAATTGGAAGTTTTTGCCACCTTTAGATTTCCCACCTGCGTTACCAAGCCTTTTTCTTGTCACCATAACAAAATTAGCAATTGTGCCATCCTTAAAGTTTCAACGCAGAACAAAGTAAGGAAAGTGATTGGCAGATTTTCTTACCTTCATTTCCTCTTACCCCAAATATCTCTCTAACACGGAAAGGATCGGGTGATTGCTGACAGCTGCTTGGAAAGGACTACAGGTAGTCCTCGACTTACAACAGTTTTTTTAGTGACAGTCCGAAGTTACAACAGCACTGGAAAAACTAAGCAACGGCCATTTTTTTACACTTATGACCTTTGCAGCAACCCCATGGTCAGGTGATCAAAAAATCGGATGCTTTGCAACTGACTCACATTTATGATGGTTTCAGTGCCCAGAAGGTCGCTCTTTGCAACCTTCTGAGAAGCAAAGTCAATGGGGAAGCCAGATTGACTTAAGAATCGTATTACTAATTTAGCGACTGCGGCGATTCACTGAGCAAACACGGCGAGAAATGTCGTAAAATGGGGCAGAACAAATTTCTCACTTAGCAACAAAAATATGGGGCTAAATTAAGGTAAGGTAAGGACGCGGTGGCTCAGTGGGTTAGGACGCTGAGCTTGTCGATCAGATGGTCGGCAGTTTGGCGGGTCGAATCCCGAGTGCCGCGTAGCAGAGTGAGCGCCTGTTACTCGTCCCAGCTTCTGCCAACCTAGCAGTTCGAAAGCACGTAAAAATGCAAGTAGAAAAATAGGGACCACCACGGTGGGAAGGTAACAGCGCTCCGTGCGCCTTTGGCGTCTAGTCATGCCGGCCACATGACCACGGAGACATCCTCGGACAAGCGCTGGCTCTTCGGCTTTGAAACGGAGATGAGCACCGGCCCCTAGAGTCGGAAACGACTAGCACGCACGTGCGGGGGAACCTTTACCTTTAAGGTAAGGACTGCCTGTATTTAGCTACCTGTGACCGATTAGTTGAATGAAATAGGTTTAACGGTCTTTTTGGAATAGTGCCATGCCTATTTTTAAACATAAGTTTAGCACTCTTCCAAAGGAGCATAAAAACCCAGTTGAGAGATTGGAAGAAGAGGGTAGCAAAGGGAAGTAGGGAGTGATCAGTAGGGAATGAGCTCCGTCCTTAATTAATGCTGCTAAGGAATGGCAGTCCTGGCCCTAAGCCCAGCGTCACCTAGGAATAGTCTGTATGTGGCCATGATGTCAAGCGCCGGGGAAGTCAGGAGATTCAGGCAGTTCAAATGAATATAAGGATTTATTGCAAGCTTAAACTCTCAATAAGAATCTGAACCACTAACGGTCAAGGGAAATTAACGGGAGTTAAGAAATGAATTCAAGGTGGGCTGGACTTTGATCTCTTGTGGGCCCATAGGGACTCATGACTGATGATGGGTCATCTCCTACATAGGGAGCCAGAATGAAGCAAGCAAAATAGAGTCACTTTCTCTATTTCAGGTAACAAAAACTGTGAAAATAGGAGCCCCACGAAACCTCTCACTGACGAACGTAATTCCCCCAGTGATATCAGAGCCACCAACACAGACCAGTAGAACCTAGTTCTCTTTAATGGTTGAAATGGATAGACTCTGGGCTCGGCACTAGTAGGACATTTTAAACTGTAGAGTTCTTTCAAAGCAACACTAAAGCCATGTTTAAAAGGAGCTGCGTAAGACTTAACAAGCAGTTCAGAAAGTGATCTCTATTCCAGTCAATACCTAAAATGGCCAAAATGGTTACTGGTGCATTTTTAGACCGGAGATAGAGGATCTGAAGAAATTCCCAAGGGCATCAGTTTAAGTTTGGTCAATTCTTTCACTGATTGGACATTCTTCCTTAGGTTAAAATCTATAATCGTATTTCAAGTTTTCTTGATTTTAAAAATTATATTTTTATTATGTAGTAAGTTGAAAGACAATCTTTTTGAATGCTTATGCCAGCGTGAAAACACCTGTTCATTTTTTTTAAATTTTCTTAGCTCCAGCCCAGAATCTTGTTCATTGTTCAGCAAAATATACCACCGTAGTTTCTCCATTCTTCAAGCTTGGATCGAAGACTGTTATACCGTAGACTTTAGCATAAACCCTAATTTCATGCGAATGTTAAAAGACTTTATCATTTCTCAGGTAATTAACTGCTTTGACAGAAAACCTGATATAAATGTCTTCTAAATCACCTCTAAATTACTGCATGTAATATTCCAGTACTTTATTCTAAATATAATTGTTTGAGAATGGGGGGGGAATGGAAATAAAATTTATTTCAGGTAGGTTAAGACACAGTTTGAAGCAAAAGAATGTAACCGTGGACCGTTTTTGCAGGTAGTTCCACTCAACGGTTGTGGCAGACAATTGCTGTCATTACTTAATAACATTGCTGGTAAAAAAGAGAGAAATGTTTCTCAGTTCTGCAAGATGGAAGTATGGGAACAAGAGATGGAGATGCGTGAAACACGATCGCTACGTTTTTCATGCAAAAGAGATTCAGGAAATGTTTTACAAAAGGTAATTTCCCTAATTTTGCTTTATATTCATATATGATAATATCCATTTTTATTCTTCCTTACCATGCTTACTAGCCTCATTTAGGACTGCTGTTTGAAAGAGTGCCTTAGCTAAGTTATCATGGAAGGTTTACATCTAAATTAAGAGGTGAATCTTGATTTTGAGTGGATATAGAAGTTCTATCGGATGCTATGAAAAGGAACCCTCCACGGGTCGCATCTTCTAATCTCCCTTCTTAGCTATAGACAGAACCAAAGAACAGTTAATTGCATGAAATAATTGAGATGTATGATTTATTTTCATAAATCTAATAGTTAAGGCGCCAGGCTAGAAAACAGGAGACTGTGAGTTCAAGTCCTGTTGTCACGCTGAACGCCAGGTGGGTGACTTTGGGCTAGTCACTTTCTCTCAGCCCAACCCACCTCACAGGTTTGTTGTTGTGGGGAAAATAGGAGGAAGAAGGCGTGCTGGATATGTTCACTGCTGCCTTGAGTTATTTATAAAAATAACAAAGACGGGAGAGAGAGAAATAAATAAATTAAATTAAATTAAATTAAATAAATAAATAAATAAATAAAATCTAGAAAAAATAAATTTCTCAAAGGGGTTCCTGTTTGGTCATATTTGTAGAATCTCTTCTGCTGTTGAATAAATTAGTATTGAAATTAAGAAAATTATGAGGAATTATTACGTGAAGAAAATCTAAGACTCTTACCCGTATAGTTGTATATAATTATGTATAGTTGTATATAATATTTGATACAATATTAAATTATTTATCTTATGTAAGACTGGTTTCAATTTTGCCTGTGAAAGATGTAGCTAATGACTCTTGTCCTTCTCAAACAGCGTCTTAGCCGGAGACTCTCAAAAGGCGCTGAATCCCAGTTGTGTTATAGACCCGCAACAGAAGAATTATCTGGCTTCTGCCTCAAAATAGCTGAGGCTCCATATTTCTTAACTGAATATACTGCACAACAACTTTGTTGTCAGCTGACATTATTAGAACAGGTAAAATGGATTTTCTGTCACCATGATTTTAGCATTATACTCTTTAAATATTGCTATGTTGTAACACTCCAGGTTTATATATATAACAATATATTCAGAATGTGGAGAAAGCACTAAATCCATTTTGAAAAACCAAACTAAAACCATCTCAATAGCTTAATCTCTGCTGGCTTGCCTTAGAGGTTGTCAGAGTTGACTCACTGACCCCAGGAGACAAACCTCTTCATCACATATAAATTACTATAAATTCTATTATTTTTCTCCAGAATGTGCTGAAATTTGTAGGCAAGCTAGAGCATTGTTACCGGACAAATCGTACCAGTTTTCATTCCAACTGAAAGACATTATTTAGAATTATGTATTTTGAATTTCTAGCTTTCAATCAGTAAAAAGAGTAAGTGTCCTGAGTAAAATTCAGAAGTGCCCCCCCCCAAATAATCATGTTGGTATCAAGAAGCATTTAGCAGAAGCCAAAATAGCCCTTTGTGGGGTCCAGAGAAATTGCTCTAAAAGGATGCTAAATGCCGATACTTTCTCTTTGCAAAATGCCAACCTCCTATTTAATTCTTTTTTTTTTTGGAAAATTTTTGTTTAAGTCAGAGCAGGGAGCCAGTGGGCACTATTCTGCTTACCCCTGTTGTAGTGCTTTGCCTCTGAATGACGAATCTTGTATCAGGAAATAGATATAAAAAAAATCTCTCCATCACAACAAACAATGTGAAACTCAAGGATCTAGAACAGTTTCTCAACATTGGCAATATTAAGGCAGGCAGACTTCAACCCCCAGAATTCCCCAGCCAACATGGCTGGCTGGAGAATTCTGGCAGTTGAAGTCTGCCAGCCTTAATATTGCCAATGTTGAGAAATACTGGTCGAGGAGTTCCTAGGTGGTATTTTTAAAAAATCTTTGTAATAGTAGCAATACTGCTGTCAATTAGAATAATCTAAGGCAATTTGGGGACTGACTAAGCACCATCCCGAACTGGATTTCATTTGTTAATGGAATAATGTTAAATTTATAATTATTATAATGTTGAGTATTAATAATGGGAAATTAATTAGTGTGGCAATTTATTCATTGCTGTTTATTTTGATCTGGTGGTAATGTAGTGAGTCAATTATGATTAGGAGCATATAGGTTTGTTAAATATTTGAAAGCCCAGTTCTTGTACTTGAAAACTTTCTAATGGCTTTAACAACTAACAACTTGCCTGTTCTGAATAAAATTTGTTGTGTGTGGTATGGTGTCGACTTATCCCATCAGACGAATACCTACAAAGTTTAGCTCTATCACTGCTTTCTCTCCTTCCTTTTCTGGCTCTTTACACTATAGAATTAAAATAAGAATATAGCAGAAGACACTCTAGATCAGGGGTCTTCAAACTTGGCCCTTTTATGACTTATGGACTTCAACTCCCAGAATTCCTCAGCCAGTGTGCCTGGCTGAGGAATTTTGGGAGTTGAAGTCCACAAGTCATAAAAGGACCAAGTTTGAAGACCCCTGCTCTAGATAGTATGATAGTAAAAAAAATATGGGGGGGGGGCTTTTTTCAGTTATTGCAAAGAAAACCTCTGTAGCAACACTGACCTGATTACTAGGAGGAATTCTAAACACTCATCATAGTATTAAAAAGTTTCTTTTTCTTCTCTTAATGACCATGAGATGACAGTGACCCTTAGCCAGGAGTCAGACTAGAACAAATTGAGAAACTTCTGTCCAAAGAGGGAACATTTAGACTCCGTCCACATCTTAGGACCACCCTAACCTTTGTGCTATTTTAATGTTACCCTGCATGGAGGGGGACATTTTTCAGTCTGGACATCAGTATGAGAGACATCTTGGGGATAATGGCATTCCAGAACTAAATGATGGTTAAAAAAAAAGATTTCTGCTTATTAAAAAAAACCTTCAATATAATTGAAATTATAGCCTTAACCATCTTCAGCACAAATTTCTTCCCCAAATCAACTGATTTATTAACTAAATTTATATGCCCATCCATCTCATTGGAAAGTGAACGTTGGGTGGCATAAAAAGTTCAGGTTTGTTGAACTTTAGGAAAAGTTCTATTTGTTTGGGAAAGAAATTGTTTGGTGCAGCATATTCTACTATAAATGTGTACAATAAATATATTGCTAGAGTAAAATTCCTGAATTTCAAGTTATAAGATAATGCACTTTCAGGTCTCTGGCCACACCCATTGCTATACACTGCAATTCCCCCTAGTAACTTTAATAATAATAATAAGTTGGAAGGGACCTTGGAGGTCATCTAGTCCAACCCCCTGCTCAGGCAGGAAACCCTATACCATTTCAGGCAAATGGCTGTCCAGTCTCTTCTTAAAAACTTCCAGTGTTGGAGCATTCAGAGCTTCTGGAGGCAGGTTGTTCCACTGGTTAATTGTTCTAACTGTCAGAAAGTTTCTCCTTAGTTCTAGGTTGCTTCTCTCCTTGACTAGTTTCCATCCGTTGCTTCTTGTCCTGCCTTCAGGTGCTTTGGAGAATAGCTTGGCTCCCTCTTCTTTGTGGCAGCCCCTGAGATATTGGAACACTGCTATCATGTATTCAGTGACCACATTCCCTTACTATATAGCAAACAACTTTTCAGTCATACCTGGGCTTCATAAGGTATTGTTACAATACCTTATGAAAAACAATATTCCCTAATCCCTTAAAAGAGGAATAGCACATCTGTAAGAAACTTATATTGGACTTGAAAGATACGAACAGCAATTCAATCTCCATTTGACTTCTGTAGACTAAATGGACAGATTCACTATGTTTTCTTTGGCAACCAGAAAGGGGTTGTTTACCATTCCTTTTTGGGGGTTTGTTAGCTTGTTACTTTCCAATCTAGCTAGCTCAGGGGTCTTCAAGCTTGGCCCTTTTATGACTTGTGGACTTCAACTATTGAGCCTTGGTGGAGCAGTAGGCTAATGCCTCCTTAAGTTACACCAGCTGCCTGCAATTAGTGCAGGTTCGCCTCCCACCAGGCTCAAGGTTGACTCAGCCTTCCATCCTTCTGAGGTAGGTAAAATGAGGACCCAGATTGTTGGGGGCAATTAAGCTGACTTTGTAATAATGCTGCTGGGGTGTGTGTGAAAGCCCTAATAAGCAGGCATATACATAGAATGAAGGCTACTGCTAAGCTTGTAAGCCGCCCTGAGTCTTCGGAGAAGGGCGGGATATAAATGGAATTAAAATAATAAAAAAACTCCCAGAATTCCTTTGCCAGCATGCCTGGCTGAGGAATTCTGGGAGTTGAAGTCCACAAGTCATAAAAGGACCAAGTCTGAAGACCCCTGAGCTAGAAGCTCTGGTAGTTTCTGATGGTCTCCCATCTAAGCATTCGTTAGATCTGAGCCTGCATAGTTTCAAAGCTGAAAGAAAATTGACCAGATGCTCACTTCTATCAGTGACTCACATTATTTATATAGAATGAAGCTGCTAAGGATGCATTTCAGTTGGGATCAGGATTAGTTCTTTTGGACTAAAATTGCTGTGATCGTCTTGTAGAAAGGCTTTTAATGAGAGAGATGTCATGGTTCCGACAGATGAAACTCTTCAAAGAGCTTTGAGGCATTGTTTACCTTAAAGAATCTTTATTCGAGAAGCATAACATCGGCACTTACGTAGTCAAAGCCAAAATCTGAATTCCCCTCCCCTGAGCACATAGTATCAAAGCACAATTCCCCCCTCTAGTTAACAGTCATAAATCACATTCTCCAATTAGTTTGAAGTGCAGGCTTTCCTTCCAGTTCTCCAACCCGCCAATTCTTATCATCTCTTATTTCATTAACCTTGGTTCACACACTAGTTACTGTATTGTTATGTCTAACTAAACTCCCATGCACGTTCCTCCTCCCCACCCCCCCACCCCAGTATCATCTAATTCTAACTCTAATTCTAAGAGTAAAACATAGGAAGGAAAATGGTTGCATCTCCATATGCTTTTCGGAGCAAAAACATCCGATGTTAGCAGCGTTGACAAGAGACATGGATGGAATGTAAAGAAATACCACTGATGCTCCTTGTTTTATTGGTGTAATTGGTGTTTTTTTGGGGGGGGAGGTCATTTCCAAAGAGACTACGTGATTTCGGATGGGAAAACCCAACGATGGAGCTGTGCAAAATAGAATATATCTATAATACATAGCGATTTTCTTTCGTCTGTTTAGGAAATGTTCCACAAATGTCATCCAGTGCATTTTCTGAATTCAAGAATGCTCAGGGTCAACGATAAAACTGTGCTTCTCCCAAAGTAAGTTTGCTATTTAGCCAACCCTACTGATGAAAGTGGGAAACTGCTGACATGCCAGAGTATTTAGCTTCTGCTTAGCTTTAATTACGGGCTAGAGCCGTCATTTAGTAGCTCCTTCTGTCGATATGTGGTGACTCTGCAGAAACCCTTTGATGCTTTTCCTTTCTTAGATGGATTAAAATGGCAGAATAGAAGACAGTGCATTTAATCAGAACCATCTGAACAAGTTTACCTCTAAGGCAGATGTTCCCAGACTTTCTCAGTTAAGGAAGCACCTAGCTATTCCCAAACTGGACCATGCTGCCCTGGGGCTTCTCAACAAGCACACTAACTGTTCTCTATATTTTTCTACTAAAAGATCCTTTGGTGTCCCTGCAAGTTCACTGCAACATCTCTGAGGTTGCGTTTCATGATAAAAAAAACTTATCTAGTTCTACATAAGATGATGTGAGACAGGAACAATTTCAGAAGTCTAGTTTTATTCCTGGCCTCATCTGGGCTATTAAGGAAGGCAAACCAAAGACTGGATAACTTGAGGATAATTTATCCAAGGCATTTACTTTGTTCCTAGCCTTGTACTTGCCAGTTATGATACATTCTGAGAATAACGTTTTTGCTGAAAATTTAGGTTACTCATGTCTTTGAGCTTTGACCTTATATCCCTTGAGGTTGGAAATAAATACATTCCAATTCATTGCTTTCCTTGCAATGAGTTATGTTAGCTTTTGCATAGTTAGACTTGAGCTGTAAGTGTTGTAAATTGTTTTTCTTTTACAGGGCTTCTTCCTCTGAACTGCTATCTTCTCCAGCCTATAACCTTTTTGTGAAAAACTGTGTCCAAGATGATTACCTCCTGCAGCTTTTAAAATACGCAGATAACATCAGTACCTGGGTTGCTGCTGAAATTGTCAGCAGCTGCAGCTCTAAGGTATGTATTCCTATTTCAGGAATAGGTGTGTGTGTGTGTGTGTGCGCCTGTGCACATGATTCTTTATTGTTATTTACTTATGTGGTTAATGCATATTTCTTCTCTGAAGAACGTAGGATCATAACACTGTTTTCTGAAAATAAGACTTGGTCTTATATCTTTTTTTGCCCCCCAAAGAGGCACCAGGTCTTATTTTCGGGGGATGTCTTAACTGCTTACCTTAGGACCACCGCACCCAGGCCTCCCATGCTTCGACACCTATTGCACCGCTGTGCAAGTTCTTCTGCGGCCTCTTGCAGCTGCACGCCACGTGGTGCATCACACCACTGCTGTCAGCCGCGGAAGGACACTGCAAGACTTATCATGCCGATCGACCCACTGCCGCTGCTCGCAGCTGGAGGCCACAAGGCTCATCATGCTGCTGCTGCCGCTTGCGGCAGGAAGCCATGAGGCTCGTTGCACCGATTGCACCGCCACTGCTCACAGCTGGACACTGTGAGGCCACAAAGCTCATCGCGCCAATCGCGCCTGCTTGTGGTCAGCATGATGAGCCTTGTGGCTTTGTGCTGCGGGTGGCGGCAGCGGCGCAATCAGCGCGACGAGTCTCATGGCCTCCAGTCACGAGCAGCGGGAGCATTGTGACTGGAACAATGAGCCTTGTGGAATCCTGATGCAAGCGGCAGCAGTGGCATGATTGGTGCTACTTGGTGTGTGGCCACAAGTGGCTGCAGAACTCAGGCAGTGGCGTGACAGGTGTCAGGTTGTGGGAGGCCTGGCTGCAGTGGTCCTAAAGTAAGTGGGTGCAGGGCATGTGGAGCAGCTCCACCCTCAGCCCCTAACTTGATTTTTACATGTGTGCCTTGCCCCAAAACTAGGGCTTATTTGGGGAGTACTGGAAAAATTAAGCTAGGGATTGTTTTCGGCATAGGTCTTATTTTGGGGGAAACACAATAGCATTAGCAATAGCATTTAGACTGATATACCACTTCATAGTGCTTTACAGCCCTCTCTAAGTGGTTTGCAGAATCAGTATATATTTCCCCCAACAATCTGGGTCCTCATTTTAATGACCTCGGAAGGATGGAAGGCTGAGTCAACCTTGAGCCAGGATCAAACTGCTGGCAGTCAGCAGAGTTAGCCTGCAATACTGCATTCTAACCACTGCACCACCATGGCTCTTTTGCTGTCAGAGAAATCTTTTGTTATCTCTGAACTACATTTAAAAAAAAAAAGTTTACCTTCACCCCTATAGTGATAACATCCTGAAATCCCTTCCAGGCCACAGAGGTGAAGTTAAACATTTCGGGTTTGTTTTTATACTATGAGAAGTACAAGGGCAAAGATCTATCCTTCTCTAATGGGCAAGTGGAACTCTGTTGACCTGTTCATTGCAACTGTGCTGGTTCCGGCATTCTCCTACAAGTCATCTGCCTGCTAGTGAGTTGGCAGGTCCAGCATTTGAGAGATCTACCTGGTGCTTGCACTTTGTCTCTATAGCTGAAGCTTTGTTTAACTTGCCCATTCAAGTAGACATAAATCCTTGTTGTTTATTTTTATTTTTATTTTTTATTTTAATTCCATTTATATCCCGCCCTTCTCCGAAGACTCAGGGCGGCTTACAAGCTTAGCAGTAGCCTTCATTCTATGTATATGCCTGCTTATTAGGGCTTTCACACACACCCCAAGCGGCATTATTACAAAGTCAGCTTAATTGCCCCCAACAATCTGGGTCCTCATTTTACCTACCTCGGAAGGATGGAAGGCTGAGTCAACCTTGAGCCTGGTGGGACTCAAACCTGCACTAATTTCAGGCAGCTGGTGTTACTTAAGGAGGCATCAGCCCACTGCTCCACCAAGGTTGTTCCCTTTTACTAACACAGATTGCCTCACAGTATAATTTTGGATAGGTTCTTTAATCACCACCGAATATGATATAGGTTCACTGAACAGCAAACAAGGAATATGGTGGTATCATCAGGTCTTGTCTTCCTCTTCCATATATTGAGAAAATTTTCAAGTCAATCATTATCTGACATGTCCTATCTTGATGTCATTTTCCTTACTAAGCAAATCTATTTTTGTCACTCAGGCTCTAAAGCTGATTATTGTTGGTTTGGTTTTCTGTCTATAGCATCGCACAAAAAAGCAAATGAGTTGTGATTTGATGTTTTACCAGCTGCTCTTTGGACAGGGACGTATAAGAACATTCCTTATAGAGCAGTGTTTGTTGAAATAGGCAACTTTTAAGATAATAATATTATAATAATAATAATAATAATAATAATAATAATAATAATAATAATAATAATAATAATAATAATAATAATAAGAAGAAGAAGAAGAAGAAGAAGAAGAAGAAGAAGAAGAAGAAGAAGAAGAAGAAGAAGAAGAAGAAGAAGAAGAAGTAGTAGTTGGAAGGGACCTTGGAGGTCATCTAGTCCAACCCCCTGCTAAGGCAGGAAACCCTATACCATTTCAGACAAATGGCTGTCCAGACAAATGGACAGATGTGTGGACTTCAGCTCTCAGAATTCCCCAGCCCTTTGTATGTGCTGTTTGACACATCTGTCTGGATGTGTGTCTTCAAGTTTGTGTTGACTCCTGGACAAGTCCCTGCAGTTTTCTTGGCAGCGTTTTTAGAAGTGGTTTTTCCTTGCCTCCTTTCTAGGGTTGAGAAAGAATGACAGGCACAAGGCCACCTCGATGGCTTCCCACTTAAGATGGGCTGGTTTATAGCCTGGTACCTTAACTGCTACCAAACTGGCACGCCATTTAATAGCATGATTAGCAAATGGTCCAGGACAGTCGAGTGTAGTTTATCTTTGGTATCAATTGTCTGAGATACTATAGTTTCTTTGAAAGTCTGTAAATATAGCAACATCCCTTGCGGATACCAAAAGGGAACAATTGCTTAATTGTTTACACTTTAAATTTTTCTTTTTCTTGCTTTTTTTGCTAACTTTTTTCTAATGTCCTGTATTTTATCAGTTTTTGAAATTCAATGAAGTTATATTAAAAAGGAATATATCATCTGAACTCTGAAATTGTATGCCTATTAAATATTGTATCATTAGATATTATAATTTGTATTTTAATACATTAAAATGTAATACGTATTTTATTGCACTGTGATAGGTCAAATGCACCAGGATGCTTGTTCTTTGTTCTTTGTTCTCTATTTGTATCAATAGATTTTATAGTTTATTTAGTTTTCTAGAGTTTATAGATTTAATTTGCTTAGATGCTTTATTGTACGTTATTATATTTTATCTTGCTATATTCCGATCATTAACCAAAATAAAGCCTTCCCCCCCCCCTTTCCTTCTCAGAAATGCACATAATTATCACTTAGTAACCAGAAATTACTTGGAAACCAGAGTTTTTGTAGTTATGGAATAAATCTGATGAAGAGGAGTTTCACAGGAAAAAATATATAAGATGTGCTCTGTGGTTTCAGCGAACAAAACAATTACAGTAATTTATTTAATCTGATACCAAAATCTCCCTTTTTAAGTGAATATTTTGTTTTGGTTGCCAATGGGAAATGAATTTTATCACATTTAGCTAACTGGAGTTGAAAGCATTTAGCTATTCCTAGTTGTCTTCATAAGGGACACGGTGGCTCAGTGGGTTAGGACGCTGAGCTTGTCGATCGGAAGGTCGGCAGTTTGGCGGGTCGAATCCCGAGTGCCGCGTAACAGAGTGAGCGCCTGTTACTCGTCCCAGCTTCTGCCAACCTAGCAGTTCGAAAGCATGTAAAAATGCAAGTAGAAAAATAGGGACCACTACGGTGGGAAGGTAACAGCGTTCCGTGCGCCTTTGGCGTCTAGTCATGCCGGCCACATGACCACGGAGACGTCCTCGGACAAGCGCTGGCTCTTCAGCTTTGAAACGGAGATGAGCACCGGCCCCTAGAGTCAGAAACGACTAGCACGCATGTGTGGGGGAACCTTTACCTTTACCTTTAGTTGTCTTCATATAATGATAATGTCCTCCCGGACTGTGTAGCAAAAAATGAAGTCTTTCCTGGAAATGTGTTTTTTTTGACATTGAGTGCTGGGCATTCCAAGCATGGGTTATAACATTGGCCGAAAAAAGTGATAAATATCGTTAGAAAACGTATTCTGTTTGTTCTCCAGGTACAAATGAATTTGGTGTCAAAATTTCTCTTCACTGCCAAGTGTTGCTACAAGCAAAGAAATTTTGCCACTGCGATGCAGATCCTCAGAGGCCTGGAAAATCTCATTGTCAGACAATTGCCTGTGAGTAGTGTGCATATTTATTAGTAGTTTACGCAGGTAATATATTTTTTATAATATTTGGAGCATGCAAAGGATGGGTTCCACTTGTAATATTCAGAAAGCTAACATTTATTTTTATGCCTGTTCAGATTTGGAAAAGCTTGCCTTCTAAAGTTTCTGACATACTGGAAGAACTGAAGGCTGTAGAGGTACAGTACAAATAAGCTCTTTATCGTGAATCGGAATAGAGGCTATTCCTCTATAAATGTTTGTTTAGTTGCTGAAAAGTCTGGTTTCAGGGTTGTTTCATATGTTTTCTCTGTAGGACAGGGGTGTCAAACAAAATTTCATTGAGGGCCGCATCAGCAGTGCGGTTGCCCTCAGGGGGCCGGGTGGGCGTGGCCTACTGGGTGGGCGTTGCTAGAGTGCGTATGGCCTACTGGGTGGGCATGGCCAGCTCTACATCGTTGGCATCAAGGGTGCCTATGGGGGCCTGGGCAGGAGGGGGACAGATCTGAGGGTCTCTGGCAGGAGGAGGGTCTCTGGGCCAGGGCCAAGGCAGTGGGGGCCGTTCCCTCACTGTTTCCAGCATGGCTTCGCGGGCCGCATGAAACCACTTCGCGGGCCGGATCCGGCCCCCGGGCCTTGTGTTTGCCATGTCTGCTGTAGGAGATGATCAAATGGCCAACATGCTATACAAGTAGTCCTCAACTTACAACCACAATTGAGCTCACAACTTCTGTTGCTAAATGAAACATTTAAGTGAATTTTGCTTCGTTTTATGAACTTTCTTGCCACAGTTCTTAAGTGAATCGCTGCAGTTGTCAAATTAATTAGTGACACGGTTGTTAAGTGAATCTGGCTTCTCCGTGGACTTTGCTTCTCAGGAGGTCACCAAAGTTGATCACATGACCCCAGGACGCTGCAACCGTCATAAATTGGAGTCAGTTGCCAAGTGTTTGAATTTGAATTGCCTTATCGTGAGGATGTGGCAAGGGTCGTAAATGTGAAACATGGTCAATAGTCATTTTTTTCCAATGCTGTTGTAACTTCAAACGGTCACTAAACAAACTGTTGTAATCTTTGCTTAACACTGGCAGCCCTTAGAGGCTGAGGCATTACAAGCACATTCTCAGTTTGTGGGCCACGACTATACAAGTGACTGTGAATGATTTGCCTGTGGCCCCACCCCACCCCGATCTACGGTATAGGAATAGGCACTAACTCGGTAAGCAGATAGTATACTGGGGCATCTGAACATGCATGGAAACTGTAGGCCAGTGGTGGTGAACCTATGATATATATCTAGAACAGGGGTAGGCAACCTTGTCTCTTTTATGACTCGTGGACTTCAACTCCCAGAATTCCTGAGCCAGCATGGCTGGCTCAGGAATTCTGGGAGTTGAAGTCCACGAGTCATTAAAGAGCCAAGGTTGCCTACCCCTGCATACGAGAAGGCCTTGTTCTTGGGACAGTCTCCAAGAATGTCCGAAAATAACATGACATTTTCTGGGGCTCCAAAGGCCCAGTGAGATCAGGGTTCTCTTGCACTCTCTTCCAGAGGATCCATAAATGAAGAGTTTGGACGAGAGGTCCAGAGAGCCTTTTTTTTTCCCCGTCTGAGTTGTGCGTGTGCGTATGAGTGAGTGACAAATAAGTAGAGTCAAGGTGGGCATTTTCTGAATTCTTGGCCCTGAGCCCCAAAGGCTCACCATCCCTGCTCTTGGTCAATGTTTTCCTTCCTCAAGCGTGGGAGAATAATATTACAGACCATTTCAAGTTATCCCAGCTTAGACTGGACTGGAGATGGTAAAAAAGGAACACCTGCTCCTCACCTTCCCTTATAAAGGAGAATATTTGTAGCTCAGGGTTGACATGAGGGGTCCTTGGTGCTCTTGGAGCTTGCTTGTTTACTTGCAGACGCCTCATTACCCAAACCAGGTATTGTCATCATCATCATCATCACTAGCCCTGATGATTTTAGCTAGTTTGGGTAATGAAACGCTTGAAAGTAAACAAGCAAGCTCAGAGAGCACCAAGGACCTCTCACCTTCCTTTATGCATATGCTTCCTTTGCCCACTACAGTATTCCTCTTCCGTGCAGATGTAGCTGGAATAAACACATCTGTGTCCCTGTCCTCAAGAAACCATTGAAAATCTAGAAGCCGTGACAGAGGACGGCTTACTTATTTTTTCTACGTTTGTATTCAAGCCTTCCTCCTAAGATTTGACAGAAGCCTACAGATAAAAGAGTTCCCAAAGCAAGTTTAAGGCTGAGCAGAAAATTAAGCAAGATCTTTCTGATCAAGGACTGACATTGTGTCAATTCTACAGGCTGGCTTGCCTTTGCTGGAACTCCTGTCCCCATCTTCTCCGCTTAATGGTTTATCACTCCCTTAGGCCAGTTAAGCTCCAAAATGTTTCTTGTAAATGTCATAATCATAGCCTTTCTGACAGTGAGTGAATGAAGATTTGGAAGGCTATTGGGGATTTTTTTTAAAAAAAAAAGCCTGTTCTCTTATAAACACAAGGATAAACACAAATTGAACGATCCATTCGCTTGTTTCTATTTTCCTTGCATTCTTGCCTTGGGTTTCTTTTGATGTGGTTGTAACATATCAGATTTAGCTGCAAAAGCTGAAGAACGTTGAATTATTTTTCTCTAGCTCCTGCACCTGTGGGGGATGAGAACATTTTTAAACACTTACTGTTGAGAAGAAAAATACCTTGTTTTTATTCAAAGTAAACCTATCAAAGTCTTCTACTTTTAGCAAAAAAAGAAAATGATTGTTAGGAGTAATGCATGCATGTATGTATGTATGTATGTAAGGGACGCAGTGGCTCAGTGGGTTAGGATGCTGAGCTTGTCGATCAGAAGGTCGGCAGTTTGGCGGGTCGAATCCCAAGTGCCGCATAACAGAGTGAGCGCCTGTTACTCGTCCCAGCTTCTGCCAACCTAGCAGTTCGAAAGCACGTAAAAAATGCAAGTAGAAAAATAGGGACCACTACGGTGGGAAGGTAACAGCGTTCTGTGCGCCTTTGGCGTCTAGTCATGCCGGCCACATGACCACGGAGACGTCCTCGGACAAGCGCTGGCTCTTCGGCTTTGAAACGGAGATGAGCACCGGCCCCTAGAGTCAGAAACGATTAGCACGCATGTGCGGGGGAACCTTTACCTTTACCTTTATGTATGTATGTATGTATATATGATAGGTAGTATTTGCTTCTCCAAAGATCTGGAACACTTGTGTCTCCTTGAAGGAATCACAGATTACATTTTGCATTTACTCTTTATTTTCTCCAGGAATTGAAATCTGGCATAAAAATCCATGTCCAGATATAAGACATTATTATACATTACTTACATTACATATTATACAGTATATAATATAAACATATCCATTATATTTCGCCATTCCAAGTCTTTTCTCTGTAAATATTATATTTGCTATGTGACAGCATTGCAAAGACTTTGCCATCAATGGTTCTGCTGTGTTCTAAATGTCTGACTGCATATCTGTGTTAATTATATCAGGTATTTTTAAAAAGTGACAGCTTGTGCTTAATGGAAGGGGAGAGATTTAAAACATCTCCAACAATTCCATCAGCTCATATTCTAACTATGCACATACAGCAACTTGAAACTGGAGGATTTACGATGCGAAATGGCACATATAAGTGGACCAAACTTAGGTAATGTTTTTATGGCATGGAATTTATTAAAATGGAATATTGTCTTGCAGGCTATTATAGCTTAACAATAATGTTAAAAGAACCTATTCAGTACATTAATTTATGAAATAATTAAAGGCAAGATAAATTGAATGTTTTGATCATTTATTGTAGAATGTTTTATATAAATTTGGTTTAAGACAAAATTGAATATTAAGCACCTAACACAGTGTTTATTTCCCTGCTTTATCGAAGGTGGAAAAAGAACCCTACTTATTTCTTTCATCTTTTCTCTTTTAAGGAATATTGCGAAGGTTGTGAGCCAAGTTCAAGCATTCCAAGAAAACCCCTACATGTTCCCACCAGATGGCCAATTACAAGATTTCTTAAGACAAAGGATAGCTTTTCTTAATGATGCAGACATCTTTGCATTAGCAGCTGATAATCATGCCAACTTTCATCAGAAACCCGAAAAGCAATCTCGAAAAATACAAGATGCATTACACAGGATGAAAGCGATGTTTCAGTGACGTTTATATATCTCTTGGGCCATTTTTTTTTTATTTAAAGAAACATCTTCCCGGATCAGTTACTAAAAAGCTGTCCAGGTAGTCCTCAACTGAATACCACAATTGAGCCCAGAGTTTCCATTGCTAAACAAGGCAGTGGCTAAACGAGTTATGCCTCATTTTAGGACCTTTTTGCCATGGCTGTTAAGCAAACCGCTGCAGTTGCTAGGTGAACCACGTGGTCATTTTAGCTAGTCTGGCTTCCCTCATTGACTATTTTTATTATTTTCATTTGAGTTTATCCCTTGAAATGGATACAAAAAAAATGTATTGGCAATCCCCACTTAGAGAACAAACATAAATATACAATTCCACCAAGAGAGTAAAAGAATCGAAATGGAACTGGGCTGGTCACGTAGCAAGAAGAACTGATGGCAGCTGGACCAATGCAGTCAAAGAATGGATCCCACTTGATGAGAAGCGTCCACGAAAGAGACCTAAACAAGATGGAGCAACGACATCAGCAAGTAGTGCGGTCCCAGCTGGCAAAGAAAAGCTGAGGACGCCGAAGACACCTTCATCCTGCAGTGGACAGACAATGGCTAGAAAAGGGGTAGGCAACCTTGGCTCTTTTATGACTCGTGGACTTCAACTTCCAGAATTTTGGGAGTTGAAGACCACGAGTCATAAAAGAGCTAAGGCTGCCTACTCCTGGGCTAGAATGATGATGAATCACTGTTTTGAAAACAATGTTGATTGAGATTTGCATTTAGCCCAGTTTCTGTTTGGAACTGCCAAACCTTTGGAGGCGTGTGCAAGATTCCTGCTGTTAGTTTCTTCATTTAATAATAGGTTAGCTTCAGAAGAGCATACTAAAAGTGTATAAAGAAATTAATACTAAATCCTTCCCCACCTATTTTCTCTTGAAGATAGAGATTACAGATAAAGATTAAATCTGAGTATATCTTATCAGAAGACCAAGTTTTTCACAAATATTTCACTATCTTAACAAAAAAAACACCCCTCAGCACGATTACTTTTGGAGAAACAGTGGCATCCATAGGGGTGGATCTACAAAGTCAAGGGGGTGATTAGAACCACACAATCAAAGCCTTGCTCCTTTTTAATGTGTGATGCATTCATGATACACAAAAGGGAGCAGGCTTGGATTGTGTACTTATGTCTGCCAACCTGAGAGAGAGAGAGAGAGAGAAGACCATTGGTTAAAGTCCCCATGTATCTCTTTTGTTATTCGTTCATTTCCCCCACTTTAGCTGCTTCATTCAGCAAGTTCTTTCCCAAGAATCTTCTTGTGAGGAACAAACCACAGAGGACAGGACAAATAATAATAATATAAATTCTGCTGCACATTCTCTATGGTTTCTGCATAAAAAGTCTGGCGCAGAGAGGCTGCCGATGAAATAGGAGCATTGAACATCTCTGAAGCCAACAGCTCTTACTATGTGGCCAAAGGAGAAACTGGAGACAAAGGTTGACCACATTAAAAAAAAAGACAAGAGCTGGATGCATCCCATAGGCAACCAGTTACAAACCACTATCCCAAAGGTGCCTTTTCCTTTGGGATAGCTATGACCTGGGTGGCTGAGAATCTCCATAGACATTTACAAGCCACTAGTTTAGCTCAGTAATGACCTGAGAGGGCTTAGGCTGATTATTTGGGTTACTTGCTTCAATCTAGGAGTGGACATTCAAAACACAATTCAAAACAGAACCCCACAATGGCCATATAGCTATGGCACTTCATCAGAACGAAGTACCAATTAAAAGTCTTCCATCTGATAAGATGCAGGAGATCTGTTGAGAGCTCTGCTTGTTGCTTGGAAGAAGTAGAAAGTATCAGAAGACAAAAAGATGCATCAACAAGAGGTGGTCCTACCATTCCCATTAAGTGCCTCCAGGGGAATGTATCCCTCTAGTGACAAAATAGTTTTTGGTCTCAATTACCTAACGCTAACCAAGTACTCACATAGTGTCAGCTCCACAGGTAATAAGAAAAGAAAATGTTTAGTTGCCCATTTACTCCTAGCATTCCTTCACATCTATTAAGTTTTGGGGGTTGGCATGGCCTTCTAAGATTGAGTCCTCAACATGCAGAAAAGATTAGACCTGAATTTGGTTTCTTAAGTCAGAATAGCTAAGCTGAAAGCAGAGCCCAATTGTTGTTTTTTTAAAAAGAATCATGTTCAATATCTACTGTTCTTATATCAGCTCTGCTATTTCTAGCTTATGGTTCTAAGGCAGCATATGATCCCTTTTCAAAAATAATTTTCATACAAATTTGCAAACAGGATGCATTTCTATGTGTGCTATGTATTTGACTGGAGTGACTTTGTGTATGCATGTACTTAACCTTTCATTACTTTTTCTATAATTTCCTATTAAAACAGAACACCTGTTAAACAATTAGTTTGGGACAATTTTATCAGAAGGGCGGTATAGAAATCAAATTATTAAATTAAATTAAATCATTGCACACAGATTTGTTTCAAGGGATTTAAATCATTGATTTAAGCAAGTGTTTACCTGCTGAAGGAGATTTACTATGTTACCTAGAAGCAATTTTCCTATTGAATCTGAAGAAAGTTAATAATAGGGATATGTTTTATTTTGTTTGAAAGTATTTTCATTTTCAATTCAGTCGAATCTATGCTATTGAATTTTTTATATGGAATTATTTTTCAAGTGTCTTTAAGCTGTTGCCTGTAAAAATGTGATGATGATAGCTGTATCATATACAGCATTCTTTTCTTTGTAATTGCTTATTTTTCCAGGAGGTGGCACTGGAAACCTATGATTGTAGTTTTGGAAAATATCACCCAGGGATAACCTGAGACTTAGTTTCATCAAACACAAATACTACACATAGGCAGGGAGGGAGGGAGAGAGAGAATGTATTGTGCTTAAAAGGTAACAAATTTATTGTGGTTTAAGCTTTTTCTGGTGAAAACTTAATAGATCTCCTATTAGTGTTTAAAGTGCCACCTTCATTATTCTTTATTATTTGCCATTTTGAAGAAGTCAGAAAGATACATCAAATTGTGCAACAAAACATATCCTGGTATTCAGTAAATCTACCCCCCAAAAAGAAAGGCATTATATTCCTACCAGTTCGAGACACCTATATTTATTAATGTAAGTTCTGTTCAAATCCAGTGAAGCAAAAGTTGGAAGGTGTCTTAAAGGAGGTGACTTTAAAGCAGGAAGGAGACTGTGAAATTTCTTAGTGTTGGATTCCAGATCCAAATTACTAGCCAGGCTGTCTGTGGCTGATGATAGCTACAGACTTAACTATCTTGGAAGTGTGACATGTTTGTCACTCTCAATTGGTAGAATGACATACAGATCCTCAGCATCTCCTCCCTCAATTAAATATGCTAGAAAAGTTCCCCTCTAGCATTTTTTAAAGCAAGGTTAGCCTGGTTACAACTCAATTGCCTTTGCTTATCTAAGAAGTGTATATTTCAACACATGAATAAAAATCATTGGTTGCAAGTCAGTATATAATTAAGTCCCACCTTTCAAAATGAGATCTGGCTATGTTTCAAATTAATGCCATAACCTGCTGCAGAAATAGGCACCCTAAGATCTAGAGATCAAAGTCCTATGCTACATATTAATAAATTGTGGCATTGTGCTTCACTCATTTCAAGATTTTGTGGAAGCAACTTCTATTTGAGAAACTACCAGCCCTGCTCTGATAATTGGTTAGAGACATTTTTTTTAATATAAAACCCTTCCATCATATCCTACAGAGCCTGTTGGACCACAGAAGAATGAAAGATGCCAGCGCAAAGTTGGCTAATACAGATAATCCTTGACTTGTAACCACAATTGAGCCCAAAATTTATGTTGTTAAACGAGACAGTTGTTAAGTGAGTTTTGCCCCATTTTACTATCTTTCTTGCCATTGTTAAATGAATCACCACAGTTGTTAAGTGAATCTGGCTTCCCCATTGACTTTGCTTTTCAGAAGGTTGCAAAAGGCGATCACATCATCCCGGGACACTGCAATTGTCATAAATATGAGTCGGTTGCCAAGTGTCTGAATTTGAGTCATGTGACCACAGGGAAGCTGCAATGGTCATAAGTGTGAAAAACAGTCATAAGTCACTTTTCTTACTGCCGCTGTAACTGAATGGTCACTAAATGAACTGTTGTAAGTCGAGGACTACCTATACAAAGATTACTGGAATTTACTTGGCTCATCACCATGATTTGCCAAAACCCAGAAAAACCTCAACAAAAATCTGTTACACACTAAACCACTATCTTCTCTCACATAAAAAAAATCATGTTACGTATTACATTATTAATGTTTACTTGACAATAGAAAAGGGAGATTAAGCAAATTTACTAACGTAGACAGTTCAGTAGTCTAAAACAGAGGTCCCCAACCTTTTGGGCACCAAGGACCGGTTCCGTGGAGAAAGGTTTTTCTGCGGACCGAAGAGTGCATGGTTTTGTGTGCTGCCTGCATCCCATGGATGGGGCTTTGCTTGTTTGTGCGGACCAGTTGCTGGCAGTCCATGGACCAGGGGCTGGGGACCCTTGCTCTAAAATCAATATTTCTCAACCTGATTAACTGGTCTAAATAGTTATTCAAGTAAAGCTTGTGTGTGTGTGTGTGTGAGAGAGAGAGAGAGAGAGAAGGGAAGAACTCATCAAACCATTATATACTGTAGGCATCCTTGTACAATGAGTCCTGATCAGAGCTATCCCATAAAATAATTTCTGTCCCAAGAAGATCTTTTGTGACAAATGACTATTTTGCATGAAGTACAGTTGCATTTTGATATTAAAACATCCAACAGTGAGTGGAACCAACTGATTTTTCCCCCCTGTAAAACCCCAAACATATCAAACAAGAAATAACATGTTAAACTGGTCATAATTTTAAAGCTATACCACCTTATCGCACTTTGAACATCAGAAGGTCACATTTTGTGTCTCATGGGGTTTTTTGGTGTCATACTTAGCATGTCTTTGTGGCTTGTTTGTTACTCATGTGCTCCTATTTGCGAGCTCTTATGCAATTTCTATTCTTTTACCGCATGTGCACCTATAAAATATAATTGTCAGGAAATCAAGATGAAGGGTTAAGGCAGCCGCATGGAGCACCAAGGTCACCATTGTGCATATAGGAGTAGAGATCACTGGACAATTTAAGCAGAAAGATATGTTACTACAGAGAAAGTAGGCCATATACGATATTACTACCTTCAGCTCAGGTGAGTTATGTCCTGTTTGGAGGTGTGTGGGGTGGGGGTGGGGATGAAAAAAGAGTTTGAAAAATCTCCAGTTAGACTTGCCTGGGAGGAAAAAAAACCCCTAAACAAAAACAGTAGAGTTTCCACACTTGTGAAACTCATCTATTCTGGAAAAATCCCAAGCAAAAATTCCTTGATCTGACCTTTAGTGCATAACCTGAAGGGAAATTCCTTTCTAATCAGATGAATGGTGTTAAGATAATCCTGACAAGGTTCTATCTGTCTAGTCTCCCTTTATCTCTATTGCAACAAGAGAGCAAAGATGGGAGATGCCAACCCAACAGGCAAAATCCACATCTGGACAAAGCACTTTTGTCTCAAGTGTAATGTAGCCATTAAAAGTGGCTACATCTAGCATTATTATTGATCTTGCTCTCAAGTTTGCCAAGACCAAGAAGGTAAGTATTCCAGGAGACCCAACACATCTACAGTAGATACAGGAACCATTCATAGACATTCTCATTGTTGAGAAACGATCAAAAGAATTCACTGGAAGAATCCAGTTTCTCATCTGGAGATCCAGAAATATATCAGTCTTACTAATGCAGTTCCTATTTGTATTAATTTACAAATAATCAGTTTAAAGCATGCAAAGCCTTAAGATTAGGCTATTTGTTCATCTTTATGCTATATTCTGAATAGACAATAAAAAGACCTTAAGAAACAGCCTTTTTACCACATCACCATGTTAAGGTCACTCTCAATTCCTGGATAACCTCATGGATATGTCTGGCTTCCTCCTTTAACAACAAAACAAAACTAATTTGGAATTCCTTTCTTTTGAGATTTTCCCATCCCACTCTACTTTCCAATATTAGGTTTTCCTGAATAAGAATTTCAAGATTAGCTAAGGTCATTTAGTAACTCCCCATCTTAATCCCTCTGTCCTGAAGTTGCTACAGAGTTTTCTCTAAACTATGCTTTCCAATTGTATTGGAATAACAATTATGGTAGTTATATTCCTAACACAATGGAAAGGCTAGGAAAAAAGATTGGGGGAAATATTCTAGAGGTCTGAACGGGGTACTTCCTTATACAAAGAGAACATCCACCATTGAATTATGTCCTTTTTCCAAGGAAAAACAACTTTAAGATGAGAATAGCTTGAGGGAAACATTGTTGGAAGTGAAGGAAAATGCCTTCTGCAGCACTTTCTGGTGTTCAAGTGTTGGCTATGACACTTGTTTTAGAAAATCCACAAAATGATGTTATTGCTACTCCCATTATTACAGTGCAGGGTGTAGAGTACTCTTCTGGTGCTGGAAGGTGACCGGGCATGCAGGGCAGGAGAACAGGAAAAGTGGCACATCAACAATTTCCTTCCAGTGGTGAGCATTGTAGAGAATGGCCCACATCACTGGATTTGATATCACTGATCTACACACAATATCTGACCTCTGATTTGTTTCATGTTTGGTTTGTTCTGGGAATTCGGTTTTAGGAACCACAGCTTGTTTATATCTTGCCTTTTCTCTAACAGTCATTATATCTCTGTGACTAATATCTTGTGAGATATGTTTGGATGACTGCGTGTGACTGGACCAATTATCCAATAAGTTTTATAATTGCATACAAACCTGCATATTTCTGATCCAAATCAAACACCCATAAGAAGTATACTTCACTGGCTTTCAATGATGATGATGATATAATAATAGTAGTAGTCGTAATAATAATAATAATATAATAATAATAATAATAATAATAATAATAATAATAATAATAATAATAATAATAATAATAATAATAATAATAATAATAATAAATAGAGTTGGAAGGGACCTTGGAGGTCTTCTAGTTCAACCCCTTATTCAGGCAGGAAACCCTATACCATTTCAGACAAACAGTTGTCCAGTCTCTTCTTAAAAACTTCCAGTGTTGGAGCATTCACAACTTCTGGAGACAGGTTGTTCCACTGATTAATTATTCTGTCAGGAAATTTCTCCTTGATTCCAGGTTGTTTCTCTCCCCGATTAGTTTCCATCCGTTGCTTCTTGTCCTGCCCTCAGCTGCTTTGGAGAATAGCTTGACTCCCTCTTCTTTGTGGCAACCCCTTAGATATTGGAACACTGCTGTCATGTCACCCCTCACCCTTCTCTTCATTAAATTACACATACCCAATTCCAGCAACCGTTCCCTATATGTTTTAGCCTCCAGTCCCCTAATCATCTTTGTTTCTCTTCTCTGAACTCTTTCTAGAGTCTCAACATCTTTTTTATATCATGGTGACCACAAATGGATGCAGTATTCCAAGTGTGGCCATACCAAAGCATTATAAAGTGATATTAACAATTCATGTGATCTTGGGTCTATCCCTCTGTTAATGCAGCCTAGCATTGTGTTGGGGTTTTTGGCAGTTGCAGCACACTGCTGGCTCATATTTAAGTGACTGTCCACTAGGACTCCGAGATCCCTCTCACAGTTACTACTATTGAGCAAGTTACCACCTATACTGTACTTGTGCATTTGGTTTTTCTTGCATAAATGTAGAATCTTACTTTTTTCACCACTGAATTTCATTTTGTTAGATAGCACCCAATGTTCAAGTCTGTCCAGATCCTCCTGTATCTTAAGCCTATCTTCTGGAGTGTTGGCTATTCCTGCCAGCTTGGTGTCGTCTGCAAATTTGATGAATTCCCCATCTATCCCTTCAACCAAATCGTTGATGTTGAAGAGCACTGGGCCTAGAACAGAGCTCTGGGGCACCCCATTACACACTTCCCTCCATGTAGATGCAGTTCCATTGAGGACCACACGTTGAGTACGGCCATGAATCCATCTGGTGGTGATGCTGTCTAACCCACATTTTTCAGTATCTTACAAATACAAAGCATCATTAAAATTGGCAGGCTATGATTTATGGTTTAATGCATTGTCCAAACACATATTTAATCAAACAGTAGCTAAAACAAGCTCTATCTTAATGTGAATTAAGTCAGAATTAGCAAAGGGTTGAGGCCACTGAAAGCTACAAGTTTAGGTTTAATGGATTTTATGCATGTCAAAACACACACACACACACACACACACACACACACACACACACCCCTGGCTCAAAACTGCTTGAATTGGGAAGTACGTTTCCAAAATTGGGAGGGAAAGAATTTCAAGAGTCCTTTTGAAAGGTACGTCCACTCTTGACAGAAGCTAACATACATTGTTCTCACATTCAGCTTTAAGGTAATACAATAATTGAGTGTGCAAAAGTAGCTTGAATGCTGGTTGCATTCATTTCCAATACTCCTTCTTTCATTTCTTAATACCACCATATGCTTGTAATTCAACAGCTTCTCTCCTGTTTTAAAAAATGAATCAGCTTAAGAAACACAACACTTCAATACAGCTTTTGAGGCCATAGGAAATAATTTCTTAATAAATGAAGTATGTCACTTAAGCTGCACTCAGAGAAACCCGGATTAATGTCGTTTTTTTTAACCTTCCGTGGAAACCGTGAGCAGCAAAGTTTGTTGCAGAGTTATCCTTTTTAAAAGTTATCCTTACAAATATTTATACTGATCAGGAGGATAAAATAATGGCATGGGGGGGAATAGATTTTTTTTAATGGTGGAAATAACACTGAAAACAGATCAATTGATCCAGTTTCATCTCCTTCCATAAAACAGACAAATGCATGAATCAGGCTAATTTTCAACCTCTCTCCTCTTTCCATTTCTCTATAATTGGACTAGGCTGTCCAGTAATTCAGCCAAAAATATATGAGGTGACCTGGAGGCAATCGCTTTTGACAGCTCCCCTATCTCAGAAGACATTTGTGATGATCAAATCCGAAGAAGCAGCTACAGATTCACTTGAAGTCCTTGGAGAAAGGAGTGATATAGAATTACTACAACTCCTATCTTATTTATTGAGTAATAAATTACCATTGTTAGTTGGGAGAAAAGAGAGCAAGAATGTCAGGCACTGACATTGGCTTCATCTAACTCCAAATAGTTTAATTCTATTTTAACTTTTGTAGTTTTGTATTTTTATCATAGGCCCTGTTCACCGCCCTGAGTCCCTCGGGAGAAGGACGGTATAAAAATTTAATAAAACTAAACTAAACTAAACTACTTGTGGAGGGAAGGGGAACGGACTGGTACAGATTGTCAGGGAGGATGAAGTAAACTTAGGACAAAAAGGAGCAGAGAAAAGCTGTGTGTGTGTGTGTGTGTGTGTAAACCCATTTCCAATGACCTCAAGGTCACGGGCATTCTGCCATTTCTCTGTGTGTGTATGTGTGTGTGTGTGTCTCTGTGTGTAAAACCATTTCGAATGACCTCAGGGCTACAGGCACTTTGCTCTGTGTGTGTGTGTGTGTGTGTGTGTGTAAAACTATTTCTAATGACCTCAGGGCCACAGGTACTTTGCCATTTGTGTGTGTGTGTGTGTGTCTGTGTCTAAAACCATTTCCAATGACCTCAGGCACTTGGCCATTTGTGTGTGTCTGTGTGTAAAACCATTTCTAATGACCTCAGGTCCACAGGCACTTTGCCATTTGTTCATTTGTGTGTGTGCTTGTTTGTGCCTGTGTCTCTCTGTGTAAAACCATTTCCAATGACCTCAGGCCACAGGCACTTGCCACTTGTGTGCGTGTCTGTGTGTCTATGTCTCTGTGTGTAAAACCATTTCCAATGACCTCAGGGCCATAGGCAGTCACTCTGCCATTCTCATGTTTGTGTGTGTGTGGTTTCTCCAAACCCACCAAATGAGTTTGACAGCTCTTTAAGGCAAAGCAACCAGGAGGGGGTGGACGCTAATTATGGTCCTGTTTAATAACCTCCCAAGCAAGCAAGCGCCTTGTGAAATATGGATGTGAGGAAAAATTGGCCCCCACCAAATCTCCTCTAGAGACAAGGCCACTATTGACAGTCCCGATGGCATTATTGAAGCCACCCTTCTCCATAAACCCGGGCAATTCGTGTTGTTGAGATTGAGCGGCAAAGGATATGGCGGGGCCTGTAAATCGCTTACCACAGAGTGACCTGATCCCACCCCCCCCCCACCCCCGGCAGACACATTGGAGCCAGCCTCGGCCGGCCTTTGGGAAATGTGTGAACAGCCTCTTTTGTCGGGGGAGGCCCGATGATAATTAGACGGCGCTTATCTGCCCTTTGATGTTTGCTTACTCCAGCCGCGCTTGCCTTGGGGCCGTGGCTCATAAGGGAAGGGACCCGGGCGGGCACGCCCAGCGTGGACACACAGCCCTAAGCCAACGCGCCATGACCAAGGCTCCTTTCTCCGTAGAATGGCTCTCCCAGAGCAGCCGGCCCAGCAGCAGGCAAGCCCAGAGCAGGCCAGAAGACAAAGAGGCCGCCTTCTCCGAAGGCTGCCGGGCCCAGCAGGAGAATCCTCCGGTCCGGGAGAAAAGCCCGGGTGAAGGTATGCTGGTCCAGCCGCCTCTCCCTTCGCTCCAGAAGAACAGGCCGCCTTTGCCTTCGTCGTCCACAGGTACCTCCCTCCTCGTGCAGAGATCGCGGGTGGGAATTCCCGCTGAACACTCTGCCGCAGCGGCCGCGGGCAAAGGGATCGGGCTAGAACGGGGAAAGAGCACCGGGAATGGACGATGGAGGCACCGGGAGCCTCAAACGGGAGGGCTGCCGGACTGGCCGAGGCCTCGGCGTGTTGTGTGTTAGAGCAGCGTTTTCCAACCTTAGGAACTTGAAGATGCGTGGACTTCCAACTCCCAGAATTCCCCAGCCAGCTATGCTGGCTGGGGAATTCTGGGAGTTGAAGTCCACGCATCTTCAAGTTCCTAAGGTTGGAAAACGCTGTGTTAGAGAATTACGACGCGAAGAGCGGCGGTGGGGTGGGTGCTCCATCCAATTCATGGTGCCTCCTTCCGGAAGTAATGGCAGGCAGCTTCCATTATTCTTAGGGCGATGGGATTCGAGTCCGGAATAACGATCGGAGCCCCAAGGGGGAGACTCCCGGTTGTCGTGTTCTACCTAAAAAAACAAAAATAAAAGGGAGCCGAGGGTGTGCTTCAGCCCTCGAGCCTTGCCTTCTCCCGTTGCTTCTTCGCCTGACGATCATCGAGGGGGCCTCTTGTCAGATTAAATCAGCGTGGCTTCAATTTCGGAAACTTGGCCAGCTGCTTCCCTACCGGTAGAAAGAAACGGAGGAAATCGTGTTGCCTGATCTTGCGCTTGTTGCAACGAGCACTAGCCTCGCTCAGCTCGGGGAAATTGCCTCCCCTCTAGGCTTACTAGAGGGCAAGTAAATGGAAGAGGAGAGAAACTGGAGGCTGGGAATGAATCACTTTGCGCTTTTAGAGATAGGAATCGACAAAGCTAAAGACTCCTTTTTAAAAAATAGTCCTAAAGCTCACTTTCAAAGGAAGTAGATCCATTTATTTCCCATCCCAAGAGAATTGATAAAAAAAATCGGAATGGGTTCTAAATTATATGAAGGAGTTGCGTATACTTGGGACCCGCTTACGCCGCGTTCGTTGAATACTGCCTTTCCATTTTTCTTCAGATGTAAACTTTTCTGAAATGCGCTTTTCCAAACCTTCCTCGCTCAGAGGCGCTCCAGATTTGTTGGTCTGTAATTTCCATTACTGGTCAAGCGACGACATATAGGCCATTCTATCCGGGGATGAAGGGGGTTACAACCCAGTCCATCTAATTCTAAGCAATAGATCGGGGCACCCAGCCATTTTTTTCTTGGGGAAAGAAAAACGAGAAACGTTTGCTCCTCTGACCCCGACCCTTACCTCTTTTTTTTTTCCTTTTTTTTTTTGGAATCATTAGTTGCTTCCAAAGTGGTGTGGAGCACTACGGAGTGTGGGTCCGACGGCGAAGGAAACTTCTCCGAATGCCAGACACCAGAGGACGGTGGAAGCCGAAACGCGAATACTCGCCGTTTGCGCACTGCTTTCAGCTTGGAACAGATCAGGACCCTGGAGAGCTCCTTCAAGCGGCACAAATACTTGGGAGCGGCTGAAAGGCGCAAATTGGCCAGCAAAATGCAACTCTCTGAAGTCCAGGTATTTATTTATTTATTTTATTATATTTATATACCGCCCTTCTCCCGAAGGACTCAGGGCGGTGAACAGGGCACATATAAATAGAAAGTACAAAAATTAAAAAGGATTAAATAATAGGCCAGATAAAAACAATAACAAAGTAAAAAACCCCATTAAAAAACCTAACATCCCCCATCAGGCCAGGCCAGGTTGTTCAAATAAATGCGAGAAGCCCGTGGAAAGATTTGCGGGAAAAGTCTTCTATTTTCAAGAAGTAAAAAAGGAGGCCTTTCCATAATCTATGGCCCTCTCAGCGGCATTCTGGACCCTACTTTAATTTTGCCAGAATTCCTTGGCTTATCACCATTTCAATGGAAAGGGAAAAGAGGTTTGGGAATGGGGATTTTTTTCAAGAAGGTTTAAGGACAGATGTTTGGGCTTAAGATAGGCTGAGCCAATTTAGCAGGATCTTCATCCAGATGAATATGAACTGAATTTTAACCAGTGTTGCAACTGCTTCTTTGGTGGATAGGTTTATTTTATTGGTTTAATGTGCTGTAATTTAATTTATAGAAATTTGCCACATTCATTCTCCATCTGATGAGCTCCCAATGCTTTAGTTTGTCTTCAGCTATGATGGCTAAGAATTCTAGGCAGGCTTTGTTGCCTTTGTGCATCTTGAAAGCACCAAGTTTTATAATATAAAACAGTTTTTATTTCAAATCTTCATCAGAGATGCCATTATATATCCAGCAGTGGATATCAGCATTTGTTTCATCACTCTATTGAAATATAAAGGGAGCAGAATGAGACTCTCCATTTGTGCTAATAAAGGATACTGATTCATCCACTCTGTTTCTTTCTATTTCTGCAGATCAAGACATGGTTCCAGAACCGGCGGATGAAACTGAAACGTCAACTGCAGGAGATGAGGCCAGAACCATCCTTCCATGGCTTACCATTTTATGGTCACCTCCCTTTTGGACCTCAAAGTGGTCCCTTGTCCTATGTTTATTCACCACATCAACAGACTTTCACCAGGAGGGATTCTTCTGGCATTCCTTTCCCTCCAGTGCCCCCTCCCAACTTGGATCCCAGAAACACCTCTGGAGGACAGCCAAGTGCTATCTGGCCAATGCCTACTCCCTATTTTGTGGGATACCAAGACCCAAGAACAGTATTCATGACGCTATGAAGGATTTTGATGACCAATAACAGTCAATTTGCACTTGGTAATCAAGTGATTACCAAGAGCTACAGAAATGGACAGATATGCTGTGAAGAGCTATGTTTTGCACAGACATTTACAAATTGAGTGAGTGAGTGGGAAAGTGATACTTGTGTAAAGACAATGTGTGCAGTATTGGTAATAGATTCAGCAAGATCTCCAGGATGTTTGATTGTCATACAAGTGAGGATTTGATATGGAAGTATACAGACAACTCCAAGATGTCTCTCCTGGACACATCAAAGGCAGCTGTTCTTGGGGAAAACTGATCTTAAATGGCAACATCTCTGGCCCTTATGCACAACCAATAACAAATTGTTATGTTGGCAAGTCATATATTCATTGTACAATGTTATTCTTAGGCTCTCTCCAACCTTTTAATTTTTCATTAGAGTCAGTGGCATGATACACACCTTAATTTATTAAGTACAGTTAATTTGGGATTCATAGGGAGATGCTGAAAATATATATATATATATATATATATATATATATATATATATATATATATATATATATATATATATATATATATATATATATATATATATATATATATATATAGATCCTACCTGGCAGCATCTCTTCCAAGTTTTAAAGCATTAACTTTTCCAGCCCTCTGTGAAAATGCTGCAATTTGGATCTGGGCCCTTCTACATGCAGCATATGTGCTCAATGAACTATATATTTTTTCTCAGGGATCTGAATGGGAACTACTTTGTATACATACATGCATACATCAGGTGGAACAGAGAGAGAATTGTAATCATAATAGTTGTTATGTGCTTTAATTGTTCAGCTATATGCATTATTGAGATAATACTTGTTACAGCTGTATTTTCTAGGTCAGAGCTGTGATAAACCAGAGCTGAGTTAGTGAAGCTGAGATAATAACCTTTTACATGCTCCCTAAAGTTACATTTGGGTGCCAGGTAACTCATAAATATCCAACTGGCTGGTAAACTTGAAAGAAATTGATCTGGATAGCAAGGCAATCCTCTTTAAAAATGCCCTCATTTTCTTCTTTCTTGAGTTATTCCAAGCTATAGAATTAGTTCCCACAAGAATTGTATCCAATTCTTTTTTTTCTCTTTTTAGAAAAGAAGTCAAATTTTAGCTAGGTTTTCCACATTAAACTAGTTCATGATGGTTTTAATTGTTTTTATCTAATTTGGTTTTCTTGATAGATTTTTCTTCTCTCTCTTGAATACCATCTAGGCAAAAAAGCTGGGATTTTAAAAATATACACAAATAGTTTCATAGTTTAAAGCGTTATTATTTTAGCCCCCACCACCACCAAAAAAATACCTGCTACTCACATATTGATTTAATATTTTTATTGGGCAATGGAAAGTTAAAAAAGAAGCTTCTGAAAAACAAAGAAGTTAGGGCCTCTTATCAGGAAAACAACTGTACAATGCATTGCATTTATTTACCAAGTCTGTTCAACGGGCATGCAAGAAACCAGGTCAGGTTTATCCCTGCCAATTACCTTAAATGTAAATGAGTGCCTTTGAATCAGCCTTGGAAAGTGGCTTGCTTTACCTTCTTCCAAGGGCTGACAGTGACTAGGGGTTGAGTTTAATTCAACCCCTTTAACCACCACGTCAAATTGTCTGCCAATTACCTTAGAGGTTTACTATTTTTTTTTATCTTAGGGAAAAGATTGTTCTTCACTTTTAAGTGATCTGCTCCAATAATACTCTTGCTCTGCCAGCCGAAACATTTGGCAGGGTCAGAATAAGAGCCTAGTGGATTTCATTCTACTACCTCTAATTATAATGATATACTGTGTATTATCACCACTAACAATTTTTCTCCTTCCATGATATTAAAATGCTACCAAGCTTTGACTCTGCTTTTAGCCTTCTTTAATTTCACATCAAAGAAAGCCACCTAATGATAAAGCATTAGCACTTTAAATAAAGTGGCTTTAAAATGGTCATTTCATTTTGTATCTTGGGAATATTCTTCAGGAGCAAGGCTTATTATTGTATTGTGATTGCTCTGCTTTTGTTTAATGTCATGGGCTAAACACAGATAATACTTTTAAACAAATAATTGTTTGAAAAAAAGATCCAGCTGAACTCAGGGTCACACTATATTTTGGAATTTCACTTTCATTTTTTCATAAAGTTGATTTCCACCTAATAAAAATTCTATTTTTATTTGAACTGCTTTACTTATTCATTGATTTTCACCTTTTGATACGATGTTCTGGATACATTTGGGTTTTGTTCTTCCTCTTGGGGATTGGAATTGGAAAATAATGGGTTTCCCAAAACATTCCATCCAGATCTGGGCTAAATTGTGGCCATATAATCAATTAAGTGCACATCTCACACACATACAAAGCATACTTTAATACATACTAAAATATATTCTTTCCCAGATAATCTTCAATAGCAAATTAAAAACAACTTGGGTAATGCAACTTTAGGATCCCAGATAATCTTCAATAGCAAATTAAAAACAACTTGGGTAATGCAACTTTAGGAATATCTGGAAGCAAGCTCTGTGACATACTAAGAAATTTTATAGCATTTAAGGAAGAAATGTGAACAAATTTCTCAAATCCAATGCTGTGATTGCTGCCAAGCTGAAACCCATCTTCAGCTAGCATGATCTACTTTAGTGTAAGACTAATCATATGTTTCAATTTTTTTCTTTGTTGCTGGGCTACCTATTCTCATTCTGCAATAAAAGTGATCCGATGTCCAGCATATTAAAATAAGAATTGCACTGCCTTTCTGCAATTGCATTTAATCTTTTAGGAATGCCTAATATAAATGCATGATGTTTGAGCTTCTCACTCACGACAATGAACCCAGTCTGCCTCCAGTATTTAAATCAACTACAATTCCATATGCCTACATAGGATATACATATATACTTCCTTCTATGCAACTTTGAAAATGGCCAGAAGGGATGGCATGTAGGCATATCCCAGGTATGTTTCCAGATTTTATCACTGAGTTGAGCCAGGCATAAGAGCAGCAAACAATTGAAGGTAATACCTTGATATGGAGAGTAATAGATTAGATGGTCAATGAGACTCTAGAAACAACTATTTAAGGGGATAGGACTAAACGTGAAAATCAAAAAGAGGTCATGATAATGTCTAAAAAAAAGAAAAGAAAAGAAAAAGTTAAAGGTAATTTTGGAAAATCCTAATGTGTCCAAATCAATCCAGTAAGTATCCAAGTCATACGGAATGATCTATCATTGCCAAATGGTTCTGCAAAAATGGATAGGCATAATACATCCATGTTTGTTTGTTTTTTTGCTAACTTTTACAAATGGAATTAAAATAAAAAATAAAAAAAACTGAATAAACCATATGGGATTGGATCTTAAAATAACAGAATAGCTAATACAAGCTGGATACTATCCCTTGATTTTTAACCAACAGAACCATAACAATTGGATACCATCACCTGATTTTTAATCCATAAAGCAAATATATATATCATCATCATTCTAGCATTTCCAGATTTGGCAGCAGGAATCTTAATATGCACATTTTATACTAGAAGGGACAATCGCTGACTGATGTTTTCTTTTGACATACCCAGGGCTTTTTTTCTCATAGAACGCTCAGAACGGAGTTCCGGCACCTTTTTTGGATGGAACCTTGTAGGTTAGGCAAGGCAGGTTGTATGACATGTGCGAGTTCCGGCACCTTTTTCTTTTACAAAAAAAGCACTGGACATACCAATAGCATACTTCATTAACTGTTCTCTTCCAGCATGTTGGACAACCACCTCAGCAAACTACCGCCATTACCTCAGCTCTTTGAAGCTGACGGGGGCTGAAATAATAAAAAAACAACAACAACTAGAAAGCAGGAGATTAGCCTGTCCTTGATATATAAAAATGACACCTATCTGCAGCAATGGCACCTTGTAGACAACAGCAATGAAAGGAAGCGTTCAGCTCTAAGAAGAATGGAGACTCCACTCTTGATATGAAAGAATTACCAGATGAGACTGATGGCCAATCTTTTGATCCAAAGAATGAAGAAGTTGAAATTTGGACCCTAGGAGCAGACAAATGCAAAAAGAAAATAACACCTAGGAACAGAAGGTCTTATCAGTCAGATTAAGTTTTTTTTTCTTCTTTTTTCAGGCTGAGCTCAAGATATCTTCTTTTATCTGTGCTGACATAAAGGAGAAATTGTAAGACAGAAATCTCTGTTGATTGTAAAGTAAATACTAACAGGTTATCTCATATGGTATCTACATGCAGGCTGAAGATAATAGGTACTCCTAAGTTCCTACAGGCAATGAGACAAATGGATGATTGAATTATTTTATGGATTATCTGAAGTATTGAAAAAATGCTCAGAAATGGATTTAGGAATGAGCACAGAAAATTTCCTGGGGGGTGGGGGGGTGGGGAAAGTATCTTTTTTCCCTTAGTGAAGGCAATTGAAGCAAGGGAAAAGGCTTTCAACATACTTTTTTCTCTATTGTAATCCAATCAAAGCACATAGGATTTCCAAATCAATTTAAACAAACGATGGGAGAGGATTTAAGGGAATTTACACACCTGCCTTCAGAAGAAGTAAATCAAACACACATGACATTTGTAAATTGCATTAATAATTGCAGGCTGGTTGCTTTTCCAAATCCTTTTCCTTCACCAGATGACTTAATTCAAAGGTGACGCCTCAAAACCGCCCAATGATGCTTCATTCAATTGTTTTACCTCCAGGGCAGATGACAGATGGCCTTAAAGATGCCGTGGCTTGAAGGGAAAAGGAAGAGGTGAGAAACATCAGCGGAGTTGAAAGAAAAGCCAGGTTCTCATAACAACTATGTTACTAGCTTAACAACTGTGGTGATTCACTTAACAACTGTGGCCAGCGAGTTTGTAAAATGGGGCAAAACTCACTTAACAACTGTCTCACTTAGTGAAAGAAATTGTGGTTATAAGTCAAGGACTACCTGTACACAAGATTTACAATCATACAGAGCCCTTCATTGGGAAGAATGGAAGCATAGTTTAATTTATTTCTACATTAATAAAACACAGGGTCCAAGGCCAAATGTAGACAACTCTTGAGCTGCTTGCAACCTTTGACATATACTTTTTCTAAACTATCCAATTGCATTGTAGAACAGAGTGCTATTTTCGTACTGCTAATGACATAAAAAAATTAACAATCCTGCTGAAGAAATCAGCAACAAGCAATAGATTCATTGTGACACTCTGCTGAATGTGTGTATGATATGTGTGCATAAATAGATATAAATGGGTGGGCATGTATGTAAATGTATAATTTGCAATCTAAAGATATGACTCGGGAGGCCAAAAAATAGCCCACATCTGAGCTCTGCTAACTCAAGTGTGTAAAATAAAATGCACTAAAGAACAAACAAGTGAACTGTATTTTAGCTCAGGTTATTATGCCATCCCAGCCTGTGTAGATTTATAACTCTCGGTGCTCATGTTAACTTAGACCAGCTTTCTGCTTTGTGTGAATAAGCTACTATGCTGAATTTCTTCCTCTCTAAGGGCAAAGTACAATGACTACTTATAAGTAAGTACCTGAGGGAGAAGAACCAGTCAAGCCAATTTGTATTAAGATTATTATGCTAATTTTCCTTCTAGAAAGAGTCTAGATTGCTTTCCGGAAGCTTAACATGTTGCTCAATGATATTTGAAATGTATAACTTGACAATTATGAGTTAAGCTATTTCTGTAGAGCAGAGGTCCCCAACCTTTTGGGCACCAGGGACCTGTTACATGGAGAGAGGTTTTTCCGTGGGTGCGTGGTTTTGTGTGCTGCCTGCATCGCGCAGATGGGGCTTTGCTTGTTTATGCAGTCCGGTTGCTGGCATGCCGTGGCCCGGCACTGGTCTATGGACCGAGGATTGGGGACCCCTTCTCTAGAGGCTTGAATGTCTTTTTAAAAGGATCCACAAGCTTTCCTATGGATGGATTTCTTCTGAGATGGGTTACTCATATTTCCAGTCTCTCATTTTCAATTGAATATTATGAAAACTGGCAATTGTGTCATCTTAGATATACAATTTTATCCATCTATCCATCAATCGTCCATTCATCTATCCCTATTGGGGTCCCCCTCTTCTTGAATGGAGATGGAAAGAGTTAAAGTAAAAGGGAACTATTACCTATATTAATTCCCTATTTTATTTACTAGGAAACTTCAGTAACTTTCATAGACAATCCCCTCCTCCAATTTGTTGTCAAGCAGAGACTAAATGCCTTAGCTTTGTCACTGATCACTGTAATCTTTAAATCTTTGATCGTGAGAAAAAGAGAAAATCTTGGAGTTGATGAGACAGAGAGAAATTACAGCCTCCAGCTTTATGTTAAAGTTCCCTCCCAGGGCAACAATATGGAGCTATATTCAATACCAGATTTCTGGTTAACCAGATTAACAGATGCATTTCCCCAAAGCCAATTCCTCAGATGCTTTCAAACTTGAAAGAGCCCAGAGGAATTCTTTAATTCACTGAATAGTTTTCCAGCTTTGTGGCCTCTAGCTATCTGAGACTTTAGCTCCTTGCCAGGAGTTGAGAGACACCACCTCTGGAGGCTGATGGGTAAAGGAAGGCTACCTTTGGAATATTTCAGCTGATGTGTCCAGCAATCCTGGGACTCCTTGCTCCTATAGCATTACTCACCCTGCATGTAAGTATATAAAAGCAATACTAATGATATTAGGATCAAAAAGAGCAAGTCAAGAGTCTTTTTGGAAGTGGGAGTGAACAGTGGCACAACTCTTAACTGTTGGTAGTAGCACAAAATTCATGTCACATGGTGTCAGACTTAAATCCAATTTTTAAATGTATTCATTACTCATGGGGATCTAATCTTACTGAAGTTCTGTCACTAAAACAACACCTCTGTGGGATTATAAGCCTCATACTTTTCTTCTTGGCTGACATTAAGTAGGGAACATCTACTGTATGAATAAGTCTCTGTGAGGGAGGACAGATAGACTCCATGGAGCACATCCCACTGTACTGTTATTTTTCTAGCAACTTTGTGTAGTTACTTCCCTTCTCAATAATGTTACACGTTTTTACCACCCAACAATACGTACAGTTTTGGATATCACATCATCCCTGAAACAATGTGTGACATGTTCAGGCTGTGCACAGCTACCTTTAAATAAGGTACACAATAAGTAAAAATAGCCAAACCTGGCTTGATTGCGGCCCGCTGGTTATGGCTTATTCTTAGCCTTGAGTTTAGAATTGACTTGCTTCTTTATTAATCCAACCCACTTGCATTTTAAGCTCTTTGTTTTTTAAAAGTTAAAGGGACTGTTTTATACCTCCCCCCCTATCATTTCTTTTAATCCTTTTAGCTTCACTTAAGATCTATTGTTGTAGAGGCTTTGTGCTGGTTAATGGTAGCAATATTGATTGATTTGATTTGGGAGAATGAGATAAAAGCTTCCCAAATGAAATGGCACCTAACGCTCAGAATGAAAGCACGACATGTCATTTACATTTAGACATGCTCCCTAGACAGTTACCCTTTCTCTCCATCCTTGATTGCTGCTTGACCAGAAACCTCTTGGAAATACAGGGAAATCACCCAGGCCACTTGGGTTTTCAATCTAGCGAATAAATCTTCTATTGTCATTGACCGGTGATGAATGTGACTTCATAACAGAAATGGTCAAATGCAAGAAAAATGAACCAAGCAAAAAACAGATGAAAAATCAGTGGAATAAAAGAGTGCAGTCGTTGACTTGAGTCTTCTCTGAATTAGTAGCTCTTCTACCGTTTGGCCAGACAAACCAGCAGGGAATCGAGCTGTTTAAGCCAAACCTTGATGTCCTCAGACTTACTGGAGCCAGCCTTGGAGCTCTGTGAAATCATTTTAGAGCCAGTGGTAACTGGGGACTTCTCACCCTACAAGTCATTAGCCCTAATTGCCATATATTATCACTCCCTTTGATGTGCAATTAACTGTCTATTAACCAGGAAAAGCTCTTCCCCTTCTCCAAGGAGCTGGGAAGACTTTTAAGTATTGATAGGCAGCCCCGTTGTGTAACTGGAAACTCTGGAAAAGTGGAAAAAAAAGGGATCTGGATCTCATCCAGTTGGCTTCGGCATGGAGGCAAAGGCATGTGAAAAGGAAGGGAAACTGTCAAGGGACAACTGGTTGTGAAAAGGGGTGGCAAAAGGAGGGTGAAAGGAACTGACAGGAAAAGGACAGTCCCAGGATTGTGCTATAATGGGGAGACCTTGTCAAATGGTAAAATATGGAAAATCAAAGAAGCACTGAATGAACCACAAAGGCCAAAGAGTGGGTCACCTTCACATCCATTGCATTCGTAATGGCCAAAACATCCCTTGGCTTCAGTCATCCTGTACATGGATGGCATGTGAGAGATGTGTAGGTGTGTGGATAAACATCAGGCGGACCTTCAAAACCATTATGCAGTGCAGATTAAAAAGTTGCAAGAGCCATTTTCACTCTCCAAATATGGCCAGCAGCTACTTTTATAGCTTGTCTATGGTATCTTTCATACAGTAAATTGAGAATAGACAGAATAGAAAACTAGACAATGCTTTACTTTGGGGCGTTTTAGATGTAGAGTACCTCTACTTATGCAAGTCGAGCTACATTGGGAGGCAGAAGTTCAAGATGTCCTTAACTTATGGCTCACCATTGGGATGCTTTATTAGGTCAGGAATGGGACAGACTGCAAGATGGGAGAGAGAAAAAGCAACGACTAAATCTCTACCACAATGAAATGAAACATTCTTCCAGCCACTACATAAGATCAAAAGCATGGCCAAAATAAGTTGCAAAGCATCCTGAGAAAATCTGCATGGGAAAAACACTTGCAGAAAACTGGAAGAGTGACTTGAACATTTAAAAAGCAGCAATCCTGCAAACCCACAACAAAGCCATCATCAGCGAAGCCATGCCCTAAACATATTCCTTCTGAGAAGATTTCTCCTTTGGTTCTGGTGCCAGAGAGATCAGAAAAGCAGTCCTTAAGCCCTTGTGTGAATATGGGGGTGGGGGTGGAAAATTACAAATCTCTTCCCAGGGTATTTCATCTTGCTGGCTTTTTGACACTCAAATCTTAGGCCAGAAGCTAATGAGATTTACTCTCATCAACTGTATTTTAGCCCCCTCCCCCCAGCTTTATTACACCTTCAAAGTATAACCCCCTCACCGTGCTTTAATTTTCCCAAACCAGGAGGGAAATCGGTCAGCCAGGAATCCTAACTGGCAAAGAAATGGAGACCACTATATTGTAAAAGGGATGGGGTGGGTTAGGGTGTCAAATTATGCCTTCTCATCGTGGGTCTCTGTGTTGTCCAATTCTTCAGTGGGACAAAGTGCCCCTATCTTCTACTACTATTTTTTTTTTTCTGTTCAAAGCAAGCCAGAGAAAAGGCAAGACAGGGGACAGGTTAGTGCTCATGGGTGCTTCAAAACAGAAGTTTTTTTTTTTAACCTGGTTAATCTGGTTCATGCCTAATTGACCACCTAATAGCAGGGATCATGACATCAAAGGGCCAGCTAAATAAACTTGTTAGCATTTCCAAAGAGGCGGTGAGTGTTACAAACAGCCATCAATTCACCCATGGTTGATACTGAAAAGGGAAACTGCCCCTCCGTGCAGATAATGATGTGTGATCTTAAATGAAGCTTTGGAGGGAGAGGGGAACTTTATTATCTCCATGCAAAGTCTGAGGACAATAAGAGTCTGGAGGGAATGAGGTGGGAGCTGTCTTTCTTCTGATTCCTTTGATCAGCAAAGCTCAGCCATGAAGTAGCTGAGAATCCAGCAGACATGTGGCGCCTGGTCCCCAGTCCTTCTTCTTCTTCTTCTTCTTTTTAAACAACCTCTGCAGGCAATTGATTGGAAGGTTATTCTCTAGGAAGGAACAATCATTTCTCTCCATGTACCTTATGGCCTTGCAGGAAGTGGTTACGGGGCAAGAGGCCAAAATCCCCAACAAATTTCCTGGCACAAAAATGTAACTCCAGGGAAAGATTTACCTGTTGAACTTTTGCTAGACATATTTTTATGGAAGGACTGAAACGGGGCTAGAATGAGGGGGAAATTATCCCAAGGGGAATATTTACAACCAGATCTTCCAGAACTAATAGTTAGAAGGATTATGAGATCTAATGGTCAATAAACTGTATTGACAGGGGCCAACTTGATTCACACCAGTAACTAAATAAGGGCCAGTTTATCCAGGATTTGGTTTCTTGTAATCTATTTCCAGCTTGAAACTCTGAGGGGAAAAAAAACTCTTTAGTGAGAACTTGTACTTTCAAACCTCTTTCTGTTTGACAGCGACCTGTTTTGATACCAAGTTTGTTTGCCGTTTTGGTATCTAGTTAATTATATCAGCAAAGGAAACAGCCTTACATACAGGACTCTTTTAAGCTAGGAAAAGGGTTACCTCTTTCAATATTTATTCCTCAGTCACTTCTGTGTTGACATACAAGACCAAAGGGGCTCATTAGTTCCCAACCTCTGCAACTTCAAGATAGGAGGACTTCAATTCCCAGAATTCCATAGACAGTTGCAATCCTCACATCTTAAAGCTGCTGAAATTGGGAAATGCCAATTTAGCTGAAGAATAACCTTCCCTGATTATAACTTCCAATAGTTTCCTGTCAAGCCTTATTCCTTTCATCACTGCCGACTAAAGATAAAGTGAGCATAAAGTCTCCCTTAATTCAAGCCTGCTGGAGATTACATGGATTACATTCTTGACAATAATGCCAGTTTGGTATAATGGTTAAGGCATTAGGTTAGAAACCAGGAGACTGTGAGTTCTAGTCCTGCCTTAGGCATAAAGCCAGCTGGGTGAATTTGGGCCAGTCACTCTCTCTCAGACTTAGGAAGGAGGCAGTAACAAACCATTTACAAATCCTTGCTGCAGGGACTAGTCCAGGTAGATGCCAAGAGTCAACACTGACTCAAAAGGCGCACTTCACACAATCATGGGTGCAGATACTATTTGCCTTTGCCCCCTTCAACTTCCCAGTTTATAACAGAGTTTCTGGGTGTCCTTGTGATCTTCCAGCCAACTACAAACCAGATCCAACTCTACTTAGTTTCTTCAGGATCAGCCAATATGTTTTCATCTGCTAGTCTCCCCTCTTCAATTGTGTTTATTGAGCATATTTATCAATCTCTTTTTGGCCCTAAAAATGATATCCATTCCAGTGGTTTTATAGCTGAACCGGTAAGTCTTGGAATATTGGTTTCTATTAGAAAAAAATGCTTACAGAATGCAACCTTTATCATTTGCTGATTTAAATTAATTATCACATTATAATTTAGAACAAAAATTGTCATCCCTTTCTGAATTGTTGACACAAGAATCTTGTTGAGACCAAGCATCGACTCAGCCTCAGAATTTATGCTTGTTCTGTCAAAAATTCTGTTTCTGACTCTGGATACTAATAATAAACAAACACACATAAAATATTTTTGAACAACTATGTACATATAGTCTTTACTCCACACTTTGAATGTGCAAACAAAACTATTTTGGGACAGGTTTAAGATCAGGTGGATACCTTTAATTTCTATATCAATTCACATCTTTTTAAACTTTAAAATTCATGTTTAAAATCCCATAACATCATAATGAATTATTATTCCAAATCATAATTAGGTGGCAGCAAAGATAGATAAATAACCTTTATTGTTATTTTTTTTCCTGTGGGCACAATGGCACACATTAAAAATGAAATTTAGTTGCTTCCTCTCAAAGAGTACACATACATAATACATATTTAAAACATACTATATACAACATATGTATAGACCTACATCCTTATCTATAAGTAACATATAAATATTATCCACTGTCCATCTTCAATACATAACAGAAGGAGGAAGCTTAAGAGTTAGACTTGTAAATGAGAGCATACAGATCCAGTGTTTGAATTCATAGAAAATGCTGATTCAAAAATCAAAAGAAATTATATTGTGGTTTTGCATATACACGAACCAGTCATAACCAGCTGGCCTCCTCATTCCTTTTTTCTACTACACGAGTAACTTAGCTGGCAATACACAAATATTCCTAGTAGTGGTGTTGTGGAACCTGGATAAATGAACTTCTGAACAATCAGGGGTCTTCAAACTTGGCCCTTTTGACTTGTGGACTTCAACTCCCAGAATTCCTCAGCCAGTGTGCCTGCCTTGCTTTGCAACCTAATGTAAGTCAACATGGCAATTCATGGGGGAGGGGAAATATCCCTTCTTCACCTTTCAATCACTTTTTGTGCAATTCTGTTTAGAAGCCTAAGGAGTCCTCTAACACGAGTGTCTGAAAGATGTTCTTAAGTTCACCCATTTCCAGAGCCAAATTTTAATATTATGAAAATTAGTGCTGTGCTTAAAACTCTAATATTTCAGGTCCTTTATGCTATCACCAAAAATTAGTGTTACAAAAGCCTGGCTATGTTCATTTGCTGAGCTATGGATGGCAGCATTTTAAAATGCAGCATGTTGATTTTGGAATATTTGCTTTGCTCTAAGTAAGTTAGGAGACTTTTCCTCTAAAAGAAAAGAAGAGCTCTGATTGATAAGTTTTGCTGAATGGATAATTCCAAACTTAAGATGAAAGAGGAGAATAATCCTTATAATTGGAAGAAAGCAAATCAGTCCACACAGTAAGATGGATGAAAAAACTTTCCTCTGGATTTTGATTGCACGTGAGCAATAGTTTTACAGGGTGCCTTCAAAAGATTCCTGCTAAAGGGTGCTATCTGACTAAATGAATTTAGTGTATCTATTCACATTTGACATAAATGCATCAAGATAAGAGGAGGACACATCAGTCCTGTAATCTTAAAATTAATTACTTTGGTGTAATCCCACTCAGGGGAAGAGGCAGCTTCCATGAAACTGACTTCAGGGTGATCTGTACAAATCAGATTGGATCTATGATAACTTTTAAAAAGAGAAGCAATCATAGATCTTATTGGTATTAAAGTCTTAACGTATGCTTCTAGAACATAGCTTTACAACTGTAGATTAAAAATGATAATCACCAAGAATTTTACATAATCCATTATTTAAAGGAAGACTTGAGGTTTTTTAACCTCTAACCTCCATAAAAAAAACCCTCAGAATGGCTTATGTACCCTTTGCTCCCAGATATACAGACAGACCTTGACTTCAAACATTCACTTAGTGACTGTTCAAAGTTACAATGGCCCTGGAAAAAAGTGACTTATGAACATTTTTCAACACTTACGATTGTTGCAATATCTCCGTAGTCACTTGATCAGAATTTGGACACTTGGGAACTGGCTCATATTTATGACCCTTGCAGTAAACCAGTGTCATGTGATCCCCTTTTGGGACCTTCTGACAAGCAAAGTCAATGGGAAATCCTGATGCACTTAACAACTGTGTTACTAACTTAACAACTGCAGTGATTCACTTAACAACCGTGGCAAGGAAGGCCGTAAAACGGGGCAAACTTCACTTAGCAAATGTCTACCTTAGCAACCTTAGGGACGCGGTGGCTCAGTGGGTTAGGACGCTGAGCTTGTCGATCAGAAGGTCGGCAGTTTGGCGGGTCGAATCCCGAGTGCCGCGTAGCAGAGTGAGCGCCTGTTACTCGTCCCAGCTTCTGCCAACCTAGCAGTTCGAAAGCACGTAAAAATGCAAGTAGAAAAATAGGGACCACTGCGGTGGGAAGGTAACAGCGTTCCGTGCGCCTTTGGCGTCTAGTCATGCCGGCCACATGACCACGGAGACGTCCTCGGACAAGCGCTGGCTCTTCGGCTTTGAAACGGAGATGAGCACCGGCCCCTAGAGTCGGAAACGACTAGCACGCATGTGCGGGGGAACCTTTACCTTTACCTTTTTACCTTAGCAACAGAAATTTTAGACTCAACTGTGGTCACACGTCAAGGACTATCTACAGTCATCGACAGTCAAAAGGCATATCAATTTAATAAATGATGATGAATGTTTGCCAGAACCACATAAATTAAGTTCAACTAATAGGTGGTGGCTAGTGTATCAGGTTCCATTATGGTGGAGATTTGAAATGGTTTTTCCTCTACTAATTTTAGCTCTCGTCATTAGAAGGGAGAATTTATGACGAAAGATTGCTTGTGTATGATGCAACGATTCCCACCTGAGAGAGATGATAGAAGCTTTAATCAATATTAATGTTGATTGGATTCACTTATGCCAACTGATATCCTGCCTTTTTTCTCTGTGAGTAGAAAACCAACCCCCTGCCTTCTCAATAGCCCTGCAAGTCTGGCTAGGTTGAAAGAATAGTGAGTAAATGGGGATTTAACTTATGGTAGTTTCCCTTACTCCAGTACTCTATTTGCTAAGCTGAAACTATTGTTCTCCAATAGAGCTAAGTAGGGTCAAAACAGCAAGCTAAAAAGAAGGTGGGGAAAAGCAACCACACCCAGAACAAATTAGCAAAAGCCCCCAATTTAAAAAGATAGCAATATATAATAAACATAAAGCAAACATTAAAAAGATATTGAAACACTAAAAATTATAATGTAAACGGAATGATTCTGTGTTGCTTTCTTGCAGGGCTCAGAAGAGACCAAGGATTATTTCTACACAGCTGTAATTGTTTCTCTGACCCAACTTTCATTTTTATAGCCAACGGTACAATAGCATTTGTGGCATCATGCAATATTTATAATCGCGATTTCAGAATGATGTGTTGAGTAGACCTTTATTTACATAATAAACCTTCAAGCAATATGTTAAGTCCAGGATTGCTAATTTGGACTTAAGAGATTCTCAATTTAGGTTTAGCATAAAGGCCATGCTTAGCGTTTCAGATTTATCTCCAGAAAGATATTTTGGAGCATAAGAGGCACCAGTGTAGCACATGCCTGCAATACCTGAAAGCAGCATTATGCATATAAAGTTGTTCTGATCCACAAGTTCCAGGGGTAACTTTCTTCAGCTGGTCCTGAGGATAAAAATGACCTATTGCACAAATAAATCCAAGAAGGAAGAGCAGGTTACAAAATACATGCAACCTTTCTTCAAGGCTACATTCATTGTTTATTTTTTATTCATAGCACAAGCATGCACACACTGGCCAGACTGGGTGTGGACAAAGCGGATTATGTACAGGTAACTCCTGTCCCATTACAGTCGTATGTTGTTATGGTCATAAATTGGGTCGGTAATGTTTTACAACCTTTTTTGTGGCACAACTGTTAAATGAATGCCACGATCTTTAAGCGAATCCATTGTTTACTATCATGCAGTTTTGCCATAAAAGTAACTGGAAGACAAGACGTCTGTAAAATGTGGTCAGGATGCTGCAAATGGCCGTAAATGCAGTTGTGTTGCTAAGCATCTGAAGTGTGGTCATGTGACTGGGAGGGGGAACCTTTGACCATTGGAGCTTCAGAATTGAGTTGTACCTCCCTTGTTCCAGGTAGGTTGTAACTTCAAACGTTCGGTAAGAGACCACTTGTAAGTAGAGGACTACCTGTAACTATTTCTGGACTGGCTCCTGAGAAGCATTGCAGAAGTGAATGAGAGTGGTCACCCACAAGCCTAAGGTGAATGGTCACAAATCGTCCTGCCCTGTAAGACAGACCAGGAGCAGGTGAGTAAATATGAGGCAGGCATTTGATGGCCATGGTAATGATAGACCCAAAAGATGGTTGGTGCATATAGGAATGTGTATGCGTGTGTGTGTGTGTGTGTGTGTGTATTTGGATGCAAGACCTTAAGTGAACTAAAGATGAACTAAAGTTAGCTGAAGATTAAGTATCTGCATTTCCAGGAACTCATGATCAGTCAGGTGAGTTGGCTACATATTTGAAAAAGGAAGGAGGAAAAATGGGACTTGCATTAAAGCCATGTTTAATTAAGATGTCGAGTAGTTCCTACACTTGCAAATAAGGATTGGTTATTAGGTATTGAGTCTGCTGGAAAGAAAGAAAAAAAGAAATTCCTAGCTGGTCTACAGCTACAAGATCTGCTAAAACCTGGACAAGTACAGTACTAGATAGCTGCAAATAAATCCACGAAACCATCCAGATAGTTTGCTGCCCTCTAGTGATCATTGAGATTTTTATAGCTCAGAGCGAACTCTCCCCCTTTTTGGAAACATTGAAGTCCCATGAGGTCCGTTTTTGATTCAGCGTCATGCCTTTAATAGTTTTTTTTCCTGGAATCTACCAGCCAATGAAGATAATTTCGTTGAATAAAAAAATATATATCACCCTACATTTTTTTTATTTTGTTTCTTGTGTAGATGTTGGAGGAGTTTGGGCAAGTGCAAACAAGTTATCCAGAGTGCCACCTAAAGTGGTTGATTTCTACTGTGTTCTACTGTATTTTTACCTTTGTTGTACATGCCTAAGATCCAACCTCCCCCTGTAGTGCATTTAGCATTTGTTCTTGTCTGCTAGCTGAACGGAATAATGTGCATTCCCTCCTAGGCCAAATTTAACATGGCAATCTAATTCTGCTTGTTATCAGTCCCTTCACAATTCCTCCTATCCGCTCTCAACATCTAATTGCCCTATTTATTTATTTATTTATTTATTTATTTATTTATTTATTTATTTATTTAAACCTTAATTCTCAATGCTTTCAATTTCACATTTTGATGTGGGCCAGCAGCAATCCTATGAGTTTCCTAAATTGGAGGATTCAAGTAAGTCAAGGGATAATATGCTTTCTCCGCCCACCCTCTCTGGAGTTAGGAGAGGTGTGGCTTGGGCCACTAAAATTTCTTGGAAAGAGCACTGTTCAGTCACCAGTTTCCTCTGGGCAATGTGGAGCGGGGGAAAAAATGGTCAGTGATATCTATGATAAATCTGAATGCTCCATCTGGATAGCCTACAAACTGGGTTTATGTTCTTTCCTGAGATACTCAGAGAGAAAGGGATGGTGACAAGTGGGCGGAGGAAAGTCACCAGAGGGATATTTAGAGGAATAGACACCCCCTTTTGTCTTGTTTTTCTCCCTGAATGGTATGGAGAACTCAACTTAAGCCTTTCCCTGCCACAGTGTAGCTTGGAGAATTCAGGACATTCATTTCAGGAGGGTAGAATTCCTTTTGTTACCTTTTCCCAATGCATCACCCAATGAGAGAGGGTGAGGAAGCATGACCCTGAAATGTGATGCTCCTGTTCTGTACCAGCCTGCTACCGGCCCTGCAGAAAAGGCAACCCCTTTACAAACGGCAAGAGGCTGGAATTACGCCTGCCAAATTTATTACTACAAAAACAAACAAGACACGAACCAAGAAACAGGAGCTTTAAGAAACACTATCCGAGCGGTTGCCTTCAGCAAACCAGCCCTCCCACACATTCCCCTTATATAGAGTTCAGGGCGTGGCTTCTCTCTGCCTCCTTCCGAGAAGCCCCATTGCCTTCCTCTGTTTACTCCTGACTGACTGCCTCCTGCGTCGGGCGTCCTTGAACAGGGCAGCTGTGGGTCATCTTCATCCACACTGTCAGGCTCACACAGCTGGGTCTCCGTGGTGACCAAGTAGGAGGGGCCTGGCTGGGGGCTATCATCAGCAAGATCTTCAACCCCATCAGCAAGGTCTTCAACACCCCCCTCCTCCTCTGAGTCGTCGACCCAACTGCCGAACCCACAGGCTGGCCCTGAATCACAACAGCTCCCAATTACAGCGGGCAGAGAAAAATAGCAAGAACCATTTGATAGGAGTGGCAGAGAGGCAAATCTTCTGTTTTCCAGAGTTGCTGAATGGCAGACAAAGAATAATCATTTACTCTTTTCATGTACTAAGAATTTCTTTGTTCACCTCTCTGAATCACTGGACTCTCCATCCCACCCAATAGAAACCTTGAAGAAGGTATTTGTTATTGTATTTTGGCCCCAGGTTTGATTGGGAACTGCCCAGAATTCGGCAGGTGATGGGCAGTTATATAAATGTGTTAGATAAATAAATACATTCAAGGCAACTTTACTGCCTTGTTAATCCATCTTGTATTTTAAATTTAAAGACTAAAGATTTACAACATATATTTGTAACAGAAGTTTAAATTTAAGCAGGAAGGGCTTTCTTAGGGAAGGGCAAGGCAAATGGAGTCACTTGGGATATGGTTTCTGGGAGAGCTCTAAAAAGACTAATTAAAAAGAAGATGAATTGACTTAAATAGATATAAGGAACAACCTCTAATGTTTAATATTCAGTGCAAAGCATAAATATTTAAGCAGTGGTTAGCAGTTGGGGAATATTGTAAGGAAAGGGAGAACGTGTTACTAAATAGTTTTTTCACAATGTTTTTATCATTATAATTTTATGTTTCTTCTTTTTCTATTTTAAAAAATATATTTCTATGTGATCTTTGGTTAGGCTTATGTAATTTTTTTAAAACGATGATACCTACTTAAAAGGAAGTGCTACTGGGCAATACAGTAATATACACATAGCAGTGAATACAGTATTGGTTTCAAGAGGCCCGTGTCGCAGTCAAATTTTGCAGCCCATCACGTTATTAACTATTTAATTCTTTGCCTTATTTTTTGCTATCTTGATAAATCAAAAGATTTAGACTCACCTCGCCCCTGCTGCTTCAGCACCACGGACAGCAACGGAAGGCTCGGAGCAGAAAGTAGCCAGAAAGTTTCGACCTGAAGAAAGTGGTCTCTGAAACGCCCTAGCTCAGGGGTAGGCAACCTTGGCTCTTTTATGACTCATGGACTTCAACTCCCAGAATTCCTGAGCCAGCCGGCTCAGGAATTCTGGGAGTTGAAGTCCATGAGTCATAAAAGAGCCAAGGTTGCCTACCCCTGCCCTAGCTTTTCTTTCTGGCTTTCAAGCTTAGTAATTTTATAGACTAGATTAGAAGATACCAACCTGGTTGGTCTTGAAGACTATTTGACGGGTGTCTTGAAAAAGAAGTCTAGAAGGGAAAACTAAATAAACCATTCGGTATAGAGACCCATTCACAGCGTTCAACAATTTGGAACATTAGTTATTATTATTGAAGGAAAGGCTCTCAAGCCACCCATGCGTTGGGACATTTCTAGCCCGTTAGCAGATGTCCAAATCTGACCTTTCAACAATTGCATTCAGATCCATTGTCTTATTGGAGCTACAGCTCTACAAGTCTGTGCTGCTTTACATCCTATATCAGCAGCTGAGTTGCCCTAATGACTCCAAGGAAGATTGGTTTGTTGGCTTCTTTTTGAGTAGACATGAAGAGCATCCAAGCCGCCACCATTCAGCCACCTCCAGCCCCACCAGTACCAATTAATAGTAAGATGGTCCCTTCAAGCCATTTCCTAATAGAAGTGGGGTTTTCTTTTCCCCGAGGCAAAGCTTTTTGAAAGGTAAGGATCATCTTCCTAGGGCTTAGCAGGGAACCTACGTTTATAACGTTTTCTCACTCCCCTCCCCACCCCATTATTTCACACCATTCTTCAGTACAGCATCACTGTATTTTCATATCCAGTTCAGACAAATGGACTATTTATATATTTTTTTCTATCTACAGGAGGCCCAGTTAAAGGAGTTCTGAAATCAAAAGTTAAAAGTAAAGGTGTTAACCAAAAAATTCCTTCTTTTCTTCACTTTTCGAGAGTTCACACCGAATCCTTGGCACCTTACTCGCCACATCTTCCAAAATCTTCCGGTTCTTGCACGTGAATCCTTTTTATTTAGTTATCTAGTTTAGTTTTATTACTAAACTCCGAACATCCCAACATCTCTCCTACAATTGCAGATTCCCTGTAGCTTTCTACCTCTGTTTCCCTCCCCCTCCCCTTCCTATCTCTGGAATAGTCGAAAAGTCACTCGCTATTTTGAGCCCCTCGGAATGACCTAAGGGCCGGTTGCATCATGTGAAGGCTGTGCCCACCCCAGCTCCGGCAATGCAAAACAAAAAAAAAATTGCGATATGTCGCAAAACGTTGCACGTGAATATAAGCTGAGAACAGCCACATGGGTATTTGATCTGTGACCCTACATTTTTTTTAAAATTTAAAGATCACTCGCTCCCCACACGCACACGATGCAGACTCCGGTGACGTCAGACAGCAAGGAAAACACTGTTTAGCCACTTCGCTCGGCCACTTAGCACGAAGTCCCCCTTTGTTTTTTCTGCGGAAAACTTTTGATTTCCCAGCAACCCCTGGGCTTACTAATGCACAGGTGTCAAACTCGCCGCAGTCACTTTTTGCACTGCTGGAGCTGGGGTGGACATGGCCTTCGCAAGATGCAACCGGCCAGCGGGCTGGCAGTTTGACACCCCTGTTAAAATGGGAAGGGTGGAAGGCATCCCAACCATTCATCCTTTTATTATTTATATACTGCTCAAAAAAATAAAGGGAACACTTAAACAACACTATGTACTGTATTTAATAGTAAAGGTAAAGGTTCTTCCGCATATACGTGCTAGTCGTTTCCAACTCTAGGGGCCGGTGCTCATCTCTGTTTCAAAGCTGAAGAGTATTTAATAGTAGGATGTCTTATTTTCTGTTTCCTTTATTTCTTTGAGCAGTATATTTATTCTTATTATTACATTTATATTCTGTCCATGTCACTGTCAAGCAACTCTGAGTGGGGTTTTTTTTTTTTTTTTTGCCCTCTGGGGGCTCATTCTGGGCAGTTGCTGTCTTTGACGGAAGCCAAGGCTAGAATGGGGAAAACCCCCCCACACACACACAGCAGCCCCCAGATTATTTCTGATTCACAGCGGGATTGAGTTGAAGGCAAAGGAAAAAAGCCGATGAGCCCCCCCTCGTGTTTCTTTTAGGGGTGGGTGACTTTTTCTTGGCTCTGTTTCAGTTCTCGTCCAAACCCACGTACGCGCATTCACACGTGGCCACCGCTCCTTCTCAGTCCGCGCCTTTTGACCGGGCTCAGTTCAACTTTTGGACGAAATATTTGCGCCCCGAATTGGCTCAAGATTCTCCGTCAGGACGCCGGGGATAGCCTCTCTCTCTCTCCCCCTTAGCTCTTTTAAACCAGGATTTCTCCACCACGCGTCTCGAGTGGCGTTGAAATCCCAATTCTCATTCATTGCCAACCAGTCTTAAACCCAGGAAGAGCTTTTAGTGCAGGGGGTCTTCAAACTTGGCCCTTTTATGACTTATGGACTTCAACTCCCAGAATTCCTCAACTAGCATGCCTGGCTGACGAATTCTGGGAGTTGAAGTCCACAAGTCATAAAAGGGCCAAGTTTGAAGACCCCTCTTTTAGTGCATCCGGGCTGCAAAAAACAAAACAAAACCAAAACCCGGCCGTTCACGGCACGCCAACAAGGCGATTCAGAAAACTTTCGCACAGCTCTGACATGGGGAAACCGAGAATCAAGGATCGGCGCCAAATTAGCTGTTCCTTGACCACATAAGACAGGGGGTCTTCAAACTTGGCCCTTTTGTGACCTGTGGACTTCAACTCCCAGAATTCCTCAGCCAGCATGGCTGGCTGAGGAATTCTGGGAGTTGAAGTCCACAGGTCATAAAAGGGCCAAGTTTGAAGACCCCTGAGTCATAAGGAGTATCCGCAGAGTGGTTTTTTAAACAAAAAAAAGTCAACATGGCATCCCGGGTGGAAGCAACGTTTTTGAGCACGCTCTGAGGACATTCCTGGTGTCACCAGAAAGTCTCGCTTTCTCGCGTTTCAACCAGTCGCGCGTGGCTCTGTGATTGGGCGCTTTAGCAGCCGGCCTTTCGGTCCGCTTATCTGCAACCGCGAGCGTCGAAGGACGATCGGGTTTGGCGGGGACTCCGGATCCCTCGCTGATCGGCTCCCACGCCTGAGTCTGGCTCCTCGCTCTCCCCCCTCCCCCCCATGCCCGCGGTGGGGCATTTGCAAGCGAGCAGCCGCTAATTTTTTTTTAATTATTTTTTTTTTTTACAAAGCAGATCAAAGGCCACGCCAGATTAAAATAAATGACTCTCAGGCAATCGCAGGCTGGCTCGGATAAGGGAGGGGAAGAAAAAAAAAAGCCACCTCGGGGTGGGTGGCGGGGGGGGGGGCGCCTGGAAAGGCGAGGCAGCGATTAATCGGCGGCAATTCCACGTGGCTTGCCAGTAAATCGCAGCTGTTTTAAGTAAGGATTTGGCCGGGTCGAAGTTAATGGGATTGCCCTGGAATATCGGGAGCGAGGCAATAGCGCTTAAGTCACACACTTCAAAGGGGATCCCCGTTGCGCAATTAAATGCTCCAGGGCGGAATTAGACGGCTACGATCGCGGCTCCTGCATTCTCTCTCCGCCCCCTAGCGGGCAAAGAAGGAACACAGCTCGCGTCTTCCTGGTTTTCTCGTTCAATAACGACCCCCCCCCCACACACACACACAAACTCACTCCTCCCCGCCCGAAATCCTGAAAGGGAACACAAAACTTTACTCCGTACCTTCCTCATTCTAGGGATTCCCAGATTTTCTTCAGGCCGGATAGCTATTCCAATGCAATTCTGCGCGTAACTGAGATGAATTACAGTTCATATGCGACTGTTTCCCAGGCATTTTAATACTTTGCAGGCTTTTTGTCACAGAAATAAATATTATTTGGGATTTCTGCTTTAGAAGAATCGTATGCGTAAAGAATTGGTCACGTTAAAAAAAAATCAGTTAGCAATAAATAGGTCAGGTTCTGAGTTCATCAAGACTTCTAATCCGTTTGGAAGTCAGGTTTACTCTGTAAAAGCTCAAGATGAGCTTAACAAATATAGGGCAGCTGTACCAGGCTGTGATGCAAAACTGAGAGGGTGTTTGTTATCTTTATAATATATCTGTTTTTCTCCCAGTCATTTGATTAGCTTGGCTCTCGCTTTATACCCCTCTAATGATGTCTTTCCTTATCTTCATCTTTCCATCAGAAAGGTCAGGGAGATTGACAGTATGCTTTGTTTTACATTGCAGCCCTTTGTAGTTATCCATTCAGTGGTAATTAGTTAGTCTTGCAGGTTCTGATTGCAGTCACTTGATATAGTCACACAGAAGGAGGATTATTAATTTTAATCTGTTGCCCTCAGTCATGAACTGTGATAAAGAATATTCTCTCTATTCGTCAAATATGCCTGGTACTATAGTTTAGCTTAAAATAGAGATAATGTAAATAAACATAGATAAACATCCATCTACATTTAAACATTTCAATTCTTTTTGTTGCTTTAATTCAGGTTGAGGCTTGTTAGTCACCCAGAGTCACGTGTATAACCTGCAGCCTAGAAATTTATTGACTAAGTGTATAAAGTTCAGAAAACATACAGGTAGTCCTTGGCTTACAACACACAATTGAGCCCAAAATTTCCGTTGTAAAGTGAGACATTTATTAAGTGAGTTTTGCCCCGTTTTATGACCTTTCTTGCCAGATTTGTTAAGTGAATCACTGCAGTTGATAAGTTTAGCAGCTCGGTTTTTAAGTAAATCTGGCTTCCCCATTGATGTTGCTTATCAAAAAGTTGCAAAAAGGTGATCTTATGACCTTGGGACGTAGCAAAGGTCATAAGTATGAACCAGTTGCCAAGCGTCTGAATTTTGAACACATGATTATGGGGCTGCTAGAAAGGTCGTAAGGGGGAAAATAGTCATAAGTCACTGTTTTCAGTGCCCGTTGTAACTTTGAATGATCACTAAATGAAGTGTTATAAGTCAAGGACTTCCTGTACTCTGTCCTAGAGCTGTCCACAAGCGTGACACATTGCTACTACTTATCAAATATAGGTACCACTCATCTCACTTCCTTTTGCATTAGCAGTCCACACATTTCTTTCACTTTTTGTACTAAAAAAATCATTCAGCCTATTCAGTGTGTGTGTGTGAGTGTGTGTGTGAGTGTTCTAAAAGGGTGCATGCATTGAAATTGAAATGAGCATTAATGTTTCATGTATCAGTCTTTAAGGAAGAAAGAACAAGGTATAAGAATGGACAAAGGACAATTCTATGGCTTTTCAAAATAAAAGTTGCTCATTTGATTTAACAGAGAAAAAAAATGTTTAACTTTGCATGAAATGGTGGGTCGTGCTAGAGAAAGTTATATTTTTAGCCTCTATTATATGCCAGAAAAAGATGAGAATAATGAAATACAGTCCAAGCCATTCAGTCAAATGAAGAATGAAAAATTGGGACACAGAATGTTGAATGTGGAATATTTCATCAGGTATTCAAGTATAACTTGAGATTTTACAAAAAAGAGTATGTTTAAAAACCAGAACAATTTATATTAGATAACTGATGAGTCAATTCTTGCTAATATTAACTTTAAATTTACAATTTGAAAACCGCAATTAAAAATTGCTAAAGGTAAAGGTAAAAGTTCCCCCGCACAAGCGTGCTAGTCGTTTCCGACTCTAGGGGCCGGTGCTCATCTCCGTTTCAAAGCCGAAGAGCCAGCGCTTGTCCGAGGATGTCTCCGTGGTCATGTGGCCGGCATGACTAGACGCCAAAGGTGCACGGAACGCTGTTACCTTCCCACCGTAGTGGTCCCTATTTTTCTACTTGCATTTTTACGTGCTTTCGAACTGCTATGTTGGCAGAAGCTGGGATGAGTAACAGGCACTCACTGTGTTATGCGGCACTCGGGATTCGACCCGCCAAACTGCCAACCTTCTGATTGACAAGCTCAGCGTCCTAACCCACTGAGCCACTGTGTCCCTCTAAAACAGGGGTGTCAAACTCAATTTCATTGAGGGCCACATCAGCATTGCGGTTGCCCTCGGGGCCAGGTGGGTATGGCCAGGGTGGGCGTGGCCTACTGGGTGGGCATGGCTAGAGTGCGTATGGCCTACTGGGTGGGCATGGCCAGCTCTACATCGTTCGCATCAAGGGTGCCTATGGGGGCCTGGGCAGGAGTGGGACAGATCTGAGGGTCTCTGGCAGGAGGAGGGTCTCTGGGCCAGGGCCAAGGCAGTGGGGGCCGTTCCCTCACTGTTTCCAGGATGGCTTCGCGGGCCACATGAAACCACTTTGCGGGCCGGATCCGGCCCCCGGGCCTTGTGTTTGACATGTCTGCTCTAAAAAAAAATTGCTACTGGGCTATAATTGATAGTTCATAGTAACGTGAATTTAATATACCAATACTGTAGGTGTCCTAAACACTTACCAAACTAACACAATAAAAAAGGGGCACTAAAAAAAACTCCCTGCCCAAGGTATAATTGTTATTCCAGTTTAACAACTTCTAGGAATGTTCTTTTTTAATTTGAAATTAAACGTTCTGATTTGCCATTTCCAAGATAACCAATTCTTGTACAACTCCAAACCCAGCTTGTTTTTCTGTCTTCAAAAAGAGTTCTATAGGGAGAAATTAACAGATGGAACTTCATTTTTTTCTTCAAGGGCATTTGATAGAGACAATCCCCTTTTAAACCGCGGTAAATCCATTCTGTTAAAGAAACATTGACAGGGGCCTCTTGAAAAGTTTGCCATCAATGCATACAAAGGCCGATCAGTTTGATGATAGGCAGGACTAAGTCAGGGATAATCAGCCTGTGTCTTCCATATGGTGTCCAATAATGGGGTTTGAATTCACAACATCTGGAAGGGGAACATGTTGCCTTCCTCTGGGGCAGGAGAATATGAACCTTGCATTTTTCAGTCTGCCCCCAAACGATGGGAAAGATCCATCTTTCTACAAGTAGAGAAAGAGGTAACGGTCTTCTTCAAGGTGGGTCTTCTATTTCTTAGTACATTCCGTCTCCAGGTAGCACGAATACCAGGAGTCCTTGACTTATGAAACGTTTGTTTAACAAGCATTTGAAGTTACAATGGCACTGAAATGACGGCGTGTCAAAGTGCCGGCCCACGGGCAATGGGGAAAAAGTCACGATACGTCGCACAATGTCACGTGACATCGTGAGTTTGACATGCCTGCCTTTACAACATCTTCCCACAGTTATATGATCAGAATTTGGGCGCTTGACAGCTGGCATGTATTTATGATGGTTGCAGCATGCCAGGGTCATGTGATCACCAGCTTCCAATAAAGTTGGAGTGGGGGTGGGTGGGAACTGGATTTGCTTAACCACCACATGATTTACTTGACAACTGCAGAGATTTGCTTAACCCCTGTGGCAAAAAAGTCATAAAATTGGGTGTGACTCGCTTAAGAGCCGCCTAGTTTAGTAACAAATATTCTGGGACCGATTATGGTTGTAACCAGAGGAACAGGGGGAGATCCTTCTCTGTGGGTGCCCCGGAACTATGGAATCAGTTACCGGTTGAGCTCCGGACGGCGCCCGATCTCCGCTCCTTTCGCCGCGATCTAAAAACATACTTGTTCGAACAAGCCCGCCTGGCCTGATGGGGGATTGGTGGGGTTTTTACTGTAATTTATTGGGGTTCACTATGTATTAATTGTTTTTTAGTGGGCATGTATTTAATCATTTTTTAACTTTTGTAATTTCTGTGTTTTTTATTCTTGCCCTGTTCACCGCCCTGAGTCCTTCGGGAGAAGGGCGGTATAGAAATATTAATAAATTAAAAATTAAATAAATTAAACTACCTGCGCATGATTTGACATAGTACAAGGGTAGGCAACCTTGGCTCTTTTATGGCTGATGGACTTCAACTCAGCTCAGGAATTCTGGGAGTTGAAGTCCATCAGCCATAAAAGAGCCAAGGTTGCCTACCCTGACATAGTACAAAGAAGGGAAATCTCTGTTTTTATTACACCCCCCCCATTTCATTTCGGAGTAACTTTAATTGGAATAGGTTTAATTCCTGGTTGGTCTGATTCTATAGATACAGGTAGTCCTCGACTTAACAAGAGTTCATTTAAGTGACCGTTCAAAGTTACAGTGGCACGGAAAAAAGTGACTAATGACACTTTTCACACTAATGACCGTTGCAGCCTCCCTCTGGTCATGTGCTTAAAAGCCCAATGCTTGGCAACCAATTCGTGGTTACGACAGTTGCCGTGTCGCGTGATCACGTTTTGCGACTTTCCAACAAGCAAAGTCAACGGGAGAAACCAGATTCGCTCAACAACTTTGCTACTAACCTAACTACTGCAGTGATTCACTTAAACAAACGTGGCCAGAAAAGTCGTAAAATAGGGCAAAAAAAAACCTCCCTTAAGAAATTTAGTTTAGTTTAGTTTAGTTTAGTTTTTATTAAATTTTTATACCGCCCTTCTCCCAAGGGACTCAGGGCGGTGAACAGGGCATATGATAAAAGTACAAAACTACAAAAGTTAAAATAGAATTAAATTAATGCCCAAGATAAAACAATAAAATATACAAATATTTAAAACCCAAATTAACTCCCCATCAGGCCAGGCCGGCTTGTTCAAACAGGTGGGTCTTTAACCCACGCCGGAAGGAGCTGAGATCCGGTGCCATCCGGAGCTCCACCGGCAGTTGATTCCACAAAGCCGGGGCGCCCACAGAGAAGGCCCTCCCCCTGGGGGCCACCAGCCGGCATTCTCTGACTGGAGGCACCCTGAGGAGGCCCTCTCTGTGGGAACGCACAGGGCGGAGGGGAGTTGACGCCGGCAGCAGGTGGTCCCCGAGGTATTTCTCACTTAGCAACATAAATTTTGGGCTCCGTTGTGCTCCTAAGTTGAGGATCACCTGTAATTGGTTTCCTCTGCTAAACTCTTCCTGCTGTGTGGAAATCTATTTCCACGTACAATTTTTATTTTATTTTTATTTTATTTTAATTCCATTTATATCCCGCCCTTCTCCGAAGACTCAGGGCGGCTTACAAGCTTAGCAGTAGCCTTGATTCTATGTATATGCCTGCTTGTTAGGGCTTTCACACACACCCCAAGGGGCATTATTACAAAGTCAGCTTAATTGCCCCCAACAATCTGGGTCCTCATTTTACCTACCTCAGAAGGATGGAAGGCTGAGTCAACCTTGAGCCTGGTGGGACTCGAACCTGCACTAATTGCAGGCAGCTGGTGTTACTTAAGGAGGCATTAGCCCACTGCTCCACCAAGGCTCAACTCAATTATAAGATACAAACAACCAGAAACAAATGTAAGCAAACAAAACAAGGCACAGGCATTCAATTGGTGCACACAGAACAAAAGTTAAAAAAATAAAAGCCAAAAAGCCCACCTTGGCGGAGGGGGGGGGGAGGGGAGCCATAAAACATACACTTATCTCAAAAGTAAGGTTACCGACCAAGTGGCAAAGTTTAAATATATAAAATTGGCTTTTCAAAGCATGGCAATAAATTCAGGGCCATCTGCTGATATATTCCGAGCAGAACAGTTCAGATTTTCAGGAGTGATCCCGGGTGCTATGAATTCCCGCCTGAGTAGTTGAGATAGACCAGACGGGGGAGTCATAGCAACAATAGTAGGAGACCTCAGGCAATCGGATTTCTCAGAGCTACTGTGCAAAACTATGACTTGAATCTTAATCCCTAGGATACTTTTGCACCGCTTGGATAACTGTACATCTTTTCCCTTCTTATATTTTCCATCTCTTTTGGATGTAAATGTTGATTGTTTAATTCTTTTTCTTTTTCTTTTTTTTTTTGTAAACAATCCCCAAATGTGACCTGAGGGCTTAGTCACAGGCTGGACTGTAACCTTTCAATGCCGGAAGGGTGATCATCACCACTCTGTGAACAATGTTGGGAAACATATTCTTATGCCAAAGTGCAGCTCTGTAAAACGTGAGCAACATTAGTGCACATATCTGCTAACATCATAAAATCTGTCTCTTTCAGAGAGAGAGAGAAGACTATTGGTTAAAAAAAAATAGCATGTTTTATAAATCATAAGATATGTGATTCTGATGGTGGAGGTTCTTCTTGACATGTTATTCCAGGATCCTAAAAAGGTAAAATAAAATAAAATAAAATAAAATAATAAAATAAAATAAAATAATAAAATAAAATAAAATAATAAAATAAAAATAATAATGATAAAATAAAATAAAATAAAATAATAATAATAAAATAAAATAAAATAAAATAAAATAATAAAATAAAATAAAATAAAATAAAATAAAATAAAATAAAATAATAAAATAAAATAAAATAAAATTAAAATAAAATAAAATAAAATAAAATAAAATAAAAGCACACATCAGAGAACTTATTCAATCTCAGGATACATTACTGAATCCTGCCCAACATGCCTGGATCAACTATGCTTGTATTATTTCCTCTACAGATACAAATAAAGTTGATCTTTTGAAAAAAAGATTAAATTTTTTAACACATGAAGCAAGAAACAAGCAAGCAAGAAGCACTCAATTGCAACCAAAGATTTAGACCGTGGTTGGTTAGAGCCAAAAAAACTAAAAAAATTATTCAATGTGATTTATGCAACTGTTAAGCCAATTAATGTGGAAATACTTCTCTTATTTTGGGATCTTGAAGAACTGATAGAAATGCAAACCAACAAGAAAGCTGCAAGTGCTGACGAGTCACTGTGAGGTAAAGCCTGTAATTTGCAGAGAAAAGCATATAATAGAGCTAATGAAATAAGAGAGGATGAAACTCTCTTTTGCAGAACTTCATTGTACCTAGAAGTTCATAAGTTCACATCTCTGCTTTTAAGAAGGACACGTTGAGCAGAATTTCTCCAGGTGGTTCTTCCTGGAACAAGCTTGATAAGCATAAGGAGATACAGATCTTCTAATTTTTGCCTACCAGATGAACTAATAGGTCAAAGAAGGCCTGCAGGAATTGGATTACAACACGGGTGTCAAACTTGCCACGTCACATGACATGGCGCAACGTATCGCGACTCTTTTTGCATTGCCGGCAATGGGGTGGGCACGGCTTTGGTATGATGAAACCAGCCCGTGGGCCGGCAGTTTGACACCCATGGATTACAAAATTCAGTTATTATGATCACTGGCTATGTTTGCTGGGTTAGAAAGAATTCTCGTTTAGCACATCTGGAAGGGCTCTAAACTGAAGGCTGGTCTTAAAGCAATTTTAGGAGATGATAGGCCTGATTGGTCTTCAATCTCTAGGAAGGCCACTTGATGTTCTCCAGATATCTTGGGTAAAGGTAAAGGTAAAGGTTCCCCCGCACATGCGTGCTAGTCGTTTCCGACTCTAGGGGCCGGTGCTCATCTCCGTTTCAAAGCCGAAGAGCCAGCGCTTGTCCAAGGACGTCTCCGTGGTCATGTGGCCAGCATGACTAGACGCCAAAGGCGCACGGAACGCTGTTACCTTCCCACCGTAGTGGTCCCTATTTTTCTACTTGCATTTTTACGTGCTTTCGAACTGCTAGGTTGGCAGAAGCTGGGACGAGTAACAGGCGCTCACTCTGCTACGCGATACTCGGGATTCGACCCGCCAAACTGCCGATCTTCAGATCGACAAGCTCAGCATCCTAACCCACTGAGCCACCGCGTCCCTTTCATATCTTGGGTACAACCACCCTAATTGCTTAGCCTGGCCAAGGCTGATTAAAACTGAAACTCTTTCTTAATATTTCAGGTGTGGGGACTCGATGATGGTCTCCCCGCTGCATTCTATACAGTTGAGAGAAACCATCAGCTAATACAAACTTGCTGTAGAGGTGATGTGATTAGGAGAAGAAGAAATACAAGGCTAGAAGCACCCACGGTGTAATGTATTGGGCCTGTTTTACTTGAACTGTTCCACGTGTCTTTGAATGCTGCTTGAGATTGCTTAATCAGGGAGCCTGTGTAACGGTCGCAGGCTGCTTAGACATGCAGTCTCCAGGACGACCTTTGGTTGGCTCTAGGGCGGCAATAGGTTCCTTCAAACCTATTGGCCGCCACCTAGTGGCCAGCAGTATAAGTAGTGCGTAGAAGCCTTGGTTACCAGTTCAGTTCCTGTTATTCAATAAAGCATGTTCCTGCCTGAACTCTCTCGCCTCGTCTCCTGCTTGCAAGAACTCCAGTATACAACACACAGGTTATTTAACAACTTGCAAGGAAGAACCACTGCCAATGCATAACCCAGTTCTAATCCCTCCTGAATCCCCCCGAATTTTATGAATGATATAAAAATTGTTGACATAGCTCTTCAAACCCAAGCTACAGTATTTCTGAATCAAATAACGCATCTGAACACAGGAGGGATTTTATTTTTTCCCTACCTGTATAATTTTTATAAATAACTCAAAGTGGCAAACATACCTAAACATACTTAAATACATAAATAGGGTCCGCAGGATTGTCTGGGACATTACACATCCTCTTCACGACCTGTTTTCTGGGAGGGGGCTTCGTGGTATCTGAAGCAGAACATCCAGATTCAGTCACAGTTTTGTTCCATGTAGCATCAACCTTGTGAACTCTCAAGTTTCCGCTTCCCGCTATGTATTCAAAATGGACAGTGATTAATATTTATAGGTATTTATACATAAGTGTAGGGACGCGGTGGCTCAGTGGGTTAGGACGCTGAGCTTGTCGATCAGAAGGTCGGCAGTTTGGCGGGTCGAATCCCGAGTGCCGCGTAGCGCCTATTACTCGTCCCAGCTTCTGCCAACCTAGCAGTTCGAAAGCACGTAAAAATGCAAGTAGAAAAATAGGGACCACTATGGTGGGAAGGTAACAGCATTCCGTGTGCCTTTGGCGTCTAGTCATGCCAGCCACATGACCACGGAGACGTCCTCGGACAAGCGCTGGCTCTTCGGCTTTGAAACAGAGATGAGCATCGGCCCCTAGAGTCGGAAACGACTAGCACGCATGTGCGGGGGAACCTTTACCTTATACATAAGGGTGTAGGTATATACATATGTTGTATATAGCATGTTTATATGTGTATTATGTATGTGTACGCTTTTGACAGCAAGCAACAATTTCATTTTTAATGTGTGGCAGTGTGCCCACAGTAAAAAAAAAATGACAATAAGGGTTATCTTATCCTCGATGCTCCTTCCTTCTCCTCCTATTTTCCCCACAACAATCCTGTAAGGTGGGTTTGGCTGAGAGAGAGTGACTAACCCAAATTCACGCAGCCAGCTTTTATGCCTAAGGTAGGACTAGAACTCACAGTTTCCTGGTTTCTAGCCTGGAGACTTAGCCACTAAGTTTGAGAGAATCCTCAAATGTCCAGCAATCCTTATAGGGTAGGTAGATAGGAAAGGAAGGAAGGAAGGAAGGAAGGAAGGAAGGAAGGAAGGAAGGAAGGAAGGAAGGAAGGAAGGAAGGAAGGAATTCAAAGAGGGCACTTTCAGGCGCTCGGGCAGGAAATAAAATGGACAGATGGGAAAAAATCATAAATACATTTTGCACATTGCAACAGTTTGTTGCAGCCCCTTCTTTCTTTGAAAATCAGAGGACGGAGACAACCTCTTCCCCTTTATAGTATCAAAAGCAGGGGACGTGTGTTGTTGTGTCTATGCTCCTACAGAATGAAGAGAGGCAGAAATTTTAGACAGAACTTTCTTTCAACATTTGTTCAGTCTAAATAAATTGCAGCAATTTGCCTCCACCTAAGTTGAATCTCTTGCCCTGACTAGTTTAGTCTAGCCAGCTGGGGAGTTCTTAACTCCTCTCCTCTCAGTTCTCTAGAGAGAAAAAAAAGAGATGTTTAGATCTCGTCCAAAAAAAAAATGAGTGGTACCTGGCATGAAAGTAAATCTTGATGTGTCTTTTCAAACCACATGTAGTAACTGATTTCTAGACATAAAAAGGCATAAAGGAAAAGTAAAAAAAGAGGGAAATTGAGAAGTGAGACAGTTCCATGCCACGCGAATTCCACATAAAGTTAAATCAGTCTAAATTGGCTAATTCCATATTGCTTGAACAAAATCTTAGATTTTAGAACAGGGGTCTTCAAACTTGGCCTTTTAATGACTTGTGGACTTCAACTCCCAGAATTCCTCAGCCAGAGTGCCTGGCTGAAGAATTCTGGGAATTGAAGTCCACAAGTTATAAAAGGGCCAGGTTTGAAGACCCCTGTTTTAGAACATGTGCAAAAGCTATTGCAGAAAAGTTGACATGCATAGAACTGCCTCTTCCCGATTCTCCTCACTCTAGGAATCCTGTGAGTTAGGCTGGACTATGAGAGAGTGACCTACTGCTAAATCAGGGGTGGGCAACTATGAGCAGGGCTCAGGAATTCTGGGAGTTGACTCCCCAGGTCGTACAAGGGCCATTGTTGCCCACACCTGCCCTAAACAATTCAGTGAACCTCCATGGCTGAGGGTGGATTTGAATCTGGATCCCCCCTGTGCCAGTCCAATTCCTTAACCACACTGGAACACAGTGTGGTTAAATTCCAAACTCCAGCACTGGAATTTGCCAATATTGTCCTCCAGACCAAAGGTTTTCAAGATGTGTTCTATGAAACTCTAGAATTCCTGAAAAACTTGGCGGGAGTCAGTCAGAGACTAAGGGCAAAGAAAGTTCAGTCAAAGGCAGCCAGGTTTGCTTCTCAATTGGCATATTGGGATCCCCCCCCCCCGTGTTTTGAAAAGCATTCCTTTGAGAGAAGGAACTATCATATTAACATAGTCACACACCCTGGTTCACTTATCTTTCTAATAGCTATTGGCGTCAGAAACAGTCAATGAGATTTTTGCATTTGAAACATAAAATGAATTGCTTTGCATTTGTTTGGGTTATCCATCTCCTACAAAAACAAAGATAATGACAGAAGACATTGGAAGTTAGTAAATCAATTAAAGGATTCTGTGATTGGTTAAATCCTTTATCCCATTAAAGCAATCGCCTTTCATCCAGTTTTAAATACAGTATATCTCAGCCTAAATCACATTGAGGTATCTGCAGTCAGACTTACAAGACTGCTCCCTACCAATAAAGGAGAATATTTGTAGCTCAGGGTTGAGAATATTTATAGCTCAGCCCTGATGATGTTACATAGTTTGGGTAATAAAACATCTGCAAGAAAACAGCCAAGCTGACCCCTCAGTGCTCCTTATGCTGTTGAGGGCAAACAGAAAGTCAGTTGCCACTGCGAAGCAGGAGAAGGCTTTGTTGTTGTTTTAAAATCCACCCTCCCCTTCCTTGCATTTTGGAAAAATACGAAGGGGGCTCTATGGAAATTCTCAATAATCCAGGTTTTTCCCAAAGGTGCTTTTGCAAACGGCAACTTGGACTTTCTTGGGGTCCCCCCCCCTTGAAAACATTCCTCTTCTCATCCAAGACGTTTTTTCTTCAGTTCTAACTGAATGGTGAGGAGTGGAAGAACTTATATTTGGAAATCCTGCAATTAGTGCAGGTTCGCATCCCACCAGGCTCAAGGTTGATTCAGCCTTCCATCCTTCCCAGGTAGGTAAAATGAGGACCCAGATTGTTGGGGGCAATAAGCTGACTTTGTAATAATGCCGCTTGGGGTGTGTGAAAGCCCTAATAAGCAGGCATATACATAGAATGAAGGCTATTGCTAAGCACATTGATTTGTGCTTAGATTGTAAGCCGCCCTGAGTCTTCGGAGAAGGGCGGGATATAAATGGGATTAAAATAAATAAAAAATATGGAAGGAAATATAAATCCTTCCATTCCTTACCATTCAGTTAGAACTGAAGGGGGGGGGACAAGAAGAAGAAATACCAGTTGCCTTTTTGCAGAAGCACCTTTGGGACGTATGAGGTAGGGTTTCAAAGATGCTTTTCTCAAAAGGCAACTGGACTTTCCTGATGGTTGTTTTTTTTTTTTAAGACGTTTCGCTTCTGATCCAGGAAGCTTCATCAGTTCATCGGTGAAGCAAAATGTCTTCAAAGAAAACACCAAGAAAGTCCAGTTGCCTTTTGAAAAAAGCACCTTTGAGAGAACCACGATCGGGATGACTGAGAACCTCCATAGACATATGAAGCAGGGGGTTTCAGGAAGCATCTAATAATGCCGGTAGATGGCAGCAGATGGCTTGACTTGGCTTGACTGGTCAGCTAAGCAAGGGAAAGCAGGGTTAGGGATTGAATGGACGGTCAAGAACTATTAAAGCTGTAGGGTAGATTAGAAAACACATAACACACGGACAGGAAGAAAGCAATGACAATACACTTCTATTTTTCAGCCATGATAGTTACCTGGATGTGACCAGGAAAACGTCCAAGGGACTGAGCTCAGCTCAAAAAAGACTTTATTTTTATGACAATTGTGTGCAGGAAATCACTCTGGGGAGAGGAAGGGAGAATTGGCAAAATTTATTCCTATCCTTTCCCTTTTCTGCTGGAGGGATTTTTCTACTGCATCAAAAGCTCTTCAGAGATGAAAGAAAACTTTCTAGTCGTGAAAGCTGCATTCTGGATGAATCCAGTCAGATGAATCTCAATGTATATTCATGATTATTTCCGTCCTTGTTCTTCGCTTTCTACTGGCTGCAATTTATTTTTGCTCCAGCGCCGGTGGCCAGTTCTTAACAAAACCTGGGAGGGGTACATTAAAAGGCTCAAGCACGTGAACGACTGAGCTCTTTCCCATAAACACATTTCTCTTATGAAAGTGACATCTAAATACACATAAAGGTATTGGAATAAACGAATTAGGGATATGCAGAATTTGGCAGTTCGGGATAATAGGGGTCTGGAAAGAAATCCTAGGAGGAATAAGTTAAAGAAACCACAGAATTTGCAAAAGAGATGCGTGAGAGGCAATACGATAGCAATCTACAGATCTCTAAAAGTCTGCCAAGTGTGAGACAGGCCAACCTATTCTCTGTTGGAAATCAAAGGCAGACAAGAATCAGTGGGTTGAAATTAAAAGAAAAGTCATTTAGGCCGCACATTTGACTACTTGGCCAAGGCTTCCCAAACTTTGTCCTCCATTACCCAAAATGCTCATCAGAAAGTTATTTTTGTTCAACATAGCAGTTGAAGTTGATTTACATGTCTGTCTTTTCTTTGGGAATGGGTTTGTGTGTTGTTGCCCAAAGCAAAACCACTTTTATCCAATTCAGGTTTGGAGAGCAGAGCAATAACCAATGGAGCAGTCTACATGGATCAGGGATGGAGTCCTTGTCCCTGGGGCTTTTAATATGCGGGGAGATGAAGTGGATTCCTTCACTGAGCAGAAGCCTGGAATAGATGATCTATTACAGGTCGTCCTCCACTTAGGAACCACTCATTTAGTGACCGTTTAAGTCACAATGGCACTGAAAAAGGGCGTTATTTTTCACACGATCATTGCAGCATCCCCCTAATCACATGATCAAAATTCAGATGCTTGGCAACTGGCTCATGTCTGTGAGAGTTGCAGTGTCCCGGGATCATGTGATCACCTTTTGTGACCTTCTGACAAGCGAAGTCAATGGGGAAGCCAGATTCACCTTGCACCTGTGTTATTAGCTTATCATCTGCAGTGATTTGCTTAACAACTGTGGCAAGACTGATTGTAAAATGGGGCAAAACTCACAGCTCTCTCGCTTAGACAGAAACTTTGGGTTCAATTGTGCTTGTGAGTCAAGGCCTACCTGCTTCATTTGTTACTTTTATTTATTAAATTTATATGCCCACCCTTCTCATTATCAAGACACCCTGGGCGGTCTACCTTTATTACTTCTTAAGTAAGTCAAGGTGCTGAACATATATAATGCTCCTTCCTTCTATTTTCCCTGCAACAACAATACTGGAAAGAGAGTGACTGACCCAAACTCACCCAACCAACTTTCATAGCTACGGCAGGGCTAAAACTCACATTTCCCCGGTTTCTTAACCCTTACACCAAACTGGGTCATATTAGATTCTTCCATTGATCTCATTCATACATGTTATGCATCAATCAAATATTTGTCACCATGTCTTGCAGAGGATGAAACAAATCTGTTTCCTCGGTCCAGTCGAACAAATTTCAGGTGGAGATGGGTTGTAGAGTTGGTCAAATAACCAGAAAGTAGACCAGGCTGCCTTGAAAAAGAGAGGGTTGTGTTTCGCTGCAGAACTCATGCAAAGGCTGGGTGATTATCTTGGAGGGGTACTGTTTATTATCAGTGGAAACCCTTTGAGAGAGCTCCTAATTATATTAAAAGCATGAGAAGTTCTGCTTTTAAATTGCCATGTAATATGGGGTGTTGTAATTTCTCCCTTTTTGCCTGCTTCCCCCCCCCATAAAAATACTTAGCTATATTTCCATGCTTGTCTCATTAATGTTACCATGTTCCGGTAACATGGGTTAATGCGGGTTAATTTGTGTAAGAACTATCTATTATAGCCTATTTTGGCTAGAGAGGTTAATAGGGATAGGTGCTTGTGATGTGTAAGTGAGAATATGTCTAGGTAATAGTGAATTGTGGAAGAACATAGATGGGAATGATGCTAGTTTTCTTTTATTTTAGTTCTTTATACATATTTAGTATTGTTAAGGATTGGTTTACTTTATATAAGCTAGAGAGTGATGGATTTTAGAGTTTATAATTGTTAGTATATGATTGTTTATGATTGCTTTTTAGATATATACCTTGTATTTTGCTCTGGGAAGTCGGGGGGGGGGGGGGGGGGGAGGGGGGGAGGAGGGGAAGTAGAGGGGGGGCAGGGGAGGGAGGAGGGAGAGGGGGAGGGGGGGAGATAGGGGGGAGGCAGGGAGGGGAGGAGGGAGGGGGAAGGGGGGTTTTTTAAAGGAAAATTGTATTTTAAAACTTTTCAATAAAAAAAAAACTAAAAATACTTTGGTTTTATGCACTGTTATCACGCAGGGTTCAGATGCAAGATGCAGTTTGCAATGTTTTCTGCAGGATCCTCTGAATACTTCTGTGGGATATGACTTGTTGACTTACACAGAAGCATTTTTTATTATTATTTTGGGAGCTGGAGGTTTTAAAATATTTGTGATTCCATCCCTTACTTTTACTGCCTTCCCCATCTCTTTCACCTTGTGACAGGCCCCTAATTTAGATATGGCAGAACGCTAACTCTTAAAGTATCTGATAAATTGAACCGGTGATGAAAGGCCTCAATAGATGCAATTCAGCTTTTGTTCCAGTTCATATAATCCTATTCATACAAAGGAGAATTGGTTAACAAGCACACTGAGCTCTTAATAATTCTAGACCCAGCAAATGTGGTTAGATGAACATTGTTATTGATTTTGCTTTGCCCAATCAGTCTCTTCAAAAAGTGCCTTTTACTAAACTCCCACTTTCTGACAAAGTGAGAATAAATGTTCAGGTGAAAAAATATCAAGGGGAGAAGGAAAAAAAAAACATTTGCCTTGCCTTTGAACATCCAAGCACAAAGTCCAAAAGTTATCTCTCTAACCATTATCTCTACAAGGAAAGTGTGCTGAAATCCAAGATTTATTCAAGGAGATACATAGATAGTTTCGTTGGGCTGAGTGCCTAGATTTTAATTGGAATTCTATACAAGAGTGATTTGTTACCTTCCCTGACTTTCACTGTATTTGTCCCCCTTCCCTCCCCAATCAACTCCTTTTTATATCCAGAAATTTTGGCTTTTGATTTCAGAGGTGTGATTTTTCCATTAAAATCTTGGGTACCTGCAAAATAGTAAATGTAACCCTTGGGTCAGGATTGGTACAAGTTTCTATATTTCTATATTCTATATTTCTGGTCTTTGGGCAGGAAGATTTAGAATTAAGTTTCTCTTATTCTAGAGTGGGCTGAAAGAAGAAATAAAGGGCTAAGAACTCGGTAGCTAGATAGTTCAGCCAGGCTGTTGATGGCCAGTCATAATTATCTTTTATTAGGAAATCCTTTAAAAAGGATTCTGCATGTGTGGCCTATTGAGAAAATTAGGAAACTGCCTTATATCAAGTCAACTCATATTAGCTGCCTGTACTGTACTGTACTGTAGTAAAAGCAGATACTTGGTTCCAAACAAATATTTTTCCTGGTTCTTCCTGAAACTGTTGGTAATTGCATTTCACCATAAAAAGCTTATGTTCTGCCATTGGCCACTTGCACACAACTGTGCCATGCCTAGTACACTATTCAGAAAACCATAAATGTCTTCCACCATGTGGATAGAGTAAAATAGGTAGGTAGGGCAAAATCTGATTTCACCAGAAAGAGTACGCTTCTTTAAAATAACTTCAGTTGTAAGCCTGGAGATATTGCCTTTTAAATATTTACTTACTACCTGTTAACTAGCAATAATCTAACTCCAGTGACATTGGTAAGTTGGAACTAGAATGCCATGTTGGATCCAGTGGAATAAACAGACATTAAATCACAATCATCACTATATTCTTTTACCAATTTAATTTGGATGAAAACATGATTAAAACTTCAGAGAAGTAATTGGACACACGTAGGGCTTGTTTGGTTTGGAGATTTGGGTAAGCATGTACAACCTGGTGGGAAAAAAAAATCCTGACATTTGTGGATTGATGTTTGAAAAGGTGCTTTGAATATATTTGTATGAATGGGTTGATAATTGTTACTTGATTAGAAAATCCATGGGAAAAACAGCAGTGAAGACTCATCTTTTCTTAAGTAACCATAGTTTCCTCTCTGATAGTCCACTCTGACTTTCCCTTAACGTGTAATCCATTCTTCTTAAAGTAATCCTGTGGCATAGAGTGGGTTCAGCCAACAGTAGACTTAATAGCTGGCCATCAACACCCCAATCCACAAATAAGAGGCCATACCCAACCAGGCAGACATAAAAATACTATGCATAGAATAACCCAAAGCACACATTCCTGTAGAGAAAGGTTCCCCAAGGATGGGCTCCAGCATGAGTCTGAAAGCTTGGAAGATTAAACCTCTGGTCCTAGTGACCGGTGACCAACCCATATTGGGTACTGCAACATTATCCTGGGACACATATATTTGCCTTCATTTTCAACATTAAATAGTTCTGGTCAGTGCTTTTTTTGTAAAAGAAAAAGGTGCCAGAACTCACACATGTCATACAACCTACCTTGCCTAACCTACAAGGTTCCATCCAAAAAAGGTGCCGGAACTCTGTTCTGAGCATTCTATGAGAAAAAAAGCCCTGGTTCTGGTTCTTAAACTTTTCATCTGTCCCCAGCCCTCCTACTTCTAAAATTTCTTGGCATTTGTAGAACTGTTGTGATTTCAGTGATCTTTGTGATGCTTTTACAGGGATGGTTTGATGGCTATACAAAGCAAGGATAATTAATTCTTATTATTTATTAAATTTATATGCCACCCATCCCACTCTCAAGCGACTCTGGGTGGCTTACAGCAATATAGAAATCATTAAATGATAAGAGCGTGAAAAGATTAACATTACAAATAAAATGTTAATTTTAAAACATGAAACTGTTGAAAAATAATTTTAACATTCATCTTGGAGGATCACGATCAAAGACAATAAAATGTGGCAGTGAGGAAAAACTTGCTCACGTCTATACACTAATGCACAGAGTATGAACAGTAAGCAGGGTGAACTAGAAATTCAGGTAAATGAGGGCGGATATGATATTGTTGCCATTACGGAAACATGGTGGGACAAAACCAACAAATGGAACACACAGCTAGAGGGATTAGTCTATTTCTTTTAAATAGTTTAAACAAAAGAGAAGGTGGAGTTGCTCTCTATATAAGAAATAACTTTATCTCTACAGAAATAGAGCACAACAATGACGAAAACTGTAAACTTGAATGCATTCGGGTCAATATAAAAGGGGGAAAAAATGACATTGCCATAGGTGTGTACTATAGGCCGCCCAACCAAGCAGAGGAAATAGATGAACTTTTTGCGAGTCAGCTAACTAAGGTATGTAAGAAGCACATCACAATAGTAATGGGGGACTTTAATTACCCTGATATTAACTGGGAGAGAAACTTTGCACCAAGTGGAAGATCAAACAGATTCCTGACAAACCTAGCAGACAACTTTCTCTCCCAAAAAGTACGGCAGGGAACTAGGGGATTAGCCATATTGGATTTAATTCTCATAAACAGAGATGAAATGATAGAAAATGTCGAAGCCACAGGAACCTTGGGGGGAAGTGATCATGCAATATTGGAATTCAACATTCTGGAAGCACAAGCAATAGAACACAGCCAAACTATAGTCTTGGACTTTAAAAGAGCTAATTTCAATAAACTTAGAGAGACCTTGGGAAGAATTCCATGGATGAGAATCCTAAAGGGGAAAACAACTCAAGAAGCTTGGGAAATTTTGAAAAGTGAGATAATAAAGGCCCAGTCTAGTACAATACCAACAAAGAAGAAAAATAACAGCTCTCAAAAGAAACCAGCATGGCTGCATAAAGAACTCTCTGATAAATTGAAAGATAAAAAGGACAAGTATAAGAATTGGAAAGGGGCACATAACTAAGTCAGAATATCAGCAAATAGCCCGTGCCTGCAAAGATGAAGTGAGGAAAGCTAAGGCTCAGAATGAACTAAGGCTTGCGACCAAAGACAAAAATAACAAAAAAAGCTTCTTTCAACATATAAAAAACAAGAAAAAAGTTAAGGAAATGATTGGTCCATTAGTGGGGGAAAGTGGCAAGAAGGTGACAAGCAATAGTGAGAAAGCAGAACTATTTAACTCGTTTTTTGCATCTGTCTTTACACAAAGGGAAAAAAACAGTCCAACCTACCAAAACCAGTGCCATAAAAAACAGCATAGAAACGCAAGTTAAGATAGGCAAGAAAATGGTAAGTGAACACCTGTCCAGCCTAGACGAATTCAAATCACCAGGACCAGATGGATTATACCCCAAAGTTCTCAAGGAACTGGCAGACGTGATCTCAGAGCACTGGGGAACCACCAGAGGACTGGAAGAGAGCTGATGTAGTTCCCATCTTCAAAAAAGGGGAAAAAATAGATCCTGGAAACTACAGACCTATCAGCCTGACCTCAATACCTGGGAAGATTCTGGAAAAGATAATCAAACAACAAATCAGCGAACACCTTGATGCAAACAAAGTCATCACTAAAAGTCAACATGGGTTTGTCAAAAACAGATCATGCCAGACAAATCTTATTACATTCTTTGACCAAGTGACAAAATTAGTGGACCAGAGGAATGCTGTAGATATAATCTACTTGGACTTCAGTAAGGCATTTGATAAAGTAGATCACAACCTACTACTTGATAAGATAGAAAAATGGGGGTTAGATAGCATCACCACCAGATGGATTCATAGCTGGCTGACAGGCCGTACTCAGGGTGTGGTCCTCAAAGAAACTGCATCTACATGGAAACAAGTGTGTAGTGGGGTGCCCCAGGGCTCTGTTCTGGGCCCAGTGCTCTTCAACATCTTCATTAATGATTTAGATGAGGGGATAGATGGGGAACTCAACAAATTTGCAGACGACACCAAGCTGGCAGGAATAGCCAATACTCCAGAAGATAGGCTTAAAATACAGGAGGATCTGGACAGACTCGAACACTGGGCGCTATCTAACAAAATGAAATTCAATGGTGAAAAACGTAAGGTTCTACATTTAGGCAGGAAAAATCAAATGCACAGGTATAGTATAGGTGGTACCTTGCTCAATAGTAGTAACTGTGAGAGGGATCTCGGAGTCCTAGTAGACAATGACTTAAATATGAGCCAGCAGTGTGCTGCAGCTGCCAAAAAAGCCAACACAGTGCTAGGCTGCATTAACAGAGGGATAGAATCAAGATCAAGTGAAGTACTAATACCACTTTACAATGCTTTGGTAAGGCCACACCTGGAATACTACATCCAGTTTTGGTCACCACGATGTAAAAAAGATGTCGAGACTCTACAAAGGGTACAGAGAACAGCAACAAAGATGATTGGGGGACTCGAGGCTAAAACATATAGGGAATGGTTGCTGGAATTGGGTATGTGTAGTTTAATGAAGAGAAGGGTGAGCGGGGACATGATAGCAGTGTTCCAATATCTCAGGGGCTGCCACAAAGCAGAGGGAGTCAAGCTATTCTCCAAAGCACCTGAAAGCAGGACAAGAAGCAATGGATGGAAACTAGTCAAGGAGAGAAGCAACCTAGAACTAAGGAGAAACTTCCTGACAGTTAGAACAATTAACCAGTGGAACAACCTGCCTCCAGAAGTGGTGAATGCTCCAACACTGGAAGTTTTTAAGAAGAGACTGGACAGCCATTTGTCTGAAATGGTATAGGGTTTCCTGCCTGAGCAGGGGTTTGGACTAGATGACCTCCAAGGTCCCTTCAACTTTATTATTATTATTATTATTATTATTATTATTATTATTATTATTATTATTATTATTATTATTATTATTATTATTATTATGATAGAATGAAGCCCTAACTTTTCCAAGTTTAAACTGTTCTGTCTTGCTTTTTTGATTTTCCATTTCTCATTCTCATTCTCATTCCATTTAAGCACTGAGTTTAATCTGAGATTCCCAACATAATATTCAGCTCTGCATCTTCTTCATTTATATCTACTTGGCTTCTGTTCTAACTTACTTTGTTAAGTTTATTTTCAATAAAATAATACAAGCCCTAGCATTATGATTCATTTCTATTTCTGTGAAAGCTTGTGGATCACATATAGACCCAGGATCATTCTTAGAAAATATTTTTAAAAGGATTTTCTTGTAAATGTACCCACCAGCCCAGGAAAAAAATATCACACAAACCAGAACTGACAATGCATGTGTATGAGGAAGCAGTAAGAATTTGGGAATTTGTCTGTGATGTATTTTCTTCTGAATTGGTGACTTTCCTATGGCAGCCATTTTCTCTACTTGCCTGCAGCTCCTTCTAAAAGTGAGCCAAATGTGCTTCTGGCCAATATAATAATAATAAAAGTGGGGGGCCCTGGGCTAAACAATGTTTTCCTTAATTATTTTGATAATTTTCACTCTCTGCTTCTAAGTCTTTGTCTGGGAATGGATAGATAAATTTTATTTATTTTATTTGCTTTGTCTTCAGAAGCACAGGCCTGAAAATATTATGAACTCAGAATGGAGCAGGACCAAATCTTGTTATGACTGGCCTGTCTTGGCTTGAAAAACAAAGATGAAGCATATTCCTTCACTGTCTCTTGCTTCTGAAAGGGTTGGCATGGTAATTATCAAAGAACCTTGAACAAGTTGCTGGGAGGCCCTCCTTAAAGGGAAAGCTTGGAAACTAGCAGAATTGGGTGATATTTTCAAAGAAAATCTTCAGATTTGGGCTAGACTCTCCAAATGCACTTAGGGTAGTTATTGTAAGAACATAGAGAGGTGCCCTATAGAACTAGGATAGATTTTGTCATCTGTTTATGCTATGGATGCAAGAATTTAGACATAGTAGATCTAATAAAGATTATTATCTAATAAGATTATTATCTAATAAAGATTATTAGGTCTCCAAAATTTCAAGCAGGGATCTCTCCCTTTGCCTTCTACTCTGATGCTTGAGTGAATCTGATCTCTTCTGCATGGAAATGAAGGGCTCAGCCCATGAACAATGGGCCATCCTCAAAGATATGGCACCTACATCCCAGTCTGCATAGGCCTGGTTGGCCTGCAAACCTGAAGAATTTCCCCCACTATGGAATTTCTAGCTACACATTTGTAATAGGAAACAGTGGTTGGTTTTCATATCCTGCTAAGTTATTACATTGTTTGCTTAGATTTGTCTTAAACACATCATTGTACCTTGTTGGCCCATAAGCCAAGATACATGGCTTGATATTAAAGGCAAATTAGGACCCCAAAGCTATTCAACAGACTATGTTTAAAATCATGTGTCAATCTAACTACTGTATATAGAAAGCCATTTTCCCCCATGTTGGCACACTCTAGGTTTGTTAAAATTGCAGCCCTCATAATTTCCAAACACTAAATTAATAGTTCCTAAAGGGTGACAGATTAGAAAAAGCTGCTCTTTCCATGCCTATCAAGGCTTGCCTATAAGCCAAGGGCAGGGGATGAGTTTTTATCTGTTGACTTTGTGCTTACTTTGTAATGAATCTATCCACAATATGCTTATTTTCCTGCCCTGGGTATTTTCTGCAGACCTTACTTTATTCTTATCATTTCACTACAAGGGAATAATCTCCCCTTAAGTTGGAAAGGCCATTGCTCTCTCACCAAATTCCTGACATTTTAAAATGCCTTCCCCCCCCCCCCCCCAAAAAAAGAAAACCTATGGTTTGGGAGGAGATACTGCTCAGAGGCAAAGGTTATTCTGAGAAAAGTCCTTTGGTCTTTCCTAAACTTTCCCAGCCAGCACATCCGCAGGTCTTAAAGTTATCAAGGTTGGACACCCGTAATCTAAACTTGGAGACACCCTGCTAGGTCAGGGTTAATTGTATTGGGATAGATCAGGGGTCTTCAAACTTGGCAACTTTAAGACTGGTGGACTTCAACTCCCAGAATTCCTCAGCCAGCCCTTTAAGTCCACAAGTCTTAAAGTTGCCAAGTTTGAAGACCCTCCCCCACCCTTCCAGATAGCCAGACAGTGATCTGGTCTCAGTAGAAGGCAACTTCCTTAATGTTAAAGCATCCTGTGATTTTATTTCTTCCATACTCACTACTGTCACATCTATATATTGAGGAGCAGAAGCTGAATTATGGTAGCTGAATACAGATAGTCCTCAACTTAAAAGACAACTTAGTTCACTTAATGACTGTTGGACGTTACAACAGCACTGAAAGAAGTGACTTATCCCCGTTTTTCACCCTTACCGTTCAACCATTCAGCATCCCCATTGTCATGTGATAAAAATTTGGACACTTGGTAACTGACTCATATTTATGACGTTTGCAGTGTCCCGGGGTCATGCGATCACCTTTTGCGACCTTCTGACAAAGTCAATGGGGAAGCCAGATTCCCTTAACAACCGTGCTACTAACTTAACAACTGCAATGATTCACTTAACAACTGTGGCAAGAAAAGTCGTAAAATGGGGCAAAACTCGCTTAACAAATGTCTCGCTTAGCAACAAAAATTTTGGCCTCCGTTGTGGCTCCATAAGACAAGGACTACGGTAGACAAAATTAGTCTCTGAAAAGTAAAGGAGAGAAGCGTCAGTGATGCTTGGGGAAGGCTGAAGGAAACTCTGAAGGAAAAACTGGAGAAGGAAACTCCAAGGATATATATCCTGAATAAAGGCATGAAATTCTACACGAGAAACAATAACAATAATAACTCTTTTGCTACCTTTGTTGTTATAAATCAGGTTGATTACCAAGACTGTCAGAGGTATGTCAAGAACTATCGAGGGTGACTAATTGTGGCGTGGCTTTTTGCAAACCCCAAAACAAACCCAAGATATTTGTGTTTGTATGTTTTTGGGGAGACAGACTTGACTTCTGAAAACCACATAGAGAAGTTGATGCAGTTGTGTTAGCATCACCAAAGTAGCTTGCAGGTATATTCTTCTCCCCAGGACTGAGAGATTAACTGGCCCAAGGTCATCCAGCTGTCCTCTGTACCCACAGCAAGACTAGAATTCTAGCTTTTCCTGCTCCTGGCCCAACCACTAGCTCAAAGTGCCTCTCTGTTTAGAGGCCTGTTCCAACATATTTTTATATATATTCAATATATAACCTACCTCACAATATTGTTGTTCTGGGGAAAATAGGAGGAGAAAGGACTGTTAGGTCTGTTTGCTGCCTTGAGTTATCTATACCAGGGGTCCCCAACCCCTGGTCTGTGGACCGGTACCAGGCCACGAACCAGTCCGCACAAATAAGCAAAGCCCCATCCACGAGATGCAGGCAGCACACAAAACCATGCATCCTCCGGTCCACGGAAAAACCTCTCTCCACGGAACCGGTCCCTGGTGCCCAAAAGGTTGGGGACCTCTGATCTATACAAATAATAAAGGTGGGATGTAAATAAATAAAAACAAACAAACAAACATTAAAGCCTAGCCCTTCACTTAGGACTTCTTGGTTTGAATCTTATGCAAGTGGTGCTTATTTTTAGTTGTTGGGTTTTTTTTGGCATTCTTGTAATGTAGTAGTTCCATTGTAAGCCACCTCAATTTAATATATTAAGAACCAGTTTACAAACCCACACAACCATAATATATCCTGTTCTTCTGAAATCAGGATGAAATACCTGGGCATAAAGGAGTCTCACTGTGCATGTAAATAGGAGAAGTCCTCCAAGAGACTGCATTAGCCGTGCACTTCTAACACCTTTTTGCATTCCTGTATTAAAGGCAGTAGGGACGCGGTGGCTCAGTGGGTTAAGACGCTGAGCTTGTCGATCAGAAGGTCGGCAGTTTGGCGGGTCGAATCCCGAGTGCCGCGTAGCAGAGTGAGCGCCTGTTACTCGTCCCAGCTTCTGCCAACCTAGCAGTTCGAAAGCACGTAAAAAAATGCAAGTAGAAAAATAGGGACCACTCTGGTGGGAAGGTAACAGCGTTCCGTGCGCCTTTGGCGTCTAGTCATGCCGGCCACATGACCACGGAGACGTCCTCGGACAAGCGCTGGCTCTTCGGCTTTGAAACGGAGATGAGCACCGGCCCCTAGAGTCGGAAACGACTAGCACGCATGTGCGGGGGAACCTTTACCTTTACCTATTAAAGGCAGTGTTTCCAGTTTGGAGTCTCTTTTTATGAGGGGGGCAAGAGAGGGGCATTTTAAAGAGGAACATTTTGCAAAATGACATGCTCCTTATAAAACTAAAAAAAAAGATGTTATTTGATTATAAGGAGCATGCTGATTGACTTCAAATAAAAAAAAACACTTTCACTTAGTGTAATCCTGGTTTTCCTTAAGTAATACAATGTATTGGTCTCCGCACATGGAACCATAAGCTAGCCACTTTCTTCTGTACCTTCACATGAATGCAGGTAGTCCTCGACTTACGACCACAGTTGAGCTCAACATTTCTACTGCTAAGCAAGACATTTGTTAAGCGAATTTTGCCCCACTTTATAACCTTGCTTGCCAGAGTTGTTAAGTGAATCACTGCAAATGTTAACTTAGTAGCATGGTTGTTAAATGAACCTGGCTTCCCCATTGACTTTACTTGTCAGAAGTCACAAAAGGTGATCAAATGACCCCGGGACACGGCAACTGTCATAAATATGAGTCAGCTGCCCAGCATCAGAATTTTGATCAAGTGACCATGGGGATGCAGCAATGGTCCTATGTGTGAAAATGGTCATAAGTCACTTTTTCCAGTGCTGTTGTAGCTTCAAACGGTCAGTGAATGAACTGTTGCAACTCAAGGACTACTTGTAATAAATACAAATAAAAATAAAATTACTGATTCTTGGTAACTTCCTGAATTAATCGCTGCAGCTTTTTTTGGCAAGATTTTTCAGAAGTGGTTTACCCTTGCCTCCTTCCTGGGGCTGAGACAGAGTGACTGGCCCAAATCACCCAGCTGGCCTTATGCCCAATGCTAGTCTAAAACTCACATTTTCCCAGTTTCTAGTCCAGTGCCTTAACCACTGCATCGAACTAGGTTTGGTGTGACATGTGACTATAATCACAATGAATACTTTGCACCTTCGCATTTGCACACAGCCCTTCACTTCCCTAGCATAAACAGAGACATCCCTGCCTTAATCTCTCTACTCCATGCTCAGAAAAATGGCTAAATGATTGTGCTTGATTGGAGAAATGCAGATTAACTTGTGTTTGACGGCGTAAATCATTTTTAAACAGGGGAAAAAAAAGCAATGTTCCTTTTTGATACTGCCTACATCAGGCGTGTCCAACTTTGACATCTTTAAAACTTGTGGATTTCAACTCCCAGAATTCCCCTGGCTGGGGAATTCTGGGAGTTGAAGTCCACAGGTCTTAAAGTTGCTAAGGTTGGACACCCCTGACCTACATCATGCTATTTTTAGAAGATTTAGAACTGGCTGTCCTATTAATTTCCTATGGGACTGATTTCTAGCCAAAGAAGTCAGCCTCTCAATAATGCTATTTAGAAATAATGGATACATTATGTTGTGTATGTAAATAGTTAGCAATAAGCCATGAAAGAGATTGCAAACACAGTGCAGCTTTGCAAGGTTTAAAGCGGGAAAATAAGGTGCAATCATTGGACGCCACAACCAAGGAGCGGGAAAACAGACTGTTTGTATTGGTTACAGTTCAAACGCTTTCTCTATAAAAGGGTTGCAACATTTGACATTTGACAGTTGACTTTGTGTATTCAATAAACTCGTTCAGTGTTAACCACTCTGAGTCCTCGTCAATTCGAACCAAACAACTGGCGACGAAGGTGGGATTGACAGAAGACCAGAGATTAGGAAGAATTGTCGTGAAGGCGGCAAAGTCAGAGCGAGTCACAGTCAACCGAGCGGCCGCGGCAGAATAGGAAAAAAAAAATTCTCCGAATGGCGCAAATCGGGTCACTGAAGGAATTTGACCCTAACTTCCCCGAAGATTGGGAAGAATACATCGGTCAGGTCGAAGGATTCCTGTTAGTGAACGGAATCACTGACGACCGAAAAAAAGCGGCGGCACTTTTGACAATTTGCGGCACACCGGTCTACAGAGTCGCTGTCGGGCTGTGCCAGCCACAACCAGTCTCCAGCGTGCCCTATGCCGACCTCCTTGCAAAACTAAAGGTTCACTTTACTCCCCGAAGGTCCGAACTTTTTTGGCGGCGCATCTTCGAGAAGAGAAATCAGAGACCGGGGGAGTCCATACAGAAATTCGTCGCTGCCGTCAGGGAAGCCGCAGTACGTTGCAAATACGATAATTTAGAAATTAGGATTCGGGACAGAGTCGTGCTGGGCTTACGCGATGAACAATTACAAAATAGAATAATCGCCAAACCTACCGGCGATTTACAGGAAGTGCTCGACGAACTCCTAACGTATGAGTCAACCGGGTATCGCGACCCCCCCCGCAGTAGCATGGCGACAGCACCTGAAATTAACCAAGAGGGCTATGTGGACTGCGGGGAGGTGGATCAGCAGTGGGAGGAAGAGATCGCCGAAGTCTCCAGGCGATTTGGAAAGATGGCACCCAGACAACTTAGAAGCGAGGGGCCTGAACCCGGCCGCCGGCAACAACCCGCAACACCGCAAAGACCACCGACCGGGGCACAATGACCGTGGCGGGACACAGCAACCAGACTGCGCGACAACGACACCCAGAACCGATGTGGCAGCTGTGGCGGCAACCATCCCCGCGCTTCCTGCCGATTCCGCACCGCCAAGTGCAGGGCTTGCGGCAAGACCGGCCACATCCAGGCCATCTGCAGAAACCGCGTTCGGGACTCCCGTCTGAATGAAGTCGATGTGTGGCCAGAGGGTAAGGTAACCCCCAATGCTAGTGGCAAGGAGACCCCTAGATCCCGGGCGAAATTTCCAAACCTAAGGGAGGTGGCCCGAGTCAATCGGAGACGGCAGGGAAGGGGGCACAATTTTCCGGACGGAAAATTAAAAATCACAGTCCTTCTGCAAGGGGTTCCTTGCAGAATGGAAATCGACTCTGGGGCTTCAGTGTCGATAATTTCCACTGAAACCCTTGAGAAAATTGAACAACTAAGCGGAAAAAGAATTCCACTTAGTCCAACAAATATTCAATTAATGGACTTCCAAAAAAGTCCAATAATCGTAAAAGGAAAGACCAGCCTTAGAGTAAACTTTAAGGGGTTTAAGGGGGTCTTAGATTTGGTAGTTACGGAGGGGAATAGGACTAGCTTAATAGGGCTTAATTGGTTTCCTGCCCTGGGAATTTGGATAGGGGGAATAAATTCTGTGATTAGAAATAAGACCCTCGAATCCGTCTGCAAAGAATTTGCAGACGTATTCGATGGATCTCTAGGCAAGTACAAAGGGCCCCCCATTAATTTTAACCTAGACCCCTCAGTAAATCCAATCAGGCTAAAGGCCCGGAGGGTACCTTTTGCCTTAAAAGAAAAAATCGAGGCCGAGCTCGACCGGCTTGTAGGCCTCGGAGTTTTAGAACCTGTTGAGGGCGGTTTGTGGGAGACGCCGATCGTCACACCCCTCAAACCCAATGGGGATGTGAGGATCTGCGCCGACTACAAAGCGACCCTCAACATTGGAATGAAAAAGCATGCTTACCCGGTCCCGACGGTGAAGCAGGTCCTCGCCACGATCCAGGACGCCGCCATCTTCGCCAAGCTCGACTTGGCGCATGCGTACTTACAGTTGACTGTTTCCAAAGAGGCGGCAGAGGCACAGACAATTGTTACCCACAAGGGGGCGTTCCGAGTCCACAGACTGCAATTTGGAATTGCAGCAGCTCCAGGCATCTTTCAAGAAGTGATGGAGAGGACCTTAAAGGGCATACCTGGAGTATGCCCTTACTTTGATGATGTCCTAATAGCTGGAAAAGATGAAGGAATGTTAGTAGAGCGACTGGAACAGGTACTGGGTAGATTTAGAAAGGCTGGATTAAAATTAAAAAAGGAAAAATGTAGCATAGGGGTTAAATCCACTGATTTTTTGGGGTTCAGGATTGACAAAAGCGGAGTCCACCCTACCCCTGAAAAAATTAAAGCAATAAAAGGGGCGCCTGAACCAAGGAACAAGGCTGAGCTACAGGCCTTCCTAGGCTTGGTAAATTTTTATCACACTTTTGTGCCACATAAGGCTGCCATTGCAGAACCACTGCACAGGCTTTTAGATAAGAAGACCCCTTGGCATTGGCAAGACAAGCACAAAGCGAGTTTCCAGACCTTAAAAGATATCCTTTCCAGTAGCTCAACTGTAACCCACTTTATAGAAAACAGACCAATCTACCTGGCGTGCGATGCTTCGCCTTATGGCGTTGGGGCAGTAATCAGCCATTTAGACACCCAGGGAATGCAAAGACCCATTGCTTACTACTCCCGCACACTAACCAAGGCAGAGCGGAACTATGCTCAAATTGACCGGGAAGCTTTAGCCATAGTGGCAGGAGTTAAAAAGTTCCACGACTACCTGTATGGCAGGAACTTTACAATACTGACAGACCACAAACCCCTGCTGGGACTGTTTACCACAGATAAACAGACTCCCCAAATTATGTCTCCCAGGATGCTGAGATGGTCCATTTTCCTCTCAGCATATTCATTTTCCCTCCAATACCGACCAGGTAAGGACATGGGTCATGCAGACGCTCTTAGCAGATTGCCCCTTAGCACAACAGAGGAGGACCCTGCCCCAGTGGGACAAGTAATGTCCCTACAAGATATTCCTGATCTGCCCCTAACTGCTAAAGACATAGCTGAGGCAACCAATAAGGACCTCATCTTAAGGAGAGTAATGGCCTGGGTCATGAGCGGTTGGCCCAACGCCAACCCGGGCGTAAAATACAGTCCATTTTTCAGAAGGAAAGATGAACTATCAGTTCATATGGGTTGCTTACTGTGGGGAACTCGTGTAGTAATTCCAGAAATCCACAAATCAGCTATTCTATTTGAATTGCATGAGGGACACCCCGGAATAGTAAGGATGAAGGCCCTGGCTAGGAGTCACTTGTGGTGGCCAGGATTGGACCAAGACATTGAGGAATGCGTTGCCAATTGCCATCTGTGCCAACGTTCCAGGCCTGAACAACAACACATCCGCACACATAAATGGGAGCTAGCTAGGAATCCTTGGTCCAGGATTCATATTGACTTCGCTGGACCTTTCCAGGGGTTAACGTTCCTTGTAGTGGTCGACAGCTACTCTAGATGGCTAGAAGTAGTACCGGTCAGTTCAGTAACGGCAGGCAGAACAATACAGGCATTAAGGGGCCTCTTTGCCACTCATGGGTTGCCGGATTTAATAGTGTCTGATAACGGGCCACAATTCACATCTATTGAATTTCAGGATTTCCTCAAGGCCAACTCGATTAAGCATAAGACTTCTGCACCCTTCCACCCCTCCACCAACGGATTGGCTGAAAGGAACGTGAGGACCACGAAGGACGCACTTAAAAGAATCATTCGAGGTGACTGGCATCAGAGACTAGCTGAGTTCTTGTTGGCTCAACACACAACCCCTTGTTCGGCTACAGGGAAAAGTCCAGCTGAAATGAGGTGGGGAAGGAAAATCTTGACCAAGTTGGACAGACTACACCCTGACCGACTCCAACCAAACATTGAATTAGACATTCCTAACAGAACATTTGAAGTGGGGGATTTGATCTGGGCCAGGAACTACGCCCAAGGGGATAAATGGATTCCTGGGGTGGTAACTGAAATCTTAGGTCCCCTATCATACATCATTGAGGGGGAAGGGAATAGGATCTGTAAAAGACACATAGACCAGCTGAGGAAAAGATCTAGTGGGTGTGTGCCAGCTGAGGGGGACCAAAGCTCAGTAAGGGCAAACTGTACAGATAACATTAGGCCAGAAAGTGGTGTAGTGGTTGGGCAAGATGACATATTTCCTGATGCCCATCAACAACAATTCAGTCCAATTGATTGGGAAATACCCCTGCGAAGTAGGCCAGTGACAACTGAATCCCAAACACAACCTAATACACAAGGCAGTACATCTGAAGCCAGTAACCCTGAGCCCAGGTCTAGTAGTAACCAGCATAGTAACCAGCAGCCAAGCAGTCAACCAGGAAGAAGGGTCCCTAGCAGCCAAAGTAACAGATACCCTTCTAGAATACATAGGCCACCAAAATACCTAATGGATTTTGTAAAGAAATGACACCAACTGGGGGGTAAGGGGTGTTGTGTATGTAAATAGTTAGCAATAAGCCATGAAAGAGATTGCAAACACAGTGCAGCTTTGCAAGGTTTAAAGCGGGAAAATAAGGTGCAATCATTGGACGCCACAACCAAGGAGCGGGAAAACAGACTGTTTGTATTGGTTACAGTTCAAACGCTTTCTCTATAAAAGGGTTGCAACATTTGACATTTGACAGTTGACTTTGTGTATTCAATAAACTCGTTCAGTGTTAACCACTCTGAGTCCTCGTCAATTCGAACCAAACACATTACTTATGTTGGACGGCACTGGAATTGCTTGGCTCTCTCACTACTATTTGGGTTTTCTCAGTGTTGTGTACTGGATTAGGGTAATTACAGGTGAAACTCGAAAAATTAGAATATCGTGCAAAAGTTCATTTATTTCAGTAATGCAACTTAAAAGGGGAAACTAATATATGAGATAGACTCATTACATGCAAAGCAAGATAGTTCAAGCCGTGATTTGGCATAATTGTGATGATTATGGCGTACAGCTCATGAAAACCCCAAATCCACAATCTCAGAAAATTAGAATATTGTGAAAAGGTACAATATTCTAGGCTCAAAGGGTCCCACTCTAATCAGCTAATTAAGCCATAACACCTGCAAAGGGTTCCTGAGCCTTTAAATGGTCTCTCAGTCTGGTTCAGTAGGAATCACAATCATGGGGAAGACTGCTGACCTGACAGTTGTGCAGAAAACCATCATTGACACCCTCCATAAGGAGGGAAAGTCTCAAAAGGTAATTGCAAAAGAAGTTGGATGTTCCCAAAGTGCTCTATCAAAGCACATTAATAGAAAGTTATGTGGAAGGGAAAAGTGTGGAAGAAAAAGGTGCACAAGCATCAGGGATGGCCGCAGCCTGGAGAGGATTGTCAGGAAAAGGTTATTCAAAAGTGTTGGGGACTTTCACAAGGAGTGGGCTGAGGCTGGAGTCAGGGCATCAAGAGGCACCACACACAGATGGATCCTGGACATGGGCTTCAAATGTCATATTCCTCTTGTCAAGCCGCTCCTGAACAACAAACGTCAGAAGCGTCTTATCTGGGCTAAAGAAAAACAGACCTGGTCTGTTGCTCAGTGGTCCAAAGTCCTCTTTTCTGATGAGAGCAACTTTTGCATCTCATTTGGAAACCAAGGACCCAGAGTCTGGAGGAAGAATGGAGAGGTACACACTGCAAGATGCTTGAAGTCCAGTGTGAAGTTTCCACAGTCTGTGTTGATTTGGGGAGCCATGCCATCTGCTGGTGTTGGTCCACTGTGCTTCATTAAGTCCAGGGTCAATGCAGCCGTCTACCAGGAGATTTTGGAGCACTTCATGCTTCCTTCCACAGACGAGCTTTATGGGGATGCTGACTTCATTTTCCAGCAGGACATGGCACCTGCCCACACTGCCAAAAGCACCAAAACCTGGTTCAATGACCGTGGGATTACTGTGCTTGATTGGCCAGCAAACTCGTCTGACCTGAACCCCATAGAGAATCTATGGGGCATTGCCAAGAGAAAGATGAGAGACATGAGACCGAACAATGCAAAAGAGCTGAAGGCCGCTATTGAAGCATCCTGGTCTTCCATAACACCTCAGCAGTGCCACAGGCTGATAGCTTCCATGCCACGCCGCATTGAGGCAGTAATTGCTGCAAAAGGGGCCCAAATCAAGTACTGAATACATATGCATGCTTATACTTTTCAGAGGTCCAATATTGTTCTATGTACACTCCTTGTTTTATTGATTGCATGTAATATTCTAATTTTCTGAGATTGTGGATTTGGGGTTTTCATGAGCTGTAAGCCATAATTATCACAATTATGACAAATCACGGCTTGAACTATCTTGCTTTGCATGTCATGAGTCTATCTCCTATATTAGTTTCCCCTTTTAAGTTGCATTACTGAAATAAATGAACTTTTGCACGATATTCTAATTTTTCGAGTTTCACCTGTAGATGAAAGGAGAACATGGATTCTTTTGTTTTTAATTATCCAACAGTGGGAATTTTTGTAGATGCAATGGGGAAAAATACCCTGCAATTCCTTTTCTCTTAAAATAAACAAGACTGAGGCAGACACTTGATGAGGGAAAGTGTATTTCTTTTTTATGGCTGAGTAACACAACTTTTGAATTAGAACCATTTAGAAACAATGCATTGAATAACAATGGAAGCAGGAGAAGCAACAGCTTGAATGCCTGGGTGTCTCTGAATTTCAAAGCTGTCTGAGAAGATCAAGGCTCTTTGCATATGCCCAGAGGTTCTATTAATAGAGCAAGCAGGTGCAACAAGAGAGAAAAATATAATATTTTGATATTTTTATACTACAAGAGGCTTGCCTGAATTCAGTAGCAGGACACACACCCTGTATTTACAGGCTGCAGAATAGTCCCCAACTTACAACAGTTCAGTTAGTGACGGTTTGAAATAACGGCACTGGAAAAAAGTGCCTTCTGACCATTTTTCACACTTACAACCATTGCAGCATCCCCACGGTCACATGATCAACATTTGGATGCTTGGCAACTGACTCATAGTTATGAGGGTTGCAGTGTCCCAGGGTCATCTGATCCCTTTTGCGACCTTCTGACAAGCAAAGTGTCAAAGGGGAAGCCAGATTCACCTAACAGTCATCTTACTAACAGCTCCAGTGATTCACTGAACAAATGTGACAAGGAAGGTTGTAAAATAGGGCAAAATTCAGTTAAGAAATGTCTCGCTTAGCAACAGAAAATGTGGGCTCAATTGTGGTCATAAGTCAAGGACTGCCAGTAATGAGGTTCTGAAATCCCCTTTTCAATTCAAGTCGTGATAACGATCTTCTCCAGCATGAGACAGACTACAACTCATTGTATTCCCTAACCACTATGGCAGGGGTCCTCAAACTTGGCCCCTTTTAAGACTGGCTGGGGAATTCTGGGAGTTGAAGTCCACAAGTCTTAAAGGGGACAGGTTTGAGGACCCCTGCACTATGGTATGAAGCTGGGCATGATGGTAGCCATCTGGATGTGGGGAAGCCTTATTAAAGCTTTTTTCAAGTGAAGGAACTGGGCCTAATTTACTGGGGAAAAGGAAGATTAGAGGCATGATAATAGTCTTCAGCTATTGATACTGTACTGTCTCAGAAAGGATGAAGTTGATTTGATTTCTGTTGCTCCTCAGTATAGAATTAGGACCAACGGAAAGAAATAGTAGGGAAGCAGGTTTAATCTCAACACTGAAAGCTCTTGATAAGAAATGTACAAGACTGAGACAGGCAATTAGAGATTTCAGGGAATCGCAATACAAATTTGTTGTAGTTAACTCTGTAGACATTCAGTCACTGCTCTGTGATAAAGCTAACCCACTCTCAATTTTTGGGAAAGTTAAAATGGGAAGAGGGAGAGATATAGAAAGAACACAGTTCCAAAGGAAAAGGATGATAGAGATATAATCCAATAAAATGCATCATGCCCTGAGTTGGGGCAAAAAAAAAAATCGCAGTTCTACCATTTCTCCTTTTGTATCTGTTCAGTGAATTTTAGAATCATGCTTTTGCTCTGTATAAATGTTTAATAAGGGAGGAAAGGAGTGTAAAATTTATTCTACTCCCAAATTGGTTTCTCTTCCTAGAATTTTACTGGATGTCCATAATCCTCTCTATTTATCATAGCCAAATCTCTCCACTGTCTTCCTTTACACTCTGGTATTTGTCAGCACAGAAAAGCTTTCCTTCTAAATTATTTCTGATTTGCACAGTACACTTCAGACTAAAATGCGATTGATGAGTTTGTAGCTCCTCCATATGGTACAAATCCAAGCTGTGCTTCTTCCCTGACCTGAAGGGCCACAGGTGTATTAGATCCAACTCCCATAATTCCCAACCAGTTCAGCTATTCTGAGTCTACTTCACTTTCTTTTAGTTTTTGGGACCTATGCACTGGTCCTTATTACGTGGAAACAGAACAGGAGAAGTTACAATGCAAATGAATCTTTTAAGCTATTTAGGTACCTACAGACCATAGCCATTGTGCCTATTAATAGGAACAACATTCTTGCTATTAAAATGCAAAAGGCGTGGTAATCTGTATTTGAAAGAGAATAGACAATCAAGAATATTTTTAAGCAGTGCATTCTTGCTCTAAAAGCCTATCAATTACCAGTATATCCCACTAACTAAGTCCCAAGTAAAAATGTATAGGTTTGAATCTTTATAAACCATAAAAGCTAATATGTGAGCTCATTGAAATAATCTATACTGATGATTTACTAATAGAAGAGACACAATTTAAAGTTTTAATGTTATTATTCATGATGGAACAGTGAGCCTGCAGCTGTAAATCTTGATGGTCTTGGAAATGAGGCATATTTCTCTTTTTTGTATCAAGGGACCTATAGATACCTTAACATTTAAGATTCATGAACCCACTTATTAAGCAAGAAATATTTCTTCATTTGGGCTGTGCTTAGGTGCAAGCCTGCATGGCACTTTATGTATAGGATTACACTGTTACCCAGTGTGTTATTACAAATAACCAGTTGATTTTTTAATAAGAAAATTGCAGAGTTTCAAGGGGTTATTGCATTTTAAGTGAACATTGAACATTCTTGGGATTTTATTTAGAGTATCTAAGCAATCATTTGGCATACAAGACAAAAATGAATTGGAAAGTTAAATGCTGCTGTTTCTCAGCAGCAATTTCCCTTTTAAATTATGCTCTTAACATTTTTTAGTTGAAGCTTTAGGAACATCAGGATGTGTGCACAGCCATATAAATATGTCATCAGGTGATTTTTTTTGTTTTAATTTAGCCATGGTACAAGAACCATTGTGCAGTGATACAGAATAACTCTAAACTCCCCCAACACACAAAATGTATTGATTGCTTGCACACACTGTATTATTGATTGCTTACTCTTATTTGAGTTAGAAATACATGATTTCAGAAATCTTCATTATGTATATATTCAAGAGACCTGGAATGTAAAATTGATAAAGCCCAGTTAATGAAACACCCCAGTTATTTCTTATAAAAAACCACTGTCAAAGTATTACCATTTTGTATTGTTTCTGCCTTAAATTTGCCAACTTAAGTAAGATGCACACACTCCAGATCAAATATATATATAATTTTATTACTAAATCAAAAGCAACAGGTACAAATCAAATGAAGCTTTCCAAGCCAACTGAATCATTTTTCACAGTGACATACAGGCATAATCATATCATTTGTTCATCTACAATAAGCATGCATACTTTACTACTTTTTTACACAGAAATCCTATGCACATTTAATTGGAAGTCAAGCTTAATGCATGCAAGTAGTATGAGTATAACTGAAATTTATTCATAAACATTTAACAGAAGGCATTTAACAGAAGGCAACCATCTTAACAATGCAAATATACAGATCCATAAGAACCTGTGGATGAAAAAGAAAATGGATTTTAGTTTAATGTAACTATGGGCATGACTGACATTTACTCACAAAACAACATGTAACAGAAGGCAACCATCTTAATAAACAATGCAAATATATAGATCCACAAGAACCTGTGGATGAAAACAAGGAAAACGGATTTTAACTTAAAGTATGGGTATGACTAAGATTTATTCACCATATAACATGTAACAAAAGTGAGATTTATTCACAAAATATGTAATAGAAGGCAACCATCTTAACAATGCAAATGTACGGATTCATGATAAGCCGTGGATGAAAGCAAGAAAAACGGATTTTACAGGCTAGAATGCAATAACATAACATTTCCTGGTATCTAAAAGTTCTTACTAACACCTCTTACTTTTAGCAGCTTTGAGAGCCAGAAAGAGGGGAAAAAAACCTAAGACATAACACAACATACAACAGAAGGCAACTATCTTAACAATGCAAATGTACAGATTCAAAGCATTTGATAATCTAAATTGGCAATTTATGTTCCAGCAATTTGCCAAAATGGACCTTGAGGAAAACTTTATGAATGCAATCCATGCAATTTATGATAAACAGACTGCTAGAATAATTGTAAATGGAGACTATACAGAAAACTTTAATGTTAAAAAGGGCACAAATCAGGGATGTCCTTTATCCCCACTACTATTTATACTAACTTTGGAATATTGAACAGAAACATTAGACAAGACTCTGAGATTAAAGGACTAGAGATAAAGGGTGAAAAATATAAATTACAAGCATTTGCAAATGACTTGTTTTTTATATTGCAAGAACCTTTGGAAATGAGCAGAAATTGCTGGATACAACAGAACAATATGGTGATGTAGCAGGTTTGATAATAAATAAAGAAAAAACTAAAATTTTGACAAAGAAGCTTAACAGAAAAATAGAAAATGCAACTTGAAAAAAAACAAACCTTCAAATAGTCAAAACAGTTGAAGTATTTGGGAATTTACTTAACAGCAAGATGTGCAACAATAAAAGAGGATAACTATGTAAAATTACTAAAACAAATAAAACTGGACTTAGAAAACTGGAAAAACCTCCAACTTTCAGTGCTGGGGAGAATAGCTACAATTAAAATGAACATTTTACCGAAAATTTTCTATTTCAAACCATTAAAATTAGAAAAAGCTCTCTTTGACGAACTGAACACCATAATATTGAAAAATTTTTGGCAAGGCAAAAAAGCAGAAATTAAAGTGAAAATGTTACAAGATGTTAGAGAAAGGGGAGGACTGGGACTCCCAGATTGGAAGTTATATTACCAAGCAGCTATTCTAGTATGGATTAAAGAATGGATAACACTCAGAGATAAGACTATTATATCTTGAGATCGGCTGGCATGCCTTCATATGGTATGGGAAGAATAAAGCCCATATTTTCAGAACCATACCATAAGAAACGCACTTCTCTTAGAATGGGAAAAAATAAAGGAAAAAACTTATATTAAAGATATCTGAATGGCTTTCAACAATGGAAGCTTTTGCTTACCCAAACTTAATTATGATAAGCTTGTAACATATAAGGACTTATTGGATAATGAAGGAAGATTGAAATCTAGACAAGACCTATATCAACAAGGTATTGATTTAGCATAGTGGCCATACTTACAAATTCAAACAAGACATGACAAAGACTTGAAAACAACGGGGCTCTACAATGAACAGACAGAACTCCATCGTATATTGTTAAAAACAGATGAGAAGCTATGATTAAAAAACTACAGATTTCTGCTTAATCTAAAGATGGAGGAAGAAAAAGTTAAAGAAACAATGATAATTTGGGCAAAAGTGTTGGTCACACTATAGAACTTGAAGAATGGGAAAAGTTATGGGATAGAAATATTAGATTAACTAAAGCTGTATCATATAAAGAACATTTGTATAAAATGTTTTATAGATGGCACATGACACCAGTGAGACTAGCGAAAATGTTTAAAAATACTTCAAATGTTTTGTTGGAAATGCAGCCAAAGACCAGGTACCTATTATTATCTCTGGTGGACATGTTCTAAAGTTAAAAGGTTCTGGCTTAAGATACATTTATGGTTGGAGAAGATGGTTAAAAAACAAATAGAATTTAAACCAGAATTGTTCTTGTTAGGAATGATATATCCCAATTATGATAAAGAGACTGGGTATTTAATATCACATGTATTAACAGCAGCGAGAATTATGTATGCCCAATATTGGAAAAATGAAGAGTTTACCAAATGAAGAAATGCTAATTAAGAAAGACTTAGTTAAGATTAACTTTAGAGATTGAAGAAAAAAGAGCATGTAGTCTACTATAGAACCTGGAATAAATTTTATCAATGGCTAGACAAATGAATTAGAAAGGAATGTGATACTTATTTCTGACCTTATTCCACTAAGAAAAATATTATAGATTGAAAATTTAACATTGTTTACTATAATTTGCTATATCTATTAGTGTTATCAATCATTATTCTTACTACTTGTATTGATATATATCAACCCAGACAATATGCTATTTGCTAAATATTGAATGTAATTGGGGGAAACCCCAACCCCTCCCTCAACTTTCCTGCTATCCCAACCCCACACCCTATCCCTTCCTTTTCCTCCCCACCCTTATAAAAACCAATAAAATTTACATAAAAAAACCAATGCAAAGTTTCTTACCCATCTTCTAGGATCCTTTTCTTCAGTACTGCAGTCTGTCGCCTAAAAATAAAAATAAAAGACAGTTACAATATAGTAAGGGTCACATTATATATTCCATGAGGACCTGTGGATTAAAAAGGAAGAGAAATGGATTTTGCAGGCTGAGTTAACAAGGCAAATATACAGATTCTTATTCAGAAGTTACATTACACTGCATTCAATGGAACATATCCCTTGAAGCACAGCCACAGATAGTACTTAGAACTGCAGTCTGTCGCCTAAAAATAAAAATAAAGTCAGTTACAATATAATAAGGGTCAATTATAAATTCCATGAGGGCCTGTGGATGAAAACAGGAAAAATGAAATTTGCAAGCTGGGATGGTAACATGACACTTCCTGGCATCCACAAGTTCTTACTAACACCTCTTGCTTTTAGTAAGAGAGAGAGAGAGGGAGGGAAGGAGGAAAAAAACACAACCAAATATATATTTTTTCCATCTGGGACTAGCTGGTGCATTCTACTCCTTACCCCGTTTAAAAGCAAACCTTAAGTTTGAATCAGCCCTTTTTTCCAAGCCAAGCTAGGCTTCAAAAAAAAATCTCATTGTAAGCAGAATACTTCAGCACGGATCAACCCACCGACAAAAAGACACAAAACTGGAGAGCCGGCCGGCAGAGCTGGGATCAATTCTCACGGCTTGCTTCCTTGCAAGGTTTTCAATCCCACTTGGGAATGCAGCTTCCAGGGCGATGCCACACTCCATCGCCCCATTTTCCCATGCCTTATGCCTCTTTAAATTCGAACTATCAAAGAAGTATATGCATAGGAAAAAGGAACGACGAGCAGAAATGAAGGCAATCCGGCTCCTCGGGACGGCAGGCTAAGCTGAAAGGTAACGAGGGAAGAAAAATAAAAATAAAAATCAGGCGTGCGCTGCCAGGGCATCGATCCAAAAAAAAAAAAAAAAGGCTTTCCCCGACTTTTCCTTTGCTGCTTTTGGCCACAGCAGCCCCCCCCCCCCCCCAAGCCCCGAGAAACAAAAGGGGTAACTTACTCACCAGTTGCTGGTTCCATCGCTGCAAAACCTGCAAAAGAGAACACAAAGCAAAATGAGAGTTGCTGGACTCCTCACAGCCAGGGAGACCTTTTCACTCCCATCGTAGCTTTTATGATTAAAAGCAAGCAAAGGCTTGCTTGGAGAGAGAGAGAGAAAAGAAAAAAAAAAGGGGTTGGGGGAGAAAGGCCTAAACGTCCAATGCAAAGCAGGTCTTAACCTTGGTGAGCTCTCTGGGATCCCAAGTTGCTCCGGGCTGGCTTTTTCTCTCTTGCATTTATGCTGGTTGAAGACCTTGAAGCTACGTTAGCAAAGACACTTGTTGCTGTTTTCTCAAGTGCTAATCAGCCGGCCCCTCGCCAAGGCCTCGCAGGCCGCACCTGCAAGATACTAAAGTTTCGTTTAGCAAAAAAAAGGGCTGGAAAGTATCCCTTTTGCGGGCAGGACGGGGGTCGAGAAGGGGCATCGCCTGAGAAGGCCGGTTATCGCTTGTTCCGCTCCCGCTGACGTCAGAGACTGGCACGAATGTTAGACAAACTTAGAGATACCCTAGGAAGAGTTACTCTTCTCCACCCCCCCACACACACATACACACCAAAAGGCCTTTTTCATTTTATTTTATTTTCACAAAGCCATCTATCACAGCGTTTCCCAACCTTAGGAACTTGAAGATGCGTGGACTTCAACTCCCAGAATTCCCCAGCCAGCATAAACTAGGCAACTTTAAGAGGTATGACCAGGCATAGCTGGCTGGGGAATTCTGGGAGTTGAAGTCCACGCATCTTCAAGTTCCTAAGGTTGGGAAACGCTGATCTATCAAGATAACTTTCAAGGCCGCGTTGGCCTAGCTCTCCATCAGCTTCTCTGTATTGGCCAAAGTCTCTTAGGTTCAATTCACCGAGAAAGAGAAAAAAAAAAAAAAAAGAGCAAGCGACTTCTTTTCTTCTGCCTTGCTATTTCTTAAACACACACAAAAAAAGAGAGAGATGCCTCTTTGAACGGCTTGTGCCATCATTTCTCTCAATTTAGTTGTCCTTTGGGGGTAAACCTGCTCCCTCATTCATATTGACCGAAGCGGAAATCTTCACTATGTTTACAGTCAGATCTTTAAAAAAAACCGACGCAGTTTCCCCAATAATTGTAATAATAATAATAATAAATAATAATAATAAACCTTTATTGTCAAAGTACAACATGTGTACATTGAGATTAGCTGAGCCTCCCCCTGTGCTCTCTCCCCCCAACACACAGTGACAACAAACCCTCCATCCCACCACACTATGTGAACCAAAGAGCTGCCGTTGTTGGTTGTTGTCAAAAATGTTTTGACTTTTCCTGCCTTGTCCTTCAAACCACAGGCTGGACCAGGGATGAAAAGACAAATGAGGCCTAGCCAATGTAATGAAAATAAAACATTTTTATAGTTCAATAAATATATATATATGCCGCTTGGGGGGTGTATGAAAGCCCTAATAAGCAGGCATATACATAGAATGAAGGCTACTGCTAAGCTTGTAAGCCGCCCTGAGTCTTCGGAGAAGGGCGGGATATAAATGGAATTAAAATAAATAAATAAATAAATAAAATATAGTTAATATGAGTATTTCCCCTGCTTTCTTCTGTAAATTTTGTATAAAGTATGTACATTTTCAATCAGGTATTCTACTCTTGGTAAAATCTTGTTGTAGGAATTTCTTTTTCTGGAAATGCCAACTGGACAGTTGACAGGTATTTCATAATGCTCAAGGTAGTTTACTTAGCACTCCCTTTTACTATCTTTCCCCTCAACAACCCGGCAAGATGGTCAGCCAGTAAATTTATGTGACTGCAGGTTGATTTAGGTCTGATCTTCCTGCTCTTTATCTAGTGTTCCTCAAACTCGGCAACTTTAAGAGGTATGACCTTCAAACTCCAGAATTCTCCAATTCGGATGGCCGATTGAGGAATTCTGGGGGTTGAAATCCATACATTTACAAGTTGTCAAGGATGAGAAACACTGTAGTCTAACACCTTGGCAATTGGCTTTAACTCTTAGAGGGGCTTTGAGGATATTTGTGGAGGATGTGAAATGATGGCCAAATGCAATCACTGCACTCTGGTAGAGAGAGTAAGTATAATGGCTGGCTTTGCATACTGCAGCAAGCTATGATTTAACTGTATTGCTGTATTTACTCATCTGAGTTTAACAATACACAAAAATCAAACTATAGTACAATATTTGGACATTGTACAGTCTATAAGGCTTTCTTTTTAAGGAGGAACTTCCTGATAGTGAGGACAATCAACCAGTGGAACAGCTTACCCCCATAAATCGTGGGCGCTCCATCACTAGAGATTTTTAAGAAGAGACTAGACTAGGGGTGTTAAACGGCCGGCCCGCGGGCCGGATACATCATGAGGAAGCCATGCCCACCCCATTGCTGGCAATGGCAAAACCGCCCTGATATGTTGCGTGACGTCACATGACGTCGTGAGTTTGACATGTTTGGACTAGACATTCACCTGTTTGAGACGGTATAGGTTCTCCTGCTTGATCAGGGGGCTGGACTAGAAGATCTCCAAGGTCCCGTCCAGATTCCTATTCTATTCTATTCTATTCTATTCTATTCTATTCTATTCTATTCTATTCTATTCTATTCTATTCTATTCTATTCTATTCTATTCTATTCTATTCTATTCTATTCTAAACACTGAGTAAGAAGAGACAGTGAGAAAGGGGCTGTTCCATCCAGTGCAGTCCCTCAACATTTGTTTAGTGATCATTTAGTGACAGTTACAACAACACTGAAAAAAGTAACTCCTAACCAGTTCTCAAGCTTTGATCATGGCAGCATCCCCATGGTCACGCGATCAAAATTTGAGTGCTTGGCAACTGACTTGTGTTTAGGACAGTGGCACAGGCCTGGGGGCGTGTGATCACCATTTGTGACCTTCCCAGCTGGATTCTGACAAGCAAAGTTAATGGGGTAAGCCAGATTCGCTTAACGACCATATGATTCACTTCGCAATTGCAGTGATTTGCTTAATAACTGTGGCGAGAAAGGTTGTAAAATGGGCCACAGCTCATTTAACAACTGCCTTCTTAGCAACGGAGGAAGTGTTGGACACAATTGTGGTCATAAATCCACGACTATATTCATCAGTGACAAAAGTATGAAAGAGGGAGATCAAGACACAGACTGATTTTACAGCAGCAATTAAGAAACCTCAGGCCTCTTTTTAAATTTACTGTCGTGACCTTTTCTGGTGCTGTCAAGAAACTAGATTCTTACAATGCCAGCCTTGAGATTTGGGGGAAAATCTTGGCTGAGTTCACACCTAACATTAAAGAATAAGTTGTAGTTTCTTTATTTGAGACTTAGGACAGTATAGTAATTGGCAGGAAAGTTATTATTTTTTTTTATTGAAAAGTTTTAACATACAGTTTATCTTTAACAATCCCCCTCCCCCTCCCCTCTCCCTCCCTCTCTACCCCTCCCCCCTCCCCCCCCCCGACTTCCCAGAGCTAAATACAAGGTATATTAAAAAAAAACAATCATAAACAACCATATACTAACAACCATAAACTCTAAAATCCATCACTCTCTAACTTGTATAGGATAATACAAACCTTAATGATATTAAATATATATAGAGAAATAAAGAAAGAGAAAGAGAAGGAAGACTTATTCAAATGCTACATGAAACTTCTTAACCCTATATTTGTTCTGGATATACTCAATCCATTTTCTCCATTCCATAATATAACGTTCTTGCGAGTGATCTTTCAAATAAGCCGAGATCTTTGCCATCTCTGCCAGGTCGGAGACCTTTAAAGTCCATTCTTCTATGGTCGGCAGTTCCTCTTTCTTCCAATACTGACCTATTAAAAGTCTTGCTGCCGTAATTAAATTCAACATCAACTTAGTGTCCACAACCGTAGCATCTGTGATTATTCCCAACAAGAAGAGTTGCGGGCAAAACTTTATCCTTTGCTTGAAGATCTTCTGCATATTCCACCAAATTTTTATCCAGAAGGCCTTAACCTTTTTACAAGTCCACCATACATGAAAATATGTTGCATCTTCATCACCACACCTCCAACATTTTGGTTGATAATTCGGATACATACTTGCAAGCTTTTTAGGATCTAAATGCCATCTATAAAACATTTTATAAAAGTTCTCTCTTAAATTTTGAGCTTGTGTAAATTTTACGTTCCTCACCCAAATCTTTTCCCACGTATCCATTGTAATAACTTCTTGAATATTTTGGGCCCATTTTATCATACAATCCTTAACAACTTCTGTTTCTGAGTCAATCTCTATCAATGCAAGATATATCCGTTTAATATGTGCTGGACCCTGATTTCTGATTTGCTTTATCAGATTTTCATCAGTCATTGTAAAACCATTTTTCTGATCTTCTTTCCACCTGGCCCGTAGCTGAGTATATTGAAACCAATTCTGAACAATCTTCTCATCTCGCAAGAGACTATATGATTTCAAACACCAGACATTTCTTTCCAAGCTTAGAATCTCCTTGTACGTAGTCACATCATGTTTAAAACTAGCATGTATATTTTCTATTGCGTGTTTTGGAGTTGCCCACAATGGTATCTTACAGTCTAACTTATGTCTGTACTTCTTCCAAACTCTCAGCAATGCCTGTCTTAAAATATGCACTCTAAACACATTATCTACCTGTGTCTTGATGTTATCATGAGTTTGGGTCTGGTATCATTCTTGGTGGTTGGGACTCGTCTGTCAATCAAGGCGGGTTTCCAAATGGCTGGTAGGCGAGAGGTATCATCTCGTTTGTTCATGCTGTGGGGGCGTTTTTCTATCTCAATGGCTTCTCTGATTATTCTGTTGTTAAAATGTTCAATTTTGGTGATAGTTTTGGTTTTTTAAAAATCAATTTCATGTCCCGTGACTTTAAAGTGTTGGAACAGGGATGAAGTTTGTTCTCCCTTTCTGAGTGAGTTCCTGTGCTCTTCAATGCGTGCACTTATTCTTCTGTTGGTCTGTCCGACGTATGTGGTGGGACAGGTGGTGCATGGGATTTCGTATAATTTCGTATACTCCTTGGTTTTCTAACCCAGTTATGTTTTTGGGGTTTCTTAGGATGGTGGATATTTTTCTGTCTGTGTAGAATGCTGTTTTGATGTTGTGTTTTTGGAGGATCTTGCTGATTCTGTCTATGGTCCCTTTTAAGTATGGGAGGAGGGCTTTGCCATTTTCTTGTTCTCTGTCTTGGGTTTTTGTGGGTGTCTCTCTTCGGATTAAGTTGGTAATCATGTTTCTTTGGAATCCGTTGGCTGTTAGTACATTAGTGAGAGTGTGTAGTTCGGTTTTTAGATGTTGTTCATCAGCTAGGTGTTTTGTTCTGGAGATGAGTGTCTTGGCTACGGAGTTGATCTGTGCTAGGTGGTGGTGTGAGAGTGCGTTCAGATAGCGGTTTGTGTTTTTTTTTTATGGTAGTGTGTCCTAGGGAGCCGTTGGATTTCTTGTAGACTAAGACATCAAGGAAGGGAAGTTGATTAGCTTCTGTTTCCATGGTGAATTGTATTTTGGGGTGTAGGCTATTGAGGTGTGTGAGGAAGTCATCCAGTTTTTCTTTGCCATGTGGCCAGATTACAAAGGTGTCATCTACGTTTCTGAGCCAGAGTTTGGGTTTGTGGTTGGATTTTTCTAGAGCGAGGGTTTCAAAGTGTTCCATGTAGAGGTTTCCGATGACAGGTGAAAGGGGACAGACCCTTTCTGAGTGAGTTCCTGTGCTCTTCAATGCGTGCACTTATTCTCCTGTTGGTCTGTATGTATGTATATATATTGCTCAAAAAAATAAAGGGAACACTTAAACAACACAATGTACTGTATTTAATAGTAGGATGTCTTATTTTCTGTTCCCTTTATTTTTTTGATCTCTCTCTCTCTCTCTCTCTCTCTCTCTCTCTCTCTAATATGTGAATCCAGTTTTTACTTTCCCCTAGTTCCTTACTTTCCATTGTGTGACTGAATTTTCTTCCTTTTGGAAAAAAAAGTTTATATTTTTTCATGCTCTTCAGTGGGCATGTATACTCATATTTCTCATGCCCCTTTGGGTCATTCTACATGAATATATTTTGCTAACTTTAACCCCTTGAGATTTATTACTAGAAAACTAGTTAAAGAATTTATCTTATAAAATAATCCTGTGTTTCTACCTAAAAGTACATCTCATTGTGCTTGGTCTGCATTGATTCACGTAAAAATGCATCCTGGCATCAAGTCCTCATCTTGTACAATTTATCAAGATAGTATCCGATTAAAAGAAGAAAAGATGGAAGGGGGAGAAGCATACTTATTTTTTCCAAAACAAAAAGTGGCACTTTTTTTTAAAGGACCAATGTTACAAGGTTTGTAAGATTACTGAGAAAGCTGCACAGTCTCATATATAGGTAGTCCTTGACCTATAAGAACAGTTTAGCCCAAAATTTATGTTGCTAAGTGAAACATTTGTTAAATGAGTTTTGTCCCATTTTACACCCTTTCTTGCCACAATTGTTAAGTGAATCACTGCAGTTGTTAAGTTGGTAACATGGTTGTTAAGTGAATTTGGCTTCCCCATTGTCAGAAGCTTGCAAAAGCTGATCACATGATCCTGGGATACTGTAACCGTCATTAAATATGAACCAGTTGCAAAGCATCCGAATTTGGCTCACATGACTAAGGGGATGCTGCAATGGTTGTAAGTAAGAAAAAATAGTTATAAGTCACTTTTCCAGTGGTGTTGAAGGATTACTTGTATTGGCATTTGTTGTGGTATATCCCATCTCTCAGGGCAGCATAGATACCACTTTCTCCTCTATGTTCTCTCTGAAACAACAGCCCTGTGAAGGGGTAAGTTAGACTGGGAGAAAGTAATTGGTCCATAGTCAACCAGTAAATTTTGATGGCTAGAGTTTGAATCTGGGTTTCTTCAGTCTTCATCCAACACCCTAATTTTTACAGAAATTCTGTTTGGAAAGGCTGGACAAGGGGCACACCACCATTCAGACATGGCAAGTCAAGAGTAGAATGGGAATAGAGACAAAAAGGCCTGCTGTGTATGTACAGATATATGTATTTATGTAACTCATGTAGCTGTCCAACTTGCAAATTGTAGCTTGGAGTGGCTATCATAAAAATGAAGCAAAGAAGCATAAATGAAGGAAGGCAACAAAATAAATCCACAAAACCACAACATAAAACAACACAGAGGCCAAACCCAAACTGTCCAATAACCCAAACTATTTAGCAGCATTCTGGCCCAATGCCCAGGGGAAAAAATCCAAACCATACACACAGCCAACAGGGTTGGGGCATCCAAGTCTCATGCTATTCTGAAGGACATGGCTCAGATGACTTTGCTTCATAAAGGGAGCCTGAAGAGTGCCCATTATGCTGAATCTCAGGGGATGGGCAGATACAATCAGAAACAGGTGGTCTCTCAAATAATCTGACTCTGTGGCATGAGAGTCTTTATAGGTGATGACTAGCACTTGAATTGCACCTGGAAGACAAAAGAAAGACATGAAGCTGAGCTGTTCGATGGGTCTCCTGAAAGTGCAATCATCACTACCTATGTTGTTGCATTCTGGACCAACTTTAAGGACAGTCTGACAGTGTCTGTTTTGGTAGTCCAAGAAAGAGGTGACCAAACCATGAGCAAGGCCTCCTTATCTACAATTAGATTTTATTAGTGCACTGGATGAAGTTGTTCAAAGGTCCACAACTACCACCTGCTCTTTAAAGGTAAAGGTTCCCCCGCACATGCGTGCTAGTCGTTTCCGACTCTAGGGGCCGGTGCTCGTCTCCGTTTCAAAGCCGAAGACCCAGTGCTTGTCCGAGGACGTCTCTGTGGTCATGTGGCCGGCATGACTAGACGCCAAAGGCGCACGGAGCGCTGTTACCTTCCCACCGTGGTGGTCCCTATTTTTCTACTTGCATTTTTTACGTGTTTTCGAACTGATAGGTTGGCAGAAGCTGGGACGAGTAACAGGCGCTCACTCTGCTACGCGGCACTCAGGATTTGACCCACCAAACTGCTCTTTAACCAGGAGCTAAAAATCCAAGATGTCTCTTAAATGGCATGCAGCTCTACCTGGGGGAATACTATCTCATCCAGAAGGAAAATGGAAAGTCTCCAGTTCTGGATAATTAGACTGTTATTGAGGTAACAGCTGGAGGGATACGATTGTTGCCGTTCTATTTGAATATATTTTATAATCAGACATCATGTCTAGAGCTCTGGAGAAGTTCATGCTATGGTAGAAATGCTAATGATTGGGAGATTTGGAGATGCAAAGCAAACTGATGGGGAGAAAAGCAGAAAAAGAGAGGAGAAAAATAGAACAAGAAATTTTATGGCCCACAGCTATTTCAGTGAGTGAGCACACTTTAAACTGGTATTCTCTTAGCCAGCATTTCTAGTTTAAGACAGCTTAAGACAGCTGCCTGGGGAATTCTGGAATTTGAAGTCCACACATCTTCAAGTTGTTGAGGGTGAGAAACACTGTTCTAAGCATTGGAGGGAAACCCATTACATAGGGAAACACATTATAGATGTGCTACAGAAGATTATAAGCTTCGTTGCAAGGGTCTCTGTATGGGGTAAATAAAAAAAGCCAAGATAGCCACAACCATGTCTCAAAGTTTTCTCCTTTTTTACATGTGTTGCATAAAAAGAAAAGATGGAATGGGATGGATTGTGGGTGTCATCTTGACTTTTTGAGCCCTCTGCCCTATAGACATCTCTGCATAATTTGTTGCACTACAATAAAGTACTGTGTAACTGAGGTACCCCAATATGCTATAAGCCACAAATTGATAGTTTGGTTTTTGGACTGATTCTGCAAATGCACCTTGAAGTATATAAATGGATGTAAAAATGTTCCTGAACTTTGGAAGTGGTGTTTCTGAAGCACTTCAGAAGCCTTCCTTGCTCCTCTCCAACCAGCTCACCTCGTTGTCCTCTCACAAAATAGGTGTGGAAAAGACTGGGCTGGAATATTTTGGCAAATACTGTGCAGGTGCACAGGTGACCGGATGAAAGGATAGAAACACTGTTGATGTCATGCAAGCTGTACTTCCTAAACTCCTCTTAACTGTTGGATGACACTTTCTCCTTGCCAGGAAGGCATCAGATGCAACTGCCCAGCCAGCCTTGAGGTATGGGATGTCAAAACAATATAGCGAGGGCCCATCTTGTCCTTTGGCTAGGGCAGCCTGTCTTAGATCGGTCCTGGGAACAGGTATTGAAACCTAAAGCAACCAACACACTTATCTTTGTGTGTGAACCATGAGGAGTTTTCTATTCCAAAGCTGCTCTGATAAGCAGGCAACAAAACATAGCCTGTTCTCACTTTGATTTGAAAATTTCATCCTTGGAGCCCATGGAGGCCTTGAATGGAATCAGCTGTGTGAAGTGAAAGGCCAGAATGTGTTGGCAAACATCTTGAATGCAGATGGGCCAGAAATATTAGGCAGAAAATAACAAAAAAAGCCCGCACAGGCGGGTTGTTATGACTCTGAACCAATGTGCTACTGCTGGAAGAATGCAAGATAAAACGTGGGCCTTTCCCCCCCCCCATTTGTGCTTCTCAAGTTGGCCCTGAGAAATTCACAGTCTGTGCAGGGGGAGTAGGAAAAAACCCTAGCAAAAATAGACAATAGAAAATGGGGAAATTGTGTTATGTTTTTAAATGCTGGGAAGCTTGTTATTGTGAAAATAGTAAGCTTCCATTAACTGCAGAATGTATGCACTTAAAAAAGTACTTTACCTGGGATCTTTTTATAATTCTCAAGAATACAAATTTTGCTTTGCTCTCTTTGACATTGCCAAAATAAGGCATTTTGAAAAAATACAATCAGGATTTAGGATTTAGGATTTATTAAATTTATATGCCGCCCTTCTCCCTAAGGACTCAGGGCTGCTCACAACAATAAAAATTAAGAGACATAAAATACAAATATTAAAAAAAGAATTAAACAATGAATATAAGAAATACGGGACAATTTAGCACAATAAAAACCAAATTAAAAACCATGGTCAGTCCAGGCCTGCTTGTTGGAATAACCATGTCGCATTTTGCACCAGCTGAAGCCTCCGGGTGCACTTCAAGGGCAGCCCCATGTAGAGAGCATTGCAGTAATCCAGGCGAGAAGCGACAAGGGGGTGGGTGACTGTGCATAGGGCATCTCGGTCCAAAAAGGGGCGCAACTGGTGCACCAGGCGAACCTGTGCAAAGACCCCCCTGGTCACGCCGGTTAGATGATCTTCCAGGTTAAGCCGTGAATCCAGGAGGACACCCAAGTTGCGGGCCCTTTCTGAGGGGGGCAATAACTCTCCCCCCATCAAAAGAGATGGAACATGTTGGACAATACGAGATGCCGGTATCCACAGCCACTCAGTCAGTTATTTGTGTAGGGCTGAAAAGCTGGGCACCCTGAAATTCCCACTTCAACATTACTGTAAAAACAGAGATGAAAGCCTGATGTGTGCTCTTCCTTATTTTTTTTAATTTACTATATATTCATTATATTTAATTTTGAAGAAAAATCAAACAATTACCATGCTTGTAACAATAACATTCAAAATATAATTAATACTTATAAAATATCCTCTTTCTTTGTTTCTTCTCTCTTACCTACATTTACTATTCTAAGGTATCTATATAATACAATATTAAGTATCTGAACATATAAATATGTTGTATCAAAATAACCTGCAGTATTGTACTAAACTGGATGGAACAATAAGATGGTTTATATGGCTAGATTTAGTAATATATAAAAGAACTGAACTTGTTCTTTATTAATATTTTATAGATATAATTGCAGTTTCTACAAATGTCATTCACTTATTCATTATTCTGAATATTTTTCCCAATGTTATTAGTGCTGCTATATTTGTGTTCTATTTTATCTTATCTTCCGGTTATTGTACTTACCAATAAATATATACAATATATTAAAAAAAAGGGCACAGATAAAATGAGACCCCATGCATTAGGCACCTTATGTGGATTTTCCCATTTTAAACACACTCTACAAAACAATGTCTTTAGAAACTGGTGCTGTGACACTCCAGTTAGTTTGGAAAAATTATCCTTGCTCCTTAAAAGTGTTATATTGTGTGACCTACTATCCTAGTTTGAATGAAACCCTTCTGTTACTAAGAACTGTTTTTGTATGAAGGTTCTTTCAGTGCTAGACTGACCCACATGTGAAGGGTCCCTCCAAAGCGTGCCTGGCTGAGGAATTCTGGCAGTTGAAGTCCACAAGTCATAAAAGGGCCAAGTTTGAAGACCAATGCTCTACAGCCTGTCCCACCTTCAAGCTAGGGATATAAAACAATTGTGTTGTAGCTTTAGTTGGAAATGAAGTTGGTGTTTTGCTGTCAGCACATCCAACTACAAGAAGGGATGTCTGTGTTTAAAATTCCACCTTAATGTTTAAGATTACCTGCCTGTCTGCCTGCCTCCCTACTTACCTTGGTGGCACAGTGGGCTAATGCCTCCTTAAGTAACACCAGCTGCCTGCAATCAGGGCAGGTTCGAGTCCCACCAGGCTCAAGGTTGACTCAGCCTTCCATCCTTCCGAGGTAGGTAAAATGAGGACCCAGATTGTTGGGGGCAATTAAGCTGACTTTGTAATAATGCCGCTTGGGGTGGGTGTGAAAGCCCTAATAAGCAGGCATATACATAGAATGAAGGCTACTGCTAAGCTTGTAAGCCGCCCTGAGTCTTCGGAGAAGGGCGGGATATAAATGGGATTAAAATTAAATTAAAAAAATTACCTACCTACCTATGTCTTTAATTATAAAAAAATATTGTGCCTTCACAACTTTTTCTGAAATTCTGTTCTTGGAAAGATAATGACACATAACCATCTCACAAAGTCATGTGGAACATACAGATAGCCCTCCACTTACAACAGATAGTCCTCCCCATTTAGTGACCATTTGAAAATGCAACAGCAGTGGAAAAAGTGACATCATCGTTTTTCACACTTAACAACTGTTGCGGCATCCCCATGGTCACGTGTATCAAAATTTAGACGCTTGGCAATTGGCATGCACTTATGACAGTTGCAATGTCCTGGGGCCACGTGATCACCTTTTGCTTTGACAAAGCAAAGTCAATGGGGAAGCCAGATTCACTTAACAACTGTGGCAAGAAAGGTGGTAAAATGGGGTAAAACTCACCAATTTGTTGGTATTCATCACTTTTGGTACTCATTGCACCTCCTGGAACCAATTAACAATGAGTATCGAGGCACCACTGTACCTGTTTAGTCTATGATGTAACTAATATATTTGCTACGTGAAGAACAAACTGGTATCTCACTTGTTCCATTTGTTGTTGTTAGTTGTGAAGTCGTGTCCGACCCATTGTGACCCCATGGACAACGTTCCTCCAGGCCTTCCTGTCCTCTACCATCTGCTGGAGTCCATTTAAGCTCACGCCTACTGCTTCAGTGACTCCATCCAGCCACCTCATTCTCTGTCGTCCCCTTCTTCTAGTGCCCTCAATCTTTCCCAGCGTTAGGCTCTTCTCCAGTGAGTCCTTCCTTCTCATTAGGTGGCCAAAGTATTTGAGTTTTAGCTTCAGGATCTGGCCTTCTAAAGAGCAGTCAGGGTTGATCTCCTCTAGGACTGACCGGTTTGATCGCCTTGCAGTCCAAGGGACTCGCAGGAGTCTTCTCCAGCACCATAGTTCAAAGGCTTCAATTCTTTGGCGCTCAACCTTTTTTATGGTCCAACTTTCACTGCCATACATTGCAACTGGGAAGACCATAGCCTTGACTATACGCACTTTTGTTGGCAGGGTGATGTCTCTGCTTTTTAGTGTGCTGTCTAGATTTGCCATGGCTCTCCTCCCAAGGAGCAAGCGTCTTTTAATTTCTTGTTCCATATGTAAAGCTTAATCAGACTGGCAGTTGAGCCTTTCTTCCGTACTGATATTGAGTGTCTTCCAAAGGCATCTGATCTGGCCCTTTGCTATTACTTCCTGATCTGCTGAAATGCAAACCTTAAAGAACTCAGTGGCACTTAGTTGGATGCAGTCATATATAGCAGTCTTTCTCAGCTGAGTTTAAGATATAAACTCATCATCTCCATCCAATAAGGTTATTGACCTCATGCCTTAAAAATGCTGCTGGATATTATCAGAAGCCTGTGCTGGGGATTCTGGATTATTGGGCTGATCCAGCTGGTTTCTTAACTTAGATTGGGATAGGTCAGTGTTTCTCAACCTTGGAGGTTTTAAGATGCATACACTTCAATTCCCAAAATTCCTCAGCCAGTGTGCTGACTGGGGAATTCTGGGAGCTGAAGTCCACACATCTTAAAATAGCCAAGGCTGAGAAAGGCATTGTATCCAACTAAGCTGAATAGTTCATTGGCATTATTGAGACAAATTAGCCATTGATTTCAATAGGAGCCATATCAACAATGTTAAACAATTTAGATAGGATTAATTCCCAACTGGACTCAAAAAGATGTACTTCTAAGGAAATATGTATGTGATTACTCCATCAATCTGGATCTAATTTACAGACACCAATTAGGCCAAGTAAAATGACTAAGCAGAAATGCTTCCCCCCCAATTAATTAAAGCAAACATCCCCCTCTAACTAGCAATTTAAATATGCGTAGTTTCTACTATTGAATTAATGCTAAATGTAATGTATAGATTGAATGTTTCTCCTTGCTTTTTTCAGGGGGAAAAACCCCCCAGTAAACTAGAAAAGATAATCACCTTGGAAGCCTGCCTTAAATCACAATAATGAGTGCAACAAATGATGCCATTTTCTTATTTTGACCTTTGCTTGAAATGAATTTTAGCCTTCAGCCAAGAAATCTAAAGTGAGGGCCTTGGCGAGGGAGGAAAAGTTCACATCCCAACAGTGAATGTTTCGGATATCAGACAGGCTAGGGAGAAGTAAAAAAAAAAAAAGCAAGAAGAGACAGCATTATCTACTTGCTCCCTGCCTGGGTGTAAACAGGGAAAGGTAATGTTGAAAAAAAGAGCAATTGGAGTACTTGAATGATGGTGTTTTAATAAACAAACAAACAAACAAACAATCTCATCACCCTCTGTGTATTGGAGGTGGGAAAGTTACAGCAAAGAGACTTTATTCTGGTTTCCAAGAAAATGCCTGTGGTGCTAGCAAGAATGTTTATTGTGCAAGGCTGAGCACTCTAAGGGATGGGGTGGCCTAGACAGGCTTTCTGTTGTAGATCACCTCACTTCAACACATGAAAGCAGGGCAGTAAGAGAGAGGAGAGGGAGCCAGCTAATGAGGCCAAGCATCTCTTTCATGAGATCAGATTCATGGGATCAAATGTCACAAGAGGTCTTATCAAACTTTTGGGCAGCCTACTGGAATGTAGTGCATTCGTTGATATGGGGAATCCACTTAACATGCTACATCATTCAGGAGAGAATGATTCCTGCGGTTGCTAAGAGTTGACGCCAACATGACTGGAAACCCATCAGTTCAATGGTATATCTAGTATATTTGACACACATAATGGATTAGGCTTTAATAGCCCCCTCTCCTACTCTTTGAGAGACGGTTTAGTATAATGATTAAGTGGTCATGTTAGAAACCAGAGTCTGTGAGTCCCTGCCTTAGCCACAAAACCTGACCTTGAGCCAATCAGTCCTAGAAAGAAAAATCTGGCAAGCCACTTCTGGAAAGACTGCCAGAAAACCATAAGGGGAAGTTTTCCATAAGTATAAAACTGACTTGAAGACACATTGTTTTTACCCTTTTCCTGCTGCACCATCTACCAAACAGCTGAGTGGGGTGTGAGCAGCATCCCCCTTATAGTCTGCCCCCTGGAGGGACGGCCCCATCTTCCCCCACTTGGCATGCCACGAAATTAATCTAGAGAAATCTCAGCAATTCTAATCTTAAAACTCTCAGAATTCCCCAGCCAACATTGCTAATTGGGGAATTCTGGGAGTTGAAATCCTTGCATCTTAAATTTGACCTAGACTGGTCTGCATACTGGTTTGTTTTTCCCAGTTGCAATATATGGCAGTGAAAGTTGGACCATAAGAAAGGCTGAGCGCCAAAGAATTGAGGCCTTTGAACTATGGTGCTGGAGAAGACTCCTGCGAGTCACTTGGACTGCAAGGCGATCAAACCGGTCAGTCCTAGAGGAGATCAATCCTGACTGCTCTTTAGAAGGCCAGATCCTGAAGCTAAAACTCAAATACTTTGGCCACCTAATGAGAAGGAAGGACTCACTGGAGAAGAGCCTAATGCTGGGAAAGATCGAGGGCAATAGAAGAAGGGGACGACAGAGAATGAGGTGGCTGGATGGAGTCACTGAAGCAGTAGGCATGAGCTTAAATGGACTCCAGAAGATGGTAGAGGACAGGAAGGCCTGGAGGAACGTTGTCCATAGGGTCGCGATGGGTCGGACACGACTTCGCAGCTAACAACAACAACAATGCATATATGTGACTTTTCCTCAAATTATCCTGGTCCTACAATGTCTTATAGCAGGCTACAGATCCCGCATAAAGAAAGTTGAACAGATCTGGAAAGTACCAGATTGGAGAATCTTAACCTAGTTAATAGAAAAGAAATCTGTTATGAAGAAGTTTATTTATTTATTTAAAAATCACCACTGTTGCTAAGTTATCCTTATAACGTAATTGACCAGAATGGCTAATTCTGTAAATTAGGTATAAAACTGAAGAAAATGGATTATTGGAAGCAATGAGTGTGATTACTTGCATGCAACAAATGCATTTAAAATAATTATCAGAATGGTCAGGCTGCTTAGTGAGTGGCTCAACCAGAAAATGAGCAAAGGCTGTCATTAGGAAAATGTGATGGAAATTAAATTGCTTTTTAGCAAAGGGTATTCTTTGCAACAAATTTAATTCCCAGTTAAAATTCCCATGTGGCAATCTTCTCCCTTTATCTTGCTGATCATGTGTCCTCAGGTGATAATTCAGAGCATTTTCAAGTCCCTCCATTACACTCTGCACTGAATGTTAAATTTCAGATTAGGAATAGAGAACAGTTTGTTCTGTTAATAAAAGTTTCTTTTGAAGCCTTCTGTATATTGATAGACACAATGTCTTAGTGTCTGTTTCCCCACAGTTAACTGACTTGGTGTTTCAGTCGCCACTGCTAAGTTTTCCTATTTGAAGAACATAACATTCTTTCACATGTGATCATGACTTTCAGGGACAAATTAGCTATAACATGCACACATGACATTTTGGCCCCCTAAAATCTAAATTTTTGACCAAGCAGATTTAGGATAGAATGATACAAGCAGATAAATAATAGGGGCACTATATAACTGCACATATTTTAAACACTCAGATTAACACTGGCCTGAGAAATGTTACCTTTCCCTGCATTGTCATATGAGTAAATGACACCAACCCTGCTTCCATTGCCACACATATTAGGCTATAAGACAGGTTACCCAACCTGGGGCCCTACAGATACGCTCATGTTAATTCCCATAATCAGTAAGATTGCATGCCTTTTATCTGCGCTATCCGAGGTTAAAGGAAATCTAACCAGATTAGTAGACCTAAACTAGTGTTTCTCAATTTCAGTGACTTTAAGATGTGTGGAGTTCAGCTCCCAGAATGCCCCAGCCAGCATCCTTAGAGTGGCTGAGGTTGAGGAACACTGACTTAAACTAATAATATACTAAAGTTCAGGCTGTAAAGAAGTGTGGAGATGACTGGGGAAAAGAAATAAAGAAACAGGACAATTCAGTCCCAAGAAAGAAGAAACGATAAGAAGCTCACGTTCCAGGTTGATACCAGCTCGTTGAGCTAAGCCAAGTAAAGAAATGAACATTAAAAGGATTACAGGAATGCCACTTTTTAGAATACAGTTACAAGATTTTGAAAACCCATTAGTTTTTCTCTGCCCTGTTTTATATCAAACAAAATACAAGTGGAGTTAGTTTGAGTTTTCTTTCCAAGTTTGAGAACTAGTGGGAACCCTTTCCACTAGTGAATGCAACTGGATTTATCTAGTAATGATAGATAACAGCTAATCTCTAAACCACTGCTTTTCAATGTCGGCAATTTGAAGACATGTGGACTTCAACTCCCAGAATTCCCCAGTGAGCATGCTCTAAGTTGTGCACAGGTCTGCTATTTATGCTTTCTACGAACGCGGTGGCTCAGTGGGTTAGGACGCTGAGCTTGTTGATCAGAAGGTCGGCAGTTTGGCGGGTTGAATCCCGAGTGCCGCGTAACAGAGTGAGCTCCTGTTACTTGTCCCAGCTTCTGCCAACCTAGCAGTTCGAAAGCACATAAAAATGCAAGTAGAAAAATAGGGACCACTACGGTGGGAAGGTAACAGCGTTCCGTGTGCCTTTGGCGTCTAGTCATGCTGGCCACATGACCACGGAGACGTCCTCGGACAAGCGCTGGCTCTTCGGCTTTGAAACGGAGATGAGCACCGGCCCCTAGAGTTGGAAAACGACTAGCACACATGTGTGGGGGAACTTTTACCTTTACCTTTTTACAAACTTAGATAGGTAGTTTGACTGTAGATTGTAGACAAAATAGTTATTAGACCCCTATCTGAGCTTGAAACTCCTGTCAGTTGCCCAAAGTTACCGTATGTACACTGACTTGATTGATTGATTGATTGATTTGATTTCTACAGCTGTCCATTTCAGCAAACGGCTCTGGGTGGCTCACAATTCAAAAACGTATATTACAATTAAAATCTTAAAAACATTTTAAAACAATGAAAGAAGTAAAAACCATTAAAACAATAAAAAAATTAAACATATAATTTGTGTATATACAAAGCAAGTCATCTGGCCTGTGAACCATATAGCCAGGAGGCGGGGCCCTTGGCACTTGTAGTGCTCCTGTCCAGGATTAGGAGCACAGCCAAGTTTTTAAAGCTTTACCTAAGATTAACAGGGTAGGGGCTGTTGGAGGATGTTCCACAAAGCAGAGGCTGCAGCAGAATTTGTCATGCTGGTTCAATTAATGGGCTATGATTGCATTATTGGGTGCCTGATAAATTTAAATAAATAAAATAAACAGCCAAGGCCATTCTCAAAGAAAGTTAAACCTTAATAAGGTAAAGGTAAAGTTTCCCCCGCACATGCGTGCTAGTCGTTTCCAACTCTAGGGGCCGTGCTCATCTCCGTTTCAAAGCCGAAGAGCCAGCGCTTGTCCGAGGACATCTCCGTGGTCATGTGGCCGGCATGACTAGACGCCAAAGGCGCACGGAACGCTGTTACCTTCCCACCGTAGTGGTCCCTATTTTTCTACTTGCATTTTTTACGTGCTTTCGAACTGCTAGGTTGGCAGAAGCTGGGACGAGTAACAGGCGCTCACTCTGTTACGCGGCACTCAGGATTCGACCCGCCAAACTGCCGACCTTCCGATCGACAAGCTCAGCGTCCTAACCCACTGAGCCACCGCGTCCCTTTAAACCTTAATACCTACTGGTAAAAGGAAGCCAGGGTGTCAAAGCGCACAGTGGCTTGATGCCATCAAAGCCAGGGGTCTTCAAACTTGGCCTTTTTATGACTTGTGGACTTCAACTCCCAGAATTCCTCAGCCAGCGTGCCTGGCTGAGGGATTCTGGCGGTTGAAGTCCACAAATCATAAAAGGGCCAAGTTTGAAGACCCCTGATCAAAGCTGATACTAGCCAAAGCACAGAAAAACTCAAAGAAATAGTGCAAGGTTGGGAGATGTGGAGAGACCTGACCCTTAGAATCTCTAAGAGTTGGACTCGACTGAACGGATAATATCATCATCATCATCATCATCATCAGTATCCACTGATTGGGAAATAAATCTCATTGTATATATTTTTCAGTAATCATCTCAGTTTAGCATTGCAGAGATTACTCTGTGGTCCTGCCTGCAGATTGTTAGCAGAGAGCAAAGCTTCAGGCAAACCGTGTGGAAAATTCCTTCTTTAATTTGATGTTTACAGCAATATCCAAGGCGTCACAGGAACATTTCAGCATCTTCTTACTCTACAACACCTCAAGCATCACAGCCAGGACAACCAGTCAGATTGTAGGGAATTGTCACTGTAGATCAGCGGTTTTCAACCTTTTCTATACCCCACACCCCTAGAACACTTCTGATATATTCTTGCACCCCCTTACAAAAGTACGTAATATCTGGTTGTGTGCATATATACTATAATTTTGAAACTTCTAAACCCAAGTTTTCGCATCCCCTGGTATATCGTCTGGCACCCCAAGTTGGGAACCCCTGCTGTAGATGAATGCATTGTTAGCCTTGACAAAAGGCTATGCAATAGCTGTTACAAGAGACGAAGAGAAAGCAAACAGCTCAGTTTTGACAAAGGAGAGAGCCTGAAGAAGAGAGTCAGAATAATTCCACCTATATTTAGTTTGGTTTAAAAAAGGCCAAAGGGAAAGTCTGCCAGTCTTTCAAAATTCTGTTATGATACCCCAGAACCATAAACTAATATTCTTGTAATCCTTGTGGTGTCTTTCCTGGCCTGGCCTATCTCAAAACGATGATAGTTGGTCAGCAATATTTAGAGAGCTTCAAATTCCCCACCTGTATTACAGAGTCTTTAGTTATAGAAAAATATATATATATTATACTTATTTTTCAACAGCAGCCAAATTCCTCAAAAGTCTTTTAAGGAGACGTTTCAATCTATCATCTATTAAAAAAAAGAGATTTTTGAAATTCCCTTAACTGTTACAAAGCTTCTACATCACAGTAAATAATATTTTGAAAGCTCCAATTTGTTTATTTCAAACACTTTTACTCTCCTGGAGCTAAAATGAATCTAGAACAGCTTTCAAATACTGGTAAAAAGGCAGCCTGTGGCTACAAGCTTGCAATCGAAGAAGGGAAGGCCTGGGGGGAAAAGGGAGATTTAGTTTTTGAAATCGCAGTTGGGCTGTCAGCAGTGCAAATTGTCTTCCAAGATGTCAGTGGTAAGCAGCCTGGGCACCTGGTCTTCCTTCCAGCTGATAGAATTGTTCTGCTTTTTTCCTTTCCTTCTGCTGTCAGGGCAAATGGCCTCTTCCCCCATTTTAAATTTTAAACTTTATAAACCATAGGTAAGGTAAAGGTTCCCCCGCACATGCGTGCTAGTCGTTTCCGACTCTAGGGGCCGGTGCTCATCTCCGTTTCAAAGCCGAAGAGCCAGCGCTTGTCCGAGGACGTCTCCGTGGTCATGTGGCCGGCATGACTAGCACGGAACGCTGTTACCTTCCCACCGTAGTGGTCCCTATTTTTCTACTTGCATTTTTACGTGCTTTCGAACTGCTAGGTTGGCAGAAGCTGGGACGAGTAACAGGCGCTCACTCTGTTATGCGGCACTCGGGATTCGACCATAGCCATAGCCATCCAAAAAAAATCCATAGCCATAGCCATCCAAAAATTTGGAGTAGACGGTAGGTCAACTGGAGAGGGAGAATAAGGTGTAAAATTCAGGAAAAAAAATTCAAAGGTTGATTTCTTTCTCCCTGCTCAGGGAGTTCATTGGATAAGAGGAAATATTGTATTTAAGTGCCCCCAGCATGATCTGTTTCTCTGTAACGTGAAACAAGGTGGTAGATCTTACCTTCATTAGTGTTTATACAATAATTAGTTATGAGCTCTGTGAGGAAGAATAAGGATTTAAAACTGAAACAGTAAGGTGGGGATGGGGTAGTCCTCGTCTTACGGCTACAATTGAGCCCAAAAGGTATGTTGCTAAGTGAAACATTTGTTAAGTGAGTTCTGCCCCATTTTACGACCTTTTCTTGCCACAGCTCTTAAGTGAATCACTGCAGCTGCTAAGTTAGTAATACGGCTGTTAAGTGAATCTGGCTTCAACCATGTTCAGTTGACAAAGGTCTGAATTTTGATCATGTGACCGTGGGGATGCTGCAGCCTTCATAAGTGTGAAAAATGGTCATAAGTCACTTTTTTCAGTGCCATTGTAACTTTGAATGGTCACTAAATGGGCTGTTGTAAGTCGAGGACTACCTGTCTTCATTACTGTACTGTACAAAGGGGCACAGCTTCAGAAGTAGTAGATCTCCCTGTTCTGAATGATATTATGCTCTCCAGGAAAATACTCAGTTTGGAAATGATTTCTTTCTGGTTTCTTGGATAGAGGCAATAGCCGGCAGTGACCTTCTACTCTATGAGCTTTGGCTGATTTACCAAACTATATCCTTTTCTGGAGGAAAAGGATCTCACCACTGGGCTGAATGTACACTTCATATCTCACTGTTGTTAATATGCTCTATGTAGGCTGCCCTTCTGTGTCTAGTCCTAAAAAGCAATATCACTTGCTAGATTGTCTAGAAGCCCAGTTTGTCTCTGGAGTAATTCAAAGCGACCATATTGCACGTGTGCTTTTAAGCATTGTGCTGGCATGATCTGGGACTAAAATGAAATGTCAGTTTATTACCTTTAAAAACTTGCATGGCTTAGTTCCCAGGTATTTAAGGTTAAGCTTTCATGTTAGTTGTCCCATTCTTTGAGAAGTATGATTTCTGGTATATTGAGGTACTACCTCATTGATAGCATTTAAAGCAGCCAATAGTCAGTTTACAATTAGGAGGGCAATTTGGAAATAAATCTAGCAGATACAGAACTTTTATTATACACATTAGAAAACTCCAATGTTACATTACTTTTCAACATAATCACCATTCAAATTGATGTATTTGTCATAACGTCTTACAAGGTTTGAAATTCCTTAGTAGTAGTTGCTCCCGGCCAAATCTGGGCTCGGGGGGCGGGGGTTGATCAAAAACATCCCAATGGAACTGCTTCAAAGCTTCTTGGGTGCGTCTAGAGGTGTGTGGGCGAGCAGTATTGTGAACCAACACCACACCGGAAGTGGTGCCATAGAAAATCCCGCCAAATGTGAGGATGCCAAAGGAGTACTGCTAGTGAAGTACATGGAGTCTGGTTCAATCATTAGTTTAGAAGTCTACTGTGAAATGTTACAAAAACTCAGACGAGCCATCCATAACAAGCATCGGGGCATGCTGACTTTTGGTATGGTGTAGATTCAAGATAATGCTCGCCCGCACACCACTAGACGCACCCAAGAACCTTTGAAGCAGTTCCGTTGGGATGTTTTTGATCAACCCCCCCCACACCATGCCCAGATTTGGTGCCAAGCAACTACTCCTAAGGATTTTCAAACCTTGTAAGATGTTATGACAAGTCCCTCAATTTGAATGGTGATGTCAAAAAGTAATATAACGTTGTAGTTTTCTAATGTGTGTAATAAAAGTTCTGTATCTGTGAGTGTCTGTCATTGATAATCAAATGGAGGTTTATTTCCGAATTGCTCTCGTAATTTGGAATCACATGGTTGGAAGGTCTTCTAATCTAATGCCTTGTTCAGTACAGGCTATACAATCTTTGTTTAAAAACTTCTAGTGTCCACAACTACAGGAGATAGGCTGTTTAAGAGCTCTCAAAATCAGGAAAATCTTTCTTACTTTATGTTTGGATCTCTCATTTCCACCCATTGATTCTTGTCCTATTCTTAATCACTGTGAAGAATAAATCCAGATGCTCTTCCTGGTGAAATCCCTTCAAATACAGTATTAGCAAGCATTATAAGATTGCTATTATGTCTCCCCTTAACTTTCTCTTCTTTAGGCCAAACCAGTGTTTTTCAAACTTGGGAATGTGTGGACTTTAACTTCCACAATTCCCCAGCAAGCTGAAGTCCGCACATCTTAAATTTGCCAAGTTTGAAAAACATTGGGCCAACATACCTAGAAATCTGAACTGCTTTTCAATTGAACAAATCAATAACATGATCAAAATCTCATGTACCCTTTGGGGACAGATGCTAGTAAAAAAATTTTTTCTCAGCTTCCAAAGCAACTTGAATGCTTTTGTACCACCTGTTTTGTAACACCTTGAAATGGCTGAAGTTCTGAAAGTATATCAGGTAGCCCAGTATTTGGAGCTAGAATGAATAAGGGAAATGAAGAAAGATTAGTACTATAAATCAGGCAAAGGCAGAATATGCAGACAAAATGTGAAAGACTGGTTCAACTCTAAATTATCTGGCTTCAGTCAGTAAATGTCTATTCAGCTGTAAACCCTTTTCAATTTGACATATTTCCAAGCAAGTGCAGAGGGTCATGAAATTAACAATGGCCTTTTTTTAAAGGATAAATTGCATTGCAATAAACTATGGCCCTGACTGCAGACTGATACACAAATATACTTATCTGAAATTACATTTCAATATCTGCTCAAATCTAATACACTCATGTTTTTCTTCACAGATCCTTCTAAAAGATAAAATGCAGATACAGTCATTTTACTTAAGCACATGGTGTTATGGGAAATTCTTTCCTCTGTATTTTCCTTTTTGTAACTGATGGAAAGTGCAAGACCAGTCAGTATTTGTATATTTTTAAAGTTTTCTGCCTGTTGTTGTTTCTCTTACAGTACATGCAATATCTATTGACCGTTGTCTTCTCTAACTAACCAGGAGCTATATTTTGGAAAAAAGGCATAGAAACAACATCACCTTCTGATTTGTGCTGTTAGTGATGGCTAGAATTAGAGCCTCAGTCTGTTGGCTGGAACTGCAAAGTATTAGATTAGGTGCTGGAGAATCTATCCTGCATGTAGGACAACTTAGATTAAGAGATAGCTGTGACAGGCTGGTGGTGGGAATATTGCAAATAATCACTGTATGACTAGCTTAACAAGACACTTTGTTGGGAAAATTTCTCTTTGTATGGACTATAGAACTCTGCTGGACTAGACCAGAGGTATCATTTGACTACTCTGAAAATCACCCAAAATATACATAATTATACATGTAATGCTTCTGGGGTGTGTGTTTGTGTGTGTGTGTGTGTGTGTGTGTGTTACACAAGGTTCTAGTCACAGTCTTGAGAAAACTTGTACAAAATGTTTCAATCAGTGGCCATAGCAAGGCACAATTATATATTTATTTGTAAACTGCTCAGGATCACTTCAGGCGAGATGAGCAGTGTATAAGTTTGATAAACAAACAAACAAATAAATAAACAATGAACAAATAAATAAATAAAAAATAATTAATTAATTTCTATGGATTTATTTTTTTGTAGTACATGTCTTTGAGACCTATCAGACATATGAAGTGATCTAAGCTTTGGAAGGCTCTAGAATGTATTGGGGTTACATCTCCCAGAGTTTCCAGTAAGAGTGATCAATGCTGACTTGAAGTTCTGGATGGCATCTCAACCTTCTGGAGGACGCCAAGTGGAGTAAACAGCTCTGTTTTATGATTTTTCAGGGCAGATGCAATTCTCATGGGAAAGAGTAAAATCAGTACCAATTATTTTGAGGCATTTTAAGAACTGTCTGTTGTAGTTGTTTCTCATTCACGAAATGTAGCACTAGAGCACTGATAAAACCTTTCTATGAATGTTTATTATGTTAAAAAGAATGACCCTGACAATAAATTGCGATACATAATAAAGATACTAGCTGCATATTTATAAGCAATGCTAAGGAAGATTTGAAAACTGGGTTATGTGTGCTTAATGTTTTATTTTTTATTTTAATGTTTATTTTCAAATCAGTCAGTAATAAGGTTCTGAGATTTATAAGTCTATATCATACATGGAGCTTTGTTATAGGCTTAATTTTAGAAGGCATGGCTGGCTCAGGAATTCTGGGGGTTGAAGTCCACGAGTCATAAAAGGGCCAAGGTTGCCTACCCCTGGAATAGGTGATACCTAATTCAATTGCAATAACTGTGAGAGGGATTTAGGAGTTCTAGACCTAGTGGACAACAACTTAAGTATAAGCCATCAGTCTGCTGCAGCTGCCAAAAAAGCCAATGCAGTCCTAGGCTAATCAACAGAGGGATAGTATCAACATCGCGTAAAGTGTTAGTATATCTTTATACTGCATCTGTAAGACCACACTTGGAATATTGCATCCAGTCTTGGTTATCACAATACAAAAAAAAGATGCTGAGACTCTAGAAAGAATTCAGAGAATAGCAACAAAGATGATTAGGGGACTGGAGACTAAAACATACAATGAATGGTTGCAGGAACTGGGTATATCTAATAGAGAAGGAAAAGGGACGCGGTGGCTCAGTGGGTTAGGACGCTGAGCTTGTCGATCAGAAGGTCGGCAGTTTGGCGGGTCAAATCCCGAGTGCCGCGTAACAGAGTGAGCGCCTGTTACTCGTCCCAGCTTCTGCCAACCTAGCAGTTCGAAAGCACGTAAAAATGCAAGTAGAAAAATAGGGACCACTACGGTGGGAAGGTAACAGCGTTCCGTTCGCCTTTGGCGTCTAGTCATGCCGGCCACATGACCACGGAGACGTCTTTGGACAAGCGCTGGCTCTTTGGCTTTGAAACGGAGATGAGCACCGGCCCCTAGAGTCGGAAACGACTAGCAGGCATGTGCGGGGGAACCTTTACCTTTACCTAATAGAGAAGGAGATCTCATACAGCCTACCAATATTTGAGAGGTGTCACAGAGAAGAGGGGGTCGACCTCTTCTCCAAAGCATCTGAGGGGAGGACAAGAAGTAACAGATGGAAGCTTAACAAAGAGAGATCCAATTTAGAATTAAGGAGAAATTTCCTGACAGAACAATTAATCAGTGGAATGGATTGTGGGTGCTTTTAAGAAGAGATTCTGCAACCATTTGTCTGGAATGGTTTAGGTTTCTTGCTTGAGCAGAGGGCTGGATTAGAAGACCTTCATGGTCCTTTCCAACTCTGCTATTCTGTATTACATATTTTAAATACAGCAGGAAGGGAAGGAGACTTCTTGAGTGAAAGCAGTCATGGAAGATAAGATTCAACCCAGTTTTTTGCTGCAGCAAACAATGTTTACCCAAATGGAGATGCAGAGCACATTTCCTGAATTGATATTGTTAATTTTTTTGTCTATAGTTTATCTAATGAAGTTAATTTCCATAAATAATAGCCAGAATTTTGCCATGTAAAATTCCTGCTCAGTTGTGAGATTGCCATGGAGACTGATGGTTTGCTTCTATATTTTTGCTTGCTTTGATCCTTATTTCCAGGGCTTTTTTTCTCATAGAACGCTCAGAACGGAGTTCCGGCACCTTTTTTGGATAGAACCTTGTAGGGTAGGCAAGGCGGGTTGTATGACATGTGTGAGTTCCGGCACCTTTTTCTTTTACAAAAAAAGCACTGCTTATTTCTATGTTGATTCATCAGTAGCTATGGGTGGGGAGGAAAATGTGGAAAAAGAACTATCCATCTCTCTTATGTCATATACCATGTAATGTTAACTCCTTTGATTATCCAAACCTTCTGACCTCTACATAACATTAAAATTTATCTGCTGCAAAAAAACCCTACAGTATTTTATTCCTCTCAGCATCCAATAGAAAATAGAATAAGAATGGCCTTACCCAAGCTGCCTACATACACTTGCAGAGTGGCAATAAGAAATTCTTCAAGAACACCTGGCCTGTGAAATAATCTTCTTTCTGTAATTTCTAGACTCCAGCATTGAGAAGCTTCAGGTGCCTTTATGTTTACCTCCATTTTGTGGGTGGGTGTTTCTAACAGCCTTTTTTGTTCTATTTTTATTTTTATATTTGTCCTGTTTTAATCGTAAACCACTTTGGAAATGCTTAAAGGAAGAAGCAATCTAGAAATATTTTCAGCCAGCAGAGAAACCAACAAATTGATCAATGTTGGTGCTGTTTCCCTATCATTGGTGCAATACAATCAAGCAGTTTGCTTTCAAAAACAAGCAAGATGGGAAGTCAAGTCCAGCTTGTTCCTTAGTTGTCCTACACTACAACATCATTTCAAACAAAGTTTGCCATGGGGCAAGCAATGTTCTTACATGCTGTATGTGGCAGAAAGAATGATATATTGTCAGGCCTTTTTTTAAAAAAAAGGCACGATTACTTTTTGAGCAGAAAAATAATGTTGCGTATTTGCATGTTCTTTTCTTTTCCATTTGCAACTTTAAGGGTCCATTTGGCCAAATACACCTTATACTCTTGTTACTGTTTGTTTTTACATTTTTTCTAATGTTGGCAAATGGGTTTGCATCAACCTGTTTGAAAAGAATAATTACCAACTGAGGTGTCTTTGTTCCGTTCTTACAAAACAACTGGTTATAACAAATGGAATATTAGCGAAATAATGGCTTTGTGCTGTGATTCATTATTTACTATAATAAGGGATTTAATTAGATGGTAGTTTTCTAACTTAGCGGTAGGGTTTTGCTTTGTTATTATTAACTCAGTTATAGGAGCCTCCTTCCAAAAGTTCTCCTTTTGACTTTAGAAATCAATCAAATAAAATGAGCTACAGGACAGTTTGAAAGGTAGTGACTCAGAGAAGAGAAAAGTCAAGGCCAAAAATACTTTATGGCAATGCCTGCATTGGCAAAACATTATAATGAGAAATTGGAACAAAATTACTCATTATGGTGAAGCTGCTACAGAAAATCTGCCTACCCAGAAAGTGTTTTCATTTCATTTCAAAGCTGTTTTCATTATTTTATCATGGATGAATGTTCTGTTGTTGAATTCCTTTATCTCTTTTTGCCTGAAAACCATGAGGGGATAGACACATTTCCTTACAATACTCCTATGTAGTAGAGAAGATTGAGAACATGATTTAGCTCAAGGTCACCTTGATGTCTTCTTTGAAGAACAATTTGAAATGTAGGCCTCTTTGTTCGTAGTCCAAATACTCTACTACACTGACTTGCTACAATTATAAAGAAACTAAACTATGTCCATATCTGCATTGTTTTGTAATGACTTGGCCTGCAATCCAGATTGGAAAGCTGCTGAAATGTCCCCAGTGCCAATGAGATTTATATCTAAACTAGGCTGTTAGCCATTGGTGCCCTGAGCAAAACATTGCAATTGATACCCATAACCTAAACCCTGATAGCAGATGTGATTTTTTCCCCCTTGAAATTTTGAAAGTTGGTAGGTATCCAAGTTAACTATGTAGTTTACCCATGGCAACAAGCTCTCCCTTAGGTTTTAAGCCATCTAACCATGATAGGACTATATTGTTGGTAATGCTCAGTAAATTCTATAGTTTAGATATAGACTGTATCTCAAATTTATGTTTAGTTTAAAATAAATCTCACATTTTTGCCAAAATAAGGAGGCTTATAGCATATTAAAATATTGTCTAATATATATCTTCAGGGAGCTGGTCAAAAAAGTCAGGATGGTGGCTACAGCTATGTGAATAGGAGCTCTGGTGGTACAGTGGTTAGAAAACAATATTGCAGGCTAGCTCTGCTCACAGCCCACAGTCTCATGGGCTCAAGGATGACTCAGCCTTCCAGCCTTCCAAAGTCAATAAAATGAGGACCCAGATTGTGTGTGTGTGTGTGGGGGGGGGATATGCTAAAATTGTAAACCAACCAGAGAATGCTGTAAAGCATTGTGGACCAGCATATAAATCTAAACGCTGTTATTATATGATTAAAGTCCTGCATTTTTTAAACATTTTTTTTAAAAAAATTGTTTTGTTTTTGTATGTTAGGCTGCTGAGGGTCATTGGAACAGGGCAACCCAAGGCAGCCAGAAATCTGAAAAACAAATAAAAATAAATGTCTTTTGTAAATCATGTTTGGGGTGCACTATATAACAGTATGCTATTTTACTTCTACTTTTAACTTGTTTATTGTTTCTTCGTTGGAGTATACAGGTGAAACTCGAAAAATTAGAATATAGTGCAAAAGTTCATTTATTTCAGTAATGCAACTTAAAAGGGGAAACTAATATAGGAGATAGACTCATGACATGCAAAGCAAGATAGTTCAAGCCGTGATTTGTCATAATTGTGATGATTATGGCTTACAGCTCATGAAAACCACAAATCCACAATCTCAGAAAATTAGAATATTGTTGCTGTTGTTGTTGTTAGTTGCGAAGTCGTGTCCGACCCATCGCGACCCTATGGACAATGTTCCTCCAGGCTTTCCTGTCCTCTACCATCTTCTGGAGTCCATTTAGGCTCACGCCTACTGCTTCAGGGACTCCATCCACCCAACTCATTCTCTGTCATCCCCTTCTTCTATTGCCCTCAATCTTTCCCAGCATTAGGCTCTTCTCCAGTGAGTCCTTCCTCCTCATTAGGTGGCCAAAGTATTTGAGTTTTAGCTTCAGGATCTGGCCTTCTAAAGAGCAGTCAGGGTTGATCTCCTCTAGGACTGACCGGTTTGATCGCCTTGCAGTCCAAGGGACTCGCAGGAGTCTTCTCCAGCACCAGAGTTCAAAGGCCTCAATTCTTTTGCGCTCAACCTTTCTTATGGTCCAACTTTCACTGCCATACATTGCAACTGGGAAGACCATAGCCTTGACTATACGCACTTTTGTTGACAGGGTGATGTCTCTGCTTTTTAGTGTGCTGTCTAGATTTGCCATGGCTTTCCTCCCGAGGAGCAAGCGTCTTTTAATTTCTTGACTACAGTCCCCATCTGCAGTGATCTTGGAGCCCAGGAAAATAAAATCTGTCACTACCTCCATTTCTTCCCCATCTATTTGCCAGGAATTGAGAGGGCCGGATGCCATGATCTTGGTTTTCTTAATGTTTAGTTTCAACCCAACTTTTGCACTCTCCATCTTCACTCGCAACAAGAGACTCTTCAGTTCCTCTTCACTTTCTGCCATTAGAGTGGTATCATCTGCATATCTTAGGTTGTTGATATTTCTTCCGGCAATCTTAATTCCAACTTTTGATTCATCTAGCCCTGCCTTTCTCATGATGTGTTCTGCATATAAGTTAAATAGGCAAGGCGACAGTATACAGCCTTGCCGGACTCCTTTCCCAATTTGGAACCAATCAGTGGTTCCGTGTCCAGTTCTCACTGTTGCTTCTTGGCCCGCATATAGGTTTCTCAAGAGACAAATAAGATGTTCTGGTACTCCCATCTCTTTAAGAACTTGCCACAGTTTGTTATGATCCACACAATCAAAGGCTTTAGCATAGTCAATGAAGCAGAAGTAGATGTTTTTCTGGAACTCTCTAGCTTTCTCCATGATCCAGCGTATGTTGGCTATTTGATCTCTAGTTCCTCTGCCTCTTCGAAATCCTGCCTGTACTTCTGGTAGTTCTCGATCGACATACTGCTGGAGTCTAGCTTGTAGGATTTTAAGCATAACTTTACTAGCATGAGAAATGAGTGCAATGGTGCGATAGTTTGAACATTCTTTGGCACTGCCTTTCTTTGGAATTGGAATATAAACTGATCTTTTCCAATCCTGTGGCCACTGTTGAGTTTTCCAAATTTGCTGGCAAATTGAGTGTAGCACTTTTACTGCATTGTCTTTTAAGATTTTGAATTGCTCAGCTGGAATACTGTCACCTCCACTAGCTTTGTTGTTGCTCAGCTTTTCTAAGGCCCACTTCACTTCACATTCTAGGATGTCTGGCTCGAGGTCAGTGACCACCTCATTGTGATTATCAGGGACGTTAAGCTCATTCTTGTATAGTTCTTCTGTGTAATTTTGCCATCTCTTCTTAATCTCTTCTGCCTCTGTTAGGTCCCTGCCATTTTGATCCTTTATCATGCCCATTTTTGCATTGAACGTTCCCTTCATCTCTCCAATTTTCTTGAAAAGATCTCTGGTCCTCCCTATTCTATTGTTTTCTTCTATTTCTTTGCACTGTTCATTTAAGAAGGCATTCTTATCTCTTCTAGCTATTCTCTGGAATTCTGCATTCAATTGGGCGTATCTTTCTTTTTCTCCCTTGCCTTTTGCTTCCCTCCTTTCCTCAGCTATTTGCAAAGCTTCCTCAGACAGCCATTTTGCTTTCTTGCATTTCTTTTTCTTCGGGATGGTTTTGGTTGCTACCTCTTGTACAATGTTGCGAACCTCTGTCCATAGTTCTTCAGGCACTCTGTCTATCAGATCTAATTCCTTAAATCTATTTGTCACCTCTACTGTATATTCAATGGGGATATGATGTAATTCATACCTGACTGGCCTGGTGCTTTTCCCTACTTTCTTCAGTTTAAGCCTAAACTTTGCAATGAGAAGCTCATGGTCTGAGCCACAGTCAGCTCCTGGTCTTGTTTTTACTGACTGTATAGAGCTTCTCCATCTTTGGCTGCAGAGCATATAGTCAATCTGATTTCTGTGTTGACCGTCGGGTGATGTCCATGTGTAGAGCCGTCTCTTGGGTTGTTGGAAAAGAGTGTTTGCTATGACCATCGTATTCTCTTGACAAAATTCTATCAGCCTGTGCCCTGCTTCATTTTGTACTCCAAGGCCAAACTTGCCTGTTATTCCGGTTATCTTTTGGCTTCCTACTTTAGCATTCCAATCCCCCATGATGATAAGGACATCATTTTTTGGTGTTAGTTCTATAAGGTGCTGTAGGGCTTCATAGAACCGGTCAATTTCATCCTCTTCAGCACCGGTGGTTGGGGCATAGACTTGGACTACTGTGATATTGAATGGTTTGCCTTGGATTCGAACTGAGATCATTCTGTCATTTTGAGGATTGTATCCCAGTATTGCTTTTCCTACTCTTTTATTGACTATGAAGGCTACTCCATTTCTTCTGAGGGATTCTTGCCCGCAGTAGTATACCTGATGGTCATCTGAATTAAATTCACCCATTCCTGTCCATTTTAGTTCGCTGATACCTAAGATGTCGATGTTCAGTCTTGTCATCTCTTGTTTGACCACGTCCAGCTTGCCTTGATTCATGGATCTTACATTCCAGGTTCCTATGGAGAAAACATCTTTACAGCATCGGACTTTCCTTTCACCACCAGACATATCCACAGCTGAGCGTCCTTTCGGCATTGGCCCAGTCGCTTCATTCTTTCTGGCGCTACTAGTACTAGCCCTCTGCTCTTCCCCAGTAGCATATTGGACGCCTTCCGACCTGAGGGGCTCATCTTCCAGCGTCATATCGTTTTGCCTTTTGGTACTGTCCATAGGGTTTTCATGGCAAAGATACTGGAGTGGGTTGCCATTTCCTTCTCCAGTGGATCACGTTTTGTCAGAACTCTCTGCTATGACCTGTCCGTCTTGGGTGGCCCTGCACGGCATAGCTCATAGCTTCATTGAATTACGCAAGCCCCTTCGCCACGACAAGGCAGTAATCCATGAAGGGGAATATTACATGCAATCAATAAAACAAGGAGTGTACATAGAACAATATTGGACCTCTGAAAAGTATAAGCATGCATATGTACGTATTCAGTACTTGATTTGGGCCCCTTTTGCAGCAATTACTGCCTCAATGCGGCGTGGCATGGAAGCTATCAGCCTGTGGCACTGCTGAGGTGTTATGAAAGACCAGGATGCTTCACTAGCGGCCTTCAGCTCTTCTGCATTGTTCGGTCTCATGTCTCTCATCTTTCTCTTGCCAATGCCCCATAGATTCTCTATGGGGTTCAGGTCAGGCGAGTTTGCTGGCCAATCAAGCACAGTAATCCCACGGTCATTGAACCAGGTTTTGGTGCTTTTGGCAGTGTGGGCAGGTGCCAAGTCCTGCTGGAAAATGAAGTCAGCATCCCCATAAAGCTCGTCTGCGGAAGGAAGCATGAAGTGCTCCAAAATCTCCTGGTAGACGGCTGCATTGACCCTGGACTTAATGAAGCACAGTGGACCAACACCAGCAGATGGCATGGCTCCCCAAATCAACACAGACTGTGGAAACTTCACACTGGACTTCAAGCATCTTGCAGTGTGTACCTCTCCATTCTTCCTCCAGACTCTGCGTCCTTGGTTTCCAAATGAGATGCAAAAGTTGCTCTCATCAGAAAAGAGGACTTTGGACCACTGAGCAACAGACCAAGTCTGTATTTCTTTAGCCCAGGTAAGACGCTTCTGACGTTGTTTGTTGTTCAGGAGCTGCTTGACAAGAGGAATACGATATTTGAAGCCCATGTCCTGGATCCGTCTGTGTGTGGTGGCTCTTGATGCACTGACTCCAGCCTCAGTCCACTCCTTGTGAAAGTCCCCAACACTTTTGAATGGCCTTTTCCTGCAATCCTCTCCAGGCTGCGGTCATCCCTGCTGCTTGTGCACCTTTTTCTTCCACACTTTTCCCTTCCACATAACTTTCTATTAATGTGCTTTGATAGAGCACTTTGGGAACATCCAACTTCTTTTGCAATTACCTTTTGAGACTTTCCCTCCTTATGGAGGGTGTCAGTGATGGCTTTCTGCACAACTGTCAGGTCAGCAGTCTTCCCCATGATTGTGATTCCTACTGAACCAGACTGAGAGACCATTTAAAGGCTCAGGAACCCTTTGCAGGTGTTATGGCTTAATTAGCTGATTAGAGTGGGACCCTTTGAGCCTAGAATATTGTACCTTTTCACAATATTCTAATTTTCTGAGATTGTGGATTTGGGGTTTTCATGAGCTGTAATCCATAATCATCACAATTATGACAAATCATGGCTTGAACTATCTTGCTTTGCATGTAATGAGTCTATCTCATATATTAGTTTCCCCTTTTAAGTTGCATTACTGAAATAAATGAACTTTTGCACGATATTCTAATTTTTCGAGTTTCACCTGTATATGTACCCTTTTAATGTTGATCATGCTTCCCCCCCCCCGATATTTGTTGCAGGTGACATAGTCTGATAGCTTATAATGGTAGGAAATTTGAATGTGTCTTCATGTCAAAAGAATACAATTGTCATGAGCATCTCTGAGTTGGAAGATGAAGACGAGTGACAGGAGAGTCACCAGCCTGAGGGGATTCAGCTGGAAAGTCACAAGCAGGGAAAGTAGTATTGCCTAGCAACCAGGAGGCTGGCCTCAGAAGACAAAAAGGTGGAACTAATATCTTCTCCCAATGCAAGGGCCCATCTCAAAGAGAGGAGGGCTGAACAAAGACATACTGCAAGATTATTGGTTAGAAAGAATTCCACCCCGCCAAAGGAACAAATTCGGGTCTTGTCACCCCTATATAAGGGGAGCCGTGCGACTCATAGATCCATTGATGACAACTCTCCATGTTCTTCAGCTTCTTAACCTATCTTCTCACGTAGTGACTCTGGACTTTTAAACTATGTTTATTTGACCCTCTAGCACCTTACTGACATTTGAACTCTCTCTTACCTCTTAAACTAGTTGAGTTTTTGTGGATTGGGGTTTTTGGATGCGAGGACCTATAATTCTTTGCTTAAAACTTTGTGCCAGTGTAGTTCTGTTTAAAAATCTTTTTAGTAAAAGATAAGACTTACCTGTGTGTCTGTGATTTCCGTGGGCCTGGCCAGGACAGACATTTGTATAAATGTACAATGGGAGAAAGGGCCTAGCTTCCTCCCAATTTATATTCCCATATCAACAATTCATTCATTTAAATAAATCACATTCCTATAAATATAGAGTTTTCGTTTCACCTTATGCAGAACATGCTGCGGCACTAGATGGCAGTATTAGCTAAGCCAAACAACACTTTCATTTTGATCTGTGTAATTGTTTCAACTGTTACAAAACTGAGGCAAACATTTGTTGGGAGGATTTGCTCTGAATTTGTGGTGTGGCCTACAGCCCAACTTTGAAAGGGCTTTTGGTATAAGGAGTTACTGACAAAATGTCAAATTACTTTTAGTATGTATGGAAAGTTGAATTTATGGCAAAGAAAATGTCATTCCTATGAATGTTTAAACTGAATGCCACAAGCATTATGAAGATGCACAGGAACCCTCATAAGATGATTTATAGATCAGGACCATTTTGCTTAAACTATAAAGTGCCATGGATTCTGATGGATCAATATTATCATAGCTATTTGCTACTTCTGATCTCATAATAGGGCTCGCAACTTGGATAGGGCTCGCAACTTGGGAGTCCTCCTAGATTCACGGCTTACCCTAGAAGATCATGTAGTGGCCGTGACTAGGGGGGCTTTTGCCCAGGTTCGCCTGGTGCGCCAGTTGCGGCCCTATCTGGACCGGGATGCCCTGTGCACGGTCACTCATGCGCTCGTGACCTCTCGCCTTGACTACTGTAATGCTCTCTACATGGGGCTTCCCTTGAAGACCACTCGGAGGCTCCAACTGGTACAGAATGCGGCCGCGAGAGTTGTCTTGGGAGTTTCCCGGTACTCCCATGTTACACCTTTGCTCCGCGAGCTGCATTGGTTACCAGTTGTCTTCCGGGTGAGGTTCAAGGTCTTAGTTATGATCTTTAAGTCCCTACATGGCATGGGTCCGGGGTACCTCGGGGACCACCTGCTGCCGGCTTCAACTCCCCTCCGCCCTGTGCGTTCCCACAGAGAGGGCCTCCTCAGGGTGCCTCCGGTCAGGGAATGCCGACTGGCGGCCCCCAGGGGGAGAGCCTTCTCTGTGGGTGCCCCGGCTTTGTGGAATCAACTGCCGGTGGAGCTCCGGACGGCATCGGACCTCCGAACTTTCCGTCGTGGTCTGAAGACCCATTTGTTTGAATTGGCCGGTCTGGCCTGATGGGGGAGCTGGGTTTTAAATTGTCATTTTAGATTGCATTATTGTTTTTTAATTGGGCACTGATTTAATCTTTGTTTTAACTTTTGTATAGTATTGTATTTTTATTTATATGCCCTGTGAACCGCCCTGAGTCCCCAGGGAGAAGGGCGGTATATAAATTAAATAAAACATAAAACATAAAACATAAAACATAAAATTTGCAATCACTTGCTTAGCCTTCTTTAAGCCAGCCAGCAATACATTCTTTTCACAACTTCAGAATTATATCTTTGGAATGTGTTTTCCATAAAATACTCCAGTGTTTGCTTAAGCCACATGAACTTTGAAAAGGTCCAAGTTTTGTCTCACAAGGTCAGTGACTCCTAGAAGACTGATTCCTGAGAAAAGAGTAAAGGTGGTTGTTCCCCATCCAGCCACTTAATTTTACAAACAAAGGTTTAGCATAACAACCTTGACCACCATCTGGTGAGAAGAGGGTAATCAACTAGATTGTTGTATATTAAAGAACAGATGCAAGGCCAGGTGCATAAGGATACCTACCAACTCTAATCAGAATAATAATTCTATCTCTCATTGTAAAGCTTTGTGTGCAGTCAATTCGTGAGCCAGTCCATGGGGACTGATTGAGAGGTCTGTGTTATTTTCAAGCATCCCATCATACGGGTAGAATAGACTTAGTCTATCAGCTCGAAATTGTTGAAGAGTTGCTCATCATCTATCCATATTTCAACTGTAGAAGGAAGTGAAAATGGATACAATAGGATAAGGCAAAATCTAATTGGGAAGTAACTGCAAATTAGAGGCAGATGCAGAAACTCAATGTGGAGTCCATAGACTTACAATTTGCTTGCCTTTAGTGGAATTGCACTACTGTCCAGTTATCTGATATATTTTTATCTACAGTACTTTTTTAGCATTATTAAATTGAGGATTGGGTTCTTAGTTTACCTTGCAGGTCTCCGACTGCCTCAAAAGACACAACATATTACAATTGTTAACTGAGAAGGCACTTGTAACTTAATGTGAACTACATTGGCATAACCACCTTGCTTTCCTCTCTTTCTGCTAGCAACTCATCCCATATTAAATCTTACATCAGTTTAGCCGCTCCATGTATCCGATGAAATAAGTTGCAAGCTCAGGAAAGCAGATTAAAAATGGGTTAGTAAAAAAGCTACTAGCAGACTCCTGATTTTTTAGCTAATCTAAGTAACTCAAAACAGCAATAGAAATAGATAGATCTGCCAATATTAATCTGGTCACTTTTATTATTCACCCAGACAATAAAGTCTGAATACTCAAGAGCCCTCATCTTTCCAAAATCCTGTTTCCATTTCAACTGGTGATAATCTCCATAAATAATGATTGTATATTCTCTGCTGAAAATGTTGAGCAAAGTTAATGGAGACAAGGATCAAAGCTAAAGTACATGCACTTGTTATGACAGTGTGTAATGATTGTTATGGAAATGGTGTTCACCAATGGATAAATTGCCAGGTTTTAGACAGAATGAAGCAAAGATATTCAGTGCATATTCATACTACCTCACAGCAGTGGCTAGGGCAAATGTTCATGTTCAGTGTTATGAACAAAAGAACAGAAATGTCTTGAACAAGTGCCTCAGACCATTCTGGGCCCTTGACATAACTTGCTTTCTCAGATGTAGTGAAAGATTTTGTTCCTTAACTAGGGCTGCAGTAAGATCTAATTGCCAGTCCAGTCAGCTTCTGTATGCAGATTTGCTGGAAAGACACAATTACAGTATGTCTCCCATATTAGCAGTAACATACTTGGGGTCAGCACTGTTAGTTGCCCACCAGCCACAGAGTTGCAAATTTTGATGATTTATTTTAGGAAAAACTCCAGAAATGTGGGCATGACTTCAGACTCAGCAACTCTTCTTTCTTGGACATCAGAGAATTGGTTTTAAATAATTTTGCTCAATGATCTTGTAATACAGTGGCAGGAAACAGGAGATTATTACTTACTATCTCAGACCCTTAGGGGACATCTCAGAGAGGGCTTTTGTTGTTTGTGTTTCTGACTGAACCAATAACATTTGAAAAGGAAAAGAAGAAGAGCAACATCTGCCCTCAGCTGCAATAAAAAATGTTTCTTTTCAGTGAAAAATGGCCAAGCAAACACTGCTGGCTATTTTGCTCAGGGTTGCAATTTTGTCTTGCTACAGCTAATGATCTCCCCTTTTCAACTTGTATCTTTAATGTTTTTGATCTCTGTCTTAACTTTCATTGGAGGCTGCAAAGCTACAGTTTTAATTAGTTATTCTCCCTCTGAGGAAAAAAAAACAGGCTGTCAAAAGCATAAATTATATAGGCCTAGAATGGTTCTAGGAGGTAATTTAAGGATGTCCCATCACTTTTGAGAGAGAGAGGGGGGGGGGGTTTAGCAGTTTTTTTAACAAAGCTTCCAGAGATTCCAAGGTTTGTGAATACTGCTGGCTAGTGGCAAAATGATAGTTGTGCAAGATGCTTGAGAATGTGAGGGTCAGGCAATTCCAGACTATCATAAAAGAAACATTTATGCTAAATAAATTCCATTCCTAGCTTCAGGCCTAGTTTTTTTCAGGAGTTAAGTCGGGTAGAAGATGGGAACATGGGATCTTCCTGAATATCTAGATAGCTTTTGAAGGTCATAGGCCAACTGACATGATAATGCTATTCCCTACATTCAAAATCATTTTCTGAATACCATACCACGGTGCTACATTCCTACTGCACTGCTTAGTCCCACTGGCACCACTGCTGTGCAGTACTAGAGATTCTGACTTGTTTCCCATGTTCTTCATAAGACCAATAGACGAGATCAATAGGGATACTGAAGTGAAACAGTTCCAATTCTGTAATGGATGCAGATCTACTTCTGTCATTGCAGTTATTGCATGCGTTTTGGGTGGGAATTCTGAAAAGGTCAGCTCAAATGTTTCTGGAACAATATATATAGGAGAAGTATGTTTACATAATTATGGCCTAAAATTTTATTTCTCTTTGTCTCTATGTTTGTGTATTTAAAACAGGAAAATAATAAATTTGGTAGTAGGCATAACATTCTTTGGATATAAGGATATGCCTAATTCTGAAAGAAGTTTATTTATAGGCCATATATGCTGCTCCAGGCATTACTGAGCAGCAGACATACCCACATCTGAAAATCAAACTTAAACAGTAATAATACATTAAAACATCAACACAAGATCTAAGTTATCCACTTATAATAACCTTTCTCAATTAAGGTTTAGCTATAGATTGCTAGAGGTTCTTCACGTTTTGAAATTTGTGTACTGTGGAATGTTAGGGTTGACAGTGATGGCACTTTTTGTGCGCTATGACTTAGCTGCTGACCGACTACTGTAATGTTATAAAGATTGTAAAATGTGTAGGCTAGAAGTAAATTATACTGTGATGTTTTGGTATTTTGGGGAGAAATTTTATGCAGGGGTTTCCTGAGACTTGAAAATATTTCAAGCGTTCCCCTCCAGGGCACTATTTCTTAGTCCACATGGACTTCCAGAATTTCCCCAGTGGAATTCAGGAAGTTGAAGTCTGAACAACTTAAAGTTGCATAGGCTGAGAAATACTGCTCCAGCGTAAAAAAGATTGAGAAAGACTCACCCCATTGCTTTGTGAGCTGTTATCTACATAGATATAATCAAATGCTCTTATTTTAAATGCTTTTTGTATGAGTGCAATAAGGTGCATCTTTCCCCCCCCCTAAAATAATTTAAAAATAAAAAAAAATCAGAGGAAAGTCATAATAATAGGCACACTTTACAGTATATCAGTCAAGGGATCCATCCACCTTCTGTATAAATATTTTTATTAATATTGACAGTGTTTAATCTTTCCTCAAATGTTCCCTTCCAAATGCACTTTAGACAAATGCCAGACCATTACACTTTATCATTCAGTTCTTAGCCATAGGAAGACACAGAAGACTTCCCGATACCTAAATCAATTTCACATGAGCAGCATTGAAATGATCGGAGCAAGGTGTTAAGGGCTTCCCCTTTCCTTTTGCTGCCATCTTGTGATAGTTCCAAGTTTTTGCAGCTCAGACAGGATTAGATGACTTCCCTCATGACTGGCTGGAGAATTTCGGGAGTTGAAGTCCACTCATCTTAAAGTTGCTGAAGTTGGGAAAGACTGAGGTAGCAGAACAGGAAAACTATGATACCGGTACATTTCTTGAGATGACACAAAGCCATTCTTTGAAAAAAACAGTTTTATCCTTTATTTTGGATGAGATGCCTATGGAGTGACATACGAACCTCCCCTCTTGATCATTTTCTAGCGCCCCATGTGTTTCTTTCAGCCCAAAGAAAAGCAGCAGTAATTATGCCCACTGAACTTATCAGCAGGAAGCTCAACATTTCACAGGTCTTGATTAGCTTTCCAACGCTAAAATTAAAGCTGTGAGAGACAAATTGTGTCTTCAACTAAGTTGGAAGGGTGTGTATGTGTGGTTTTTTTTTTTTTTTTGGTTTGCTGTTAAAGAGAAAGAAGGAAGAGAGAATGGAGAGTAGAAATCATGCCTGACCAAGGGAGATCCAAGGAGGAACTTAATTAAAGCATACAAAGGAGTCAATATTCAGGGCTATCTTAGGCTTCCGTAGCTAGATAAATTACAAGAGGGTGGGGAGAAGGCTGGGATGAGAAAAGTAAGATAAACTGTTTTTCTTGTTATGCTTGGCCAGTGCTCTTTCTTGCCACTATTCCTTAACAAACGAATGTGGAATTGAAACAGACATCCCAAATAGGCTGTATTCTTTTGTGGATGAAGTAGAGAAAGCTTGCTTCACTGTCCATATTATTCTTGTGCTTGTTTTGGCCTCGGCTCTCATTGCTGATCAGCTTTCTTGCACACATCTGTGACTGGACCAGAAATGATTTTGTCAATAATGGTTAGCTCCAGATCCTGCTACATAAGGATTTTCTCCCTTGAAGCATCAACATTGCTTCAACATCAAGTATTGGTCTCCTTTAGTATTGGTAATACTTAAAGTGTCCAGACTAAGTTGCATACTTCATCCCAGGAATTCAAACAGTACGCCATTATTAACATTTGTAAGAAGGATTGAATTCAACATTTTAGGTAGGGTGAGAATTATTATATTTTGTATCATTGTAGAGCTGAGATAAATTATTGCATTTTCTCAAAAGATGCCCCTGAATTTAAGAATAACTCCTAAAGGGCTAATTGAAAGTACTAGCCATCCTTGCCACAGGGACTATGGTCAGAGCTAATGGGAACTGCAGTAGAAGAAAGACCAGATTGGAAAAAACTGATGTGAAAGATTGGCTGGTTTTCTTTTTGCTTCCTTGTTTTTCCCCAAATGAGAGACAACAAATAATTTTCCCCATTCTCATTAACAAATTGTGCTGCACAATATTTTTTATTTTCTAAAAATCAATGTAAGCATTGAAGTAATCATCTTAGAAAGCGTTGCATATGAAAATTAGTTAAGGGAATTGAGAATCCTAGCAACAAAGCACTGCAAACATGATGTAATATTTCATAAGGTAGCCATGGATTTCATATCAGTTTTTAAAAAAATTTAAAAATAAAGTTTTTCTTTTAAGTCCCTGTTTTTAACCAATTAAGCTTAATTCTGGAGTACATGTAAACTTAACCTGACATTTATGTCAACATCTAAATCATCCCCCCCTCCCCCACCTCTTGGTTTCTACTTTTGACAGCAATTAAAACTCTTCGGAAACTGCACAAAATTAAATTACTCAGGAATAGAAACTATAGTCTAAATAGCTCATTGCTGATTGTCATTAACATACCACATCTAAATTGCTTTCTTCTTACAATGAATAAAGAAGATCCATGGTTAAAAATCAAGAAATTAGTATCATTCCTCTATTTGTAAATATGGGGGAAAGGGTGAAGCTGTCTCCTACACTTTTATTACCTCCCACCCCCAACATTTTAGTTGATAAAAATAAATATTCTGACAGTGCTAATAAATACTTGGAGTTGTGTGGAGGACATAAATACAGATGAATGTGAACTTGTGGGAGGTTGAGAGAAGAGTGAAGAAATCTTGGTGGAATCAGGAGCTGGAATGGAAGCTGAGGACACACATATGAGAGCCAGTTAGGTTTAATAGTTAAGGCACCAGGCTATAAACACAGAGATTATCAGTTCTAGTCCCACCTTAGCCACGAAAGGCAGCTGGGTGACTTTGGGCAATCACTCTCTCTCAGTCCAACTCACTTCACAGGGTTGTTCTTGTGGGGAGAATAAGAGATATTAGGAAAGAGATATTAGATATGTTTGCCACCTTGAATTATTTGTAAAAATAATAAATGAGGGATATAATTGAATGAATGAATGAATAAAGGAGCATCCCTTAGGCATGACTGTCTTATCAGTCCTATCCATTTTGCTTTTGACTGGGTTTCCCTATGAAGGCTGGACTAGTGCCCACCCCCCACCCCACCCCCATCTAATTGTTGGCAATGTTTTATATAGGAATTATGGGAATTTTGCTGCCTCCTGATGTTGTTGTTGAATAAAGTACATTACTCTATGCAGAGAGAATGAAATACTACAATCCCAACTCTTTGAGTAATGCAGATTGGCAGGTGTCAATGTCTCTATTGCATCACCAGTTACAAAACCCTCCCATTCTGTTTTTCCTTCCCCCTGCAAAGTAAATGTGGGGGAGAAAAGTATAGGAGAGCAGAAGAACAGAGTGGACAATTGATGCCAACACTGATCTAATTAAGAGCTGAGCCAGTTTGTTTTCGCAGCTTTATTCAGCTAGTAACTTTGTGACCAGTCAGATGTGAGGAAATTAATTTTCAACCTCCACCTACTTTAAGCACTTCTGTAATTGGAATTGTTATTTATTTCTTTTTTTTAAAAAAAAACCTGCTCAGCTCACGCTATGTCTTCTACATCCTAAAAACAGTGAAGCTGAAAATAGAGAATAGCTTCATGCTAATTGCCCAGAAGAAGTTTATTTATTTGATATCCACTGCTTTGCTAGGGGTTGTCATTTCTAATCAAAGTCAAATCCCAAAGCTCAAATGAGCTAAACTGACTGCCTTATTAGATAGATCCCTCAAGAAGTCGGCTATCAGTCTTTGAAGGATACACAAATTCTCTCAATATTTGGAGGCTGTGAGATGCTTGGAATTGGAAGCCTTTTCTCTTAAAATTAAGAGATGAACGATTGTCAAGTTTGCAGCAGATGTAAATATCCATCCCAAAGCTGAGCTGAGCTATACATTAAAAACATGACAAGATATCTTGTTGGAATTCTTGTCACATATAAGACAGTTTAGGTGTCAAATATCTACAGAAAGATGGCATCTTACAACTGCACAGGATAGATATGCTATCAGAGAAGCTCTTGCAAGTCAATTTTAGACTTGTCTAAGCTATTAAACTTCACTAGATTGATTTAAATTTCTAAAGGAAATCTATGCAGCTATGAGATTACAGGTAAGCCATCTTAATTTCAATTTTCAATTAATTTTCAGTATAAACAATGAAGTGCCTTAGAATGCCAATCAAAGGGAAGGAAACAACCTGAATTCTTAAGATCATTACAAAGTCAGTGACCTTTGTTGTTCTAATAATAATGTTGCAATGACCAAGTATTTATTTTTCATATTTATATGAAAGACTGAGTGGCTGTGCATATCGGCATCTCGGGTTAACCAAGTTATTCCATCCTTAATGATGGGGGGTGAGGTGTTACCCCCCGTCGATAGGGCTCGCAACTTGGGCGTCCTCCTGGACTCACGGCTCAATTTTGAAGACCATATAGGAGCCGTGACCAGGGGGGCTTTTGCTCAGGTTCGCCTGGTGCGCCAGTTGCGTCCCTATCTGGACCGAGACGCCCTACGCACAGTTACGCGCTTGTGACCTCCTGTTTGGACTACTGTAACGCTCTCTACATGGGGCTGCCCTTGAAGACCACTCGGAGGCTTCAACTGGTGAAGAATGCGGCCGCGCAAGTTGTAATGGGGGTTTCCCAATACTCCCATGTAACACCTCTACTCCGCGAGCTGCATTGGCTTCCGGTTGCCCTCCGGGTGAAATTCAAGGTGCTGGTTATCACCTATAAAGCCCTACATGGCCTGGGTCCGGGATATCTGAGGGAACACCTGCTGCCGGCATCAAACGCCCTTCGCCCAGTGCGCTCCCACAGGGAGGGCCTGCTCAGGGTCCCGCCGGTAAGAGATTGCCGGCGGGTGACACCCAGGGATAGGGCCTTCTCAGTGGGAGCGCCTGCCCTCTGGAACCAGCTGCCGGTGGAGCTGAGAACTGCCCCCGACCTCCGATCATTCTGCCGGGGCCTGAAGACCTGGCTCTTCGAGCTCTCGGGCCCAGGCTGAGGAGAAATTTTTAATTGGGGTTCTTTTTAATTGAGTACAGGGTCAATTTAATATTTTTTAATTTGGTTTTTAACTTTTGTATGTTGGATTTTTAATTCCCTGTAAACCGCCCTGAGTCCTCAGGGAATAGGGCGGTATATAAATGTAACTAAATAAATAAATAAATAAAAATATAGCTGCCCATATCATAAAATGAGACTTTTGTTTTAAACGATAACTAATATAAAAAGGGAGGAAGCCAAAATTGCAAGTAGTATAATACTTGGGTAAATAAATTGCCCTTCAAGTCACACTCAGTTACTCACCACTTTATGGATACTTCCATATCCTTCTTGATGTCAGCTTAGAAGTGGTTAGCTAATATTTTTTTCTGGAGATGTTTTTCTTTCTTTCCAGGCTAGTCTACAGCATTACTATGTCCTGTGATCTTCTACTCTATGACTATCCAGGTCTGGTCCTTTGTAGCTTTTTGAAATCAGCCAAAACCATCAGCTGTACACCTAGTTGATAAGTCCACTATATATGTGATGTACAATGATCAGTAATATGGTAACTACACTGTTCGTACTTTTAATAACACAATTCCTTTACCACAAATTGCCTCTGTGATGGAAGCCTTCAGAAAGGAGACAGCAAATGTATCAACCAAGAGTAAAAATAGAAGAACAATTATTATTATTAAAATAACCATAAATAACACCAGATTCCCTTCCTCATGGAAGAACCAAACCAATAATAAGCCGAAACAGTTAAAGAAGTGTTGAAAAAAACTGTGCCTTAAAAAGATGGCAGGAAACAAGTAAAGAGGCAGGTTATCTAAAGGTTTGGAGAAGAGAGTTCCACTACAAAGTGAATGTCACCGTAAAGCCATACGTCTCAAGTGAACAGTGTGTGCAAGAGGAAAGATTGCTTAGGTTCACAAGAAGGTGAAAACCTCTCATGTACCGAATGACATTTAGAAATGAACAGACCTATCAGTCTAGCTGGAAAAATACAGGCTTATTTAATCCCAATGCCTGGTCAAATTTCAGCATACCTTCTTCAAGTAATTTTCGAAGGCAAACTCACACAGAGTATGTTAAAACCACCCAGTCAAGAGGAAATTAATGCACATGTTTAAGCATAGCAAAAATAGATAAAGTTAATGCTTAGTGACAGCCAAATATTAATCAACATTAGTTTACTGAATTGCCACTTGATGTCATCCTGGTGCAAGAGAAACAGAGCTGAAAGGCTGTAAAAGTTAAACTTGTACAAAAAGCAGGTTGGACCTAACTGCTTCAAGAAGTCTGGCATATTTCTTGTGTTAAAGCATTTTCTTTTCGGTTCTCAGCAAAAGTTTGCTGTCAGTTTTGAAAACTTTAGAGCGGACAGCTTAAGGGGAATTATCTTAGTTTTCTGACAGGAGCTCAGAAAAAAATGCACATTTCCCCCCCCCCTAGTTTGAGGGAACAATAAGGCTGAAGATATTCTGCTGATAGACTGTTCCTTGCTCTGACTATCAGCTTCAGATATTTGAAAAACTCGACTGTAAATCTGGTGAAAAAAAGTGGAAGGTGCAATATCTTTGAAAAATCCCTGTAAAATGACTATGGTTTTTCTTGATTTCTCAGCACTAACAGATCATTAGTTTGCAATCGTATATTCAATTATCTGTGAATACTCTCCCTTGAATTTAATGAGATTTCTTCTGAGTTGGATCATACAGAGATAGACACTGCCTGAAACAATTTTAGCCATGCTGATTATTTCAAACCTCAAAGTCCAAACTCAAAATCAAAGAATCCTCTAAACACATGCTTGGTTTTAGCTATTGTTATGTAGAAAGGGACGCGGTGGCTCAGTGGGTTAGGACGCTGAGCATGTTGATCAGAAGATCGAATCCTGAGTGCCGCATAGCAGAGTGAGCGCCTGTTACTCGTCCCAGCTTCTGCCAACCTAGCAGTTCGAAAGCACATAAAAATGCAAGTAGAAAAATAGGGACCACTACGGTGGGAAGGTAACAGTGTTCCATGAGTCTTTGGCATCTAGTCATGCCAGCCACATGACCACAGAGATGTCCTCGGACAAACGCTGGCTCTTCGGCTTTGAAACAGAGATGAGCACCGGCCCCTAGAGTTGGAAACGACTAGCACACATGTGCAGGGGAACCTTTACCTTTACCTTATTGTTATGTGCTACTTTACGAAAGACTTTTTCTTAACATCAGTAGAAATGCTCACCATTCTGATTTTACTATTTTACTTTCCAATGAGATTAAGGAGTTCTGAACCTGCTACCCTTTTGGAAAACTCAACTGTGTATGGTTCATCATTTGAAGGAAAAATAGAGGAGAGACATGATATGGACTTCAGATAGGAGATGGAACAGATAAGATGCAGCAAATGGAAATGATAAGGCAAGGTGTTGTAGTGGAATGTAGTCTGGATTCCCAGGAGGGAGGGGCTGCTCTCCAGAGGACAAAGAGGCAACGGAACTTAGAAAGTTTGGTCAGCAGAAAGAGGATTAAATTGGCTCCTCACTATCTTTTCTCAGAGTATCTGTAACTATGCAAATAGCTGATTTAACTCTGGCAAGATTCTATAGGTGAAGAACAATAAAGGAAACTACTCTTAAGTAGCTCCATGTGTCGTTCTTGGGGTTTGACAGCTATTTCTCTTGCTATGACAGCTGTTATGAACTGTTCAGTGGAAGAATAATTGGCTAAAGATAGAAAGGGAGGAGCAATGTCTATCAAGGACTCTGTAATGGTAAACAATCTATACTGCAGATTATCTAAACAAATTCTAATTCTAAGAGTAAATGACTATCATTTCTATGTGTTCAGCTAAAATGTGTGCAACTGTTCAAGAAAAGCGCAATACATAAATCAGAGAACAATTAACTGTTGCCTTGTTCCTTATGAAATAGGAAAGGGGTTAAAATATCTCTGTTCAAGCACAGTTCTGCATTTGGATCACAGTTCAATTTCTCTTAGGAAGAGGCTACCCCTGAATGGTAGAGCAAATACTTTACATGGCAAATTAAGTTGATGTAATTCCTGGCACCTCCAAAGAGGACAAGGGAGATTCCTGTTGAAATTCCAGAGTGCTGTTGCCAGTCTGTGTACGGACTAAGTGTGTGTGAATCTTGTGAACCTGCAGATGTAGCTGAATAATAATTCCCCTGAATAATCATGACAAATGGCAAGAGATAAAGTCAATTGTGCTGGGAATGATCAGTAGGAAAAGGAGAAGGGGCTGCCCTAGTACTGTTGGCTGGATACTATAAAGGATGACACCAGGCTGACTATGGCAGATCTGAAGGAGGCGGTGCAAGACAGAGGGGCATAGAGTGGCCTCGGGTGGGACATGATTGAATGATTACAATGACAACAGTAAGAAATACTGGAAAATAAACATACGTACATGCCTACTACATACCCTTCCAAGTCAACATTATGCAAAGCCTAGAAAAGAATCTGAAATTATAGTCAGGAAATAAGAGAAAAAGAAATCTATTTTAATTAATTAATTAATTAATTAATTAATTAATGTATTTATTTATATCAGTTTTACAAAAAATACACACAAAAATAATTCCATAAAAATAAGATAAAAAGCTGATTAACAAATAAACATGCAAAAGGTATTACAAGCCATCTATCTGTACATATCGCATATCCATTACATATTACAAACACATAACAGTTTATAAATCTAAACAGAAAAATGTTAACAATGATAATACTTTATTGTTACACAACATCTTGAAATTTATGCCAGTCAGAAACATTGCATCATTTCTTGATTGGTCGATCAAATTGCTTTTAAGAAATACATGAAATTTGACATGAATCCACCCGTTAATATCAGGAATAATACAGTACTACTTTTCCAATTTCTCAAAATAATTTTCTTAGCAACCCCTAGACTCAATATACCATAACACCTATGTCTTATGACATTCTACCAAGAAACACAAATCTACCTAGTTTGTCTTATTTTTCACCATAACCTGCAGGATTCACTCTTATAAAGTAAAACTATTTCAATCTTCAGTGAACGACTTTTCAGTTCCACACAAAGCCCTGCACCTCACACTATCACACTTGTTACAAATCATTAGGCTTCTCAGCCAAACAACACTGTGCCACCTGCATACAAAATTACTCGCAAATTCCCTTCTGCAACCAAAAGACCATTAATATCTCCACAAGTAATCTTCATACATTATATATCCTTAATACATGCATATAGTATTTTAAACAAAGGGATGTCAGGCATCTTACTCTCCGCTCTATCATGAATTATTTGCTAAGCATTCCACTTATTCTGGCACAGTTTCACTTACACTATTTGCTAATCAATAGGACATTTAACCCCTGGAATGCCCTGAAGGATTAGCTTTTTCTCCAGGTGCTGGGTTAGGATGAGATAGAAGCCTGAGTTGGTATGGTTGGTGTAGTTTGAACTGATCCACTGGGAACTGAGGATCATATGCCTGTTTTCTTATTTTTGGTTTTCTTGTTACTGTGGGCGGTCCAAAGTTATGTTTTACAAGAGGGGCAGCCATAGAAATATTTTAAATAAGTAAAGAAACAAATAAAGGTAAAGGTAAAGGTTCCCCCGCACATGTGTGCTAGTCGTTTCCAACTCTAGGGGCCGGTGCTCATCTCCATTTCAAAGCCGAAGAGCCAGCGCTTGTCTGAGGACGACTCTTTGGTCATGTGGCTGGCATGACTAGACGCCAAAGGCGCACAGAATGCTGTTACCTTCCCACCGTAATGGTCCCAATTTTTCTACTTGCATTTTTACATGCTTTCGAACTGCTAGGTTGGCAGAAGCTGGGATGAGTAACAGGCGCTCACTCTGTTACGTGACACTCGGGATTTGACCCGCCAAACTGCCGACCATCTGATTGACAAGCTCAGTGTCCTAACCCACTGAGCCACCGCGTCCCTAAAGAAACAAATAAACAATCCTATTGCAACCAATCTTTCATTTCATATCCAAGCAAAATCTTGTTATCATTCAAGCCTATTTACTTTATCACATGCTTTCTTTAAATTAACACATGGATAATAAAGTTTACGATAGTGAGTGGCATGGGGCCTAGAGATGAAGATTCTCGTCTCCCACTTGGAAGGCTGAGAGTTCAATCCTAGGCAGTGGCAGATGTTTCTCAATCAGGGCATAAAGAAAAAACATCTGCTGCTCACTCTGTGTAGGCGTCAGGAAGGGCATCAGGCCAGTAAATGCTCAGTTCCATTAAGTTGCCCTGATTCCACCTCGAATAAAGAAATTACAGGGTTGTAAAAAGAAAAATAAAAGTTTCCCATAGTCACAGGTATGTCAGTGATCTGCTGAAGAAAAAAAATCTCTTCAACTTGCCCTGACCTGGCATAAATCATGCCATTTCCCAAATTTTGATCATTGTCACCTGTCCTACCCTTTTGCTCAGGAGTCCACCAAACGTTTCCCAGGAACATTTACCAAAGTAATCTCCCTGTGATGTTTGCAATCATCTTTCCCTTTGTGTATACTATAGGACATAAGCAGCCTTCTTTCAATTTTGCATCAGATACAGGCATTCAGAACATTATACATTTATACTTATGGATAAACCAAGAATTTAGGTGCCAAAATGCCCCCCAAACTTTGGATTTGGCTTATCTGCAGATAGAGTTATCTGCAAGTACAGGTAGTCCATGAGTTATAACCATTCTTTGAGCAACCATTTGAAGTTACAATGGCATTGAAAAAAGTGACTTATAACCGGTCCTCACATTTATGACTGTAACAGCACCCCCACAGTCATGTGATCAAAATTTCGGCACTTGGTAACGGGCCTTTACTTATGACAGTTGTAGCATCCCGGGGGCAGATGATTACCAATTTGTGTCCTTCATCTCCCCCCGGGATGCTACAACTGTCATAAGTACAGGCCCGTTACCAAGTGCCTGTTTCTAACAGGTAATGTCAGTGGGGGAAGCTGGATTTGCTTAGCAGCTATGTGCTTCACTTAACAACAGTGGGACAAGAGGTAATAATATTGGCTGTGACTCACTTAACATCTGCCTCTCTTAGTGGTGGAAATTTTGGTTCCAACTGTACTCGTAATTTGAAGACTATCTGTATATACAATAATACTTTTTTAAAATACCCACATTTCATGTATATATGTTGTATAAGTCCATCCTGGAGATAAGCAGACCTTCAAATTTTTAAACAAAACAGCATGAAAAATGCAGGTCAATGCACGGGCGACACATTTTTCATGGTATTTTGGTTAAAAATTCAAGGGTTGGCTTATCCCCAGATTGGCTTACTCAGGAATACAGGCAGTAATGGCTTTTGACATATTGTAAACCTTTCATTCATAATTAAACCCACACTTCTACTTCCATGCATATATTTATTATCTGCTCCACAAAAACAGGCTACTTTCATTCAGAACTACAGGTAATTCTTGCTTAGTGACCACTGGTTCAGAGACCACTCAAAGTTGCTATCATGCTGTGATTGCGATGTGACCAGACCTCAACGTTCTGGCTATTGCACTATACTTGCAGGGTTTTTTTTTTAACCTCCAGAGAAGATGGCCCCGGCCCGCGGCTGAGCTAAGGAATGCAGGAGGATGAGTTTTGGCTTTTTTAATTTTAATGAGGCTGTTGCTTGCCGTACGACCTTGGCCGAGCATCGGGAGCCCCCAGGGCTGTGACAACTCCGCTTGAGGGGCCGTGACAACTCCGCTTGAGGCCGTGGGAGATGGTGGTGTGGCGGTCCGGGTGGTCTGGGCCTGGGACCTGCGGTGGCTGCGGCAACTCCTTTTGAGGCCACTGGAGATGATCCAGGCAGTGAGGCTGTTTGGGGCGATGACCCAGGCGGCGAGGCACCTAGGGCCTGCAGTGGCCGCAACAATTCTCCCTTGAGGCCATTGACAACCCGGCGGCGAGGTGCCTAGGGCCTGCGGCGGCCGTGACAATTCCCCTTGAGGCCATTGACGATCCAGGCGACGAGGCGCCTAGGGCCTGCGGTGGCCGTGGTGACTCCCCTCGAGGCCGTTGACTATTTGGGCAGCGAGACAGCAAGGCGCTTGAGGCCTGGGACGGCCAAGTGCCCAAATTGATCGGTCGGTGGGCTTTCCCCTCCAGTGGAGGTTCCTTGGGGGGTGGAGGAATACCGCCCAACAGGCCAAGGGCAAGCTTTCCCCCTCCACGAAGGCCCTTTTGGGGCCGTTTTGGAGGATGGAGGCTGCCGATGAGGCCGCTTGAAGATCAGAGGTGCGACCACCCCATTTCCCTGGACGACATCTATACCTTGAGGCCTGCTATAGCCCTTTTTGGTCGTGAGTTTATCTGGAGATGGGAATGGATGACTGGTCTGGATTTTGTTGCCACCATTTTACATCTTTGGCGGCCTTGGAGGTGTTGGCGGTGGGGACTGGCGATGTTGGGCGGCAGGGGGGCCTGGCTGTTGTTGACCAGGCCTGGAACCTGAAGCTAGAGACTTACATCTGTCCATCGCCGGAGCTATGGATGCCTTCACCGACAAATGGGCTATTACTACCACCCAGTCATCGGACTTTTTTTTCCCTCTCTGCGACCTGCCCGGAGCTGGATAGTGGTTTTTCCCTGGTGCCGGAAGATCTTGTTGTCATTGTGAGGGGGTGACCTTGCTCGGGAGTCGCTGTCCAGCTCTGTGGTCTTATCATTAATATTCATTGTATTGATTCTAGCCGATTCATTTTCTCCTGCTTTTATTTTATCTTCCTTTATTTTATTGATGATCTATTCCACGAGCAAACTGCTTGCCCTGAGAGATTTCACCCCTCTCCCAGGTGTGGCCCTCTGGTTTATGCTGCCGGTTCCTTAATGACGGATCCTGGGATCCCGAGAGGTGGCATGGCACAAAATGGAGGCTTAGGGATTTTTTATTTAAACTTTTTATGGGTTAGGGAGGGGGGAGGGATGTAAGGCCCAGCAGAAAGATGGGGGGATTTTGCTGGACCTTTCTCAGTCCAGGTTGGTAGACGGTTGCGGCGATGGGGGGCCGGGGTGGGGGGTCTTGGGGCTCGAGGGGACGGGGTGGGACAGCGATCCCCACGGTGATTGGGAATGGCGGCAGATGGATGAACAGAGGGCCATATCGAAATCTGGGATCGCGCCCCTACTGTGTTTGAGCGGTGGCGTGCTCTGACCCTCTGGCTTCATCCTGCTTCTCTGGGGGTGGGGGAGGACAGGTACCTGAGCTCAGGCTGGTTTATTTGAATGCTAGGTCTGTGGTGAATAAAGCTCCCCTCATCTGGGATTTGACTGAGGAGGAAGGCACAGATCTGGCATGCATTATGGAAACTTGGTTGGGCCCGAAGGGAGGAGTCCCTTTGATCGAGTTATGCCCACCAGGTTTCCATGTGCTTCACCAGCCTCGGGCTCAGGGTAGGGGCGGGGGTGGTGGTGGCAGTTGTTATTAAGAAGGCCCTTTGTCCACGGGAGGCCACTGCCCCTCAGATAGACAGATGTGAGTCCCTCCTCCTGAGGTGGGGCCCTGGGGGTCAGTTGGGCTTGTTGCTCACGTACCTTTCTCCCAGCTGCGTGGCAACAGCCATGCCCGGGCTACTCGATGCTCTCTCAGGGTTGGCAGTTGAGTTTCCCAGACGCATGGTTCTGGGGGATTTTAACCTGCCTTCCCTGGGCAGTGCGTCAGGGGTGGCCCGAGAGTTCATGGCTTCCATGATGGCCATGGATCTGACCCAGATTATTCAGGGTCCGACGCATGAGGGGGGAAACACGCCCGACCTTATTTTTATCTCTGGGCTGTGGCTTAATGGTCTGGGTGGGGTTACTCCAACCTCTCAACCCCTTTCATGGACAGACCATTATTTCCTGTGGCTGGGCCTCCGTCATGCTACCCCCCGCTTCTGGGAGGTGGAACTGACCAGGCGGTTCCGCCCCAGGTGCCTGATGGACCTGGATAGGTTCCAGATGGCGCTTGGATTGATTCCTACCTCCCTTTCCCACAGCCCGGTTGAGACCTTAGTTGATGCCTGACAACGGGCTGCTTCGGAGAATCTTGACCGCATTGTGCCTTTGCGACCTCTTACCTGGCGCAGATCCTGGTTGGCTCCTTGGTTTTCCATGGACCTGCGGGAGATGAAGTGCCAGAGAAGGGGCCTAGAGAGCATTTGGAGATCCAGTCGGTCCGAGTCTGACCGAACACAGTTAAGATCCTTTTCTAGATCTTACCTTGTGGCAATGGAGGTGGCGAAGCATGCTCGCTTCGCCACCCTCATTGTGTCTGCAGATAACCGCCCAGCCACCCTGTTTAGGGTGACCCATTCCCTTTTAAATCAGGGGACAGGGGAGGACCCCTTGTGGGGACAGGCTGAGGAGTTTAGTCAGTATCTGGTGGATAAAATTGCTCAGATTCGGGCTGGTCTGGACTCTGACTGGGCAGTGTCTGACGAGGGGGAAGCGATGGGTTTGGCCAATAACATTTGGGAGGAGTTTGATCCTGTGACTCCGGATGAAGTGGACAGGATCATGGGGAAATTAAGTGCTGCCACATGTTTGTTGGACCCGTGTCCCTCCTGGCTAGTTTATGCGGCTTGGGAGGTTACACGAGGCTGGCTCTTGGCAATTATTAATGCTTCCTTGAGTGAGGGGTGCTTCCCTGCCACCTTGAAGAAGGCGGTGATGAGGCCCCTCCTCAAGAAACCTGCCTTGGATCCAGCTATTTTAAATAACTTTTGTCCTGTCTCCAACCTTCGCTTTCTTGCGAAGGTTGTTGAGAGCGTGGTGGCACAGTAGCTCCCTTTGGTCCTGGAGGAAACTGAGTATCTGGACCCATACCAATCGGGTTTCAGGCCTGGGTACAGCACGGAGACGGCATTGGTCACGCTGGTGGATCATCTCTGGCGGGCCCGAGATATGGGTTATTTTTCTGTCCTGGTCCTATTAGATTTCTCAGCGGCTTTTGATACCATCGACCATGGTATCTTGCTGTGACGTCTTGAGGGGTTGGGAGTGGAAGGCACTGTTTTACAGTGGTTCTCCTCCTACCTCTCGGGCCGTTCGCAGATGGTGTTGGCAGGAGGGCAGAGGTCAACCCTGAGGCCCCTTAGTTGTGGGGTGCCTCAGGGGTCGGTTCTCTCGCCCCTCCTGTTCAACATCTACATGAAGCCACTGGGTGAGATCATCTGTGGTTTTGGGGTGAGGTATCATCAATATGCTGATGATACCCAGCTTTTCATCTCCACCCTGAACCAACCCAGCGATGCCCTCGACGTGATGTCCCGTTGCCTGGAAGCGGTATGGATCTGGATGGGGAAGAACAGGCTCCAGCTCAACCCGGCCAAGACTGAGTGGCTTTACGTACCGGCATCTCGTTTAGTCCAAGAGGTTCCATCTTTGGTTATGGGAGGAGAGGTGTTACCTCCCATTGATAGGGCGCGCAACTTAGGCGTCCTCCTGGATACACGACTCAGTTTTGAAGATCATATAGGAGTTGTGGCCAGGGGGGCATTTGCCCAGGTTCGCCTGGTGCGCCAGTTGCGCCCCTATCTGGACCGAGATGCCCTACGTATGGTCACTCATGCACTTGTTACCTCCCGTATAGATTACTGCAATGCTCTCTACATGGGGCTGCCCTTGAAGACCACCCGGAGGCTCCAGCTGGTGCAGAATGCAGACGCGCGGGTAGTGATGGGAGCATCCCGATACTCCCATATTACACCCCTCCTGCATGAGCTGCATTGGTTACCGGTTGCCCTCCGGGTGAGATTTAAGGTGTTGGTACTTACCTTTAAAGCCCTACATGGCCTAGGCCCGGGATATTTGCAGGACCGTCTACTGCCAGGAACGACTTCCCATCGCCCAGTGCGCTCACACAGGGAGGGCCTCCTCAGGGTGCCGTCAGCTAGACAATGTCGGCTGGCGACCCCCAGGGGGAGGGCCTTCTCTGTGGGAGCACCAGCCCTGTGGAACCAACTTCTCCTTGAGCTCCGGATGGCCCCGGATCTCCGGTCTTTTCGCCGCGGCCTTAAAACATTCCTTTTCCATCAGGCTGACCTGGACTGACAGGGATTTTTAAAATGTTTTTAACTTATTATTGGGGCTGCTAGTTTAATTCTTTTTTAACTTTTGTATTATTGTATTTTTATTGTTGTTAGCTGTCCTGAGTCCTTCGGAAGATATAAGTCCCAAAAATAAATAAACAAATAAACAAATAAATAAATAAATAAGTAAGTAAGTAAGTAAGTAAGTAAGTAAGTAAGTAAATAAATAAATAAATACATGATAACTTCCTTCCTTCCTTCCTTCCTTCCTTCCTTCCTTCCTTCCTTCCTTCCTTTCTTCGTTTCCCTTTCCATTCCTTTCCATTGAAGAAGTTCTCAATCATGATACATACCATACTGAACTTGGCAGACCATCGACCAGATTTAGTTCAAGGTCGTCCATCATTCTCTACAAACAGTGGAAAGTAATGGCTCCTGATTTCTTAATACCATACTTAATCTGGGTGAGGTCTTCGTTTCCAGAACTGCTTCAGTGCTTAATGCCATTCCTGAGCCACTCAGTGTAATTAAAGCATGTAGGCCACAGTTGAACAAATATAAAAACTCATTTTGCCTCCATGCACAGTAATAACAAGTCCCAATTCTACTCAGTTCACAAACAGTTCTGAGAATCACTCAAAAAACCACTCTCACCCTGATGCTATTAATTCATAAAACTATTCATTTATGAAAAAATAAGCCCTTTTGTTAAATCAAGACTAACATACTGTTAAGGAAAAAAGGGTTTTTTTTTAAACTTAAATGAATGGAATCAAATGAAAGCCTAACTACATGCAATTTGGCTTTGAGACAGTTCTCAAGGGAAATAGGATGGTGTTTCATGAAGTTGTTTCATACTGTTAGAGGATGAACCTTCATCTTTCTAGCCATAGAGAAAGTTAAAGAAAGGAAAACATGGTAGCATTTTTTTTTGTATTCTAAAGTTTGCTATTTCTGTAAAGAAGAAGCGAGGTTATGTTAAATACATTATGGATGAACTCTGAGAATATCAAGTTAATAAATTTCTGGATTAATGACCAACCTGTTCAATCGCTATTATTTATGGGGTTTTAATATAAAACATCATCTGTTGGCAATGTTGTAAGTACCCTCAAATCAAAATGGGAAACAAAATAAAGCATCGAAGGAAAACCATATCAGAGAGGATGAAAATAAGTAAGGGAGCTTAATCAAATGGAAGCGCCTGCCTAAATAAAATATCTCTAAATCTGAAAAAAAAAAATAAGTGAGGGACCAAGAAGAATGTCTCAAGGGAGAGAGATCCCTAACCTGATATGGTCACAGATAATGTTTGTTTCTTCTATTCCCACCAACTGCCCTGAGAGAGGGAACTAGCAGTCTCCCGGTGAGTAAGACCTTACAAGAGAAAATGTTTCATATGATGTGGAATCATGATCTTAAACCACCCATCACTGTGATGGCCATACTTATTCAGCCAGTTGTCTGAACTCTTCACATACTATCTCAACGAAGTATTGTCTAATCAGGGGTAGGCAACCTTGGCTCTTTTATGACTCGTGGACTTCAACTCCCAGAATTCCTGAGCCAGCTTGGCTGACTCAGGAATTTTGGGAGTTGAAGTCCACGAGTCATAAAAGAGCCAAGGTTGCCTACCCCTGGTCTAACTGAACCGTGCGAAGGCTCCGGCCAGGCCAATTTTGAAGGATCTACATGGCTCATTGTTTTCCAGACTCACTTCAGGACAATCTTTAAACTCCTAAGTCAGCCAAGACAGTGACAGAGCCTCCTTTTAAGTTACCCCAGAAATTGTATAGAAAAAATAGGATTCTTTCTTAAGAATCCACTGGTAGACAGAGGTTTGTGTAATCCTCCTAATTATATACCTCCCCTCAACTACCTGAATACCACTTCCTTTTGTAACATTATCATATATTAGTGTAATTCTTACTCATCCCAGAATAACAGAGGAAATGTATGGCCAGAGGGATTCTTTCTGTTCAAATGCAAACTTCATATTAGGTGCAGTTCAAGGGACTGATCGTTATTTATAAATCCTTAGAGGGCATAGTGCCGATCTTCAATAACATCTATCTGGCCAATTTGATCCTGCAGTGTTGGCATGCTGCAGTTTCCTTTGATTAAACAATGATATCACTCAGAACTCTGGAAACACCCCAACTCTGTTGTAGCCCCTGGCTTCTGGAAGCTTCCTTGAAACACAGATGGCCCTCACTCAGCTGTTGTTTAGAAGAGTCATGCAGACCTGGCTCTTCCTCTATTAATTATAAAAATCTGGTGTTAGATCTCCAAAGGCCATTATTCAAGAATTTATTTATTTATATCACACCTTTATTATGTTTTTTTAAACAACTCAAAATGGCATACATATCTAAAACTCCTGCTTCCTCCTATTTTCACAACAACAACTCTGTGAGGTGGCTTGGGCTGGGAAAGAGTGACTGGCCCAGGGTCACCCAGCCAGCTTTCATGGCTAAGGTAGGTTTTGAGGTTACGATTTCCTGTTTTGTAACCTGGTGCCTTAATCACTTAAACCAAACTGACTCTCAAAATAAATACTTCAATATTCTCAGAGTTGAGGTATACCGTAGGTGATGTGTTGTCAATGGTAGACACATTGTGACGTGACAACAATCACTCAAGAAGCTGATGAATTAATATCCAGCAAAGTCTGACACAAAACTGGTCAATTTCAAAATGTGGAACAATTGCATTTTCTTTATTATTTATTCTGCCTACCTTTTCTCCTCTTGAGAGATGTAATCTAACTTTGTGTCAATTGCTTACTCAATTTTATTCGCTGATTCAAAATACCGTAACACCTGAATGGGTCCTGTTAAGTTGGTTTTGTCTTGTTTTAGTATATACATGTGTTTCAAGTTCTTTCTTTTTTTTCAATGTATCTGTGAAAATTTCTAAGCTGGGCTTGTATATCTTTATTCTTCCATCACCCAGCCTTTCTACAAGATGCGAAGGTCTGATGGCTTTTTCATCTGGAAACTTTCATAGATTCAGATTGGTGACAAGGAAACTGCTTGGTGAGCATTTCAGTGAAGATGAGAGCATGCAGTTTTTTTGTTGAAATGGCATAAATGGAGTAAGCATGCTGTTTGACGTGCATGATTCGGAGTCCACAGTGAGCTGCTGTCATTCACAGTGCTGTCTTATCTGAGCAATTTTGTCAAGCATATGCGACTCCTGAGAGTTTGTTACAGCAGAGGAAGACAGAGAAAACTGAAAGCCTTATATAGCAGCAATGGAGAAGGTTAAGTGGGCAGAAATGCAACCATAGAGTTGTAGAAAAATGAAAGACACTTCCGTGCTTTAAGGATCGGTTCTGGATCTGATTGTTCTCACGTTGTTTTTTTTAATAACTGGATTTTTTTTTGGACGTGGTTCAAGTTTAGCTGAAAAATAGCAAAGATGACATAGCAAAGAATTTTTTCAAATTCTGGAAATATTTTGAGTTGTTTCTTTTCCTAGTGCCTCACTCTTGGGTCCTGAATTAGGAGAGTTTTTATTTTCTCCACATCTTCCCTTCCCCTCTCTCTAGGTCAGGAGTAGGCAACCTTGCCTCTTTTATGACTCGTGGACTTCAACTCCCAGAATTCCTGAGCCATAAAAGAGCCAAGGTTGCCTACCCCTGCTCTAGGTATAATTCCTGGAATTTGTCTCGTCATGTATCCATTATCTCTACCTTCTTCGATGTATGTATTATTTATTATTTCTTCATTTTTTTTTATTGAAATTCTATGCTGCCCAACTCCAATTTGCACATTATAAACGAAAGCAGCCATCATCCAAAGGAAAACATGACATCCTACCACATTACTTCCAACTCAAGGGAGCCACTCAGATTCCATAACCCAAGGCTTGGGGAATAAATTTATTTTTTTAAAGATTGCTTGAAGATGGTCAGGATAGGGGCCATTCAAATTTCTAGCATTATAATCACATGCCACCACAACTGTAGTTATTGGAAAAAGAATAGAAAATTGTTGGCATTCTATCATTTCATCTTTATGACTCACCAGGCTTTCTAGACATAGCAGAGGAATGGTGCCAAGGTGGCTGGATACTGTTAAGAGGATGCTAGTATGTTTGCTTACATCTGGAATGATCTATCATCCAACACATAACTTCCCGTCAGAGCAACTTGTCACAAGTATGCATGCAGAGAAATACACAAATGCATGAACTAAAGACAGGGGTGGGGGAGTTGCTGGCAATTTATTTTATTTCCTTTCAGTGTGGAGTTGAGACAAGTTGTATCTTTCCTCAACAGGACCTCAGGGAAAGAAGAATGATTGGATTCAATGTGTTGCACTCTCTCGATTAGCAGCAGGAAAAGAGAATGAGCACGTGTCTTTGTCCTAGATAGTTCAGGCATGAATACATATATATATTTCACCCTCAAAGCGTGCTATTCATTATTTCACAGATACACAGGTGCTTCATTAACATAAAGGCTTAACCCTGCTCTCCTACATAACCTGTATCCCAGATAATTTCCTATAACCAAATTAACTAAAGAGTTCTCAGTGTTTTCTTTGTTTTTTTTGGATTCCCTCCAGGTCCAATCATTTCTGCTTTTAATCTGTGCTCCTTTAAGTGATGTAGACTTTGTTCCTCCATCTCTCAGAACTGTTTCACTTTTGCAGTCACTTTACTCAGCATTTTCTTAATGACCAGCATATACCGTAGCAGATCTAGGTCTCTCATTTTCTTGCGATTTCAGATTGGGTGAGTCACCCAGAGGTAAATTTCTCCTTTTATCTCAGACTATAGAGTTGCTAGTTTGCTGGCATGTAGCTCCCAGTTGATTCTTTCTATCATTCCCACAACAATTAAACTTTCCTCCTGGCTGTCCCACATCTTTATTTTCCTGGAATCGTGTCTTCTTAATTCTTTAGTCAAACTGATATGTGGTATGCTGAAATGTGCCATCTCCTTATATAACACGCTCCAGAGTCCAGAAGCATCAGCCACTCAGCAATCCAGCTATCAGTACTTGCCTCTGAGTTCAACTTATTATTTTATTTTTTTTATTTTTTATTTTAATTCCATTTATATCCCGCCCTTCTCCGAAGACTCAGGGCGACTTACAAGCTTAGCAGTAGCCTTCATTCTATGTATATGCCTGCTTATTAGGGCTTTCACACGCACCCCAAGCGGCATTATTACAAAGTCAGCTTAATTGCCCCCAACAATCTGGGTCCTCATTTCACCTACCTCGGAAGGATGGGAGGCTGAGTCAACCTTGAGCCTGGTGGGATGCGAACCTGCACTAATTGCAGGCAGCTGGTGTTACCTAAGGAGGCATTAGCCCACTGCTCCACCAAGGCTCATATTAATTTGTAGCTAGCAACATAGTGAGGGAACATACAGAGATCGCTTTTTATTTTTAGAACTAGTGTGAATCTACTGTAAAAAGAAGAAATTCTACCCTCCATTTGACTTCTCTGCAAAATGCTAGGCAGCAGGAAAGCCCTTCTAATCTCTTTTCCAAGCTCTTTTCTCTGTGCGTCTCTCTATAGGTACACGTGAAAGAAAATTTCTTTTCAATGTGGTTTTCCTGCTACAGTGTTTTCTCCTTAGTCAATAGATGTGGAGATAATAAGGGATTGTAAGGGATATAGATGTCAAGAGATCAGGAGATCCCGGCAGTTCAAATGGGTATAAAGGTTATTGCAAGCTTAAGCTCTCTACAAGAATCTGAACTACTAATGGCTAAAGGAAATGGGCAGCAGATGAAGGTAGAAGGAATTCAAGGTGGGCTGGACTTAGATCTATTGTGGGCACAATTATGCATTTGACCCCCTTCCCTCAGGCTCAGCCCGGTCATCTCCTACCTCAGGATAGAAACACAAATTATTTCCTAAGGCTCAGAAGTCTGGGATAAAACTAACGAGCAGGAAAAGATTGAATTGTGAACTGTATCTATAGCTTTCCACAAGGTGTTATCTGTGTAAAGATATCCTGATCTTGGTTGACACACAAATAACCAGGTTCAAACTGTCGCATTATACAAAGGTTCAGCTCTTTGGAGAAGACTGGGAAAGGTAGAAGAGAAGAATCACTAGCAGCAAGATGGGTGGACTCAGTTTCACTGATGATGGTTGCACTGTTAAAAGACTAGGTTAAGGACAGATCAACATAGAAAAAAATCTATGTGGTCACTAAGACTTGATGATGACTTGATGGCACATAATCAGTCATGATGATGCTGCATTTTAATGAGTATTCAGTACAAAGAGTGGCATGCAAGATATTTGCTACTTGTATAGCATGACAGCTCTGCCTTGAGGACTATCACTTTTGTATTTTTGTGCAACTTTACTAAGTTCCAAGGTTTCTGCTAGTGTTGGGTCTATTGCTGATCCCAGAATGCTTTAGATTGGCTTCCTACACTGACAACATGGCACTAAACAGAAGCAGGATCCTCCCTCAGTTGATCAAAGAACTAGAATGAATTGCAGCAGTGAACATTCACTAACCAATACCTATTTGAAATAATTTCTAATATCCTAAAAAAGAATGGGGCATAAGAATGACAAACTGATAGATGAGAATCAATATATATGACATGGTTGATAAATTTCCTTCTGATATGTTAATAAGTTTTAGTTAGGTTGGGAAGAGAAGATTTATTAAGGTTTTTAATAAAAAAAATCCTTTGGTACTGGAAGCAGATGGGTAACATTTGAAAGGAAGTTTATATCCTCTAATTTGCTACATCCTGAGGAAAAAAAAGAAATACTACTGTAATTTTGTGAGTCTTTCAACCCTGCTTACATAGCTACTTCATTTGACTAATTAAAAGTTTGAAGGAAAGGTTTTATTAGCATGAATTTGTAGCAAACATAATGAAAAGTCTTACAATTGGAATTTACATATTTGATTAATTATATAAAAAAATTAAAATACACATACATTTCAGAATGAAACTGAACTCAAATAATTTAGAATTATTTTTTGTATATTTTAACTAATAACTGCATATTAGTGCAGGTTCGCATCCCACCAGGCTCAAGGTTGACTCAGCCTTCCATCCTTCCCAGGTAGGTAAAATGAGGACCCAGATTGTTGGGGGCAATAAGCTGACTTTGTAATAATGCCGCTTGGGGGGGGGGGCGAAAGTCCTAATAAGCAGGCATACACATAGAATGAAGGCTACTGCTAAGCACATTGGTTTGTGCTTAAATTGTAAGCCGCCCTGAGTCGGGCGGGATATAAATGGGATTAAAATTAAAAAAAAATTAAAAAAAAATTATATCCTGTTAACAAAATATCTGGAAAGCATATAATAAATCCTAGCCTCAATAGCTTAGCAATTAATTCAAACTAGTAAAGTCAGTTGCCTACCCTTCTTCTCTAACCTATGAACCATTAGAAAATATAAAATATGCCAAATAAGAAAAAAAATGAATCTAAGGAAGTATTCCCATTTGTTCATGCTAGGACCATTTTTTTTTTTTTGCTTGCTGCGGGTGTAATTGGTTGGTGTAATATCCTGGTGATTATGGTGCGTGTATAAACATTCCCAGAAGTAACTGCCAACTGTTGATGGATAACCCTAACCCATTTGGTGAGGGAAAACGTGTGAGACAGCTGAAATCAGCAAATAAATTGATAGTGGATGAAGCTGGCTGGTGGACAAAAAATAAATTGGCGAGGAAAAAAGAACAAGAGCTGTACTTGTTCTTGTTTGCTATGTAACCTTTGAAAGCACTGCTAAGCATCCAGAGATATTGGATGAAGGGTTACAGGATACTCTAGAACAGGGGTCAGCAACCTGAAACAGTGAAAGAGCCACTCGGAACCGGTTCCCTCACAAAAGGAAAAACTGGGAGCCGCAAAAAATGGGAGCCGCGCGCATGTGCAGAACAGGGTTTGACTGAAGAGTGGAGCCAAGGCGAGATATGCACCTACCCTGCATATTTGAATTGATTGGTTGAACTTTTTTAGTCCCACTTTTTTTTTCCGGACTGCACTTGGCAGAGGACTGGGAGCCGCAGGAGACGGCTGAAAGAGCCGCATGCGGCTCCGGAGCCGCGGATTGCAGACCTGTGCTCTAGAATAACAGAATTGGAAGGGACCTTGGAAGTCTTCTAGTTCAACCCCTTGCTCAAGCAAGAGACCCTATACCATTCCAGACAAGGGGCTGTCCAGTCTCTCTTAAAAACCTCCAGTGATGGAGCACCCACAACTGCTGAAGGCAAGCCATTCCACTGGTTAATTGTTCTCACTCCTGGTAAATTTCTCCTAGGTTGTTTCTCTCCTTGATTATTTTCCATCCATTGTTTCTTGTCTTTTTTTTTTGCCCAGCCTTCTCTCAGAGAAAAACCAGTTCTGCTACCAGAAGCTACTAGAAGCTTTAGAAGAAATTTTGCATGGATTAAGAGGGGGTTTGGATCCAGTTGAAATAAAGCCCTTCTGTTCTCTTTATCTACGCCAGACTTCACACTGAATAGATTACTAGCTTTCCATCAAAATCTAATATGATACACTACCCTGGTTCTCTGCCCTCACCTTCAGATCCTGCCTCTTGGACAATATGAAGTCCCTTCTACTTCCCGTGACCTCATAGACCAGTGTTGCCTGTGTATGCAATCAATTAATTGTCCAATTGGAGAGTTAGTTACAAATAAGATCAACGGAATGCAAATGTGCTTCACTTTTACGTATCTCCATACGATGGGTGGAAGCTTGTATGAAGTTTCCAGCTGGTTGCTATCTTCAGAACAACGTCCAAGTAGTAATTCTATGGCGATTATATTTAATGCTTATCTCCGAGCTGTTCTCATAAAAATGCTCCATTAAAATATATCAAGTAAGAAATAGCTGTACTGAGAACCATCTGAAATGTATTTTTTTCCAAAATAAAATACACAATGCATGAATTCAATACTGTCTTACAGTGATCCTGGAAAAACGTTCAGTTCCTACCTTCCTCTCTCCAATTTCCAGCTTTCCTAGCCTTAGGGAGAGCCCAACCCTTTTGCAGGTTACTTAACATTTCAGCAAATCAGCCAGTGCATCACTAAAAAACAGAGGATTGTTGTTCAGTTTTTGTCCCCAAAACAGGTTATGAAGGCAAAGCTAACAATTTTTAGCAGATCAAAAGCTTACTATTTTAGCAGATCAAATTACCATGTAATTTTCTTTTTCCTTCATTTTAGCTGAATTAATTGTCAACCTTTTATCTGAAACAACGATGACATTAGAATAAATTCCATCAGGAACTACTTTACAAGATTGATTTGTCATTTGAATTGGAGAGCTGCAATCAAATTAGTATTTTTTTTCATTTTGCAATATAGGATATGATTTTGCCAATTTGCAGCCCTTGATATGCAGGGTTATTCAAAAGTAAATGCTACTATGTTCAGTGGCTTATTCCCAGGTAAAAATTGATTGCACACAAGGCTTAATAAAACTGCTATTGCTTTGAAAGGAAAAAAAGTGCATTTATATTTCCCTTTTCATTCCAAGGAATGAAAGCTCGACTTATTCAGTAAGTAGAGATCACAACTGATAATTTTTAAAAGAGTCTGTTTAATTTTAAAAACAGATCTCCATTTATATAATGGGGATGTTGTTTGCTTGTTTCAAAAGACTGTTTTAAAATTACGTGTGCCTTGTAATTCTCCCTCAAAGTATTTGACTTTTTCACCCTCCCTGCTTTAACCAGCTGGCATCCAAATGAATTTAAAATGATCAAATGAAAATGCTACGAAACACTTTTTAAAAATTATTTGATTATGAAGCAATCACAGATTCCCCTTCCCCCACTTCATTCCTATAATATACTGTCTAATCAGAGAAGTTGTTTTGAGCTCCAATTCCTTTAATTTATCATTAAAACTATCACCTAAGGGACAGTTAGAAATGGATTTATGATTATGATGGTTGGTTGCACAATCAGCCAGATATTTAGGTTGGATTTGTCATTTTTATCCACCTATCAAGTCCTTCCAAGGACCTTGAATAGGCAGATTTATTTATTTATTTATTATTTTTATTACATTTATATCCCGCCCTTCTCCGAAGACTCAGGGCGTCTTACAAGCTTAGCAGTAGCCTTCATTCTATGTATATGCCTGCTTGTTAGGGCTTTCACACACACCCCAAGTGGCCTTATTACAAAGTCAGCTTAATTGCCCCCAACAATCTGGGTCCTCATTTTACCTACCTCGGAAGGATGGAAGGCTGAGTCAACCTTGAGCCTGGTGGGATGCGAACCTGCACTAATTGCAGGCAGCTGGTGTTACTTAAGGAGGCATCAGCCCACTGAATAATTTCTAACTTTAACCAATGTTTCTTCTTGGCTGTTTTTTTTACATAATTAGCCAAGTCAGCTGTTTGACTTGAAGTAAACCTCTGCCTCAATTTTTGTGGGGCAGGTATAATATATCAACACCACTACAGGGATATAATGCATAGTGAATAGTAATTTTCTTGGCTTATATCCAAATAATAATTTCAGCAGTGTATCATGTCAAAGGTATAGCCTATATATGATGCTTTGATGGTGTAATATCCAGCATTTAATTTTGCCTTTAGCAATTTTCTCACTCTTTGGATGTATCCAGGGCTTTTTTCTCATAGAACGCTCAGAATGGTGTTCTGGCACCTTTTTTTTTGCAAAAAAAAAAAAAGCTCCCTCTATTGGCTTTTGAAAGCCTATTGCAGTGGTAGGCAATCTTGGCTCTTTTTTATGACTCGTGGACTTCAACTAACAGAAATCCTGAGCCAGCCACGCTGAGGCGAAAGAGAGAGGTTTCCAAGCTGAGCCATGCTGGCTCAGGAATTCTGGGAGTTGAAATCCTTGAGTCATAAAAGAGCCAAGGTTGCCTACCCTGCACTAGAGGAGGACATTAAAATTATTTACAAGGTTACTTCTTTAGGAACTAAACTTTTAGAATATAAAACAGCTAATTCAAAAAAGCCAACAGGAAAGAACCTCACATTTTTCATCCGCTTTTGTCTTTTGGAAGGTAAAATTAGATAACCAAATAATCTATTTCCTATGTTAACATCTCTGCAATGAAATCAATAAAGGTAACAGGAAAGAAATGAGCAACATTTTTCTCAATGTAATATGTCTAATTTAGCTAATGCTAGAAAAAAAGTATCCTTTGTACATACTCTATTACAACTAAACCACTTTAAATTAAACAATTCTTAAGAATGAAATATTCTTAATTTGGACTTTACTTTTACTGTTTGGACTGTTGTGTGTTTTGAAAAATAGATTATTTAGAAACTAGTTATGTTGCACTTCAGTCTTTAAATAATTAACCTAGTATGTATATAACAATATATGATGTTTTCCATGGTGAGCTTAACATCAATAACAACATTTATTAAAAAGGCTAAAATAAATTCTGGTGGTATTATCAGTACATTAAAATTTTGTTTAGTCACAATCTTTCACTTTTCACATTCTGGACAAGCAGTGGTCATGTATCCTAGCAAAAGATGTTACATACGTATGTGCATAAGCGTAGTCAGTAGCATATGCCTTTTTAAAAATATCAAACATGCAAAGAAACAAAACTAAGTCCAAAATATCTGTATTACATCCAGAAATGCCAACTTTGCAACCAATATTTCTCATCCATAAGGAAGCCCTCCAAACCGGAGGGGGAAAGACTGGGTACATTCTTGTGGCCAGTCAGAAGCTGCTGACAACCGAAGATAAGCATTAACTAGCAATTTTTGAGCAACATGGATGGAACTGGGTGAAACTTTATCCTCTTTTTATGACCTTAATACTACTCTCCTGGAAAAAAGAATGCCCAAAGCTAAGAAGGGAAGGTTTTGTCCTGCTCTCTTGGGAAAAGAAAAGCAGTGAATTAATTGCTTTGGGGGAAAATAGAGAAAACTACAAGATCAATTTGGAATTAATACAGATATATAGCTTTGAAATTTGGGGACTAAAATACCTTTGAGATGTTTTTTTAGCAAAGATATTTGAAAGTCTGTAAAATAGGGTTGGATTTGGAAAGCTGGAAGATAATGTCAATGACATCTAGTGGTGAATCATGGCGCTATAATTTATTATGCTTAAAAGGAAACTTAGCTTGAAGCCCAGATTTAGATAAGGCTCTTTGTTGTTCCTGGAAATGTTCACTTTTGCAGACTGCATCTGGGAAAAGGGAAAAAAACACCTCTTGGGCTGCTTATCTGAGTTGGGGACCCTATTGGACTATAAAGACTACATACAAAAACAAAATGGGTGTTTCATACTTAGCCTCAAATGATAAAAACCACCTTTAACACTTATCTCCAAAGCTCCCAGCTTGATATACAAGCAAAAAATGTTAATGAATCTCAGAAAGAAATTCTTTCTATATTGAAATCAATCCAGAAGACAATTGTTTTATTTCATGATGAGACTAAAAATACTGCAAATGAGATAAAAGAACAATTTTCTAACCTAAACTTACAAATCCAGACAATGACTACAAAGAAGGAACCAGTAATCCAGAAAATAGAAGGAAAATTAGAAGAAGCAGATCCAAAGGTGGAGGACCTAGAGGAAGGAATTAACAGACAGATACAAACAAATGAAAAATTAGAAGATGCAGTGATAACACCAGAAATGGAAACGATATCTTACTTGTCAAGATCTCAGAACACATTTGAGGATAAGGAAGAAGAGCTGATTGAGTGGATGATAAAGCCGTTAGGAGAAATGCTGAAAATTGACAAACAAGAAATGAAAAGAAAAACTGAAGGAGATGGATGGAGGCTGTTTAATGAAATAAATGGGTTGAGAATTCTTCCAAAAATATTTCAATCAGATTCTCTTCCTCATTTCAAAACAATATATACAAAAAGAGAGGAAGAATTACTTGATAATTCAAATGCACTGGCTTGGACAGTTATTTGGCAAAGGAAGAAAGCTAGAGTAAGACTGAAGAAAATAGAGGTTTTAACCTATTAGATGGGATATTATACTATTAAATAGATGTTTGAATATGATTAAGAAAATAGATAACAGTTACAAATAAAAGTATTATAATTAGAAGGATAGGATTTGTAACTAGAATACTATACTTTGTTATGAGATGGGAAATATGAAAATTCTAAAAGGGTTTGAATAAGGGAACCTTTTGGTTACCCAAATATAATTTATTATGAGAAAATTATAAGTGATAGAGATATTTTGAACATTGATGGGAGATTAAAATTTTTAAAAAGCGGGAAAAACAGGATATTAGTTGAACAATTGGATTTTAAGTACAAATGCAATTGAGATATGTTCTGGCTAGAAAAGATATTATAAACTGACACTATCAATATTATGTATAATACCAGAAAAATGTGATGAAGATGTCTATATTTAATTGTATATGTATTAACAATAACTAGAATTGTATTTGTCCAGGGTGGAAAAATGCATACCACTGGAAGAAGAGAGGATCAAGGAAGCACTGGATGGTGTAGTATTGGAATTAGACTGAGAAAGTTAATATGTACCACTGAATTAGCAATGGGCCCAGACAACATGTTTATTAAGTACTTATGATTGTAAAATTAGAAAATTAATAAAAGATTTATTTAAAAAAGAAATAGCATTGTGAATGTTTTCCATTCCCCCAGGGAAGGAAAGGTTGGTCCACCTTACAGCAAAACAACCTTCGCTGGCCTTTTCTGTGATGCCTTTAAGCCATTTTTGAAGAACAGTGGCCACATGCCAAAAATATCTGGAAAGTACCACTCCAATTTTCTCTAATGCCTCAATGGATCTGTATATAAGCCAATTAGCCATTGGTCCAATCAGCTTTTCTAACCAGTGATTTTAACAACACACAAGCCTTGGTGGAGTAGTGGGCTAATGCCTCCTTAAGTAACACCAGCTGCCTGCAATTAGTGCAGGTTCGAGTCCCACCAGGCTCAAGGTTGACTCAGCCTTCCATCCTTCCGAGGTAGGTAAAATGAGGACCCAGATTGTTGGGGGCAATAAGCTGACTTTGTAATAATGCCGCTTGGGGGGGGGGGGCAAAAGCCCTAAAAAGAAGGTATATACATAGAATGAAGGCTATTGCTAAGCACATTGATTTGTGCTTTAGATTGTAAGCCGCCCTGAGTCTTCGGAGAAGGGCGGGATATACCGTAAATGAAAAAAAAAACCTGCTCAAACTGGGCTGGCCCTTTTCCTTGAAGGAAGGTTTGAGAGTTTCTTGGCTCTTTCTTATGTGCATTACCCCTCCTGTCTCACCTCTTTTGGTGGAGCAGTGATTGATTATGCAAGGGGGAACTTCTCTGAAGAGGCAAAACCCTGGAGGGATCCAGTTGGTTGCAGGTGGTGGCTTCACCTAAAAACAAAAGTTAGGAACCCCCCCCATCCCCCAAAAGGGGGCTTAAAACCTGGATCTGAAAATTCCAACGTTTGATCTCTTTCAGCGGTCACATGACCTTACTTCGGGTGCTCGGCAACATGGCTGCATTTAGGCCCATTTGCAGCATCCCATGGTCACATGACCTTGTTTCAGTACCATTTTGCCATAAAAGCCACTTACTTCCGGTTTGGGGCAAAAACTGCACCTTGGCAAACAATGTGTTTGCTTAACGACCACTGGGTTTGCTTTCTACAGCCACCGTATTCCCTTAATGACTGCCACGTTCACTTAACGACCACCTCACAAAACACCGTACAATAAATTGGCCACATGGCAATCCATTTTAGAACCAGTACAATTTACAATGGTAATGGGTAGGCTAGAAAGAAGTTCCCTGACGATGGGCTGCAGCATGAATCTGAAAGCTCGGAACACAAGATCTCTGGTCCTGGTGACCGACCCAGATTGGATCTTGCTCCATTATGGTTGTAATTCAAGGACGACGTATTGTGACAGTCCATTCCTTTGCTTTCTATCCTCCCTCTTGTCATGCCCAGAAAGAGGGGAGGAAACAGGAGAGTTAGAAGGGAAAAAAAAACCCACTGGTAAGGAAATCTGGGAAGGAAACCTGGTATCAGGACTGTGTCATTGAGTCCTGTTGTAAGCATCTGATGCAGAACAACCGGTTCTCTGTGCAGATGCTGCTTCCGGAAGTCCATTCTGGGCTGCCTGGGCAACAAAAAATTAGCTACCGGTTCTGCCGAACTGGTGCGAACTGGCTGAATCCCACCGCTGACCTGATGTAAATAACTGTATATAGTAAAAAGCGTTAAAAAGCCTCCACTGTTGTGTTTTTTTTTTGTGTTTCCACTGCTCCTTTTACTGAGAAATATCTCTTCAGTTAAAAAATGATCCCTATCACACGTGTGACCCTGCAGGTAGTCCTCGACTTACAACAGTTCACTCAGTGACCATTCAAAGTTTACAAGTGCACTGAAAAAGGTGACGGATGACGGTTCTTCACACCTACGATCGTTGCAGCGATCCCTTGGTTACGTGATCAAAATTCGGACACTTGGCAATTGACACATTTATGACAGTTGCAGTGTCCCGGGGTCATGTGATCAACTTTTGTGGGCTTCTAGCAAGCAAAGTCAATGGGGAAGCCATCTTTCTAACAATAGCTGCAATGATTCACTTAACAGCTGTGGCAAGGCAGGTGGTAAAAGGGGGCAAAACTCACTTAACAGATTTCTCGCTTAGCAAACATACATTTTGGGGATCAATTGTTGTCATAAGTTGAGGACTACCTATATTTCAAGATGGGTGGCCAAAAAAAAATCAAGCCAAATCAAATTAAAAAATAAATAAACCTTACAATTCCTACGTACTCGTACTGGGAATATCTCCTTTCTGATTTCCTGCTTTTCAGCAATCATCCACAGACGGCTTCACCCATCTCTGCTGGCATCACTCCGTTCCTGTTGCTCCTTGTTTTTCTTTTTGTTCTCTTCCTGCTGCTCCAACAGGGCCACAGAAAACCAGAAACAAGGTCTCGTCAGGCCCTTCCCCCTTAAAGTGACATGGCAAATAAAAGATGCTCCTTGAAGAGAAAAGAAAATCTGTGTGGCATCAACAACAGAGTGTCCCCAACTGCATTACCTCTGGTGTAAAGGTTTGTGAGAAAGACCTTGGGAGACAGGAGGAAGACTCCAGACTAGACAAGGGCCAGATAAGCAGCTGAGTCTGAAGAAGGAAGGGAGGTGTAGCAAATATCTGAGGGGGGGGGACCTTTCCTAGTTGCTTGCATTGTTAAGGCAATTGTTCTGTTCCAGCCTACTACCAGCCCTGCAGAAAAGGCAGGGACAACCCCTTTACAAAAGGCAAAAGGCTGGAAGTAAGCCCGCCAAATTTATTTACACAAAACAGATCCAAAACAGAGCAAACTGAGCAAAACAAAATATGAACCACTAAAACAGGAGCTATTCAAACGGTTGCCTTCAGCAAACCAGCCCTCCCACACATTCCCCTTTTAAACAGTTCAAGGCATGGCTTCTCTCTGCCTCCTTCTGAGGTGCCCCATTGCCTTCCTCTGTTTACTCCTGATTGACTGCCTCCTGCCTCGGGCGTCCTTGAACAGGGCCAGCTGTGGGTCATCTTCATCCACGCTGTCAGGCTCACACAGCTGGGTTTGTGTAGTAACCAGATGGGAGGGGCCTGGCTGAGAGCTCTGCGAAGCCTCAGAACTGTCCTCTGCAGGCTCTCCAAACCCCTCCTCCTCCTCCTCTGAATCGTCGGACCCAACTGCTGAACCCACAGGCTGACCCTGAATCACAACAGCAATGCAGAGAGATCTTCTTTCAGACTTGGAAGAATCTTACTACTAGTTACTAGAACTTTACAATAAAATTAGAGCTAAGTACTTTTGGGTGTGCTCCTTGTCTTGACTACCTCATAAGGCTGATAACCATATAGAAGGTATAAAGCAGCCTAGGAACGGGGGCAGCAGGGGGCGGGGGAAGATACAGGATCTTGCATGCTAAAGTGAAGGTAAATAGCAGCTGGCAGACCACGCCATGACGTGGGCAGAAGGAATCAATGCCTCCTACTTATGGGGTGCCTCTACCATAGATGTAGAGGCTGCATTTTTCCTAGAGGGGCTCTTTGATGGTGTTATGTCTCATCTCGGTTTCTTTACTGCATTTATACCTGACTTTCTGATTCTGGCACATGCAGCCCAGAAAATTTAAAACAAACTAAAAAGCCGAATCTTTTTTTAAAAAATAACACTAATGCTAAAAATACGCTGAAAAGCACTGTTTTTAAAGGTTTTCTAAATGCTGTGAGCAAAGTTACACTTTGGAGCACGTGGGTGTGCGTGAATGTTTTCAGAGCTTAGGTGTTTCATTTCACTGGAAGGATTGGCGTCCTGCAAACAGCCTGAGGAGACTTCATTTGGCAGTTGTGTTTGAGGGCTGTACTAGCACTGCACTGCATTGTCGTTCAAAATGGTATTTAGGGCTTTGGATGCATTTTTCTCCTTGGTACACGAGGTAGGGATGGTGGTACACTGAATGGGAGTATAATATGCGGATGATATGAATGATTGGGAGAAGTTAGCTTATGTGTCATGGTTCTGACAGATTAGTTTTAGTTTAGTTTAGTTTATTAATATTTCTATACCGCCCTTCTCCCGAAGGACTCAGGGCGGTGTACAGGGCAAGAATAAAACATAAAGTTACAAAAATTAAAAAGTTATTAAATACATGCCCATAAAAAACAATAAATAGATTAATAAAACCCCCAATAAAATGATAATAAAAACCCCTGCAATCCCACCCTCAGGCCAGGCCGGCTTGTTCGAACAGGTATGTTTTCAGATCGCGGCGAAAGGAACGAAGATCTTTTGAAGATGAAACTCTTCAAAAGAATTTTGAGGTATTGTTTACCTTAAAGAATCTTTTATTCAAGAATGTATTGGCACTACATAGTTAAAGCCAAAAACTGAATTCCCCTCACCTGAGCACAAAGTGGAGCAGTGGGCTAATGCCCCCTTAAGTAACACCAGCTGCCTGCAATTATTGCAGGTTCGAGTCCCACCAGGCTCAAGGTTGACTCAGCCTTCCATCCTTCCGAGGTAGGTAAAATGAGGACCCAGATTGTTGGGGGCAATAAGCTGACTTTGTAAAAATGCCGCTTGGGGGGGGGAAAGCCCTAATAAGCAGGTATATACATAGAATGAAGGCTACTGCTAAGCTTGTAAGCCGCCCTGAGTCTTCGGAGAAGGGCGGGATATAAATGGGATTAAAATAAAATAAATAAATAAAAATAAATAAAAAGTAACAAAGCACAATTCCCTCCTCCAATTAACAGTCATAAATCACATTCGTCAATTAGCTTGGAGCCGGGCTTTCTCCCCAGCTCTCCATCCCGCCAAATCTTTATCAACTCTGGGCGCAATAACCTTGGATTCCCACGGCTGAGTTATTATTGTTATGACTAACTGGACTCTCATCCCCATTCCCCCTCCCAGCATCAACTAGCTCTAAAAGCAAAAGAGTAAAATGGCTGCATTTCCATCTATTGTCAAAGCAAGAACATCCGATGTTAGCAGCGTTGACATTATGACTGCAGGTAATCCTTGACTTATGACTACAGTGGAGCCTTCCCACTATAGTCATAAGTCATGATGGTCATAAAGCAGGTCATCATGTGACTGATCCAGTTTCATGACATTTTTTGCAGCAACTGTTAAATGAATCACTGGGGATGCTAATGAATCTAGTCAGTAAGTGAGCCCATTCTATGGAGTGTTGTTGCCAAAAAGTGGAAGTAAATGGTAAATTGTGGTCATGTGACCATGGGATGTGGGGAAATGGCCATAAATGCAGGCTGATTGCTGAGTGCACAAAATGCAGTCAGGTGTTCATGAGGGGTGTGTGTGTGGTCATTGGAACTAAGTCATATGTACTTAGTGGGGGGTTATGTCATAATTTGACTGCTTGCTAAGCAACTGGTTATACATTGAGGACTACCTGAAAACAAATCCTTTAACTCCTTTGAGTTAAAACCAATTCCTCTGGGTTAGCAGACTGGGTCAATTACCTAGATTATGTGTTTGTGTGTGTTTGTATGTTTCTTTCTTTAAATCCTAAAGCAGCGGTCCTCAACCTTTTGGGCACCAGGGACCGGCTCTGTGTAGAGAATTTTTTCCATTGACCGGGAGGGGCATGGTTTCACATGCTGCCTGCATCCCATGGATGGGGCTTTGCTTGTTTGTGTGGCCCAGATTCTGGCATTACCTGGCCTGGTGCTGGTCCACCGATCAGGGCTTGGAGACCGCTGCCCTAAAGAAAACGTGGCCTGGTATTATAACAGGACTGAACCTGGAGTGTTTACAGAAGTGGGTGAGGAAGCACTGTAAGTCCCTTTCATTATGAGATGAGAGTGATGAACAGATTCTGGTGATCCTGTTGCATTCTTTCTCATTTATAGTTTTCCCCAAAAGTGAGCAGGAGCAGACCACATTTCTTCTCTAATACAAAGAAAATAAAGACATTAAGAATTCTTGCCTGCAGTATATTTGGACTGCCCTCAATTCTATTTCCTGCTCACTCTACATTGTAAAGGGCTCTTATAACCTGTGCGGTGATGTGCTGAAATTGGCTTAAACGTGTCATGTTTTCCTCATAAACACATGCTAATTTCAATCCTTTAATTTATTATTTATTATTCAAGCCTTGCCTAGCAGGCTTCAGGTAAAAAAAGAGGGCTAGCTTCTTTACTGTCAACCCAAATCATACTTAGAATACAATTTATTCCTTCATTTCAGCCAGTCTTTGATACCAACAAAAACCATGAATGATGTGTATTCCAAGCAACTTGAAGTGGTTGTATTTCCCACCACCAAAAAAATAAGGGAAGAAAAAAAAGGAGAGAAGTAAAGTAAGGAGGGAAGGAGAAGGACAGGGAAAAGGAAGAGGGAGAGGAGAAATAAATAATAAATAAATAAATAAATAAATAAATAAATAAATAAATAAATAAATAAATAAAGAAAGAAAGAAAGAAAGAAAGAAAGAAAGAAAGAAAGAAAGAAAGAAAGAGACAGACCCCCAATTATATTTTATTGTTATATTGTTCTGCCCTCATCTGAGTCCATAAGAGATCAAAGATACTCTCTGGAGAGGTCAGGTGATTTTGCTTCAAGCCTTCTAATTTGGAATCCCTTTCAAGTTTGGGAAAAATAGCGGCTGGACCTAGTGATTTGTTCTTATTTTGGGTTGCCAGGTTATTACATCTATTTTTTGTGATGCATTGTATTGGACAAAGAACAGGTCCTGAAAATTTTCTAAAGATAAACTACAGAGAGGCTATGCCCTCCCCAACAACGGAAAGTTTCTTAAATTTGAAAGGAATGACTTGTGACACCTTCGCTTTAGGGACAGTTGCAGCCAGTCCAGAATGCTTAGTTTAACTGTATTTACCCAGAGTCATTCCATCTCTCTATCTCCCTCCCTCCCTCCCTCCCACACAAACACACACACACATGCACATTATGACATATACAATGGAAATAAAGTTGTATTCATGCCATGGAACTCTTCCTTTTATCTCACTTTTTCAAAACTTTGGACAGACTAAATAAAGGTGATACCATCAATATGTTCTGAAGACAAAGATAAGATTGCCTTTCCCATATAACTTGATGTCAGTGTTTGGTCTGGTAAAACGTCCCAGCCAAGCTGATCAGCACAACAAAATCTTTTTAGCTGTATTCAGAATTATTCCTTTCTAGTTCATTACTTTCACCTTCAGAAATGCCATCCTGATGACGATATGAGCTGAGCTGTGTGAGGCGAAGGATCTTCCAATAAAGATGGAAACACCTAAGAAGTAGACTAATTTATTTAGCTATTCTTTTTGGATCGTAGCGATACATATGGGGCAGGCAGGCAGGCAAGCAAGCAAGCAAGCAAGCAACAAGGAAAGCTGAATGAATGCCACTGGGATTTTTTTTTTTGCTTCTCTTGCTTTTAGTACTGTCTATTCACTTTGAACTCATCAGCATTGGAAAGGAGCTTTGAAAAGGAGATCGCCAAACCATCCCAAGTATTTAGTTATAGAAGTTTAATGAGCACTGAAGTGTTCATCAAGCGAAAAAAAATATTTCTTACTAAGGCATATTTAATACTGACCTTTCTCCCCCGCCATTTTGTAAAAACCACCCGCAGAGCTGTTTGGGGAGAATAGATGAGACGCTTCTTCCCCGCCATCTTCTCTCATTATAATGCTGGAATTTAAGAAGAGAGAAATCCCTATAATAATTTGGGGGGGTGGTGGAAAGGGGAAAGCCTGATTTGGCTATAATGGATGGAAATCAGGGGCAGAACCTATGGATTCCATAGGAGACTCCTGTGACCTGTGAGAAACAGCATTCTATTGTGATGATTAAGTCACCGTCGATAGGAAGCACTGATGCCCCTCCCTTCCTTATGTTCAGCAAATTGTGTGACATGTTGACAGAACAAGGGCAAAGATGTAAAATTTTTCCTACTTAGACTCTAAGGTTTTTTTTTTTTTTAAAAAAAAAAGACATCCTGCCTGTCATTTGCTAACTTGCTGAATTCTAGTTTTTACTGAAGATCTAATTGAGGGGGAAAAAGAGGATTTCACAGTATTTCTACCCCATGTTTAATTCATACACTAATGCCAAAATGATACTACTTACGGAAAGCCAAGGATTGGGTATACATGCTGAATAATCATCAATGTGCAACACTTTATTCTGCATCGGAGATGTCATCAGGGTTCAACGTTGTTGTGGTATCCAGAATCTCACATAGTTTGAGATCCATCTCAGCAGGAGCAGGAAGGCCTACCAGCTTAGCAGAACTATTTATCCCACTGTTAATTAAGTAAAGAAATGCACTGTTCTTTCCTCACAACCATTAAAACTTTAAGTTTAGAAATTAAATGAGCTTATTTACTTATTAGGCTGCCCAGCATACACATACTGTAAATCAGGGGTCTTCAAACTCGGCCCTTTTATGACTTGTGGACTTCAACTCCCAGAATTCCTCAGCCATAGCATGCCTGGCTGAGGAATTCTGGGAGTTGAAGTCCACAAGTCATAAAAGGGCTGAGTTTGAAGACCCCTGCGTGTAAATGATTCAGGGTGGCTTACAAAATTTAAAAAAAATCCACCATATAATAAAAACCCATTAAAAAACCCCCTGCTTTCCACCTCCCATGGCAGCAATAACACAATCAAATCTGCCACTTGATCATCTCTGTCTCCATTCATGGTGACAGAACCAAGTGTTTAGGGCCTTTTGGAAAAGCAACAGGATGAGGAGGGGCACCGTACCTCAGGAAGAATGAAGGTCCATAAACAAGGGGCCACCACCAAGAAAACCCTTTTTAATTGTCCCACCAGATGACAATCCCTAATTAATGGGATGTGTAACATACCCTGGCTTCCTGTACTGGTGGGCTGGGTGGTTGTTAATAGTGGAGAGGCAGTCCTTCAAATATTCTGGCCACAAGCCACATAGGGCTTTAAAGATGATAACCAGCACCTTGAATTGTACTCTTGAACTTAACTAAAAAACTATCTGGGCTTATGTGTTCCATGTGGGAACAAAATGTCTCATGCAAGGTATTAATACCACTTTATAAAACCCTAGTAAGACCACACCTGGAATATTGCAGCCAAGTTTGGTCACCATATCACAAAAAGGATGCTGTGTGTTTGAAAAAAATTCAGAGTAGAGCATCTAAAGATGATCAAAGGCCTGGAGACTAAAACATACGAAGAACGGCTGCAGGACTTGGGTTTGGCTAGTCTAAAGAAAAGAAGAAATAGGGGAGACATGATAGCAGTGTTTCAGTATTTGAGGGGCTGCCACAAAGAAGAGGGGGCCACATTATTCACCAAAGAGGGCAGGACAAGAAACAATGGTTGGAAACTGATCAAAGACAGAAGCAACCTAGAATTAAGGAGAAACAGTGAGGAAAATTAATCAGTGGAACAGCTTGCCTCCAGAAATCGTGGGCGCTCCATCACTGGAGATTTTTAAGAAGTGCCTAGACAGTCACTTGTCTGAGATGGTATAGGTTCTCTTGCTTGAGCAGGGGGCTGGACTAGAAGACCTCCAAGGTCCCTTCCAGCTTTATTCTATTCTGAATATTCTGAATCTAATTGTGTATGACATGCTTCAAATTGTGCCACGAAGGTAATGCTAAATGCTCTTGGTAAAGGGAGGAGACTGAGTTCTACCACTCCTAATGTCACTGTTACTCATTATCATCTAGTGATAATTGACTATACTTAGTAGCTACTAGCTATGGAGTAATACTGTCTTAGTCTACACTAGGCAAAAATCAGGAAGAGTCATGTAGCATCTTTTTATTATCTTGAAAAGACGCTACTGGTCCCCTTCTGATTTTTAGTTAATGGAATACTAAGAATTAGTTGGAAAGGCAAAAAACCAAAAGGGAAGAATGAAAAGGAGTATCATGAGAAGCATACAAGTGCAGGTTTTTTTTTCAAATTTGGCAACTTTAAGATGAGTAGACTTCAACTCTCAAATTCTCCAGCCAGTATGCTGGTTGGAGAACTCTGGGAGTTGAGATCCGCCCATCTTCAAATTGCCAGAGATGAAAAATAGACATAGTTTTATTGTCGTTCCTGTTAATATTTTTTTAATGGGAGTTACTGTGTTGCTTAGGAGAGGAAAAAGGCTCTTTTTAAATATGATTGCCAGCAACAGAAATAAAACGTGGGATAAAAGCTTCCAATTACAAGTGAAAGCAAAGGAAAAAGGTAACCGTTGGTTGATGTTTTTGTTCCTTCAACTACGGGAGAAACATTTTAAGGTCAAACATCTTCATTTCATGAATTAATCAAGTTAGAATTAACCCAGGATTTCAAACGGGCTCTGGAGGGAGACAAATCAAAAGCCAGCACTGAGTGACAGTGAAAGTATGTTTATGTAAAACGGCTACCTTGGGCTTCGGTATGAAAGCTGAGAAATGGAATCAGTCTTCCTTTGATTGCAATGCGCAGAAGAGTCACCCAACCACAACTGCAAAACGATAGAGCCATCTTGGAGCACTCGACATCCATTCGGCACAGCTGGAATCTGACGAAAGGCAACCATTGTGGATTCCTTCGCCTTGTATTCAAAATGCAACTTTGAAGAGTTTTCCGAGTGGTTGCATAGACAGAAATTATTTGTATAATTTGGTTATGTGTAAGACAGAGATAAATAATCATAGGGGAAGGTCAGAGAAAAGTAATAATTATATGTCTCTTTACCCAGAGTAAACCGTAGGCAGCCTCTTTTGCAGGGTGTGGACTCAGAGAGTATTTAATGTTTCAGCTTGTCATTGTACAGCACTACAGCCTGCAGGGAGAAAGTTATGATTCAGTGGGAGACTATATGCTTTGACTGCAAAATACCAAATGTGATCTTGACTGTCACTATCTTGTAGGATTGGAGAGGCACTTGAATTGAACCTTTCAAGGTGACTATTGGTTGTTTTAATTCAGTATTCCTCAAAGTTGGCAACTTAGAGATGTATGGACTCCAATTGCCAGAATTCCCCAGCCAAGGGGAACCTGGGAGTTGAAGTCCACACATCTCTAAGTTGCCAACTTTGAGGAACATTGCTATAAATGAATGGACCGGTGAACTGACTAGACACAAAACATTTCCTACCTTTAGTTTCTCTGGAAGAAAGCTTTTGCAAAACAAACAAACAAACAATTAAAGCAGACTCTTTTAAGTACAAAAAGGCATGAGGGACTGAGTGAAGCCTGCATAGTGCAGGCTCATATTTATGGACTGAGCTTTGTGATGGGATGGTGGAACAAGGAGGAGAGGAGACTCTTGGGATTCCAGTGGATGGAGAGGATGGATTCTACGTGTCCCATCCAGTGGCAGGATTCAGCCAGTTCGCACCAGTTCGGTAGAACTGGTAGCTAATTTTTTGTTGCTCAGGCCCAGCATGAACTTCCAGAAGCGGCATCCACACAGAGAACTGGCTGTTCATATATTGTATACTGCTCAAAAAAATAAAGGGAACACAAGATAAGACATCCTACTATTAAATACAGTACATTGTGTGGTTTAAGTGTTCCCTTTATTTTTTTGAGCAGTATATTTGAATCCCACCACTGGTCCCATCCTATGTAGAGGTCTCTCTGTGTGATCTCCCTTTTGGCAGATATCCAGGCCTGATGTTGAGTGGAGCAAGAGAAATTGTCTGTATTTGCAAATCCATTTTGTGAGTTGTATATAAAAGAGTTTTACAAACCAGGTATCAGACGAAGCTTCAAACCTTTTTGTGACTTTGAGTTCTCTTTTTCCCCATTATAATCTTGTATCAGTGGAAAACTTTTCCTGATTTTTTATTTTTGTGTGGGGTATTTGTCCAATGAGAATAAATAGGCCAGCAAGAAAGTGTGTGACAAACACCAGATTCTGGAATAACATATCCTGTAAGGTTACTTTTATTTTTTATTTTTTGTTTCCTGCCTTTGTTATTTTGTACAAAGAATTCAAGGCAGCAAACATATCCAACATACCTTCCTCCTCCTATTTTCCCCACAACAACCCTGTAAGGTGGGTTAGGCTGAGATAGATGGGTCCTGGCTCAAAGTCAACCAGCTGGCTTTCATGGCAAAAGTGGGACTTGAACTCATGGTCTCCCATTTTCAAGCCTGATGCCTTAATTGCTACACCAAACAGGCTCTGTAAGGTTATATCTATTTATTGCCTTGTCACCAGTCCATCCATCTGCAAATACTTAACCTATTTTAGGAGGGGCCTAGAAAAAACCCTTCCCCAAAGAGATTATGGAGAGGCAGAGAAAAAGAGATTGATTACAGCAAAGGACTACTCTGATTATACTATACTACACTATATATTGTACTATATACCAAAATATAATATATGGAAAAGGACTATTATAGTATAGTCATCTCTGGCATCTCTAGCTAAATCTTGCCATCTGAAATGCTGGAAAGCGAATCATGTTGGAGGTTCAAAGTTAATGTCACTGACTCTTGAACATCTCGTGACCTACTAACCGCAAGGGGACAGTAAGATATAGCTAAGAGAATTAAGACCTTAGTCTTCCTCACTTTGCCTTTTCATTCGTCTATGAAATTGCTAAACTGAGGTTATTTCCTTCTGCCTTTATTCCCAGATGCTGTTGTGAGTCACCTCCTGGTCAGATGTAGCTAATTAGGTGTTAGGCTTTGCCTTTCCCTATAATGTAATTCCTGGAAATAAATTTCTTTGCTGTTGTAGTTAGATCTGCTTCACTGACCTTTGCTCAGGTCACATCCTAGCTATCAGAAACCCTTAGAGAGAACATTTCAACCTCCGGCAAATCAATATAGAAAATAGAGGACAGAGGGCAAAATAGTCTGGCTGGATAACAGAAGGCAGTATTTGAAGTAGTTCCCCCTGGTTCTTAAAACGCCTAACAGAAATAGGCATTGTCCATTCCCTTCTGCCATCTCTCTGTACAGATCTGCCCTCTTGAAGTACTTGCTTCATTGACTATACTAAAGCCTTTGATTGTGTGGATCACAACAAACTGTGGCAAGTTCTTAAAGAGATGGGAGTACCAGACCATCTTATTTGTCTCTTGAGAAACCTATATGCGGGTCTAGAAGAAACAGTGAGAACTGGACACGGAACCACTGATTGGTTCAAAATTGGGAAAGGAGTGCGGCAAGGCTGTATACTGTCGCCCTGCCTGTTTAACTTATATGCAGAGCACATCATGAGAAAGGCAGGGCTAGATGAATCAAAAGTTGGAATTAAGATTGCCGGGGAGAAATATCAACAACCTAAGATATGCAGATGATACCATTCTAATGGCAGAAAGTGAAGAAGAACTAAAGAGCCTCTTGTTGCAGGTGAAGAAGGAGAGTGCAAAAGTTGGGTTGAAACTTAACATTAAGAAAACCAAGATCATGGCATCTGGCCCTCTCAATTCCTGGCAAATAGATGGGGAAGAAATGGAGGTAGTGACAGATTTTATTTTCCTGGGCTCCAAGATCACCGCAGATGGGGACTGCCGCCAAGAAATTAAAAGACGCTTGCTCCTGGGGAGGAAAGCCATGACAAATCTAGACAGCAGACTAAAAAGCAGAGACATCACCCTGTCAACAAAAGTGTGTATAGTCAAGGCTATGGTCTTTCCAGTTGCAATGTATGGCAGAGAAAGCTGGACCATAAGAAAGGCTGAGCGCCAAAGAATTGAGGCCTTTGAACTATGGTGCTGGAGAAGACTCCTGCGAATTCCTTGGACTGCAAGGCGATCAAATCGGTCAGTCCTAGAGGAGATCAACCCTGACTGCTCTTTAGAAGGCCAGATCCTGAAGTTGAAACTCAAATACTTTCACCATCTAATGAGAAGGAAGGACTCACTGAAGAAGAGCCTAATGCTGGGAAAGATTGAGGGCAAGAGAAGAAGGAGACGACAGAGAATGAGGTGGCTGGATGGAGTCCCTGAAGCAGTAGGCATGAGCTTAAATGGACTCCAGAAGATGGTAGAGGACAGGAAGGCCTGGAGGAACATTGTCCATGGGGTTGCGATGGGTCGGACACAATTTCGCAGCTAACAACAACAACCTGAGGTACTAAGTAGTTCCCACTAACAGCACTGGGATTTTAGCTCCCAGAATGGCCTGCTTGTGGGAAATTCTGAGAATTGTACTCTAAATACATTTGAATGGTCCTGAGATGAGAATGATTGAGATGGATTAATATTAAATTTCAACCTGAAGGAATATTGCCCAGTGGCTAAAATGTACTGACTTAGGATGATTTTATATAAGAAAAGAGGAAACCCAGCAACATTGTCTTTAAGGAAAAGGTGGAAGAATGATGGCATAGTGATCTCAGAGAGGTGTTACATTTTGCAACCTCCATGTTGGAGGTTGTGCAGAGTGCAGAGAAGAGCAACAAAGGTGATCAGGGGAGTGGAGGTTAAAACATACGAAGAACAGTTGCAGGAATTGGGTATGTGTAACTGAATGAAAGGGAGGAAAGCCATGGCAAATCTAGACAGCACACTAAAAAGCAGAGACATCACCCTGTCAACAAAAGTGCGTATAGTCAAGGCTATGGTCTTCCCAGTTGCAATGTATGGCAGTGAAAGCTGGACCATAAGAAAGGCTGAGCACCAAAGAATTGAAGCCTTTGATCTATGGTGCTGGAGAAGACTCCTGCGAGTCCCTTGGACTGCAAAGTGATCAAACCGGTCAGTCCTAGAGGAGATCAACCCTGACTGCTTCTTTAGAAGGCCAGATCCTGAAGCTAAAACTCAAATACTTTGGCCACCTAATGAGAAGGAAGGACTCACTGGAGAAGAGCCTAATGCTGGGAAAGATGGAGGGCAAGAGAAGAAAGGGACGACAGAGAATGAGGCGGCTGGATGGAGTCACTGAAGCAGTAGGCGTGAGCTTAAATGGACTCCAGAAGATGGTAGAGGACAGGAAGGCCTGGAGGAACATTGTCCATAGGGTCGCGATGGGTCGGACACGACTTCGCAGCTAACAACAACAAACTGAATGAAAAGAAAGGCGAAGTGTGACATGATAGCAGTGTTCCAATATCTAAAGGGCTGCCACAAAGAAGAGGGAGTCAAGCTATTCTCCAAAGCACCTGAAGGTAGGATAAGAAACAATGGATGGAAACTAATCAAGGAGAGAAGCAACCTAGAACTAAGGAGAAATTTCCTAATAGAACAATTAGCCAGTGGAACAGCTTGCCTTCAGAAGTTGTGGGTGCTCCAACACTGGAGGTAAGAAGAGGTTGGACAACCACTTTTCTGAAATGGTATGGGGTTTCCTGTGAGTAGGGGGCTGAACTTGAAAGCCTCCAAAGTCCCTTCCAAATTTGTTATTCTGTTATGTAGTAAATCAGAGGTCCCCAACCTTTTGGGACCGGTTCCGTGGAGAGAGGTTTTTCCGCAGACCAGAGGGTGCATGGTTTTGTGTGCTGCATTCTGCGGATGGGACTTTGCTTGTTCATGTGGACAGGTTGCTGGCATGCCGTGGCCCAGTACTGGTCCATGGAATGGGGGTTGGGGACCCCTGTAGTAAACAAATCTGGTCTGCAGAGCTTTGGAGATTTCTTTATCCCTTTGCTTCCATCTAGTGGTCATTCCAGATTTTTTTCAGCTATGATAGTCCTATTTAGTACCTACTAGATTATATGCCTCTTCCAAACTTTTCAAAACCCCTTTTAACCCCAAATTAGTTTGGAAGCCAGAATGTAAACCCCAAACCCTTGCTTTGTTCCTATGTAAAATAATATATGTGGACCCTGTGCACAGGAGTAACGTTTAGAAGTAATACTGATGAGTGTGGCAACCTCAGTGATTTTATTTTTGCACATGCCCAGAAATTAAAAATGAGGAAGGTAAACCAGAATGATGAAGAGCCTGAAAAAAATCTCTAGTAATGAGTATATATATATATGCCTGGCCATCATCCACATGACTGCCATTTTGTAAAATTGCTTACAATTTTACATTATTGGCCCAAAAAATGTTTGCCTAGTTATGGATATCATATAAATATATTAAATACTTTTAACATACATAAAGTCTGAATAGGAACAACATGAGGATAGCAAGTAAGATAGCAAGACAGTTGCTTGCTTATTCCTTTCCTGAGGCTTCCTTAAACAAACTTCTGCTATAATTATATAGTTGAGAATTATTATGCGGTATCACTTTTTTAACCAGCAAAGCCAAGGCTAATAAGGAGAAGCATTATGATTGTCCACAAGAAATAATTTGCAAACTGTTTTTGTGGAAACTTACTCAAATAGATTAAAACAAAAACAACTTGGGGTAGCAAGAATGACATCCCAAGTGTTTTGATTAGGCTACAGCACAAATCTGTCCTGAATAGAAAAAGGAAAAAAAAAATGCTTTCATTACAGCCACTAGTTTTCTGCAAAACTGAACAAATAAAGCAAACTACATTTTATTTGTATTTCGTAACCTAGCAGTGGGAAGGAAGATGTGTGTTCAATTAATTTTTAAAATGCAATAGCTTAAACAAGCTTAATTTCCCCCCCCCCCCCATAAAGCTAGGAAGTTCTTGAAGGCATGGGCTCACAATTTGTTTCCTATAACAACTACAACAACAACAGCAAAAGGCGGCCTTACTAGGAACTGCTTCCATCTTGCGACAATATCTATAATGCCATCAAACATCCACATCTGCCTATCCCAGGTCCTTGGTAAGGACTCAATAGGTAGACAAAAATGCCAAATCCAGTCTGAACATCTGGCTGACTGTGTGATGATAAATAATAATAATAATAATAATAATAATAATAATAATAATAATAATAATAATAATAATAATAATAATAATAATAAAGCTGGAAGGGACCTTGGAGTTCATCTAGTCCAACCCACTGCTCAGGCAGGAAATCCTATACCATTTCAGACAAGTTATACCCTGTAAATCGCCCTGAGTCCTTCGGGAAAGGGCGGAATATAAATTCAATAAATTAAATTAAATTAAATTAAGTGTCTGGCCAGTCTCTTCTTAAAAACTTCCAGTGTTGGAGCATTCACCACCTCTGGAGGCAGGTTGTTCCACTGGTTAATTGTTCTAACTGTCAGGAAGTTTCTCCTTAGTTCTAGGTTGCTTCTCTCCTTGACTAGTTTCCATCCGTTGCTTCTTGTCCTGCTTTCAGGTGCTTTGGAGAATAGCTTGGCTCCCTCTTCTTTGTGGCAGCCCCTGAGATATTGGATCCCTGCTATCATGTCACCCCTCACTCTTCTCTTCATTAAACTACACATACCCAATTCCAGCAACCGTTCCCTATATGTTTTAGCCTCCAGTCCCCTGATCGTCTTTGTTGCTTTGTTGCATCTTATCCTTCCTTCCTTTCTCCTGCACTTCTATTCTTTTCAGCTTAACTAGGGAGAGACCCCAAAGATGATTTAAGTGAAAAGTTCTTTTCTCATTTGAACAATTTGCATCTCATTCCTTTCTGAACAGGTTCTTCTGTAGTTTTTCATTAACATCTTCTAAAGAAAGGGATTTACAATCTCTCCAGACAGCTAATTACACTTCTGCATTATTCTAAGTGGAGTGAGCCCACATTTCAGACCCACATTTAAAACCCTCGGTTGTGTCTTCCTCCTCCTCCTCCTCCTCCTCCTCCTCCTCCTCCTCCTCCTCCTCCTCCTCCTCCTCCTCCTCCTCCCCCCCTTTCAAATCAGTCTCATCTTCTGGTGATTGCCCTTAGAAGTCTCTGCACTTTTCTTGGCAAATGACCTTCCTCTTAGGGCTGAGAGAGAGTTACTGGCCCAAGGTCACCCAGCAAGCTTTATGCCGGAGGTGGAACTGGAGCCCACGGTTTCAGAGCTTTTAGCCTAGTGCCTTGAACTGCTACATCAAACTGATTCTCAGAATGAATGTAGGTCCTGGTTTTTAGCTTGGTGCTTTAAAGATTGAAAGCAAACAGCTGTCATTATGAAATATATTTTGGGGGAAACTATTACCTCATGCAGAAAAAGTCTTAACTTCTTCAGCCATTTAGTTTTTGTGCAAGAGGGCTCTAAGAAATGTATGAACTGCAGATTTCATAGCCATTGTGCCATAGACTAAAGTTCAAAATTTCATACCAAGAGTGAGAACTGTGACATTATTGGGGGTCCACTTAAGATTTTATCTTGCTAGGTTAAAAAAAAAATGCACAGGAATGGCGATGAAATAAAGAGGTATCTGCTATTGTGAGAAAGACAATGTCAAATCTAGAACCAAGTGCAGAGAACTCACAACCAAAGTACATACTGTATTGTCAATTGTTTTCTCAACTGTAACATGGCATCGAAAGCAGGATAATTGTGAAGATTGAAGAAGAACATATTACTTTGAACTGCGTTATTGGAGAAGATTATTGGGAATTATTTAGGACTGCAGAAAAAAACTAAGCATTCAGTACTGGGTGGAGTAAACTCAGAGTGCTCACCAGAAACATTTTGGAGATACAGTGCAAAGGCCAGAGTCATTAGAGAAGACCCAATTACTTGGAAAAAGTGAAGGCAATCAAAAAAGATCCATCTAAAACAAAATAGGAAGGTAGAGCTGATGTCAGCAACAGAAGCTTACAAAACCAAGAAGTTATAACAGACAGTTGAAACAAAAAGATGTCCGTTGAGTTACAAAGAGTTGGAAGCAACTGCAAGACTAACCACAGCTGAAGAAATAATTTCTTTCAAGGCTCAACTGTTCTACAAATATGATAAAAAGTCAAAATTAACACCTGTTGGAAGTTCTCTCATCTGATCTCTAAAGCCCTGCAATAATCAAAGATACAAACGTGTGCAGTGCTTCAGAATGTACTTGGAAAAAGTTCTTAAGTGCATGTGAGGGCACAACTGTTAGCACTTGTTTGTAATGCCTGACAACAACTGTGTATTTTCCCAGGAATGTGCGGCAGAAGTCTAATTGTGTTTTTTTTAGGATACTCTTATATAGCCACCATTTTCATCCCTTTAAATTGACAAGTTGATTCAGTACCCTGCTTGTTGTCCCATTGGTACCATTTTTTCTGTTACCATGAATGGCTGAATTACTGATTGGCGCTCTCTTCTACTAAGCAACATTTGCTCCTTGTCTTAATTTTAAGCTATGTTTTGTCTTTGCATTTTTGACTTGCAAAAAAAGAGAGACAGATTGGAGAGATAGGAAAACAATTCGCTCATTCATTCTGAAAACGCAGCGAGAGGTGGGTGGTACCAATTTACTTTATCCCCGAAAGAGGTTGCATATCTTGCCAGATGAGAAATTGAAGTTCTGTCATTGGGAAATTGTTCATCTCCAGCTCTATTACTTAGTATTTTGGCTGCAGAACTGTTTGCAGCAATTCCCGTTGTTCTCCTGAAGTAGACACCGATTCGCTCTGCTATCTGGTAATTTCCTTAGAATGTGGTGTTGTAAGCACAGAACCAATCTGAAGTAATGCAAAAGCCAGATGTGTGGAGGCTACAGCTATCAACAGACTTACACAAGATGGAGTCCTGCAAAGTGCCTTACATGTGTAAGCTTCCCTATGACTATGCTTCTAAGCAGGTTTTCCATGGAATATATAGGAGTGTGGGATTACTCTACCCACTTGTGCAGGTGGAATGGGGGCAAGGAATTCTGATGGGTGGGGTCAGGGAGTAGAGTGGTCCTATCCCTGTGGAATTCTTTACCGCTAAATGTGAGAATTGCTCCTACTCTTTTGGTCATTTGGAAGGGTATTAAAACTTGGTTTTGCTGGGAGGGGAACTCCTCATTGGAGGTGATTGATGGGATAAAAAATCCTCATCCTCATGCTCTCTGTCTCTTACCCTAGTTTTTGTATAGTTTTAAAAATTTAAATTTGTATAGTTTTAATATTTTAATCATTTTTGTTTTTTTATAATAATTTGTAAGCTGCCCAGAGTTGCCTTATAGGAGACATGAGCGACATAAAAATGTAATTTTGTTTTGGAAGATTAAATACATCTGCAAAAGTCTATTTAAGTATATATTGATAGTTTGGGCATTAACAAGCAATAATATAAATCATAGTGTGATTTCATGATTGCAGAGATGAATTCTACAAAGCTAAAAGTATCCCCCTTCTGTCAGTTATACAACAATGTGAAGATGTCATCACTATTTCTGAGTTTTAAAAAGATTTTCTAGCCAAAAGGAACCATTTGAACATTTATGCTAGTTTATTTGCTTGTTTTCTTTTTTATTTTTATTGTGGAATAAAGACACTGACTATATACAGTATTTATTTAGGGTTAGTTTCTCTTTTTTTGTATGTAAAATGTGATGCTTTGGTGATTTTTACCTTCTTGATTTTGCATAACAAGATTTAAAGAAATGTAAGCTTCTTAATTTTATGAATTCGCATGCACACCAAATTATGAGCCCACTAGACAAATTAGGATCACACAACATCCTAAGTAGTGGTTCCATTTCTTGTCTGAATCCAGACAAATATACAAGGAGCTTTTTAAAATATTGATCATCTTACAACTCAGTATTAGGTAACTTGTTAGTGCCCCCAGTGTTAGCTGCAGTTCCCAGGAGCCCAGCCAGTATGGGCAAAAGTGATGGAATTGTAATCCAACATTGGATTCTTAGTCTCTGTTTTTGGAGTAGCGCTGAAATTGTATGCATACTGGAAGTAAATATGGGGTGATCAAACTAAATATGCTTCAAAGACAAAGAACATCCTGAATAGATAAGGCAAAAAAAAAAAATCTTATTGGATTTGAAGAAGTTGGGATTATGGGGTAACATAGGTGTAGAGACAATGACCTTGACAAACAAAGGGAAGAACTGTTATAAAGGCAAAAACCAGATTAAAAAAATGTTTCAGCCTGTACTGAGACTCAAACAGGCCCATCCCTATGATTTAGCTGAAGATAAAAGAGTAAGAGAAACACATTCAGACTTTCAAGATTCTGTTATTATAGCTGTGTTAGTAAGAATAGCTTTAGGTGCCTGTTTCTTAGTCTAGTCCAGGGGTGTCAAACTCAATTTCACTGAGGGCCGCATCAGCACTGCAGTTGCCCTCAGGGGGCTGGGTGGGTGTGGCCTGGGTGGGCGTAGCCTACTGGGTGGGCGTGGCTAGAGTGCGTATGGCCTACTGGGTGGGCGTGGCCAGCTCTACATCGTTCGCATCAAGGGTGCCTATGGGGGCCTGGGCAGGAGTGGGACAGATCTGAGGGTCTCTGGCAGGAGGAGGGTCTCTGGGCCAGGGCCAAGGCAGTGGGGGCCGTTCCCTCACTGTTTCCAGGATGGCTTTGCGGGCCACATGAAACCACTTCGCGGGCCGGATCTGGCCCCCGGGCCTTGTGTTTGACATGTATGGTCTAGGCGACCTCATAAGGCTAACAATAGGTTCCAAAAACAGATTACAGATTTTAATGTTTTGTACTAGAGACTCCTGGGTGGCTGTCTTGATTATATCTGTTGTGTTGCTACCCTTTTTGTATGCTGCTTTCAGTTGCTTAGCAATTAGGCAGCCAGAGGAATTGAATAAAGAAATAAAATCAAAACCCCAAAACTGGTCCCACTTTCTTGTAGACAGCTGCTTGAATAAGGTACACCTTACATGCAGTGGGGTTCTCAGTTCCATAGAGTTGGCAACCCTGTTGTAAGCGTTCCTTATTGCTACTTCGTCTTTTAGTATTTCTAAACCTACATATTTTTTTAGTATTACAGCCATGAACCATAACCAATATATCCAACACATACATACACACACACACATACATACAGACAACTTTTAAAAAATTGAATTGTTTGAACCAACTGCTGGGACACAGTGATAGCTATTATGTAGAACAGGGGTCCCCAACCCCTCGTCCGTGGATCAATACTGGGCTGCGGCATGCCAGCAACCGGTCAGCACAAACAAGCAATGCCCATTCATGAGATGCAGGTAGCACACAAAACTAGGCACCCTCCAGTCCATGGGAAAACGTCTCTCCATGGAACTGGTCCCTGGTGCCCCAAAGTTTGGGGACCCCTGATCTCCTTCTGAGAAACATTCTGGGTACCATTCTGATCAAAAATATATATGTAAAAATATATATATATGTAAAATTAATCCATCCACACATTTTCAATAAACTGGCATAATGCACATGAAGTGGATGGCTTGTTCTAAGGATATGTATGTAAAGCTCTACTTTACGTGTTGTGGAAGAACAATCGCTCCTCATACTTATGACCATCCAGCATCTCCAGTCCTGTGATCAAAATTCAGGCACTTGGCACCGACATGTATTTGCAACAGTTGTGGCATTTTGGTCATGTGACCATCATTTTGACCTCCCCAGCTGGCTTCCAAGAAGCATAGTCAATGGGGAAAGTCGGATTCACTTAATGACCACGTGGTTAACTTAAAAACTGCAGTGATTTGCTTAACAACTGTGGCAAAAAGAGTCATAAAATCAGCACGACTTACTTCACAACCAACTTGCTTAGCAATGGAAATTCTGGTCCCCATTGTGATTGTAAGTCAAAGAGTATCCATGGTGACAAGGGCTTCCAAACCTCTCCTTAGACCAGGGGTGGGGAACCTTGGCTCTTTGATGACTTGTGGACTTCAACTCCTAGAATTCCTGAGCCAGTCATGCTCAGCAATTCTGGGAGTTGAAGTCCACAAGTCATCAAGGAGCCAAGGTTTCCCACCCCTGCCTTAGACCAAGCTCAATCCCAGAAAATATCACTGCACCATCTTAACATAGAAATAATGCGATAGCTCTGTCACTTGACTTAAAATGTGCCTTGGTGTGAAAATATTTACTAGTATTTTTTTTTACCATTGGGATAATACAATCTAATAGAAAAACAGCCTAAAGCACACTGTATTGGATAAAACCATAAAACCAGCTAGGATTGTTACATCTAACCCACATTAATGTATTATTATTCAATTTTGCAGTCTAGCAGTGAAAACAAAACAATTAATTTGAATGAAATTATACTTCTGACCAAGACATGCTGAGATTATTAATGTATGAAGCATGCATTGACCACTAAGGAAAGTAAACAAGTAGGGACAGCAAACAGAAAAGACATACATAAATTCTATATCCACCGCACTCTTTTATTTATTAAGAATTGATTCCATGGTAACTTTCTGCATGTTTGCACTCTCAGGATTATTTAAACTAATCACTGATTGAGCAGGAAATGCTACTGTGGGAACTCTGCAAACAGTGTGATAGCTCAGAAGTTAAAACTGGTTTGGAGAATTGGATTAAAATTCAATCTAAAGGATTTAGACTTTAAAGAAAAAATGTGGCAAACACAGTTCTGCTAAATATAATAGACTTCTCACTGACCCTACTCAGTTGTTAAAAGAATTTACTCTCTTAAAAGTTTCTCAGAATTGCTGAGGAAATAAATGGGTGAAAGCTCTTCTGATAAATCAGGTGGATGCACCAGTAATCCATCTAGATAGTGTTCTTTGGAAGGTTAATTTCAGGGGTAAATACCAAAACACTCAACGTTTTCAGCCAATGTGCAAAAGCTTCATGCAGCTTTGTATTGCTGTATCAGATAGGGCAATAGTGACCATTGCTATGCCAAATCTTAGAGCGCCATAAACAGTTGGTAGATTCAAATACCTTAACATCCGGGTCTCTGCATGGATGCAGGCCTGCCTGTGGGCTGTTCTAGTCCTGGGAGGCCTCTTCCAGGCCTCTGAGGCCTAGAACAGACTTCTGGAAGTGACATCAATGCACTTCTGGCGGGCCATTCTAGACCTCCTCCAGGCTTCTGAGGCCTAGAATGGACTTCTAGAAGCAAGCATGGGTTCAGTTGGTTCTCCAAACTCAACAAAATTTAGCTACCGGTTCTACTGAACCGGTGCGAACCAGCTGAATCCCACCACCGGATGAAGGCATGTTACTCTACTGTACTAAAGAGTCAAAAGTCAGTGCTTTTCTTTTTTTCTCCTTTCTCCTCCACGTCTTTCTTTCTCCTTTTCCCTCCCCCATTTCCACACGATTTCATTTGTATTTTATACTTTGATAAGTTTAATAAAATTAAAGTTAAGGGAAAAAAAACATTTGGAGGGCTTTCTGGAAGCATTGTAGAAAGCGCAACTATACGTAGTCCTTGACTTATGACCACAGTTGAGCCTCAAATTTATGTTGTCGCGTGAGACATTTGCTAAGTAAGTTTTACGACTTTTCTAGCCACAGTTGTTTAGTGAGTCATTGCAGTTAAGTTAGTAGCACTGTTGTTAAGTGAATCTGGCTTCCCCATTGAGTTTGCTCATCAGAAGGTCACAAAAGCTGTTCACATGACCCCAGGACACTGCAACCATCATAAATATGAACCAACTGTCAGACTTCCAGATTTTGACCCCATGACCATGGGAATAAGCAGGCATATAACATAGAATGAAGACTATTGCTAAGCACATTGATTTGTGCTTTAGATTGTAAGCCGCCCTGAGTCTTCGGAGAAGGGCGGGATATAAATGGGATTAATTTTTTTTTAAAAAAATGTGAAAATGGTAATATGTCACTTTTTTCAGAGTTGCCATTGTAACTCTGAAGTGAACTCTGAACTTGTTCTGTACCAGCCTGCTACCGGCCCTGCAGAAAAGGCAACCCCTTTACAAACGGCAAGAGGCTGGTATTACGTCTGCCAAATTTATTACTTCAAAAAACAAACAAGACACGAACCAAGATACAGGAGCTTTGAAACACTATCTGAGCGGTTGCTTTCAGCAAACCAGCCCTCCCCACACATTCCCTTTATAAAGAGTTCAGGGCGTGGCCTCTCTCTGCCTCCTTCCGAGAAGCCCCACAGCCTTCCTCTGTTTACTCCTACTTGACTGCCTCCTGCGTCGGGCGTCCTTGAACAGGGCCAGCTGTGGGTAATCTTCATCCACACTGTCAGGCTCACACAGCTGGGTCTCCATGGTGACCAAGTGGGAGGGGCCTGCCTGAGGGCTATCATCAGCAAGATCTTCAACCCCCTCAGCAAGGTCTTCAACACCCCCCTGCTCCTCTGAGTGGTCCGACCCAACTGCCGAACCCACAGGCTGACCCTGAATCACAACAGAACTGTCACTAAACGAAATGTTGCAAGCCAAGGACTACCTGTGTAACAATAGAGCGAGTGATCTCACAAAGCAGCAATGGTAGTTCCTATCCACTCTTTCACTGCCCACCTATCACGGCCATAATTCATGGCTGGCACCTGTCAACATACCACAGGGCTGCACTATGTTACAGGACCCGGACCACAGTCCCTTTTATGCTATTCCATGAAAAACCCAAAATTGATCACCAGAGCTAATGTTTCCTTGGCTTTCCCCAATCTCGCCTTCTAGGCATGTTGAATTTTAATTCCCATTCTTCCTAGCTAGTGTAGCCAAAAGGACAATGATAGCCAAGCTCTAATCTTTCTGGAGGGTAATATTTCTGAAGTTAGGGGAAATTGCCATTGTTTGTACTGTTTTGAGGCATAATAGCTTTGACTCTGCCTCAGGCACGGACTACATTCTCTGGCAGCTGAGCAATGCTTTTTGCCAAGAAAGCAGGTTGCTTCAAATGAGATGTGCTACAACTGCAGTCATAATCACTAGGTAGTTCTAATAGCTATCACGAAAGCTCTGTATAATAGCCACTGGTGACAGCTCCCTGGGAAAAAGTTATTCCAGTTATTAATTATAATAATTATTAGGGACCATAAGCTTTTAACTCTGAGGGAAAAACAGAAACAAAGATTAGTCATTTTAAATATTGCTGATCAGAAAAAGGAAATCTAAGAGAATATGCCATTATTGGGTGAAATACACAGTATGAGTACCAAAGCAGTTTTTAAGTAGCTTTGCTTATTAAAAAAAATAGAATCAAGAAAGTAATCACACTAAAATGAGTAATTGAGGACGGGCCCAATTGTTGGGACCCTGAGAGGTGGTTGGGCATAGATAGGGGCTGTTGGCTGAACTTAATTAAAAAGCCCCTACTATGTTTTTAGCCAGTTGATTTAGGGGGTTAGGGAGGGGGGCGAATGATAGAGGTGGGAGGGATAAGGGTATATTAACAACCGGCTGTCAGTCCAGGCCGGAGACGGTTCCCGGTGAGACGGGCTTGGGGTTATTATTACTATTATTATTATTATTATTATTATTATTATTATTATTATTATTATTTATTGAATTTTTATACCGCCCTTCTCCCGAAGGACCTCGGGGACCTCGGGTTCTTCTGGCTATGGGGTGGGGTTTCCTATCCCCATGACGATTGGTAATGGCAGCAGGAGGTTGCACCGAGGGCCATACCAACGTTTGGGATTACGCCCCCGCTGTTTTCAAGTGGTAGCGTGCTACCCGTTTATCCGGGGGTGAGGGAGATCGGGTCTCTGAGCTTAGACTGGTGTATTTCAATGCCAGATCCGTGGTGAACAAAGCTCCCCTCGTCCAAGATTTGATCGAGGAGGAACGAGCGGATCTGGCATGCATTACGGAAACCTGGTTGGGCCCAGAGGGAGGTGTCCCTCTGACTGATCTTTGCCCTCCAGGTTTCTGTGTGCTACACCGGCCTCGGGCTCAGGGTAGGGGCGGGGGTGTGGCGGTGGTTATACGGGAGACCTTATATCCGCGGGAGACCACTGTCGTACAGATTGGTGGGAGTGAGTCGCTCCTCCTGAGGTTTGGCTCTGGGGTTCAGTTGGGCTTGTTGCTAACATACCTGGCACCCAGCTGTGTTGCAACGGCCCTGCCCGGGCTTCTCGACACCCTTTCAGGGCTGGTGGTTGAATTCCCCAGACTTATGGTTCTGGGTGATTTCAACCTTCCATCCCTGGGCGGGTCATCAGAGTTAGCTCGGGAGTTCATGGCCTCCATGACGGCCATGGACCTGACCCAGATAATTCAGAGTCCGACCCATGGAGGGGGTCACACTCTCGACCTGGTTTTCCTATCTGGGCAGTGGTTTGATGATCTGGGAGGGGGTTCGCCAAATATTGTCCCCCTGTCGTGGTCCGATCATCACCTCCTGCGGCTGGTCTTCCAATACGCTACCCCTCGCTGCTGGGCTGCGGAGCTGACCAGGTGGTTCCGCCCCAGGCGCCTGATAGAACCAGAACGGTTCCAGACGGCGCTTGGGTCTATACCTATCTCCCTCACAGCCCGGCCGATGCCTTAGTGGAGGCTTGGGAGAGGGCCACCACCGAGGCACTTGAACGTGTTGTACCCTTGCGACCCCTGACCCGGCGCAGATCTCGTTGGGCTCCATGGTTTTCTATGGAGCTACGGGAGATGAAGCTTCAGAGACGGAGTCTGGACAGTGGTGAGACCCCTTCTCAAGAAGCCTGCCCTGGACCTGGCTGTTTTAAATAACTACCGTCCGGTCTCCTACCTTCGCTTTTTGGCGAAGGTTGTTGAGAGTGTGGTGGCTCATCAGTTTCCTCTGTTCCTGGAGGAAACTGATTATCTGGACCCGTACCAATCGGGTTTCAGGCCTGGACACAGCACGGAGACGGCATTGGTCGCGCTGGTGAATGATCTCTGGTGGGCTCGGGACAGGGGCTGCTCCTCTGTCCTAGTCCTTTTAGATCTCTCAGCGGCTTTTGATACCATCGACCATGGTATCCTACTGCGACGTCTCGAGGGTTGGGAGTGGGGGGCACTGTTTTACGGTGGTTCTCCTCCTACCTCCTGGGCCGTTCGCAGTTGGTGTTGACGGGAGGGCAGAGGTCCGCCCCGAGGCCTCTCGTCTGTGGAGTTCCTCAGGGGTCGGTCCTCTCTCCCCTCCTGTTCAACATCTATATGAAGCCGCTGGGTGAGATCATTCGTGGCTTCGGGGTGGGGTATCATCAGTACGCTGATGATACCCAACTTTTTCTTTCCACCCCGAACCAACTCAGTGATGCCCTCGACGTGATGTCCCGTTGCCTGGAGGCGGTTCAGGTCTGGATGGGGAGAAACAGGCTCCGACTCAATCCTGCCAAGACTGAGTGGCTGTGCATACCGGCATCTCGGGAAAACCAGTTTTGTCCATCGTTAACTATGGGGGAGGTGAGGTGTTACCCCTCGTTGATAGGGCTCGCAACTTGGGCGTCCTCCTGGATTCACGGCTGAGTTTAGAAGATCATATAGGAGCCGTGACCAGGGGGGCTTTTGCCCAGGTTCGCCTGGTGCGCCAGTTGCGACCCTATCTGGACCGAGATACCCTACGCACAGTCACTCGTGCGCTCGTGACCTCCCGTTTAGACTACTGCAACACTCTCTACCTGGGGCTGCCCTTGAGGACCACTCGGAGGCTTCAACTGGTGCAGAGTGCGGCCGCGCAAGTTGTGATGGGGGCTTCCTGATACTCCCATGTAACACCTCTACCCCGCAAGCTGCATTGGCTTCTGGTTGCCCTTCGGGTGAAATTCAAGGTGCTGGTGATGACCTATAAAGCCCTTAATGGCTTGGGCCCGGGTTATCTGAGGGAACACCTGCTGCCGGCATCAAGCTCCCTTCGTCCCGTGCGCTCCCACAGGGAGGGCCTTCTCAGGATACCGCCGGTTAGGGAATGCCGGCGGGTTATTCCTAGGGGAAGAGCGTTCTCTGTGGGTGCGCCTGCCCTCTGGAATGATTTACCCGTGGAACTTAGGACTGCCCCCGATCTGCGTTCGTTTCGCCGGGACCTGAAAACCTGGTTTTTCGATCTATCAGGCCTGGACTGAAGCAGTTTTAGCTTTTTTAAATGTTGTTTTAATTGGGCTTAATTAATTTAATGTATTTTAATTCTATATTATTTTTATATTGTATTTTATGCTAAACCGCCCTGAGTCCTTTGGGAATAGGGTGGTATAGAAATTTAATTAAATAAATAAATAAAATAAATAAATAATAAACTATGAAATGGACAGTGTCATTGTATTCATGCTGTGCTTATGATTGCCATAGATTTCTTGGCATGTGTTTTTTGTCACAGAAGGAAACAAGATGCTAGGCTAGAAAGGTTTTGATTGATCCAGCAAGACTTTTATGTTCAACGGAAAAGCAGAAAATAAAGGGCTAGAATCCTGTCATCCTATAGGAATGCTCCAATCATGCACCAAGAGACAACAGGGTAGTTCATGGGAAGGGATCTATAGCTTGATAGGAGCTTTCCTTGAGACTTTAGCTATCACTACAGGATAATAAATCCAACAATCTTAGCTGTGTAGCTCAGTGCAAAACTGTATGTAGAAGGTGGGTTCAGGATCCCAACACCAAGTTCAAAGGGTGATGATAACCGTTTTAGAATGGCTACTGAACAAGTGGTGGTGGTAAGTTGTTCTGCTCCATGGCCCTCAGATTATTTCTCATTTACATGCCTAAATTTGAGATGTTTTATGAGGAGCTTCAGATTAAATAGCCATCTATATATGAGTGACATTCAGCTTTATTTTCTTTTTTTCTCTAATTAATTCCAGGGAAACATTCCTGGAATGGCTGCGGCTGCATTGGCTCTTGAAGCAGCAAGATCTGCCCAGTGATGGATTCTACTGCAAATCAGGGCTGTTTCCAGAGGAGGAAGAGGAGGAGAGGACCTGGAGCTTATGGGGCGAAGGAACTGGATGAGGCTGTCAGCAGGCCCAGAGGAAGAGAGAGAGGCTTTTGGAGGCGTTGGTGGCAGCAGCAGCGTGCTCCAGGGGCGAAAAGAAGCAAGGCCTCTTTAAGGAAAGGGTGGAAGAGTCAGGATCAGAAAAAGGAAAGAAGGCGAGGTTGTCAGAATACAAGCTAACTTGAGGGCTAATCCACATGGAGCCCCATTTCCATCTGTCCTGTTTGCCATCGTTCACTCCCTAGAGACTAAAATGGACAATGTGAAATTTGAGCGGGCCCCGAACAAGGAGTATATATCGGAGGTGGTGACCCTTTGAGAGCTGTATGAAACGAAATTTCATTTTGATGTATGCCGATTGGTGTACATTCAAAGTGACAATAAAGTTATCATCATTAGACAGATGTCTGAAAACAATTTTGAGGTTGATGTGATCAGAGGCACAGTCCAGATAATAGAAGTCTTGTAATAGGGGAAATCTGAAGGAGGAAAACTGATATGGGATGCAATTACATCAGGTATACAAGGCTTCAATGTGCTATGTACTATCTGTGGGAGCCCAGATGCCTTTATTAATCAGGAGTCTTCCTTAGCAGCTTCAATTAATTCATTGCTGTACTTTACTTGGATATCCTGAACAACAGACTCAAAGTAGAGAAAGGGGCCATTTTGCTAATCATAAAACATTTCCTAAATGGAAACCTCTTGAGGACTATTTGCTGAGAACATAAAGAACCCTGGAAAGTATGGATTTCATTATTAGAAAGGGCAAAATATGGGAAGAAGGAAATTATGATTTAGTCTTAAAGAGGAAATATAGATGATAGATGAATTTGTAACCACTGTAAAGAAAATTGGAAGCTGCTATAATTATTGTGTAAAAGTCTTCAATAAAAATTAATTTAAAAATGCTTTGTCAAAATGAAGATAATTATGTTTATACCGTTTTTTTTGCAGTCCACAAAAATATATATCCAATAATAATAGAAATGGTGTCAGGTAACTCCCAACAAGAGTTGTTCTTGAGAAATCCATGCTGAATTCTATTAATCACTGTAGTGTTTTCACGATGCTTTATGGCCAATCATTTTGTGTCTGGCTCTGGAGACTTCCCAAGTGCTGTCAAACTGTGATTCACCAAATTTCTTCCTCGTCTTCTGAAGAGAGGTGGTTTAATTCTTTTCCTCTTCTTCTATGCGTCTTTTTTGATTTTCAGCACCTTGTGTTTATTTGTGTGTGCAATTAGATTGGTTTCTGCTATCTTCTGCTATTTTTGTCATCACAAAATTTTGCGGTGTTTTTGGTTGTTAAATTATTTGCTATTGTGCATATAGTACCTTTTTTTTTTTACAAATTTCCATACATCTTGAGATCTTTTCTCCAGTGGTGTCTCCTGCCATGGGATCCTATTATCATTACACTACTAAAATCTGCGTTTGAAGTTCAAGATATACATCTAACAATACTCATTATTTTTTAAAAAAAAACATTAAATAGTTACTAACAGTATAACAGAATTGGAAGGGAACTTGAAGATCTTCTAACCAACCCCTGTTCAACCAGGAGACCCTATATCATTTCAGACAAATGGCTGTCCATTTTTCTTAAAAGTCCCACTATTTTTATTTTCTAGTCTACTTGTTGGGAGCAAGTCAAGAACAACTGGTCCCTTTATGCCTTTCTCCATCTCTGAAGGAAAAAAAAATCAGGGAACCAACTCACAAATTTACCAGACAGCCCGTTCTTGGCAATGATTTTTTTTTTCACCCAGCAAATCCTGGAGCAGTTAAGTGACTTTAAGGCCCCATTATAATTCTAGTATATATTATGTTATATCTGAAATATTTAGCTCTGACTTTCAGGATTAAGTTTAAATCCTTTCTGACAATTGACCAAACATATTCTCCTCAGTCCTTGTGAGATGCAATCTGGTTATATACAGTTTAACTGCTATAATGTTGTTTGTAGAACTTATTTTAAATACAATTCAGGACCAAATTCCACTGTTTGCTTGCTCTGAAGATCAAACACACACTCTCTCTACATATATATAATATATATATATCTATATCTATATATCTATATATCACATTTGCACCATATGCACTGGCTGAAATTCTGGAGCCAAGTAAAGTACAACTTATTTTTATTTACTGGGCTTATAACCTGCTCTGGACATAATAAATTTGAGTGGCCTTTAAAAATTAAATTTAAAACTTAAGCACTTTTAAGCATAGCTTGGGATTAGGTTTTTTGAAGGACTGCCTGTACTTAGAAAGAACCTGTCTGGATCTAAGAAAAGCAGTTAAAAACCTGCTCAGGGGTCTTTTGGTGATATCTTTTAGGTTAGTGGTTACAACGACTCTTTCTGAACAGTTCCACCTCTGGCTAAGGATATGACTTTAAAAGGTTCTTAAAATGCCTCTATGTTCCCCTATAGTTTAATGTCATTGGATATCCATGTTTATTTTAAAATTCTTACCAATGCTTTAAAATTCTATGCAGTGGTTCAAGTTGTATTTGCATTTTGTGGTTCTAAGATTTTATATACTGCATTAAGAAGGTTTTGCCAGGAACAGTAATACAAAAATATTTTTCAATACAAAAATATAAAGTTTATCTAGCAAAATGACGCTTGTGACAAATCTGATGTATCACAATTTAACCAGAGCTTCTGTATGTAGATAATATTAAGAGATCATAAGTTGCATGATTGATCAAAGTCTATACTGGAAAAGGTACTATGGACTCTTTACGGTGCTAGATTCTATTTTATATGTGTTCTCTACGGAGAGCTCCAAGCAAGTTCTTTTGATTCAGAGGCAATTTGGTAAATAAAGATAATAATAATGCTGATTGCTTTACTTTGCAGCATGACAGCTTCCATTTTAATTTGATTTTTTAATTAATGAAAAAAATATTTTTAATAGATCTGGTAGAAAATATACAGCCTCATATTTCCAAAGTATCTTTAGGTGCCCTGCAGTCCACTCTTTATCTGTAATCTTTGTTCTTATTTAGAAGAGCAAAATATACCAATGGGTTCAAATTGTAAGAATAGCAATTTCAAATAAGTGCAGGTAGTCCTTGACTTACAATCACAATTGAACCCAAAATTTCTGTTGCTAAGCAAGACATTTGTTAAATGAGTTTTGCCTCATCTAATGACCTTTCTTGACACAGTTGTTAAGCGATTCACTGTAGTTGCTAAGTTGCTAACAAGGTTGTTATGTGAATCTGGCTTCCTCATTGACTTTGCTTCTCAGAAGGTCGCAAAAAGTGATCACATGACACCGGGACACTGCTACCATCATAAATATGAGTTAGTTGGCAAGTGTTTTAATTTTGATCGCGTGACCTTGGGGATGCTGCAATGGTCATAAGTGTGAAAAATGGTCATAAGTCACCCTCTTCAATCCCACTGTAATTTTGAATGGTCACTAAATGAACTGTTGTAAGTCGAGGACTACATATATTTAAAACAGCTGAGAATACAAACTGTTTAAATATTTGAGAGATCTCATGTATTTCAGTTTTTAAGGACCATTTAAATAAAGGCCATCCATCAAGGATATTATAAAACTGAATTTTCTGCACTGACTGGGGATTGACTTTGTGAGTGTTAAAGTACCTTCTAACTCTACAATTTTACGCCCTACAAAAAATTAGCATCCTCTTTTTCGTAAAGTCTGCACCCTTGACTGCTAACCAAACACTTTCAGTTGCCAACAATGTTTGATAGTGATATGTGTTTAGATCTACACAATCCTCAGAGATGGTAAATATGAGAAGCAGAGATGGCTGTTACACTATCCAGTAAAAATGTATTATAAACAAATCCCAATGCATCCATGTAGATTTTATAGTTTTATAGATAAATCAGAAACCCATACTTGATTATTTTGAATATTGTGTGAATAGTATACAGTACCACATAAAGTTACTCTGCACTTGAATACATCTGGTTTTCAAATAGATATTACAAAAATTATTCCACACTTTGGAGAGCAGGCAATTTTTTCCCATAAATGTGCCAAATTAACACTATTAATTGATAAACTATTGGAACAAGTGTTTACAAAATACAAACAAGACTAATAATTATGCATTTATGAAGGGTGGCTCATACAATTTATACGATTAATCATCTAATCATAATTTATATGATTATATGATTACATAATTGATATGATGTCTAAGAATACAGCTTAAAATTCCTGAAGTCTACTGGGTATAGTGGGTTACTTTAGAGCTTTCTTGCTTCAATTGGGAATATTAAAAGCTTAATACTTTTTTTTTAAACCTATGCGAATAATAACTGTGTTACTGATTACAAATATTCTACATGGAGGGACCCATAACATAACCAAAACTGTTTAAACTCACTTTTGGTATTTAAATGGCATATACTTTACAGTTATAATTTCACTGAATAAATAAAATGATATAATGGAACCACTAAGTCATCTTTTCTTCTAATATATAATTATCTTACAGTATGAAAAGTTCTAAAAATCAGTCCCACTGTCATGGAGCTGGATAGAAAAATAACAGCAGCCAACAAAACCTGTTAAGTAGAATAGTAACATTTCAGCTACACATTTTTAAAGCATCAGTTAAAGTGGTTTTCTGCGAAGCTTCTTTCATAAATCTGAATAAAAAGAGACAATGTAAGTGTAGTTCTGACATAACTCAACTAAGTTATGAGGTCAGGGGACTTTGAGCTGGTGCAAAGTTCATTCCGGCGGTTAATAAAAGCCAAAGTTAAGCCTATCTTTCTTGAGCACACTAACGCGTGCCTGGACTCTCTCACAAGGAGGAAAATAACCATCTTCTTATCAAAATGAATGCAACCCAGAATTTAACAGGAAGAACTTGAAAATAATTTATCTGAGGACCATTTACCAGGAAACCCTTTTCTTCAAAATCCAAGAGTTATTAATGCCAGTCAAAAGAATGATTAATCATTCTATAAAACTTTTCATTGTGCTCTCTGAAGTAGGAGTAAAGTTGCTCTAAGACAGTACTATTGACCATAGGATGCGGGCGCCCTTTTGATTCATGCAAACATCTCTCTCTTCCATCGCTCCTAATACAATAGAAGCCCTTGGTCTGGTTAAAGTAAAAATTTGAAGACAAAATTTTGGAAGGCAGATTAAGGAATCTTTCCACTTTTTGCAGTTCAGGAAGAGGGTCCCTGATCAAGGTATTCCCATCAACTATGTGAATCTGATCCAAGTGGAAATATTTAAGCCATCTCCCCATATGGATGTCATATAAGCTTCTCTGGATAGCCTTGTATTTGGTATTAAGGGCTCCGTTTTTTATAACAATGTCTTCAAAGGGCTGAACAGACTTGTGGTTTTCCAGTCTATTGTAATAGACTTGGGTGTAATCAGAGATAACTCTCTCTGTGGGGTCTCTTAGAATAAGCAGCAGTTTAATAGAGCTATTCATATCATGAATCCTTTCGGGAGCCTGTGGTGAGGTAAAATAGCCTGGTGTTTTCTCAATAGTTATTTGATTTTCATATGAAAATGGCATCAGGCTTCTATACCAGTCTATTCCTTTCACGTAATTTTCATCCCAGTCAAAAAAGTGGACTTCGGTAGCTGCTACCACAATGTTTGGGTGAACATCCAACATTTCAAGTAAGGCCCTGGTCCCTCCTTTCCGCACGCCAATGATAATTGTCTGAGGTATTTGTCTGCTTGTGCCAGGAGGTCTTACTTGTGCTAAATAGTATTCACTCTTATTGCTGAGTAGGACTTGTGGCGTCAGCATCTCCACGAGAGCCCCATTCTCAACTGGAGCAGCCTGAGCAGGAGTCAGCAGAAGGTATGCTGACACTAGTAGAAAGGCCATGTGGAGAGGAAGGAGCAATCAGTGCAAAATGCTGTTGTGCTTGGCTGATGAAACATGGAACTCGTCCCCCGTGGAGGAAGCAGATGTTGGAGCTGGGACCAAAGCAGCGGTGGAATTCTCAGGCATCTGCAGGGTTGGGAAAAGCAGAAGGACAATAAAGCTATTAGTAGTAGTATCCATTTGCACCTCTTTCTCTTAGCCAAAGACTCAGATACAAAACCTCCTAGATCTCTGAAGAAAGTTAACAGGGGAAAACCGTAGAACTAATTAAGTTATTCATCTGCAAGGTTTCAGAGTAAATGAGATTTTAATTTTAATTCCGTTTCTAAACTGAGTCACTTAATGGAAAACAAGCCAATGCCTTATATTGTATCAGTCTGCCTCCTCTTCCCCCCCCATCACACCCTCAAGAAATAAGCACAACCAAATGCCAACAGATATTATCAATTATTTATTGGGAATATATATCATATATGAATACCCCTCACGTTATTCCTTTTTGGAGTAAACAGTTCTGCAAAGCATAGAAAGGATACAAGAAACATAAGAAAAAGAAAAACAAAGAGGAAAAAAAATCTTATTAAACTTATTTACTGCAACACCATCAGCAATCCTTTTCTATCCTTGTAAACCATCATCCTTTCCACTATGTTCATACACAATCTGAGCTAGCTTTCATGTTGTCAAAAGTGAACAACCTATTGTACACCAGACCGGTACCAAAGTCAAAAGATAATTGTTTGTTGCTGTTCAAATAAAACCAGTAAGATAAACACGTACAAGAAATCTAAACACACAAAGCTTGTACTTCAGACCCAGCAGTCACTCAAATTCTTGTAAGAATTCTTTAAAAAGCTCCTTAGCGCTTCTATAATAAAACTACCTTATAAAAAGTTCTTGGATCTTCTGTGCCTATTTAATTAGCCTGTTGGGAGATGTCTGGCATAATACTTTGTTCTTTTTCTTCAAGCTTCCTACCTCTTTCTTACTGTGGGTCTTATCAACTTTATCCAACCACAGTTTATTTAACTTCCCCTTCCTTTCCCATTCAACTCACTTCCTTTATTTTTGCTATATTTGTTTTGCACTTTGATCCCCATTCAGTTATCTGATTCAAATACAATAGAATTCTTTCACACTGGTCTTTTTAGGCAAAAGCATATTCTTATATGTAGATATTTTCACATATTTTGAAGGGAAAAAAAACATTACCACAGGTCCCATTGTCTTTCTAACAGCATGTGTATGTCTTAAAATGTCTCCATTTTTAATGAATGTTCAGCTACTTGTTCTTGGTATTTAGGCATACATAATAATAAAACAAATTCTCACTTATTGAAAGATAGCTTGGTCTTCAATATATTAATTTCCAGATTCTTTCCTCAATCCATCATACAATCTATTTAACAGTCTCTACAAATCATTTGGGTTCTCTGCTCAACAACACAGCCTCCTCTGCATTAAACATACATAAAAGCTTATATTCTTGAATGATACATCTCTATCTATCTATCTATCATCTATCTATCTATCTATCTATCTATCTATCTATCTATCTATCTATCTATCTATCTATCTATCTATCTATCATCTATCTATTTTTATCACAACTAAACAGTCTGTTTAATTGTCATATTTAGTCTATAGTTGTCATATTCCTAATACGTGGAACATTTTACCAAGCATTCAATTTATTTCTACATATGCTTTTCTTTCATTCTACTGCCCTTTTCACATTCTACAATCAATGTAGAATGTGAAACTCCATATTGGTACAAAATAGTCAATACTAAGGCTATATCTTGTGATTCTTCTAAGTAAACAGATGCCCATTAAACTTTCTTTCTAGCAGTTATATATTTTCTAACAAGTCTTGAAGACAAAAACTCTTGAGTGCACCTTCTGCTCAGCATAAAGCCACAATACTTGTGGGTGGGAAATACATTTACTAAACAAACAAACAAATAATACGTATTGCCCATTATTCCTTTTGCACTATTAAAATTTCAACAGACATAATAAACTTAATAAACTAATGTCCTTATTTTCTTTTGCATTTAGTTTTGTAGTACCTTTCCACTTTTATAGGGGAACATTAATAGAATTCTTCCAATTATCAGGCAGTGGTACAGTCTTCACATGCTAAACAATTGTAGAATTGTGCAAGTATACCACATCTCAAGTTGTATGTTACACTTGCGGCGTTGCCATTTTTTTTCAAGAGCATGAGAGAAGTTATGATTTCAACATTTTTTCTTGTTTATTAATGTTGTAATAATGTCAGTCTACTTTTGACATACCACTGCTACTCCCAAACATCTCACACTTCCCATTAATATATGTGCAACATATCTCTGGAATATTTTGTATCATAATCCCTCTGTTCTGAGCAGCTTCCATATTCTATGGTGGTGGCGCAGTGGTTAGAATGCAGTACTGCAGGCTAATTCAATGCTCACTCCAGAAGTTTGATTCTAAACGGCTCACTCTTGACTCATCCTTCCAAGATCGATAAAATGAGGACCCAGATTGTTGGGGGCAATATGTTGATTCTGTAAATCGCTTAGAGAGGGCTGTAAAGCACTGTAAAGCGGTATATAAATCTACATGCTATTGTTATTTTCTTGCATTGCCTTTCCATTCATTCTATTGGAAAAATAGTTTATCTCCTGATACATTTGCATACTGTACAGGATTTATATATTTGTATATTCTCTTTCTTTGGTTCTTCTACTTGTATCTTTTTCTTTTTTCTTCTATGTCTATTTTCCCTCAAGATCTTGATACTACAAATAACAATACATTGATCATCCAGAAAATCTCATCCCATTTGAATTTTACACTTACTTTCTGAATTTTGATCATTAAAATCAAATCAGTTATGCTTCTCAGTTCATTCTGCCACAGATAACCAGGTAAACTATGTACTTAAGCTACAGGCTTTTCCTAAGCAGATACTAGTCACCAAGACTCCTGGCACACAAGACATGATCAAGAATTCTCAGCTTAACAATGTAATACTTTTTAGGCACATAAAGAACTTGTATAATCTTCCTTTCTAATTAAAGGGCTTTTCACTTTTCAGAATGAATGTTTATCGTGGTAGTTTTGAAAGCATTTATTGTGTGGCACGAGGGGATGACTGTTCTTCAAATTAAATGTTCTGTTGCAAAGAAACAACTTATGTTGTTCTTTGCATCCCACCAAGAATTTGCAAATGCATTATGTAATTGATCATAATCTTGGGGCATATGAATCGTTCATAGACTCATTTGTTTTCTAATTGTATCATTATTTTATTGTACTGTCAATTGTAGGTCTATTTGACTGTGTTTTATGCATTTGCAGGTCTTGCTAGTTTGACTTGTAAAGTTAGGAACACCTTGAATGTCAAGACAACAGTCTTTTAAGTTATTTAGCTCTGCCTCTCTGTTCATTTCTCCTATTATTTTCAACCTCTGTGATCATTAAAGTTAACACTACAAGTGAAGATCAACGGATCTAAGCCCCCTGGGAGAATATAATTATTACTGGTATTGCACGTAGGTAGTTTGTAGAAGTTTCTTCATGTGTTAGGTCACAGGCTCAGAGAATAAGCCCTGTTCAAGATGTCAACCCAGAGAATCCCATATCTATTATTTGGGTAAGGTTGCCTTTTCAATTTCAAGTAGGTCGCGTTGAAATTGAAGCTCTGTTGATGGTGTGAAGCAAACAACAAAATAGCAATAGGTAAAAGTTAACTTCTTTTCAACCACCTGAACAATACTGTATAGATAATGTCAACTTGTCAAAAAGAGAACCTTTTGTCAGTGCAGCTTGAAAAATGTGATTATTTATGGAAAAATAAAGGGCATATTTGAAATGAAACAGAAGTTGTGTACCTGTATATGTCTGAGCATTTTAAATGACAATTTTCTAAAGAAGGATGAAAATGTTCTTGAAAAAAATGTTCAGGCATTGACTTTAACTATAAATAAGAGCTAATATCAGGATGATTCACAAGTTTTAATTAAGAAAATATAGTTACATATAAGGAAAGTTCCTTTTCAACATATGGCATTAGGAAAACAACCAGAGTTATTCAAATCATTATTTTTTACTACAATAAAAATATTTTAATTTCAGTAAATAGGAGTTAACTTGCCTTTTAGCAATTGAAAGAATTAAATTACTATGAATGTTAATACAAAATGTCCAGTTATCATAAGTACAGAGAGTTGACTTGCAAACACTATATAATTATTCTTTAAAATAAGACTTGATTTTTACTAAAATTTCTCTTTACACGAACCCAAAGCTTTGATGTGATGAAGTCACAAAACTGTTGTTGCATACAAAGTGAACATAAAAAGAAATCATGAGACTAAAAATAATTTAAACAATATAAATGAGCAAATCTCCAAATTAAATCTACAACTAGAAAGTTCCCAGATAACGACTACAAAATATGAACAAATAAACCAGAAATCAGAAGACAAAACAGAGGAAATGGATTTAGAGATCAAAGAGATAAAAGAAGAGAAATATAAATGACTATATTCAAAGAAATATATGCAAGACTTAGCTATAACAGTGAAAATGCAAAAGACCCTTTACCCCTTAGGTCTGCAAAATATTTCTGATGGCAAGGAAGAAGGTTTTAAAAAATGGAATATAGAGCTGTTAGGGGAAATGTCACAACTTGGGAGACAGGGAATGAAAAAAGAAATAGAGGAAGAAAGGAACTGGGAGTTGTTTAATGAATATAAATGGGTGGATTTCCCCCCCCCAAATACCCTACCTAAATTGTCTTCCTCATGCCAAACAATTTTCACAAAAATAGAAAGAAAATTCCTGGGCGATCTAATTGCCCTGGCTTGGAAAGCTACTTGGCAAAAAAAGAAAGCGAGAGTCAGATTTAAAAAACAGAAGATATGACTTTTAGAAGGGACATTATATGTTTAAATACTTGTTTGAATAAGATTAAAAGAACAGATGACCCTTAGATATAATTAGACTTTTATAATGAAAGAACTAAAGAAACTAAAGTAGCATTTTTTTCTTTTTATATGGGAAATAAGAAAATAAGAGGAGGATTGATATGAATAAAACTTTTAGCTATATAAATGTAATTAATATTTAGAAAATCATAACTGACAAAGTTATTTCAAATACCGATGGGAAATCAAACCTTAACAAGAGCACGAAAAACAGGATATTGACTTATTAATTGACATTACTGATTTATGAATTGATATTATTATTTGTATATTAGTAAAATATCATGAAGATGCTTATATTTAACTCTGTATACATCAATAGTACCAAAAATTGTAACTGTGTAATGAGGGAAAAATGGAAAAATATGGGGAAGAAAGGATTAGAGAAAAAATACTGGATTGTGTAGTATTGAACAGATTTACATTGAAAAAGTTAATATTAAATATCTGAACCCAGACAACATGTTGTTTACTAAGATTGTAATTCTTAAAAATAAAACTTTTAGGAAAAAAAAGACTTATTGGCTTCAACTCCCATAATTCCTCAGCCAACATAGCCTGGCTGGGGAATTCTAGGAGTTGAAGTCCACAGGTCTTAAAGTTGCCAAGATTACTGTTGTGGAGATAAAGTCAGGGAGATCTTTATGTATGCACTTTTGACCTCCATAAGAAAAAGGCAGGCAATAAACAACATTATAAATAAATAATAAAACACATTTTTATCCCTAAAGCTCTGCATATTGCATCTATGAATTAGGTTGAATTGCATTTTCCTTAGCGTAGGTCTGCCTTTTGACTCTTGCACTCAAGATAATAGACTTCACATCAGACATGGCAGTAAATTTCAACTCTTCACTTAGCTGCATGTCCAGAATTTTATGTCTCAGAAGAAGTCTCACAGATTAGTTTTTTTTATTGCAATGTAGGATGCAACCATATTCACACAGAGGTCCTGTCTATTTGATTATTTATTCCTTCGAAAAATTTATGTAGCTGCCTATGTAAACAACCCTAGGCAACTAGTAAACTCACAAGTGATAAAAACACAAGCTTAAAACTCTAAAAGCATCAGCACTATGACAGTACCCACTCAACCCCCACCCCCCAAACAACAAAAAAAATGCCATCTTGATCCAAGTCTTTGAGAAGAGTCAGATTTTAATGGCTTTCTAGAAGGCACAGGGGTTAAGGCCTGTATGTTTCAAGGGGGACTTTAGACACTTCTAGCCAAATTGATCTTTATCATGTTTAACTTTGTGCTATACAGTGATCAAACTGCCTCGATATGTCCTCAAACGTTTAAATTTTATACTTTTTCCTTCTATGTTTCTAAGTCCATGGACAAAGGTAGTCCTTAAGTGACTGTTTGCACTTAAGACAGTGATGAAAAAGTAATTTTGCAACCAATGCCTGCATTTACTATCTTTGCAGGCCTGAAAAGCAAAAGAAAGCTGAATTAAGAGAGTAAGCACAGTTGCAGTTTCATTCAGGGACTGCTTTGCTTAACAGTTGAATTGCCAGTCCCAACTGTAGTTACTAAATGAGAAATACCTGTATTTTTTTTTCAAGGCTGTGGAAAGTACCTTATTTGTATGCATATAACTACCCTGACTGCTCTTTAGAAGGCCAGATCCTGAAGCTAAAACTCAAATACTTTGGCCACCTAATGAGAAGGAAGGACTCACTGGAGAAGAGCCTAATGCTGGGAAAGATTGAGGGCAATAGAAGAAGGGGACGACAGAGAATGAGGTGGCTGGATGGAGTCACTGAAGCAGTAGGCGTGAGCTTAAATGGACTCCAGAAGATGGTAGAGGACAAACTACTCTTGATTCTAGTTACTGCCAGTTCTTGTTCTCCAGCCTCATTCCTGATATATTGCTTTCATTTTTTGTGTGCCACCTTGAAAATAATCAGTTTTTTAACAATTATATCCTGCTGTAAGCAGATACCGTATAGCACCATAAATATCTATGCTGCTCACAGTGTAGCATCCCTTCTTCCTAATGGTGTATCCACCTTTTCTTCATTCCATGAAAGCTTCTTTTAACTCTGCTTTAGCACTTTAGCACTTAATTGACACAGTGTTCCTTGGTTGGCCACTTATTTTTACTGGTCCCCCAAATATTCTGCACAAGCCTCCTCAAAATGAATAGGAGAAACTATAAAGGCCATTTTACTCCTAGTGATCACTGATGGGAGAAATGAAAATCTGCAGTTTGAATATCAACTGTTCAGACTAAGAACAAATGTATTAAACAGTCAAGTACTACAGCTGATTGTGCAACTATCAACATCTAGCATCTATACTGATAGCAGCAAGTGGCATTTTTACAAAATAACATAACACAACTGTAGGCTAAAGGGTAGGAACCCCTAATCAAATTGTATATTTTGATGAATCCCTAAATGAACTGAAGCTGAAATAACTGCTACACGGTATGAAGTTAAACATGAGAAAGATCAGTTTGGCCAGGGCTGGCTAAACTTTGTATGTAGCAATACAAAATGTTATTTTCAAAACACTAGATTTCTCCTACTCCACAACTCCATTATACTAGACTGCAGCTGAATGAACACACTAATCTTCATCCATTTTCATGGTTACTTATGCTTCTTCACTCTCCAGCTCATTCTGATTACATTTCTCTTCAAAGTTTCTAGAATCAATTGAAGGGTACCCCCTGACCGCCAAAATGTTCTACTTAGTTCTCTTCCCCACTCTGCTTTTTTGGAATTCACATTTTCAATATCCCTACAGACTGTGTATCAGTATCTTTAATTTAAATAAAAAAGGTTCCTAATTCCTGCTTCTATGTGTTGACTATGAAAGAAAATGTGTGTGTATGAATATATTTATGTCTATGTATCTCTGTCTCTATCTCTCTGTTATACTTGTTGCTTTAGACCACAGGTCTGCAACCCGCGGCTCCGGAGCCGCATGCGGCTCCCAGTGTTCTGCCATGTGCAGTCCAAAAAAAAAAAGTGGGACTAAAAAAGTTCAACCAATCAATTCAAATATGCAGGGTAGGTGCATATCTCGCCTTGGCTCCACTCTTCAGTCAAACCCTGTTCTGCGCATGTGCGCATGTACGTGCATGCGTACACATTTTTTGCGGCTCCCAGTTTATCCTTTTGTGAGGGAACCGGTTCTGAGTGGCTCTTTCACTGTTTCAGGTTGCTGACCCCTGCTTTAGACAGATCCAGTGCTTTTGCAGAATTGTTCTATATGGCAGCAGTTTCTACCAAAATAAAATGTTGCCCAGAAATACATTACAAAGGATAATCAGATTCAAAAGGCATTGTGAAACTGAAACCTAAATGTATCAAAATTGCTTTAGGGAGCAATTCCATTGGAGGAACATTCCAAGTTCACTCTAAGAAATTGATTGATTTTGATGAAACTTGGAGTGTTAGCGCATATGCTTATGCTATAATTGGTCAATAAACCTAAAGAGGGTTTAAACGATGCACAGAGCAGATCATTGGGAAATATTATCTAAATAATAACTGCATTTTGCTATCTTTGTGGAATTAAATGCACACATTTAGAAACATCACAAACAACTTTGCATAATGAAAACTATGGATTTGAAACTGCAACACTTCATTTTTTTCCTATCATATAGCGCATTTGCAATAGCTTCATGGTGCATAATTTAAAAATTAGTTCTGTTCTTTCTTCCTCAACTCCCCTGTACGGCATCAAAATTATAGCACCCTATACAAGTTATATGTTTTATATTTGCCCATGTTGGTTGCTGGGTAACAAAATGATATGGCATGCATTAAGCAAAAAAAAAAAAAAAAAAAACAACCAATAATAAAACCCCAGCAGCTTGTTAGGAAATTGAGGCTTCTGAATGAAGATTCTGAAGTTATTTTAAATAGCCAAATCTGAATCAAAATATTTATAAGAATAATCTAAGAAGTGATGTTAACTCATTTAATATTATAGACTAGATTTGTGTTTAAACATATTCTGGAAGACAGTTTGGAATATATTATAATTTTTACTGCTTCAGGTCAAAATTTGTTGACCTCTAAGTTATTGGTACTTTTTTTTTTGCTGATCAGCTGGCTCTCTAAATAAGGCCAAGAAGCACTGGTTATAAATTAGATAAATATGCCAATTTTAACAATATTATCCTGAATTTTCCTTTGAATGCATCCCTGATTACTGGAGACATAATGTTATAGATATTGGTGTCTTGTCTGCATTCATAATTAGTAATAATAATAATAATAATAATTTAATTTCTATACTGCCCTTCTCCCGAAGGACTCAGGGCAGTGTACAGGGCAATACCATAAAATATAACATATAAAAATTAAAAAAATATTAAATATTACAGCTCAATTCAATACATTAATACAAAACATTAAAATACCCCTAAACCCATCAGACCAGGCCGGTACTCGTACATGATTCACAACACTGGATTTAACCAACCCTCCTAACTTTCTTTTCCCTTTTAGATACAACCCCCCCCCCTGCAAAATTATAGTTCATGTTTACTTGTTTCTCCCAATCACCATTTTCACAAAGGGACACAGAAAACCTCAATCTGTATCTGAATTATCCATCCAACCATCCATCCATCTACTCACAATATCCTGTTGGGATATACAAGTTAGAATACAACAATAACAACAAAAACACAGAAGGCATTAAAAAAAATTGTATACTAGTGAGATCCTAAACAAAGATGTAATTTCCTGAGTAAAGCAGTAGCAGCTAAAAGAAATTTCTCAGTACAACCACAAGAACCAATTGAAGTCATGCTTAGAATAAGATGAATCTTTATTAACCAGCAGAGTTTTAGACAGGTGAAGCAAAAGACGTGTGGAAAGCAAAACAGAAGCTTCGGTAAAATGGCTGCTTTTTAAAGATGAAGTTTGGAAAGATGAATTTTGGGGTCCCAAAAATGGATTTTGGGGTCCTAGGCCTTCACTTCCCCCTTTTTTTTTGCATTTTTAAGACATTTCAATAAATGTCAAACCTCAATAATGGGTCACTTGAAAAACGTCATCCTAGGACATTCTCTCATTAGAATAGAATAGAATAGAATCTGGAAGGGACCTTGGAGGTCTTCTAGTTCAGCTCCATGCTTGAGCAGGAGAACCTATACCAGGGGTGTCAAACTCAATTTCATTGAGGGCCGCATCAGCATTGCGGTTGCCCTCAGGGGGCCGGGTGGGTATGGCCAGGGTGGGCGTGGCCTACTTGGTGGGCATGGCTAGAGTGCGTATGGCCTACTGGGTGGGCATGGCCAGCTCTACATCGTTTGCATCAAGGGTGCCTATGGGGGCCTGGGCAGGAGTGGGATAGATCTGAGGGTCTCTGGCAGAAGGAGGGTCTCTGGGCCAGGGCCAAGACAGTGGGGGCTGTTCCCTCACTATTTCCAGGATGGCTTCGCGGGCCGCATGAAACCACCGGATCTGGCCCCCGGGCCTTGTGTTTGACATGTCTGACCTATACCATTTCAGACAAGTGACTGTCTAGTCTCTTCTTGAAAACCTCCAGTGTTGGAGTGCCCACGACTTCTGGTGGCAAGCTGTTCCATTGGTTAATTGTCCTCCCTGTTAGGAAGTTTCTCCTTAATTTCAGCTTGCTTCTCTCTTTGGTCAGTTTCCAACCATTGTTTCTTGTCCTGCCCTCTTCTTTGTGGCAGTTCTTCTTTGTAACATACATTCTACGGGAGACAGATCCAAGATTGCCTTTTCTATTCTGACTTTTCACTCCAGATAATGTCTCCTCCTCTTCCGCTTTGTCTTGGCCCAGAATGAGGCACATTTCTGCAAAACTGTGGCACTGCAGGAGCTTATCACAGGTTGGCTTGGATACAACTGCAGAGTATCATACTTATGAAAAATACAATAGCTATAAGTAGGATTTTCAGCTATTAAAGACTGGATAACCAAGAGGTAAGACTTTCTCATAAACTATGAAAAAATATGGAAGAGAAAGACTTGGCCAGTTCAGAGTCTGAGACTTGATCATTTGCTGGACATTCCAATTAATCCTAGGTGTGTGGTTGGCCTTGAGTTGAGCTTTGGTTAATTGCTACAGGAAAAAAAAGATACCACATGGTGTTGAAGGAAAAATCTTCATCAGGGTCCAGTCCAAGCCGGGAATAAACAACATGGCGACTGCTTTAGAAAGAAGTTTGTAGTTTATTGAAGAGGAGAGCCAGACAGAAAGATAGCTTTGGAAAAAAAGGAAGCACATGTAGTAGGGAGTGGGTTTTTATACCTTCTTGGGCTTTTATTTGGAGTTGTTCCTGTGTCATGAACTTTCACCTCAGTCTAAGTGTGCCTTTCTGGTATTCTGATGGTGATGTCCTGTCTTTGGGTGGGGTATGTAGATTTTAAGCGTCTTTGTCTTCCTGATCTCTTCATCTTCTAGCTGGGGCTCCAACCTTCCTGAATGGATTATTACATCTGCGCTGGTGTCTGCTGAGTTGTCTGGCTGGGTGTGTTTTTGTGTGGAGAAGTTTCTTCCTTTTTAATATTCCCCCAAATATTTTTCTCTGGATTGTTCCCACAGTGGTTTGAGATGGATCTGAGTAGCCAGCTCCAGTTAACTGAGTCATTTGTGGAGGCCCATCGCTCAGATTACTTCTGGGAGAAAAGTCTCTGTTTAGCAAATAATTCTCTATGGCTGTGACTTTACATGCACTGGGCAACTGGAAGGAAGTTAAATAGGTTTCTTGAGCTATTTTAACTAAGTGCTGTTTTAAATGGGCTCTTTAGCTTTTTTCTACTTGGCTACGAACAAAAGTAACAAAACAAAAAACTCACACAATTTCAGCTACAAAACGTGAGCTGTCATTGAATCTGATTTTAGTTTGCAAAATTCCATATTTAAGAATGATTTCCTTAAGTAGCACTTTTACTACTCGTTTTGTTGCGTTTCTTAGGTGTGTTACTTTAACAAACCAAAATTGCTCGTTTATTCATTCTCACTCTATCAACACCATGGTCATTCAGTTGCTTTTCTGTTCAACATGTATAAACTACACAGTTGTTGGGCTAGCTAGGAAGAGCCCTTAAAAGGGACTGGGCACCAGCAATTCAAATACTATTTAATTTGCAGGCAGCCTATCCTCTCACAGACTTGGTTCTGATAGGTAAGTTTTTACTTACTGTGAAGATATCAACTAGAACCAACAATATTTAAACTTTTGTTGTTGTTGTCTGTTTCCTTGGCACTTTCATAAAGTCAGTTTGTCAAAATTGACAAGGTTTTTTTTTAGGGGGGGAGTTGCTTCCATTTGCTTAGGCCAGGGGTCGGCAACCTAAAAAAGGAAAAGAGCCACTGGGAACCGGTTCCATCACAAATTAAAAAAAGTGGGAGCCACGTGCGTGTGTCCATGCACGCGCATGCGCAAAAAAAATTTGCGCATGCGCAAAACGTTTTTTTGCGCATGCGCGGATGCACGCGGCTGCCATTTTTTTTAAAGTGAGATGGAACTGGTTCCCGGTTGCCCGACGCCGATGGCCCGTCTGCAAAGCTGCCGCTTTCGGCAGCTTTGCGGACGGGCCGCGGCAGCTTCCTCAAAGAGCGGCGCCGCTGCCCGTTCGCGCGGAGGTACGCGCGCACCTCTCCAAAGGTTTGGGGAGGTGCGCGCGCACCTCCGGTCATTCGGAGAGGTGCGCGCGCACCTCTCGGAATGGGCAGGGGCGCCGCTCTTTGAGGAAGCTGCCGCGGCCCGTCTGCAAAGCTGCCGCTTTCGGCAGCTTCGCAGACGGGCCGCGGCAGCTTCCTCAAAGAGCGGCGCCGCTGCCCCTTCGCGCGGAGGTACGCGCGTACCTCTCCAAAAGTTTGGGGAGGTGCGCGCGCACCTCCGCCCATTCGGGGAGGTGCGCGCGCACCTCTCCAAACGGGCGGTGCCACTCTCCATTTGGAGAGGTACGCGCGCACCACTGCCCGTTCAAAGAGGTGCGCGCGCACCTGGCGGCTGGGAGCCGCAGGAGACGGCTCAAAGAGCCGCATGCAGCTCCGGAGCCGCGGGTTGCCGACCCGTGGCTTAGGCATTGAGTGGAGACTTTTTATTGACTTTTGCATTCTCTTTTTCTCGATCTCTTTTTTTATACGCGTTTTTATAGCCAATACAGTTTTTCTCTTTGTATTTCTCACTATGACTTGGTACCTTTCTGTTATTCAGTTCAGGTCTCTCCCTTTTTAGTTCTTTTTGCCGTCTTCTTGTTGCATGTTTTTATAGTGTCTCACAGCAACTTCTTTAGGAAGGAGTATAACTTTAAAGGGGACGTGGTGTGGCTCAGTGGGTTAGGACGCTGAGCTTGTCGATCAGAAGGTCAGCAGTTTGGCGGGTCGAATCCCGAGTGCCGCGTAGCAGAGTGAGCGCCTGTTACTCGTCCCAGCTTCTGCCAACCTAGCAGTTTGAAAGCACGTAAAAATGCAAGTAGAAAAATAGGGACCACCACGGTGGGAAGGTAACAGCGTTCTGTGCGCCTTTGGCGTCTAGTCATGCCGGCCACATGACCATGGAGACATCCTCGGACAAGCGCTGGCTCTTTGGCTTTGAAATGGAGATGAGCACCGGCCCCTAGAGTCGGAAACGACTAGCACGCATGTGTGGGGGAACCTTTACCTTTATAACTTTTAAAAGACTAGAAATTTATCACAGGAATTCGATACCTGTGGTTTGAGCTGTGATCAGTTTCTATTTGATGTCTCTGTGTAGATGTTAGTTTTGCTGTCAATTTAAGACCAATTCAGTCTTTTACAGAGTGTGCATAGATTTTCTCTTGGATTTCTTCATTCTGATTGTAAATGTTAATTTTATTTTCTTAACACTAAATCTAAAACCTCACCGTTCTTCCGCGATGCCCCCCCTCCCTCTATTCTATTTTGCATAGCTTACATTGGAAACACAATTTTTTCATCTTCATTTATACATCTTTCATAAACAATTCTTAATAGCTGTGAGATGGGCATCCTGGCTTCTTTTGCATTTTTAAAAATCTCAGCATGCACATGTTCACCGATTCCTCTGTATCTAGATCACAAAATATTCTTGTTTAACAAGATTTATGTATTCAGGCAAGTTGTATTATAGGCATGGAAAATAAATACAAACAACTTGAATATTTTTCTTTAGGATTTTTTTTCTTCCTGTCTGAATATGGTTTTTAAATTAACAAAAAATGGAGAATGATATAAACAGAAACCATTTTTCTAGCTAACTTTATACTCTAGTTTACTTTAAAGATAAGTGATTCACTTTTTCTCTTTTTAAAATCTACCCATGGTTAAGATTTGATGATAATGATGTTATTCATTCAGTTGAGTCCAACTCTCGGCAATTCTATGGGTCAGGTCTCTCCACATCTTCCAATCTTGCACTATTTCTTTGAGATTTTCTACACTCTGGCTGGTGTCAGCTTTGATGGTATCCAGCTACTGTGTTCTTTGATGGCCTGGTTTTCTTTTACCACTAACTCTTCCAAACATAATTGCTTTGTGGGCTATGCTCTCTCTCTCTTACCTGACTGTTCCCTAGGCAGCATTTCTTTGCCAGGTCACCCAAGGTCATTTCCACATACCATTATGCCCCTTCCTTAAAAAGTGTGACAGTAATAGAACAATTCCAGTCTTTAGGCAATTGGATGTGTCATTACTATCTGTGAACAAAAGGGCAAAGGGGGAGCCCACCAAATGTTAATGATTTGGCAGGGATTAGACCACTGATGGAGGTGTTCCCATTTTTTAAACTGATTATTTTGACAATTTGCAAATGAGAAACTGATGACCAGGAAGGAATACTGTTTAAAATGTAAGTTGAGGCAAAAGGTTGGTGGAAGAGAGCCTGTACATTGAGGGAAATGTTTAGTAGAAGAGAGCCATAGTGGTGCAGTGGTTAGAATGCAGTATTGCAGGCTAATTCTGCTGACTGTCGACTGCCAGCAGTTCGGCAGTTCGAGTCTCACCAGCTCAAGGTTGACTCAGCCTTACATCCTTCTGCAGTTGGTAAAATGAGGACCCAGATTTTGGGGGGCAATATGCTGACTCTGTAAACCACTCACAGAAGGCTGTAAAGCACTGTGAAACAGTATATAAGTCTAAGTGCTATTACTATTATACAGCTTACTATAAAACTCTTCTTATCTCTTGGAAGGAATATTAGTGTCTGCAAGTCCCACCTATTGCTTTGGAAAATGCTTTCAGTTAATTTCCTACAGAGAAAGACTCTTCTATCCTTTGTGGCTTAAAACAACAATTCCTAATTGGTTAACATTTTTAACATTAATTTTATAATATAAAATAGCTAATTCTTAAAAATGGAATAATTGCTAGATTTATAGCATTTGAAAGCTATCACTAAAGATGACCTGGTTTGCATACAATCCTTGTTGAACTAGGGTTTCTATCTGAAATGGGAGTCTTTGCTCATAGGAGGCTGATGAGTTGGAAGTTGGTTACCAAAGTATTATATGTGGCTAAAACGTCTGGAGGGCCAGAAGTTTTAGAAGTCTGGAGTTCATGAACCTTCAGAGACTTCTCTGGGGCAAGAAATAATTGCTTTGTTCTAGTGGCCTTTTCAGACCATTTAATTGTAGAAATAGATAAACCTATATTATTGACCCTAACTTAGGTTGCACTGTCCAAAGAGGTCAGCTGGTGAGTGGCTGTTATCCAACTTTAAATTCAGCTACCAGATTAAAAAGGCCATAGAAGGTTGAGACATAATAGCTTTTCAATGACTGCTCTATAAGTGAGTTTACTGTTAAAGTCACTGATTGCTCTTCCAATTAATACACAGAGTCTACATTTTCCAGGGCTGTGCATTAAGGTCCTATGTTAACACCCTGATCCTTGCAGTAATGTGGGTAACCTTGAGGATGGTTTTTAAGAAGGGTAATATGACTGTTGAAATCAGAAGAGAAAGCCTTATTGCTAGTATCAAGTCTGATATTACAATTTCCAGCTGGTATAAGACCAGCATTTGGGATAGACAATCCTCCAATTTATCCCATCCAACACTAATTAAAGAAAGCAACCTGCAAAGGGGAAGGTAGACATTTATAATTAAAACGTTAGTCCAGCTAAATTAGTGCTTGCAAACTAATGCTGTGTGCTGACATGGCTTCAGCTGTGTGATTAGGAGCAGCAGACTATTTGATATAAATGGGCAAATGTCTCCTTAGGTGCCATTCCTAGTACTGCAAAGACAGCATAATGGGAGTGACATTTTTTTATCTAATCCAGTGTTTCTCAACCTTGGCAGCTTTCAGAAGTGTGGAATTCAAATCCATGGTCTTGCCATGCTTCACTCTTGCAAGAGTTGTCTCTTAGTTATAACATCTGTCATAGGCTCCGTCTTTCTGCATGTGCATTCAACAAACAATTAACACAAGCCTAATGCCCAAGCATCATTAAAGCAATCCTGAGGACTAGCACCCTGAAGCAAATATTTGCAACTGCAGTAGCCAGAAAGATAAAGAAAAAAGGATCCCTTTGGCTCCCAGAGGAGTTGCTGGTCTGGCACAGCTCCCATGGCTTTGTACGATTTCTTAAGCATTTCTAAATAATTTCGAGAGATGTGCAAAATGTTCCATTCCAGAGAAAATGTATGTAATGCCATTGACCAGGGTTTCTCAAGCATGGCCGGCTAGGGAATTTTGGGAGTTGAACTTTACACATCTGAAAGTTGTCAAGGTTGAGAAACATCGATCTAACATGTTTCAGTGATGTGATTTCATGTTAGAGCTAATACTTCTCATACCAACCCAAAATACAATTGCAAATTCTAGCATCTGATATCGTAAACCGAATTATGTTGTTTTGAAAATAAAATGAATTCAGAGTCCTGGATCTGTTTCACCCAAGAATCTGAAAATTTCAAAACAGAATTCTCAGAATTGAGAATATCAGGCTGTGAAAATAATTTAAACTAGGCTTTTTTATTACTCAGTTAAAGTGCTGAGAATGATTGTGAAATGGAGAACAAATCTAAAGGAGAAAGTAATAAATGATTTCAATTGTTTACATATAGATTACCGGTACCTACGTTTCATGATAATATAGTAAAATCTTTACTTTTATGATTTAGGACAGTCATTTAAGTCATGGAACTGACCCAAGGAGAGTGACTACCAATTTAATCTTAGGTAGCAACTAAGATGTGTGTGCAGTTAACTCAATTAGAAATAAAATATCCCAAAATTGATGATGTACAGGACTAATGAAATGGAAGATAAAAGGAAAAATGGCCATGACACCAAAAAAGATTTATTCTCCTTTATGACTAATAAACAGTGAAAAGAAAACTACTGGAGAACTGAGAACAAAATGCAGTGCAGTGAAACAATTAAAGATTTTGGTAGAATAATTACCGGTAATAATAGTAAGAACATAAATAATTCTTTTATAAATACGTTTTACATAAGAAACCTACCAGGAATGACAGGGTAATGAAGAAAACTCTTCTGTAGGTAAAGAGATTACAGAGAGGTAAATGAATTATTTGAATCCTCTCCCTGAAGAGAATTTTAAAGAGCTAAGATAAATAGAAAATAAAATAACTGGATCTAGATAATTCTTGCTCAGATTTAACATAATCTAAACTCAGCCTCTCACTTCCAAAGGCCAATACAATGGCAAGAGATCTGGGATATAAAAGATTAATTAGCTTAATTTTGGTAGTAGAAAATTGAAGGAAAGTCTTCCTAAATAAGATTCAAAGATATAGAAAGGCAAGATAGCTGTATTAAAATAAATCTAGTAGGCAAATAAGGTAAGATGTTATATTAGGGCTGAGAAGACCCAAGTTCAAATCCATCCATAGCTATAGAATTTTCTGGAAATCTCAAGCCTAACTAATGTTATAGCATTGCCTTGAGCTCCTGGAGAAAGACAAGATGTAATTTTAACAAATCTAATTTACATTAGACCTCCGTTCATTCCGCCGGGACCTGAAGACCTGGCTCTTCGAGCTCTCTGACCCAGGCTGAGAATTTTAATTTTAATTTTAATTGGGGGCTTTTACTTTTTCAGGGACTGTTGTAATTTTTTTAATCGTTTTTAACTTTTGTATTTCTTGTTTTAATTACCCTGTAAAGCGCCCTGAGTCCTTCGGGAAAGGGCGGTATACAAATCTAATTAAATAAATAAATAAATAAATAAATTTTGGAACATTACAGGGAAAGTTTTGAGAGAGAAAAACAAGATCTGTATCTCCTTAGACCATTGGTGTGGAACCTTGGCAACTTGAGAAGGTATGGACTTTAACTCCCAGAAGTCTACATCTCTTCAAATTGAAAGGTTGAGAAACCCTACCTTAGGCTAATTTTATTATAACATAAACTTTTTGGATCACAGTCCATTTCACTGAATATATGGAATACATCTTGAAGGAAGGATATATTTGTGTAAATACAAAGTTGTTAGAGGAGAATGGAAAAGCAGATTTGGATGAAGGGATAGATGGGGAACTCATAAAATTTGCAGATGACATCAAGCTGGCAGGAATAGCCAACACTCCAGAAGACAGGCTTAAGATACAGAAGGATCTTGAGAGACTCGAACACTGGGCGCTATCTAACAAAATGAAATTCAATGGTGAAAAAAGTAAGGCTCTACATTTAGGCAAGAAAAACTAAATGCACAGGTATAGTATAGGTGGTACCTTGCTCAATAGTAGTAACTGTGAAGGGGATCTCGGAGTCCTAGTGGACAATCACTTAGATATGAGCCAGCAGTGTGCTGCAGCTGCCAAAAAAGCCAACACAGTGCTAGGCTGCATTAACAGAGGGATAGAATCAAGATCACGTGAAGTATTAATACCACTTTACAATGCCTTGGTATGGCCATACTTGGAATACTGCATCCAGTTTTGGTCACCAGGATGTAAAAAAGATGTTGAGACTCTAGAAAAACTACAGAGAAAAGCAACAAAGATGATTAGGGGACTGGAGGCCAAAACATACAAGGAACGGTTGCTGGAATTGGGTATGTTTAGTTTAATGAAGAGAAGGATGAGGGGTGACATGATAGCATTGTTCCAATATCTTAGGGGTTGCCACAAAGAAGAGGGAGTCAAGCTATTCTCTAAAGCAGCTGAGGGCAAGACAAGAAGCAATGGATGGAAACTAACCAAAGAGAAAAACAACCTAGAACTAAGGAGAAATTTCCTGACAGTTAGAACAATTAGCCAGTGGAACAACCTGCCTCCAGAAGCGGTGAATGCTCCAACACTGGAAGTTTTTAAGAAGATACTGGACAGCCATTTGTCTGAAATGGTATAGGGTTTCCTGCCTAAGCAGGGGGTTGAACTAGAAGACCTCCAAGGTCCCTTCCATCATCATCATCATCATCATCATCATCATCATCATCATCAAACTTTTATTCATTAAACACGAAACTCAGTCAACTGAACTCTCAAATTGACTGGCTTTAATGGTTGACACGAGTTGCTGCCAGCATCCTAGGTATCAACCAGGTATCTCCTTAAAATGTAAAATGTTCTGAGTAGAGCAGTTTTTTGTAGCTTTGCTGGAGTTATTGCAGGAAGCAATAATTATTAATATTATTAATAATTTATTATTATTGTTGTTGTTGTTAAAGTCAAAAGACACAATAACTTTAAAGATGGGAAATCTACTTGAATAGTGACCACAGATGAACAATAATAAAAATCTTGTTTTCTGGGAAATAGCCATGTCAGCCTATTGCAGCAAAACCAAGAACCCTATGGCATTTCAGAGACAGATAAATCTATTTTTACTTAAGCATATCATTCGGAGAAACAAGTAAATTTTTGTTGTGGCAGGAAAAGGAAATACAAAGGAAGAATGGAAATGGTAAAATGAAAAGCATAAACATCTGATTTTATATAGATGGTCTTCAATAATCTACAGGTGTAGTTTTAATGAGGAGCCTTCTTCTATGTCAAATCCATGAGAAACAATTTTGAAGCTTTTAATGAATGTCTGCTTAATCATTAAGTGAATTAATTATCTTTGTAATTTCCCAAATAATTCCATCTTATTTAATTGTTAAATTTCTATCCTGTCTTTCCCCTATTCCCCTGATTTTGCAGATGATGTTGAACATTTATGGAGACCGTTTAAAAAGATACAATAAATACACAGGAGCATATTCATCATTCCAGACATTACTTCATGGAACTTCAAGATATACAGGACAGAATACATAATGCCACAGGGAGTGGTAAACTTCAGCCGAAAATGTCTCCTGTGAAGTTACTAGGCTAATGCTCGTGTTAATGAAGAAGCAGTTTCATTTACATTAAGGAACTTGGAGTCATGAACTTCAAGAAACAAAAAGAAATTGGGGAGGAAAGGCACATCAGCTACTCGAGGTCTACAAACATGAGTAATAAAGCAATTGCTGTGGGCCTCAGGCTGTCTTCTTACCTGGTGCACAGAAAAGGATAGATTAAAAAGCAATGCTATGGAAGGTTAACATAAACTGTAAGTGTATTAAATCGCTGGCAGGTGATATATCTAGATAGGCATTTTAAAAAAGATTATTTCCCCACGGCTAGAATTACTTTTTTTTCTAATTCCTATTTCTGAAAACTTTAGTAGAAAGTTCCCTGATGAAAATATGGCTTTGAGGTGTATTTCCTCATTCTTTCTGCCACCTCTCTCAAAAGGTATGTGTGTACCTAAAGTTATGCAGCCAGCTCCTTAAAACATGCACATAATACAGTATATCGGCTTATTTCACAAACGAATTGTAAAAACCAAACCACTGTTGTAATTGTCTAAACATGGAATTTCCTTTATACTAATAATGTTCTAATAAAGCCAAACCAGGAGATTAAGTCCTGTAAAGGATATCAGTCCTCAGAGTTTTGGCTGTTACAATGTTCCCACAGTTACATGATCGTGATTTCTAACAGTCCCTGCTGGCTTTCCATAAGAAAAGTCAGTGGGGAAGCTGGCAGGAAGTCAAAAGCTAATATCACGTGAGGTCCTCACTTAATGATCTATGTGGTCTTCATGTTAAGATGGCAATTGGGACTGCTGTAATTGTTATCACTATGTGTTGTGGTCCTGTGACATTGCACTTTATGATGTTGTTTAGCGATTGAAATTCCAGTCTCAACTGTAGTCATAATCTGAGGATACTGGTATCCTTTCCTTTCAGTTTTCATTTAACCTCTCATATGTAGGCGACAGTATAATTACAGTAGTCCTTGACTTACAACAGTTCATTCAACATTGTTCAAAGTTACAACAGCACTGAAAACAGGGACTTATGACCATTTTTCACATGACTGTGGCAGCATCATGTTCACGTGATCAAAATTCAGACACTTGACAGCTTATTCATCTTTATGATGATTACAGTGTCCAGGGATTAAGTGGTGCTTTTTTGTGACCTTCTGACAAGCAAAGTCAATGGGGAAGCCAGATAAACTTAACAACCGTGTGAGTGACTTAACAAGTGCAGTGATTCACTTAACACTTGTGGCAAGCAAGCTTGTAAATTGGGGCAAAATTCACTTAACAAATATCTCACTTCGCAACAGACATTTTGGGCTCAGTTGTGGTCGTATGTCGAGGACTACCAATTTGAGTTCATTGAGATGTCATTGCCTACAATTCCAGACAGTATAACTAGTGGCCAGGGGTGGTACTTAGGTAATTTTTAGATCTCTCTAAACTGGGGAAAACAAAATTGGCATCCATTTTCCCAGGAAGAAATTGCCCAATTCAGCATATCCTCAAATGAAGTCCTTGAATTCTCAGAGGTATATAATTTTTTTACTTGGATGACCTGCTGACCATCTAGTTAAACATATTTGCTTTCACAATTATAATGTTTAGAAATGGCTTTTTGTCTAGCAAAGAGGGATAAAATGTCTAGACAAAATCAGGCTGAATATTAATTTGAAAATTAGTCATAGATATTTTGATCCATTTATTTTTGTACATATTTCCAGTCTAATAAGCCAAATGAACAGATGGATAAGAGGATGTATAAAACAAAATAAAATTTATATCTGGTGTAATTACGTGGGTGCATTTTTCTCTTTGACAGCAAGGTGCTTTACCCTGAAATAATATAAAGCTGCTCATTTTAGTTTACAGATTCCATTCAGCATCCAATTTTCTGCTTACTATCTATTGTCTACTACAATTAAAATGAACAGATGTGTACATATGATAGAAAGATTATTTTTATAACCACTGCGGTATCAAAATGTTGGCAGAGTTTATTTTAATCATTAATATGGCTGAAGGTTTTAGTAACATGATATACACCAGACATGTCAAACACAAGGCCCGGGGGCCGGATGCGGCCCGTGAAGTGGTTTCATGTGGCCCGCGAAGCCATCCTGGAAACAGTGAGGGAACGGCCCCCACTGCCTTGGCCCTGGCCCAGAGACCCTCCTTCTGCCAGAGACCCTCAGATCTGTCCCACTCCTGCCCGGGCCCCCATAGGCACCCTTGATGCGAACGATGTAGAGCTGGCCACACCCATCCAGTAGGCCATATGCACTCTAGCCACGCCCGCCCAGTAGGCCATGCCCACCCTGGCCATACCCACCCGGCCCCTTGAGGGCAACCGCAATGCTGATGCGGCCCTCAATGAAATTGAGTTTGACACCCCTGATATACACCATTCAATTTGGAATACTTTAAGCACAGAAAGCACTTAAGATGCATTAAAAAAATATTCCAGAACTCAGCATCTTGAAAGCAGTGAAAAGAAGCTTTTTCTTAATCATGTTTTCAAAAGAATAAAAAATGGAGGATCCATTGGAGACAAGTTCTAAATTATTAGCAATGATTGAAGAATTTGGAGAAGTAGCAAGAATGAAAATAAATAGAGAAAAAACTAAAGTTGTGACCTACAACTTGGATGGCACGTCTTTCTATGGCATGGGAAGAACAAAATTCATAAATACTTTCAAAACCACTATATAAGAAATGCATTGCTTTTGACATGGGGAAAGATAAAATTGAGAATTTCCATGAAAATACCAGGACGGATTTCGACTATGGAGGCGTTTGTACACCCACATTTAATTAATTATGGGAAACTTGTAACTTATAAAGATATTTTGAATACTGATGGGAAACTACAAAATAAACAACAATTGGAAGAACAGGGCATAGAGCTATCATGGTGACCACACTTGCAAATGCAAATAAAATATGAGAAAGATGCAAAAATATATGGTTTTTACGAAGATCTGACAGTGTTTAACCATATACTATTGTTATCAGATGACAAATTGATTAAGAAATTGTACAGTTTTCTGCTAAATCTAAAGATGGAAGATGAACAAGTTAAAGCAACAATGATAACTTGGGCAAAATATTCTGGGCACAATGTAAGAAAAATGGCAAAACCTATGGGAAACTATAAAATAACAAGGGAAGCTACTTATAAAGAAAATTTATATAAAATGTTCTATAGATGGCGCTTACCATCTGCAAGACTGGCAAAAGTGTTTAAAAATATGTCTAGCAATTGTTGGAAATGTAGACAAAATCCAGGCATGTATTGCCATCTTTGGTGGACATGCCCTAAAGCAAAGAACTTTTGGTCAAAAATACATACCGTATATACTTGAGTATAAGCCGACTCGAGTATAAGCCGAGACCCCAAATTTCACCCCCAAAAACTGGAAAAAGTTGTTGACTCGAGTATAAGCCGATCCGCCGTTCTGCAAGCCTCTGCCGCCAGCAGAGGCTCGATCCGCCATTTTGCAAGCCTGAATACACAGTCGCCGGGTCTCCGTTCCTCTGTGCCCTGCCTGCCTGCTTCTTTCCACAGCGGAAAGAAGCAGGCAGGCAGGGGGCGGAGGAACGGAGACCCGGCGACGTTTGGGGAGGTTTGGGCGCCTCTCCAAATATCCCCAAATGTCGCCGGGTCTCCGTTCCTCTGTGCCCTGCCTGCCTGCTTCTTTCCACAGCGGAAAGAAGCAGGCAGGCAGGGGGCGGAGGAACGGAGACCCGGCGACGTTTGGGGAGGTTTGGGCGCCTCTCCAAATATCCCCAAACGTCGCCGGGTCTCTGTTCCTCTGTGCCCTGCCTGCCTGCTTCTTTCCACAGCGGAAAGAAGCAGGCAGGCAGGGGGCGGAGGAACGGAGACCCGGCGACGTTTGGGGAGGTTTGGGCGCCTCTCCAAATATCCCCAAACGTCGCCGGGTCTCCGTTCCTCTGTGCCCTGCCTGCCTGCTTCTTTCCACAGCGGAAAGAAGCAGGCAGGCAGGGGGCGGAGGAACGGAGACCCGGCGACGTTTGGGGAGGTTTGGGCGCCTCTCCAAATATCCCCAAACGTCGCCGGGTCTCCGTTCCTCTGTGCCCTGCCTGCCTGCTTCTTTCCACAGCGGAAAGAAGCAGGCAGGCAGGGGGCGGAGGAACGGAGACCCGGCGACGTTTGGGGAGGTTTGGGCGCCTCTCCAAATATCCCCAAACGTCGCCGGGTCTCCGTTCCTCTGTGCCCTGCCTGCCTGCTTCTTTCCACAGCGGAAAGAAGCAGGCAGGCAGGGGGCGGAGGAACGGAGACCCGGCGACGTTTGGGGAGGTTTGGGCGCCTCTCCAAATATCCCCAAACGTCGCCGGGTCTCTGTTCCTCTGTGCCCTGCCTGCCTGCTTCTTTCCACAGCGGAAAGAAGCAGGCAGGCAGGGGGCGGAGGAACGGAGACCCGGCGACGTTTGGGGAGGTTTGGGCGCCTCTCCAAATATCCCCAAACGTCGCCGGGTCTCCGTTCCTCTGTGCCCTGCCTGCCTGCTTCTTTCCACAGCGGAAAGAAGCAGGCAGGCAGGGGGCGGAGGAACGGAGACCCGGCGACGTTTGGGGAGGTTTGGGCGCCTCTCCAAATATCCCCAAACGTCGCCGGGTCTCCGTTCCTCTGTGCCCTGCCTGCCTGCTTCTTTCCACAGCGGAAAGAAGCAGGCAGGCAGGGGGCGGAGGAACGGAGACCCGGCGACGTTTGGGGAGGTTTGGGCGCCTCTCCAAATATCCCCAAACGTCGCCGGGTCTCCGTTCCTCTGTGCCCTGCCTGCCTGCTTCTTTCCACAGCGGAAAGAAGCAGGCAGGCAGGGGGCGGAGGAACGGAGACCCGGCGACGTTTGGGGAGGTTTGGGCGCCTCTCCAAATATCCCCAAACGTCGCCGGGTCTCCGTTCCTCTGTGCCCTGCCTGCCTGCTTCTTTCCACAGCGGAAAGAAGCAGGCAGGCAGGGGGCGGAGGAACGGAGACCCGGCGACGTTTGGGGAGGTTTGGGCGCCTCTCCAAATATCCCCAAACGTCGCCGGGTCTCCGTTCCTCTGTGCCCTGCCTGCCTGCTTCTTTCCACAGCGGAAAGAAGCAGGCAGGCAGGGCACAGAGGAACGGAGACCCGGCGACGTTTGGGGATATTTGGAGAGGCGCCCAAACCTCCCCAAACGTCGCCGGGTCTCCGTTCCTCCGCCCCCTGCCTGCCTGCTTCTTTCCGCTGTGAAAAGAAGCAGGCAGGCAGGGCACAGAGGAACGGAGACCCGGCGACGTTTGGGGATATTTGGAGAGGCGCCCAAACCTCCCCAAACGTCGCCGGGTCTCCGTTCCTCCGAGCCCTGCCTGCCTGCTTCTTTCCGCTGTGGAAAGAAGCAGGCAGGCAGGGCGCAGAGGAACGGAGACCCGGCTTCGTTTGGGGAGGTTTGGGGAGGTGCGCGCGCACCTCCCCAAACCTCCCCAAACTTCGGCAGGTCTCCGGACGGCGGTGGCTTGGGAGAGGTGAGCGCGATCCTGGAAGCTCCAAAGCCTCGGCCGCGCACAAGTCCTTGGTAAGTTTTTTTTGTTGACTGGAGTATAAGCCGAAGTGGAATTTTTCAGCCCAAAAAGTGGGCTGAAAAATTCGGCTTATACTCAAGTATATACGGTATGTGGCTAGAGAAGATGACAGGAACACATGTAGACTATAAAACCGGAACTATTTCTTTTAGGTATAATTTCAGAAAACTATGATAAAGAATGTGTATACTTAATATTACAGTATTAACAGCAGCGAGAATTACATTTGCTCAATATTGGAAAAACGAAGAAATACATTGAAAATGAAAAGGAAACAAGATTCACAATACTTTCAAACATGGCAAAACTTTTACAAATGGTTAGAAAAATGGAAAAAATGGTAGGAATGGAAGCTGTATTACTATTAATGTTAAATATGTAAACCCAGACAATACGTTGCTTACTAAATACTAAAGATTGTTATTGTAAAAAACTTATAATTATTATATTTAATTTTATTAAACTTCAGAAACATTTTAAAAAATTGTATGCACTATATCTTATAATTATTTGCAGACTTGACTATAGGTCATCCTTGACTTATGACCAGAATTGAACTTGGCAATTCTGGTCATAAGTCATGCTGATAGTAAAATGGACCGCTCATGTGACCAACCTGATTTTATGACCTTTTTTATGGTGGTGGCTAAGTGAACCCACTGTTTGCTATGAGGCATTTTTGCTGGAAATCAGAAGTAAATGCAGGTTTGCAGCAAAAACAACCCTAATTTGTGGTCATGTGACTGCAGAATGCAGCAAATAGCTGTAAAAATGCGGGCCAGTTGCTGAACATCTGAAATGCAGCCATGTGACTGCAGGGAAGAGTCCTGTTGTCACAACTTCAGGCCCAGGTTATGCGTAGCTATGCTTGCAGATGTTCTGTTACTGTTACCACCAGTGCTTTTTTTGTAAAAGAAAAAGGTGCTGGAACTCACACATGTCATACAACCTGCCTTGCCTACCCTACAAGGTTCCATCCAAAAAAGGTGCCGGAACTCCGTTCTGAGCGTTCTATGAGAAAAAAAGCCCTGGTTACCACAGAAAATGGGTTTGTTATAACTTCAAATGGTTGCTAAGTGAATAGCTGTAAGTTGAGGACTATCTGTATAGTAGCCTGTTCTGGCAAATTGAGATGACAGATACTACCATAGTTCAGCAAAACTAATCATAATGATGATGATGATGATGTGACTTCAAAGATAGAGGGGAAAATAGTATTGGTTCTCAGTTACTTTAGTTTTCAACACGATTCCTACAATCCAGATTTCTTTAAGCCCAAAGATGAAGCCACCATAATACTGTTGTCTTGACCCATCTTTATTACTTGGTGATTGATGAGACACCTCACTTCTTTCTCTAATGAGATCCATGGACTATTGGCAAACCTTTACATTTATGCTCCATGAAATTGCTTGGAATAACATTTCTTCCTTAAACTAGACTTGATGTTTCCACAGAGATTTTGCCTATTAGATTTTTTTCTCTGAAGAGAACTCTTGTCTATCAGTCAACTGTCAGCTTTAACTGACTAAGATTAAGTAGTCGCTGGGCGGCTGATACATACCACTTAGAGTGCAACCGAATGGACAAGAGGGTACAGGGGGCTTTAAAAATAACATCCAAATATTTTTGATACAGTACCATTACCCATAAATCATCCAAATATTTTTGATACAGTACCATTACCCATAAATCTCTCTACTGGAGGAAAATAAGAAGGAAAGACTATGAGTTTTGTGTTGAGTTGCTTTAAGTAGCATATGGCCCAATCCATCATTAGACTATTTAATTATTTTTTAAAGTGTGCAAACAGTGAAAACACTGTGAATCATATCTATAGCTTATATTGTACACGGTGTTATGAAAATGAGATGCATGATATTGAGGAAATAGTTTTTAACACATTTTTATTGCCTTGGTTCATATATTGTGCAGCAACAGTGTAGTTCTTCGACTTAGATCTGTTTTAGTTTAATGTGTAAATTAGGCCAACATGATTTCTTGAACAGATCACAATTAAAACCTAGTAACAATAGAAGAGAATATACAGTATACAGGCCCTGAGTTGAATTGCAGACTCTTTGGAGCTCTCTGAGCTTGGTTGTTTCTCTGCAGACATTTTATTACCAGACTAGGTGTCATCACAGTGATGATGATTTATTTATTTATTTATTTAATGTCTGTCATATCATACATGGACTAGCAATATAAATTAACTTTAACTAGATTAGTAGAACCCAATAAAATATAGATGTCAAAAGATCTATGTTCAAATGTTAATGTCTAGGTCATCTTACCACTGAAGTGCAGCATGTTTTATGTTAAAAAAATCAGATACTGGACCAGTATATGGTCCTAAGCTTATAGTTGGTCACAATGTGATCTACAGCAGGGGTCCCCAACCTGTGGGCCATGGCCCTCTAGTGGACTGTGAGGGGATTGCAACCAGCCCACTGAAACTGCCAGTGAGCGTGTGCATCCTCACTTGCATGAGCAGTGGGTGAGTGTGTGGACTCCATTTGTGTGAGCGGCAGGCATGCATGCAGGCAGGCCGCTCGCACAAATGGAGCTGCGTGTATGGTCACGTGCTTGCCGGCTGCTCGCGCAGAACCATCCCCTTTCCCCCACACTGGTCCACAAAGTCAGAAACATTAGGGAACTCTGATCTACAATTTGATGTAGGATCCTGAAGTCACACTGAGGTCACACTGCCCCATTTATATAGAGCAGGGGTGTCAAACTCAATTTCATTGAGGGCCGCATCAGCATTGCGGTTGCCCTCAAGGGGCCGGGTGGGTATGGCCAGGGTGGGCATGGCCTACTGGGTGGGCGTGGCCAGCTCTACATCGTTCGCATCAAGGGTGCCTATGGGAGCCTGGGCAGGAGTGGGACAGATCTGAGGGTCTCTGGCAAAAGGAGGGTCTCTGGGCCAGGCCCAAGACAGTGGGGGCCGTTTGTTGTGACTCAGGGCCAGCCTGTGGGTCCGACAGCCGGCTCCGATGTATCGGATGACTCAGATGAGGGGGAGGAGGGAGACGAACCGGCTGATGATGGTTTGGAGGCTTTGCAGAGCCCTCAGCCGGGGACCTCTTCTCAGCTGTGTGAGCCCGATAGTGCGGAGGATGATGACCCACAGCTGGCCCTGTTCAAGGACGCCCGACGCAGGAGGCAGTCGAGCAGGAACAAACAAAGAAAGGCTGTGGGACTCCTCGGGAGGAGGCACAGGGAGACCACGCCCTGAGCTCTCAATAAAAGGAGTGTTTGGGGAGGGGCTGGTTGCTGAAAGCAACTCTTCCGCTTGAGGAGTCAAGCTCTAGTGTTTTTGTTTCTTGTTATGTTAATTGTGTATTAAATCTTGGCAGACGCCTTTTAGCCTTGGACGCTCTCCAGTCTCTTCTATCTGAATAGGGGTTTGCCTTACTACAAGGCCAGAAGAGGGCTGGTTCAGAACACCGTTCCCTCACTGTTTCCAGGATGGCTTCGCGGGCCACATGAAACCACTTCGCGGGCCGGATCCGGGCCCAGGGCCTTGTGTTTGACATGTCTGATATAGAGAGTCCTGGCAGATGCTTTGTGAGCTGCGAATCCTATTCATGGTAATGGATGATAACAAATGTATACAAGCAAACAACTAAGTTCAGAGAGCACCAAGAATTCCGCAAAATGTGGTATGGGTTAGAATATTAATTTTAAATTTAAGCATTTTATAATTTTTGTTTTTGAATGCCATTAAAAACTATGGTCATATTCATATGCCCTTTAAATGTGAGACATCAAATGCTTAATTTCTCAGAATATTCATGTTAAATGCAAAACTGGTTCTGAGAGAAATGAAGTATGATGTCAAGCTTTCAAACTAATGCTAAAAAGCAGTTCCTCTAATGTGGCACATTTCACGTGTGTTGATCTACAAGTTCTATCTAAAACCTACATGATCAATGCCTGGGGATGATATGAATTGGAATCCAACATATTTGGAAGGTGCTACACTAGAAAAACATATGCTAAGGAAAAAAAATCATCCTGTAATTATTTACATAAGAATTTATAGACATTGTAGGAAGAGAACAAATTCTATTAAAAGGCATAGGCTTTTATGAATTGCAACCCCTTTCATTAGCTGCTTAAAGAAAATGTAATCAGTCTAACTACTTTAGTCACTGCATGAAGCTCATGAAAGTGTAGGCCTTTTAATAAAATGTGTTAGTTGGAAAAGGTGTTACCAGATTCTGTATGATTTATACTAGAATAGTATGTCTTATACTTTCTTACATCTTAAATCTCATTTGTATACAGAGATGGCATAAGCCAAAAGAGCAGCTAGATTTTTTTTAAAAAAGCAGGCGATACTATAAATGAACAATAATTAATGCATCTAGGAAATGATGTGCAGTAACATAAGGTATTTTATATATTCTGCAATCTGCCAGGCACTGGGCCATCCTAGAGCAACCTTTTCAATGAGGGAGAAATGTATACAATAATAATTTTAGAATGGTTGCATTGGGGCATCCCATGGAACTATTGAGCAAAAGCTCTTCTAGCCACAACTGTCATCTGATCTTCAAGCAGGTTCTCTGGGTCTAGGACCAGGATAGGCAACCTTGGCTCTTTTATGACTTGTGGACTTCAACTCCCAGCATTCCTGAGCCAGCCATCCTGGCTCAGGAATTCTGGGAGTTGAAGTCCACATGTCATAAAAGAGCCAAGGTTGGCTACCCCTGGTCTAGAAGAACTCCCATCCCATCTCTGAGTGGGGGAATATAACCCCATTCCAAACCAAGGATAATATTTTCCTGGAATTGACAAGCCCACAAGCCCTTTTCACTCTGTCCTGGAGCAATTCTGTCAAGTCTGCTCATCCCCATCCAGATCCTGATAGCCTCTAAGCATGGAGTAAAAAATTTTCATTGCCTGGGCAGCCTGAGGCTGAGTTATACAGTTGAATATCGCTGATGATATCAGATTCTGTGCTGAAATATAGTGTCTCCTATTTAGATGGTAAAAAGAAATAGTGACAGGAGGGATCCCTGAGGCTCAATGCAAATCAGAGAACTGGGTAAATGTTCTACCAATGCCAAAAGATATCATCAGGGAGGAGGAGAACCATCATAAAACAGTCTAGGAAGATATCTTGATGGATAGTATCAAAAAAGAATCAAGAGATTAGAAATGATGACAATGGTTGGACTTCCCTGAGCCCGGTCTTTCCAAAGATCATCAATAAGCATTAAAGTTTCCTGCATCAACCTTCTATAGAGCAGAGGTCCCCAACTTTTTGGGCACCAGGGACCGGTTCCATGGAGAGAAGTTTTTCCGCGAACTGGAGGGTGCATGGTTTTGTGTGCTGCCTGCATCCTGTGGATGGGGCTTTGCTTGTTTGTGCGGCCCAGTTGCTGGTATGCCACGGCCCGGTACTGATCCACAGACCGGGGGTTGGAGACCCCTGCTACAGAGAACTCTGGAAAAAGTCAGAGACCTGTGGTGGCGCTGTGGTTAGAATGCAGTATTGTTGTTCTGAACCAGCCTGCTACCGGCCTTGCAGAAAGGCAAACCCCTGTTCAAACAGTAGAGACTGGAGAGCGTCTGAGGCTGGAAAGCGTCTGCCAAGTTTAATTCACAAGCAAAACAACAAAACAAGAAACAAAACACTGGAACTTGAATCCTCAAACGGAACGGTTGCTTTCAGCAACCAGCCCTTCCCCAAACACTCCTTTTATTTAGAGTTCAGGGTGTGGCCTCCCTGTGCCTCCTTCCGAGGAGTCCCACAGCCTTTCTCTGCTTGTTCCTGCTCGACTGCCTCCTGCGTCGGGCGTCCTTGAACAGGGCCAGCTGTGGGTCATCATCCTCCGCACTATCGGGCTTGCGCAGCTGAGAAGAGGGCCCTGGCTGGGGGCTCTGCGAAGCCTCCAAGCCATCATCAGCCAGTTCGTCTTCCACACCCTCCTCCTCCCCCTCATCTGAGTCATCCGAGACATCTGAGCCGGCTGCCGGACCCACAGGCTGGCCCTGAGTCACAACAATTGTAGGCTAATTCTGCTGACAGCCAGGAGTTTGATCCTGATCCGCTCAAGGCTGCTTCAGCCTTTCATCCTTCCAAGACGGGTAAAATGAGGACCCAGATTGTTGGGGGCCATATGCTGAATCTGTAAACCGCTTAGAGAGGGCTGTAAAGCACTGTGAAGAAGCTCATAAGTCTAAGTGCTATAGATATTGCTAGTTCCCCCAACTAGTGCACTGTATTGGAATTGGAAATGCTGAACAAGATTTATTTCTTGCACTTTTCAATTGAATGGGACATCAGATTTTTTTCTCTCCTCAAATTAAAACCAAGTGCTTGCATGAGATAATGAGATAGTCTGCTTTTGTCTATAGCAATCTTACAAATTATTCTACAGATGTCATCATCCATCAAAAACTGGTTATGAATTGATGCCCACCACCTGGAGATAGTTCATATTTGCTATGGAAGAACAATGCATGGCTGTTTATGACACACCACAGATATAGCACGTCCTTGTTTCTCAGGAAGTTATTTGTATCTATTTTAGGATAATAAACAGCTGAAGGATGAAAACTTGCTAGTTCCCCCTCTGCTGTTTTTATCCTCCCACCTTTAAATCTGTTGCGCATGAACAAACTAATACACAGACACTGCTCCTTCCTGCAGGGAATCATTTATCTCAAGTGACTTACCATGACATTTCCTCTTGTCACTGCCACCTCCATTTGGATTATATTATCCATTAAACCTTTTTAGGATGTAAGGGTCTTTACACATTCATATTCACAAAATCCTGCCTTCTCAGTATTTTTTTTTTAAAAAAAAACAATTGCAAGGGTTCATAATGTAAGAAAGGTTTTTAGGCACGTAAAAAGGATAGCTGTAGTTTTATTTGCCATACCTCCCTCTCCAAAGAAAGAATAATTCATGAGAAACAGGCCCTTCCTGTCTGAAATCCTTTAGTGACTTTTGTGTTAAAAAGACAGATTCAGGCATCTTTCTACTGTGAATACAAAAAAATGTCACAATGATCTTTATCCAGGTATATATTGAACGTTGCATTTGCATTTAAATGTTTGATTTCTTTAAAGATACATTAAGCTCTGACCTCTCTTGGGAGTTAAGGCAGATTAGCTTGGAATAATTTTGAATTAAAGCGCATCTCCCTTGAGAGATTTGTGTTTTCAAAATAATCTGGCGCAGGAGAACAATCATAAAAACATATCTCTCTCTCTCTCTCTCTCTCTCTCTCACACACACACACACACACACACACACACACACACACACACACACACATATAGTAACACTGAACTGCCCCATATCCAGCTGTGCTGCCTTAAGTGTGTGCCAAGACTATATAATACCATTCTGGTTTCTGCTCAGTTAAAGAAAGCAGGTACCTATATTGGTCGGCAAGATATTGAACGACGACAATCAGCAGAAGCATCATTTCATTCTAGATTGTAAATCAGTCTTGTACTGATACGACTATATAATATGGTCAACAATATAATGCCAGGTCACAAGTTGGATAACATTCAACATCCTTCTGAGAAAGAGCTGAGGCTCTTTTGGAGTGCTAATGGTGTTTCTGATGTGTCTAGATTGAACTAGGTGTTTAGTTCAATCGGATGTTGCTGTGTAGGAAACACTAAAGCTCGCAAAGACAGAATTACAGTGGGAATAGAGAGTATAAAAAATATGGACTAGAAGACCTCCACGGTCCCTTCCAACTCTTATGATTCTATGAACATTTCATTGCAGATGAAATGAATAAAGTATACATTGACATTTTAGGCATCAGCGAATTGAAATGGATTAGAATTTGAAAACATGTGCAGGGTGGATTAAAATGATACAATCCAGGCACCTGATGTACATTATATGGAATATTTTCTGAATTCTTGGAAACTCCATAAACTATAGAGGTAGTTCTCAGCTTACAACAGAAATTGGGACCAGAATTGCCATTGCTAAGTGACATAGTCAAAAATAGTGCTATCAAATGACCACGCTACTTAGCAATGGCAATTCCAGCAAATGCTGTTGTTAAGCAAGGACTGCATGGATTATTAAGCAGCACTTCATGTGATAACAACTTCTGACTTCCTGCTGGCTTCCCCATTGATTTTGCTTGTGGGAAGCTTACCATGAATGAGTGATTATTAGAGTAATTTTACTCTGCTCTTGATGAAGCGGGAAAACCAGTTACCTTACTCTGGGAAAGTCAAATTATGAGAGAGAGAGAATAGTTCCGCTTTGACCTTGTTGTCCTTAAAATGGCAATTGAAAAATTTGGGCAGGCTTTCAAAATTCTGTTCATGTACCCTAAATCAATAAAATAGCATTTTTGGAATACCTGGGATGTCTGTTTCTTGACTTGGCCTAGTATGAACCTTGGCTCAGGCAGAGCAGCATTTTACTATTAACTGCAACTGTGCAAGGGCATTTCTTGAGCTGCCACTATAGTAAATACAATGACAGCTGGATGTCAAGGAGCGCTCCTAAACTGCAAATATGCTTCTTCTTATTGAAACATAACCCCACCAAAACAGGCTTTACTGTTTATTTTTATGCTCTTGAATGTTGGATGAAATAGAAAGGAAGCGTATACATTCACTAATGAATAAAATGTACTCCACTCTCTGCTTTTCTCTATTTGCTTTTCTTTTTCACAATCTGCCTTATGCCCCATTTTATAGCTTTTGATTCCTGCCCCTTCCCTCAATCCTTCCTCTTTTTTCAATTTCTGGATAGTCATTTTGGTGACATGAGAAATAACCGTTAACAGCTGCTCCGAAATATCTTTAGTAGGAACCCTCCATAGAGGAATCTTTTGGGCCAGTGGGAGACTAAGCTAGAGAAAAGACTACAGGACAAATTAAGATGTAATACAAGCCTCACCTGGCCTTTGGCTGGTACCTTTTATCATTATTTGGACACATCTATATGGAAAACATGCACTGTATCCTCTGGGCTATAGTCTTTCCTCATTTTTCTCGTTTTTCCCTCTGCTGCTCAAGTCATTCCAGCCATCTCACTTTCATTTTGCTAAAGGGGTTAAAATATTTCGATTCATTTACTGAAATGGATATAATGAACATTTTTTTTTCTAAAGTGCTCTTATTGGTAAAAGATTACTTGTTGGTTTCTAGTTTAGTTTTAACCCAGCACCCTCCCACTCAATAACAGTGCCCAGATCAGTGCAAGCACACACAAGGCTAGTTTAGCATGTAGTAATATCACTTGATGCTTATTTCTTAAACATCATCAAATATGGGGAAAAAAAATAACCTGCAAAATGGGACAAAAATCAGGCATAAACGGGGAGGGAGGAAGAACAGGAAAAGACAAAAAGGGCGGAGGACTTAAATAATCCATCAAAAGGCAGAGAACAGAATTGAATCACTGGAAAGGATACTTGTGGATAATTAGCACAGATAGTCCCCAAGAGAGCAGCCTTTGGTTATTCCACCCCTAACCCCTTTTTATACATAATGATGGCAGCACAGAGGCAGAAATTAGGACACCAACTGATCCCGCCTCTATTCTGCACCACGAAGTAAACAAATTGGTATCCAACACTTATTTCATATTTTAGTCCACATAGGTAAAGGTAAAGGTTCCCCCGCACATGCGTGCTAGTCGTTTCCGACTCTAGGGGCCGGTGCTCATCTCCGTTTCAAAGCCGAACAGCCAGCGCTTGTCCGAGGACGTCTCCGTGGTCATGTGGCCGGCATGACTAGACGCCAAAGGCGCAAGGAGCGCTGTTACCTTCCCACCGTAGTGGTCCCTATTTTTCTACTTGCATTTTTTTTACGTGCTTTCGAACTGCTAGGTTTGCAGAAGCTGGGACGAGTAACAGGTGCTCACTCTGTTACACGGCACTCGGGATTCGACCCACCAAACTGCCGACCTTCTGATCGACAAGCTCAGCGTCCTAACCCACTGAGCCACCGCGTCCCTCTTAGTCCACATACTAGACATCAAATCTTGATGTACCATAGGACGGCATTTAATTTCACTAGACAGGAAGAAAACCTGTTAAGGCAACCCATCTGATAGAATCTATATGTGCCCCTTTGGTAAAACAAAATAATGAATCGGTGGGTAGACTGTCTCATCTAGCTTTTTAGTGTAATCTTGATGTACAGACACCCCCCCTTAAAATCCAAACACCAAGAAGGACAACAATAAAACCAATGAAAACCAAACAATGCAACTTAATTCTTAATAAGACATCAAAACTAAAAATCTTCATATCATCTTTGGATTCTATCTGCAACTCCCCAACAGAAGTACACCTCATGGTTTGGGTACATCCTGAATTAGAGGCTATATAAAATTAGCCAGGTCAGACAAAAAAATGTGTTTTCATCGCTTTTCATCCAAGAAGCTTCTTCAGTTTAAAGCTGATGAGATGATGAGAAGAGAAACGTCTTTTTGGACGAGAAGAGAAACATCTTCAAGGGAAACCACAAAGAAAGTCCAGTTGCCTTTTGAAAAGTACCTTTGGGGCAACCATAACCTGGATGAGAACCTCCATAGACACTCTTGACCCATGCTACCCACCTGTGCACCCTATCTGATCTGCACAGCATCTCTTGTGTGCCCCTAGACCAGGGATCTTCCCCTATGCCACTCATCCACATAATCTTCTTGACCTGTGCAGCATCTCTGGTGCAAACCTGCACCCGTTTCCCAACTCAGTACCTCCACATACCATTCCTGACCTGCACCCCTGTGCACCCCCTTGCTTCTTCCCCCACCTGGCATCAACCTAACCTGCCTGCTGGCCTTGGTGTTTCAATAAACTTAGAGAGACCTTGGGAAGAATTCTATGGATGAGAATCCTAAAGGGGAAAACAACTCAAGAAGCTTGGGAAATTTTGAAAAGTGACATAATAAAGGCCCAGTCTAGCACAATACCAACAAAGAAGAAAAATAACAGCTTTCAAAAGAAACCAGCATGGCTGCATAAAGAACTCTCTGATAAATTGAAAGATAAAAAGGACAAGTATAAGAATTGGAAAGAGGGGCACATAACTAAGGCAGAATATCAGCAAATAGCCCGTGCCTGCAAAGATGAAGTGAGGGTTTAGGGTTTCCTGCCTTAGCAGGGGGTTGGACTAGATGACCTCCAAGGTCCCTTCCTCCTCCTCCTCCTCCTCCTCCTCCTCCTCCTTCTTCTTCTTCTTCTTCTTATTATTATTATTATTATTATTATTCCTGCTAATATCCTCACTGACGTTCTCCCTGCAAGCTTTTCAGAAGCAAAGTAAATGGGGAAAGTGGCAGGAATTTGAGGGAGGGAGATTTCTGATGCTCCCTGCCAACTTCCCAAAAGGAAATTCAATGGGGAAGCCAGAAATTCAGAAGTCGTTCTTACTGCTATTTTGCCCACTTGTGGTCATCCTGTTTCTCAAAGATCAAGAAATCTGAGTTATGACCTAACAGGGCATGGGTTGTCTAGTGTTAATTAAGAATTGGTCAAAGGTCAGAAGGCTTTTCTGCATTTCAAGAAGTTTGAATTTTTTACTAAGTAAAGATTGATGCCCTAAAAAGCAACTTTAACGATCTGCTCGTAGCTACTTGTTTATGCATATCAAATTTTAATTAGCAAAATGAACCCTCTGTAAATGAACAAACTATAATAACCATCCAATGCAACACAGCAAGTCAAAATGATTTAATGTCTCCCTTGAAGTGGGCAACTCAACACTTATACCAACGTGGCTGCATTGCTTAGATGATGGTGTAATAAATAAAGATCAAATAAAAACCACAAAATAAGCAAGTTAATCAGAGATGGTATGCAGAGCATTTGTTGGCTCAAAGTCAAACAGAACGACAAGATGAAATAAAAACAGAAATTGAGCACTGGCAGGGATATTGCATGCCTGAAAGTGTTAGGCACGCTATCAAATTTGATTTCTATTGACTTCAAATTTAATTGTCATCTAATGTTAACCTACAATGTTGCTGATTGCTATAAAACTACAATAGTTTACTTCTACTTTCTGATCAGAACGGATACATGTGTTTAACATGAGGACACGTATCAGAATACCCTTTACTGTTTCTAATACAGAAATATCAATGAACATTTTTTTCTTAAGCAACTCTTCAAAGAAATTCTAACTATGACTAGTGATACCAATTCCTGTTTGATCTTCTCTAATCCTCAGGTAATACGAGCAAAGTCTGATGGCAAAGTATCGTTCCTTTTGCTAAAAAGATACAAGAGCATTCCCCATGGTTCCTTTTCTCTCACATTTCTTCCCAATATTAGCAGTGTACAGGTAGTCCTCAACTTATAACCATTCATTTAGTGAACATTTGAAGTTACAACAGCACTGGGAAAAAAATGACTTTTGACCAGTTTTCACACTTTTACAACCGTTGCAGCATCCTCAGGCTCATGTGATCAAAATCCAAATGCTTGGCAACTGGCATGTCATTATGACAGTTGCACAGTGCCGGGATCGTGTGATTAGCATCTGTAGCCTTCTCAGCTGTTTCTGAGAAGCAAAGTCAATGGGGGAAGCCGGATTTGTTTAATGACCACATAATGCACTTAATAGCTACAGTGATTTGCTTAACTGTGGCAAAAAGGTCGTGAAACGAGGTGCAACTTACTTAACAACTGCCTTGCTTAGCAACAAATTTTTTTTAAAAAAAGATTTTATTGGTTTTTATAGGTCTGGGGAGGGGGCTAAAAGGGTAAGTTTTAGGGTTGGGGTACAGAGAAGGTTGGGATGAGGGTTGGGGGTTTCCCCCAATAACATTCAATATTTGGCAAACAGCATATTGTCTGGGTAAATATGTATAAATAGAAATGGTAAAAATAATAATTGATAATAATAAGAATAGTAAATTATTGTTGTTGTTGTTGTTGTTGTTAGTTGCAAAGTCGTGTCCGACCCATTGCGACCCTATGGACAATGTTCCTCCAGGCCTTCCTGTCCTCTATCAAGTAAATTATAATAAGCAATATTAAGTTTTCAATCCATAATATTTTTCTTACTAAAATAAAGTCAAAAATACATACCACAGAAACTTAACAGAAAAACAGAAAATGCAACTTGCAAGAAAAACAAATCCTCAAATAGTTAAAAAAGTTAAGTATCTGGGAATTTACTTAACCGCAAGATGTATAAAGAGGATAACTATATAAAATTATTAAAACAAATAAAATTGGACTTAGAAAAATGGAAAAACCTCCAACTGTCAATGCTGGGTAGAATAACTACAGTTAAAATAAATATTTTGCTGAAAATACTCTTTTTATTTCAAACCATTCCGGTAAAATTAGAAAAAGCTTTTTTTGATGAACTGAATACCATAATATTGAAATTTATTTGTCAAGGGAAGAAAGCATGAATCAAAGTCAAAATACTACAGGATGTTAGAGAAAGGGGAGGATTTGGATTCCCAGATTGGAAGTTATACTACCAAGCAGCTATTTTAAAGTGGATTAAAGAATGGATAACACTCAGAGATAAAAGACTATTATACCTAGAGGAGCATGACCTAGAGATTGGCTGGCATGCGTTTCTGTGGTATGGGAAGAGTAAAGTGCAAAGATACTTTCAGGACCACACTATAAGAAATGCGCTTCTCTTAGAAAGGGAAAAAATAAAAGAAAAAACTTATATTAAGATACCTGAATGGCTCTCAACAATGGAAGCTTTTGCTTGCCCAAACTTAATTAAATATGATAAACTTGTAACATATAAAGACTTATTGGATAATGAAGGAAGACTGAAATCTAGACAAGACCTACAACAAGGTATTGACCTAGCATGGTAGTCATACCTATAAATCCAAACAAGATATGAAAGACGTGAAAACAACGGAGCTTTACAAGGAACAGACAGAACTTGATTTTATATTGTTAAAAACAGATGAAAAGCTGATTAAAAAAACTCTGTAGATTTCTGCTTAATCTAAAGATGGAGGAAGAACAAGCCAAAGAAACAATGATAACCTGGGCAAAAAATGTTGGTCATACTATAGAGCTTGAACAATGGGAAAAGTTATGGGATAGAAATATTAGATTAAGTAAAGCTGTATCATATAAAGTAAATTTGTATAAAATGTTTTATAGATGGCACATGACACCAGTGAGACTAGCGAAAATGTTTAAAAATACTTCAAATGTTTGTTGGAAATGCAGCCAAAGACCAGGTACTTATTATCATATCTGGTGGACATGTTGTAAAGCTAAAACGTTCTGGCTCAAGATACACTTATGGTTGGAGAAGATGATTAAAAAACAAATAGAATTTAAACCAGAATTGTTTTTGTTAGGAATGATAGGTCCCAATTATGACAAAGAGAGTGAGTATCTAATATTACATGTACTAACAGCTGCAAGAATTATCTATGCCCACCTGTTACTTGTCCCAGCTTCTGCCAACCTAGCAGTTCGAAAGCATGTAAAAATGCAAGTAGAAAAATAGGGATCACTATGGTGGGAAGGTAACAGCGTTCCATGCGCCTTTGGCGTCTAGTCATGTCGGCCACATGACCACGGAGACGTCCTCAGACAAGCGTTGGCTCTTCGGCTTTGAAACGGAGATGAGCACCGGCCCCTAGAGTTGGAAAAGACTAGCACGCATGTGCGGGGGAACCTTTACCTTTACTAATATTGGAAAAATGAGAACTTACTGACTGAAGAAGTATTAATTAAGAAAATATTAGATTGTGCAGAAATGGATAGATTAACTTTAGAGATTAAAGAGAAAGAGCATTTAGTTTACTATAGAACTTGGAATAAATTTTATCAATGGCTAGATAAACGAATTAGAGGGAAAGCAACAAAAATTTTGAGCTCAGTTGTGGTTGCACGTCAAAAACTACCTGTGTACAGATATTGGCTAAAATTTTAAGTCAGTTCAAATGCAACAATTTCTTTGGTTTTCTTGATTAACAGTCTTCAATTGCTTGATTTAGTTATTATTTTTAATTCAGCCAAGCAAATTGGTGATCACTACAGTACAGGTCAGTAGTATGAAATATTTTTAAAATGATGAACTAATGGCTTTAAATTGGCTTGGTTCTGGGCTTTTTCCAAGAAGATGATATATCTTCCCCCTTCCCATATTGATCAACATTTTAATCTGGGTTTGAAATCAATTCTTTTTTTTTTAATTTGCTGTAGTATTTTCTCTAAGCAAAATACTTTGTTTCTTGCCTAATGACCACAGTTAGGACTGGCAGCTTTGTCACTAAATAATGTGGTAGTCAAATAAGATAACAAGTGACTGTGATGGATTGCCTCATTTCTGCTATGGTCATTAAGCACATCATCTGGAGTTTTTAAGTGAGATATCATATGACCACAACTTTACTGCCAGCTTTTCCTTTGATTCTTCTTATTGAAAGCCAGTTGTGAAGCATCTAAAAGGCAATCACTTTATTGCAGGACACTGAAACAGTTGTCAGTGCTGGCCACTTGAGAAGTGCCCTAATCTTGACCACGTGACAGCAAAAATCCTGCAACAATTGTTAACTCTGAATACCGGTTGCACGGTTAGTTTTTTCAGTTTCATTATAACTTTGAATAGTTGCTAAACAGGACAGCCATTACATGAAGACTACTTGTTCTTATGTTTTTGAATGTAAAAATGTGAAGATTAAAAAGATTAAAGCAGATTTTCTCTTCTTAGTTGGTTAAAATCCATTTTGGTTGAGTTTCTACCAAGACATATTAATAAGACTGCATAAGGAACTGTAATTATAGGATTTTAACACAAATAATTATTTCAATTACAGTTGGGTATTTATGAATTACAATGTACGCTTCTACGGGGTTGTGGAGGCAACAGCATCCATATGTACTTTATTTAGTAAGTAATTACTGTACTTTGAATACCAACTATAAAGAGGCCATTGCAGCATTGAGCCTCTATTTAGGATGAGCGCATAAATTATAACATGCATCATATCAAACTGTGAATGAAGAAATAATACTTGTATGATTAGAGTTCGCTACAGACACAAAGGCAATTAAATATATTATGGCTGTGTGCCATCCCTTGGCCAAGTTGCGAACAGGCCACAGCTTGGTAATGGCCTGTGGCCTGGGGGTTGCAGACCCCTGTTGTAGATAGTTAGCAATTAAATACACTTTAAATTCCTTTTTTCTCTACAAGACTTATATTACACATCTCTATATACTATGCTTCTCACTTGTTAGATATTCTCAAGCTGCCATCTCTTCCTCCTCTGTTAAATTCTCTAATCTCTGTAGTTTAAATGCCTGATTTGGTATCTTTCTGTAGATAAATAGTTTTCTTTTCTTCTTTTTTATCAACTTTATTAAGTTTGAAAGAAAGATAAAATACAAAGTAACAAAAACATAAAAGATTAAACAGGGAGAGGATCAAAAGGGGAAAAGTGTCAAGAAAAAAAAGAGAGAAAAAGAAAAGAGAATACAAAAAGAATGGACTTCCGACTTTCTTCAACGCAGATACAAAAATGTAATGAAATTGTGCTAAATTAAAAATAAAAAGATTGCATAAACAATATACAAACTAAACATGCAAAAAAATATCCTAAAACTATATAACAAAATGGAAGATTTTATCCCAGGTGAGACTGGCTGCCAGGACCTGGTTCTGCCACATGGCTTGGAGGCACCAATGGGGGAACATCACATTGGAGGTGTTTGTTGAATTAAGGGGCAACCCCCTCCCCCCTTGTGCATCCTGTTCCCCCCTCCTCATCTGTTAACTATATCTTGGGATTTCTATGTTTACCCTTTTAAAGATATTTATTTCTTAGGTTTTTAATGTTTCAATGCTGTAAATCTCCCAGGGTCATTTTTTTATGAGATGGGTGGCAAATAAATTCAATACATAGCCGCCCTGAGTCTTCGGAGAAGGGCGGAATATAAATGGAATTAAAATAAATAAAATAAACAAATAAATAAACAAATGACCACTTATTCTAAGATTAAACTTAAACATTAACTGTATACAATATATGTATTTAGTAATAATACACAATATTTCTATAATCATAAGGAATCTTATTATCCAATCCTAAAACGAAAACCTCTTTTAATCTTTCTCAAGCAATAAGTTGATTTAAATAATTCTCTCACCAGCATGTCATTATTTCCTGAATAAAGTTTTGTTTTCTTTCACGTAAGCACCAATCTTAACAGAATAACAGAGTTGTAAGGGACCTTGGAGGTCTTCTAGTCCAGGGGTCTCCAACCTTGGCAACTTTTAAGACTTGTGGACTTCAATATAAATATAAAATTCTTAAACACAGATAGCCCTCAACTTATAACCATTTATTTAGTGATTATTCAAAATTAGAATGGCACTGAAAAAGGTGACTTACAGCTGGCCCTCATACTTACGTCACAGTGTCCCCATTATCACATAATCAAAATTTGGGTACTTGCAACTGACAAGTGCTTATGATGGTTGCAGTGTTCTGAGGTCACATGATCGCTATTCCTAGCTTTCCCAGATTGTGTCTGACAAACAAAGTCAATGGGTAAAGCCAAATTTGCTTATGAACCATGTGGTTCATTTAATGATTACAGAAAAAAAGTTGGAAAATCGGGCAGGACTCATTTAATAACCATGTTGTTTAGCAATGGATGTTTCAGTCCCAATTATGGTGTTAAGTCAAGGACTACTTATAGTGCTTCAAATTTTATTCAGCAGTATTTCTTTCCCTTTGGTCTCTTAAAAGCAGCTAATATTACTTATTAATTACATTTTCTGTTCTGCCTTTATTACAAGTATGATTTTTCTATACCTTCCAGATTAACTTTCTGCATGAAACCCAATCATTATAAGTAACCAAAGTGGCAAACATACCTAATACTCTTTCCTACTCCTATTTTCCCCACAACAATCCTGTGAGGTAGATTGGGCTGAAAGACTGGTCCAAAGTTACCCAGCTGGCTTTCATGCTTAAGAGAAGATTAGAAGTCACAGTTTCCTGATTTCCAGGCCAGTAACCACTACACCAAATTGTCTGTATTAAAAATATACCTCTAAACGTAATCCCTGAGTTATATCAGTTCACTTAGCAAATGTTCAAAGTTGCAACATAACCCCCCCCCAAGTATTTACAACAGTCCCGAAGTTACAGATGTGGTTCACCTTTACAAATGACCGCAGAGGCACTGCAACATCCACCCTGCCTATTGCCCCCCCCCCCGGGCTGGGTCTCCATAGGTACTAGGCCTGTAGATATTCACCTTGTGAACATCTAGAGTGCCTTTGGTTTCTTGGCCTGTTTTGGTGCTTCAGGCCTTCCGTGCATTCAAAGAATGGAGGCCTAAAGTACCACAAGATCATGTGAGATCAGTAACGCGAAATCTCACGGTATAACAACAACAACAATAATGTTGAAAGGGACCTTGGAGGTCATCTAGTCCAACCCCCTGCTCAGGCAGGAAACCCTATACATTTCAGACAAATGGCTGTCTTGTCTCTTCTTAAAAACTCCTAGTGTTGGAGCATTCATAGCTTCTGGAGGCAGGTTGTTCCACTGGTTAATTGTTCTAACTGTCAGGAAGTTTCTCCTTAGTTCTAGGTTACTTCTCTCCTTGACTAGTTTCCATCCGTTGCTTCTTGTCCTGCTCTCAGGTGCTTTGGAGAATAGCTTGACTCCCTCTTCTTTGTGGCAACCCCTGAGATATTGGAACACTGCTATCATGTCACCCCTCATCCTTCTCTTCATTAAACTACACATACCCAATTCCAGCAACCGTTCCTTATATATTTCAGCCTCCAGTCCCCTAATCATCTTTGTTGCTCTTCTCGGTACTCTTTCTAGAGTCTCAACATCTTTTTTACATCCTGGTGACCAAAACTGGATGCAATATTCCAAGGGTGGCCTTACCAAGGCATTATAAAGTGGTATTAATACTTCACGTGATCTTGATTCTATCCCTCTGTTAATGCAGCCTAGCACTGTGTTGGCTTTTTTGGCAGCTGCAGCACACTGCTGGCTCATATTTAAGTGATTGTTTACTAGGACACCGAGATCCCTTTCACAGTTACTATTATTGAGCAAGGTACCACCTATACTACACCTATGCATTTGGTTTTTCTTGCCTAAATGTAGAACCTTACTTTTTTCACAATTGAATTTCATTTTGTTAGATAGTGCCCAGTGTTCAAGTCTGTCCAGATCCTCCTGTATGTTAAGCTTGTCTTCTGGAGTGTTGGCTATTCCTGCCAGCTTGGTGTAATCTGCAAATTTGATGAATTCCCCATCTATCCCCTCATCCAAATTGTTAATGAAGATGTTGAAGAGCACTGGGCCCAGAACAGAGTCCTGGGACATCCCACTACACACTTCCCTCCATGTAGATGCAGTTCCATTGAGGACCACACGCTGAGTACGGCTGGTTAGCCAGCTACGAATCCATCTCATGGTGATGCTAACCCACATTTTTCTATCTTATCAAGTAGTAGGTTGTGATCTGCTTTAGCAAATGCCTTACTGAAGTAAATTATATCCACAGCATTCCTCTGGTCTACTAATTTTTTTCACTTGGTTCAAGAATGCAATAAGATTTGTCTGGCATGATCTGTTTTTGACAAGTCCATGTTGGCTTTCAGTAATGACTTTGTTTGCCTCTAGGTGTTCGCTGATTCTTTGTTTGATTATCTTTTCCAGAATCTTCCCAGATATTGAGGTCAGGCTGATAGGTCTGTAATTTCCTGGATCCATTTTTCCCCTTTTTTGAAGATGGGAACTACATCAGCTCTTTTCCAGTCCTCTGGAAAGACCCAGTGCTCCAGGGTCTTTGAAAAATATAGTTCAGTGGTTCTGAGATCACATCTGCCAGTTCTTTGCGAACCTTGGGGTGTAATCCATCTGTCTCTGGTGATTTGAACTCATCTAGGCTGGACAGGTGCTCACTTACCATTTTCTTGCCTATCTTAACTTGTGTTTCTATTCTGCTTTTTATGACACTGCTTTTGATAGGTTGGACTGTTTTTTCCCCTTTGTGTAAGACAGACGCAAAAAACCGAGTTAAATAGTTCTGCTTTCTCCCTGTTGCTTGTTACCTTGTCACTTTCCCCCACTAATGAACCAATCGTTTCCTTAACTCTTTTCTTGTTTTTTACATGTTGAAATAAGCTTTCTTTGTTATTGTTGTTTTAGGCCTCTGTTATCTGCAAACGGAGGCCTGGTCTGGGGCAAAAGGCTTTGTAAATGGAGGGAAGGCCTGAAACATCAAAGTCTTCCTTCCATTTGCAAAGCCTTTTGCTATCTTTGCAAATAGCCTTTGCTGCTGAGAACGGAGGCAAGGAAGGATGCACACACACACACACACACACACACACACACACACACACCCACCGGGCCTCTTTTTTTGTCAGCAAAGGCCTCCTCAAGCACCTTGCTGATGAAAATGAATCCCAGAGGGGAGTGTGCGTACCTCTGGGCCTCTGTTCTCATTGGCAAAGGCCTCCTCAAGCCCTGTGAGGCTCTTTGAAGAGGTAACCCATAGGTATATAAACACTTTTCGGCTAGAGGCCGAAGCTTCTGGGGGCCAGGATCTCGTGCAACCTCAGGCACCCATCCTCATTTGCAGAGAATGGGTGCTTGAAGTCCCGTGAGATCAGGGCACCCAGAAGCTTCCAGTCTGGACATAAAAAGTGTTTGCATGCCAACGGGAGGCTTGAAGCAACACGATTTTTCTACCCCAAACTCTCTTCGGCATGCAAACGCTTTTCCGCACTGAGCCTGGAAGCCTTTGGAGGAGATTCATTGAGGCTGCCTGGCGTTCCAGAAGTGGCAGGCAACCTCGATGAGTCAGAGACGCCGAGCAGAGCGCACTTGTCCTGCTCTCCCCGCTTGCTGGGAGCAGGCAAAGAAACAAAGAGGCTGGAGAGGAGACAGATCTTCACATGGTAAGTGACCTGGCCTGGCAGGATGAGGGGGGGGAGAGCAATTGTGGGGACCCCAGGGAAGGGAGAATGAGGTATCTCAGTGGGTCGGGGTTGGCCTTGGATGGTCTGAAGCAGGAGGCCTGTTCCATCACTAGGCCCCATGGTCTTCCCCACCCAGAGATACCTCATGTGCACTTAACAACCTGCACATTCAATTAGCGAATGCATGGGTGAAAGGAGGGAGTAATCACGGTCAGGTTAAGTGATTCACTCCTACGAATCTTCAGGTTAGTAATAGGCAGGCTCCATTACATTCGTAACTCAAGGACTACCTGTATTAAAAAAAAATACTTTACACAGAGAATGCATACCAATAATTATCAGGGTTCATTTTTAGCCACAGCATGTTCCCAGCTGGAGCTCTGCAGATGTATTGAACTTCAATAAATACAATTTCCAGCCAATATTGCCACGTGAAAAGCAGCAATGCAGAAAGAAGGCTGTATTTTAGTTCAAGGTATTTTTTACTACTAATCTTCCATAAAACAATAAAACAATTATTAGCACCTCACTGGAGTTTATTCTATTTTTTTCAGTTTCATCAAGTGACCTCAACCAAATGCACAATAAGCAACCAGTATTCTGAAAAATATATATTGAGCTTTTCTTTATTAAATTAAGTCAGAATTAAGCAAGCTTGACAGAGTTGCTGATAACATGAACATTTTGGGTATCAGCATTATTAATGCAAATTTACTTAAATAACTACTTTTCAGCAAAAATATCAACTGGAGTTTTACCCTTTCCCAAATGCCAGCAATGCATTTTGTAGAAAAGCAGTAATGTAACCACATGTGCAGTGGGTACACATGTAAATTACATTACTCTAGAATAAAACCCCAAATATAAGCCAAATGAGATGAATTCAGTTTCCAAATATACTATTCAGAATGTAACAAAGCTGTATATTAGTATTCAACAGTAGACACAAACATTAGATCAGAGTTGAGTTTCAGAATATATTAATATGTAATTGTGCCAATGGGTTCATGCAGATGGCTTTTAATTCAAGAAATAGAACCGAATTATCAAGCATATTGAATAAATATTCTAGTTATTTCTCTTTCAAATAGCAGAGGATTTTTCTCCCCAATTACACTGGTATAATTGTTTTGATTTTTCTATCACATTTGGATTAACTTTCTGCATGAAACCCAATCATTCTGTTTCAAATATAGAATTTTACTGTTTGAAAAATCAGAACAGTATCCTAATTCTAATCGTGTTTTAATTGTGTGTTGCCAGTATGCAAGAAAACAGTTTATATTTACCATTCAGGCTGAAGAAAACAGGTCATGTGAAACACTTGTACAGCTGAAAATATTTATTTTGTTCCTAAGTAATTATAAATGTTCAAAGAATATAGAACAAATAATGTTCAATTACTGAAATTAAATTGTAATCATAAGCCAGATGTCTCTCAGCACTAGTTACAGACTTATCAACCACCCAGCACCCATATATGCTTTCCTCTTTGCAAAAATAGTAACTGCTATAATGTACAGATGAATATTAGAAGGGAATTGTTTATTCTAATTTATTTATTGAATTTATACCCTATCATTTCTTCTGTAATATGAGAAGCAGTAATAATAAAAATAAAAAATAAGAAAAAAACAGCCACACCAAATTATATCCATTCTCTGCAGCCAAATCAGGTTACATATCAAAATTGTGCCTGACTTGTGATTGAAGGATAACATGCTGTAAAAGGTTAGCCCAGGGGTAGGCAACCTCGGCTCTTTTATGACTCATGGACTTCAACTCCCAGAATTCCTGAGTCAGCTGACTCAGGAATTCTGGGAGTTGAAGTCCATGAGTCATAAAAGAGCCGAGGTTGCCTACCCCTGGGTTAGCCAAACATCTCTTGCTGCAGGGAACATTTGCTCAGCAAAACAGTTTCAGTATGGAACATTTTTTTAAAAAAAAACTTTTTATTTGCTACTTTTCTTCAGCACATTTTTTTTCTCATTTAAGATGTATTCTTAGCTTCTATTTTACATTCAGAGTGATTTACTTACTGTTAAAAGGCTCCAAACAATAGAAGGAACCAGATGTACAAACCCAAGTTTGATAAAAGAATTTAACTGAAACAACAAATACAGTCTAAGTGGAATTATCAGCCAAATACTGTTAATATTTTTAGGTAGATCTTTTTCTGAAACTATCCTATATTTAATATAATATCCTATATTAAAAACATAGTTGTACATGAAAATGTTCAAATATGGGACATATCATCCTCAGACAAGCAAATCTTTTTCTACCAAGATGGATTTAAATATAAAATGGATTTAAAATATATTAAGTCCTTGGTTGCCCAGATGTATGGCAACACGCTTGCCCAACAAGAAAAAATGTTCTTTTTGCAACATTTATAAAGATTCTAAAGCAGACATGTCAAACACAAGGCCCGGGGGCCAGATCCGGCCCGCAAAGTGGTTTCATGCGGCCCCCGAAGCCATCCTGGAAACAGTGAGGGACCGGCCCCCACTGCCTTGGCCCTGGCCCAGAGACCCTCCTTCTGCCAGAGACCCTCAGATCTGTCCCACTCCTGCCCAGGCCCCCATAGGCACCCTTGATGCCAACGATGTAGAGCTGGCCATGCCCACCCAGTAGGCCATACGCACTTTAGCCACGCCCACCCAGTAGGCCACGCCCACCCGGCCCCCTGAGGGCAACCGCAATGCTGATGCGGCCCTCAATGAAATTGAGTTTGACACCCTTGTTCTAAAGGCTCTACTTCCTTCCATGCTTAGCAGTTTCACAACATTTGCAGTACAAGCCTGGAGAAACAGTAGTATATTAAATCAAAGACCCAATGGGAATTCCCTGTTGTAAACAAAGAGGGGTCATGCCCTTATTTCCAATTTGCTCCTGCAGCAGTCAGTTATGTTCAACAAATCTTATTACATGTTATGATAATGTTCCACATTAAAAACAAAACAAAACAAACTTCGAGTTTTAATGAGAGTAAAAGATGCTTGTAATTTTAACTCATGCTCCAAAACTCACAGGAAACTGCACTTATTAAATTTCTGCCTGCACAGTTCTTATAATATCTGGAATATGGGAAAATACAAGAGTAGGCCTGGCGTACAAGTTTTTTTTTTCTTTTATAAGGCTTGTGAAACAAGAATGATCTTTGGTAAACAATAAGAGTAAAGGGAAATGGCGGCAGTGGGGGGGGGACTGGTGGTAAGGTAATGGTGGGCAGTGAGAGTGAGGGGGCGGCAGCAGTAGTAAGAACAGTTGGTGGCCCTGTTGGTTTGGCCTTCCACAACATTCCCAGTTTTGCATATGGTCCCTTGGGAAAAAATAATTGCCCAGCCCTGTTCTAACACTACTGTCGATGCTGCTAACATCGGATGTTTTTGCTTTGACAATATATGAAGATGCAGCCATTTTCTCTTTAACCTGTGTGTTACTTTTAGAGTTAGAATTGGGGATGATGCGGGGGGGGAGGAAGAATGTGTATGGGGATTAGTTAGACATAATAATAACATAGGAGTTGAGCATTTTTCAAGGCTGTTTTGGAATAAGAGATGGTAAGAAATGGCCGGGTTGGAAAAGGGAGGGAAAGCTTGCATTTCAAACTAATTGGAGAATGTGATTTATGATTTATGACTGTTAATAAGAGGAGGGAATTGTGCTTTGATACTATGTGTTTAGGGGAGGGGAATTCAGATTTCGGCTTCGACCATGTATGTGCCGAAGCTATGCCACTCTAAGAAAGATTCTTTAAGGTAAACAATGCCTTTAAAATTGGCTTTTTGTTCTGATCAGTTTAAGCACAATCATGATTTCAGTAGGTTTTATGAAATTTCTTATAATACAGGCCTTAGCAACAGCTTCTGAATTTTCAAAACTAGTTCCAACTTCAAAAATATAAAAAGCAAATAAAATAAAAGCAATTCTTGTAAAAAGGGTTGTCAACCTATGATTTCTGAAACTGAAGTGGGAAAATGCTTGGAAACATAGTTTAGAGAACTATATGGGAATGAAAGTGATAAGCTGAATAATAAAATGGAAATGAATGGTCTAACTGTTATCATCCAAGAAAAACAAATCATGAAAAGTATGTCATATGGTGGGGATGGGGAGTAAGATGATGGAAAAGATGGAATATTGAATTCCTGTGGACAGCCAGGAAAACAAAAGCAATGGAACAAATCAACCCAGAGTTCTCACTCAAGGAACAAATTATCCTACTTTGGACACATTATACAAATACTGAAGTCTCTGGAAAAATTCTGATTTTGGGAAAAGTGGAAGAAAAGACTAAGAGGACGACCAGTAGCAAGGTGGATGGACTTAGTTACAATGTAGATGAGTATACCATTGGAAAAACTGAAAGAACATTCTAGAAAACACCAAATTTCTACTGTTTGGGTTTATACTTGATCTTCAATTTAGTATTTCAAGTGCTCAACATGGTACTTAAACTAATAACTTGCCTGTTAAATAGCTCAACGCCATCTAACAATATGGAAGAACTTTGAGATTCTGATTTCTCACCCTAGAAGCATTCCAGTTCACTCTTTTACTAGAATGAATGATCCACAGATTACTAAAAGATTGGTCAAAAAATGTGTCTCAATATATTCATTAGATTTTATTTTATCCCACCTAGATTACTTTTTATTGATTTATTTTATTTTTATTTATTTAAACCCCACCTTTATTATTTTATAAATAACTCAAGATTGAAAAGATACCTAATACTCCTTTCTCTTCCTGTTTTCCCTACAACAATAACCCTGTGAGGAAGGAAGGAATGGCCCAAAGTCACCCAACTGGCTTCCATGCCTAATAAGGCAGGACTAGAACTCACTGTCTCCAGGTTCATATCCTGGTGCCTTAAACATTAGACCAAACTGGCTCTACCTCAAAGTGACAAACAAATATAATACTCCTTTCTCCTCTTTTCCCCCACAACAGTAATCATATGGTTATTGCAAATACAGCACTTCCAATGCCAGAAACTGCCAAAAAACACTGCATATCATGGTCATGTTGTAAATGTGAGCAGGTTGAAAAGCACCCAAAATATGATCACATGACTTGGGGGTGTGTGCAGAAGTCATAATCTCAAGAACAAGTCATAAGTAGCTTTTTAAAAGTCTGTTGTTACTAATATTAAGCAACTAATTGTATGTTTAGGACTAACTGTCCAACAAAAAGGACTCGACAACTTCTAAGTCTTAACTGTGCTAACCAACACACAGCATTGAAAGTGTTTAATCTTGAATTTTAATAGGTGTCCTGTTTTTTGCATTTATTTAAATTATATATTTTAACTAGTATTACCTGAATTGTATCCTTATTCTGCTTGTAATAAATTTAGGAATGTTATGATATTGTTAGGCAAACAAATATTCTTTTCAAGCCTTTGATGTTTGCTTTGGATACACAAAGTGTTTCAAAAGCTGCTGTTAATATTAAGTTTCCTTCAGAGATCAAAGTTAGAAGAAAATGTAAAAAGCATAAGAGCGTCCTGTGATTGCATTTTAATACTTGTATACATTATTCATAGAACTACATAGATATTCTAAGAAATGTTATTTTCTTTTAGATATTCACAATGCTGTGTTACTGCATATTATTAATAAGTTAAATTTATATTTCACAGATATAAAGGCAGCGGATTGCCATAGAAAATTAGTTCATTAAGGTTAAGGCATATAAAGTGATAAATGATCTTCCTTCCTTCCCTCCTTTTATTAAGAACAGTTAAGACATATAACGGCACAAAGTATACATGATTCCTTCCTTCCTTCCTTCCTTCCTTCCTTCCTTCCTTCCTTCCTTCCTTCCTTCCTTCCCTCCCTCCCTCCTCCAGTTCTTTCTCTCTTCCCAAATTGAAGGCTGACAAATCTTCCATTGCCAAAATTCTTCCTTTTTGTGATTCATTAAGTATTTACATATAAAGCACCATCCAACTCTATGAATCCAATTCCCAGTTCCAACTCTTCAAATATGGTGGGAGATTCTTAATTTTGAAGTTGCTGCCAGTAAGCTAATGCATCTGAGAAGTTTTTCATATGCTTCCATAGAGAACGTTATTCCAAATTTCTTTATTTCTAAGCATTAAAAAAGATAACAAGTGGTAAAAAGATCAATGGAACATTTCTGAAGCAGATATTATCATTTGCTAATGGCTAATCTTTATCTCTTCTGGGCATATGGACACAGTAAGGCAAGATTTGCTTTCCAAATGCCTGAAATCCAGGTATTTATAAGCTTTTCTGCCATGATTGAGTCACTTGTTAAGTGAATTATGCAGTCACTGTCAGAACCTAGTTGGGAGGTCACAAATGGTGATTACATGATGCTGGTTACCAAGTGCACCAATTCTGATCACGTGACCCATGGGGATGCTGTCAGAATCATAAGTGTGAGGACTGGTTACAAGTCACTTTTTTCAATGCTGTAACTTTGAACCATTACTACATGAATGGATATAAGTTGAATACTACCTGTAAGATGGCAAAACATCTTCTGAACCCATTTAAGAGATTCCTTCTAAATTCAATTAGATGAATTAAATTATTGTCCTAGAGTGTTCAAATGTTTTAATGCCATTGCCAGAGTAGATAACAGACATAAAACCAGGATCAGGATTTTTCCTTTGCCCTCCATAGTTCCAATCTGCAACCAGTCACACTGGTTATAATTGTAATAAAAATCACTACCAGTGATTTTCACTTTCTAGCAGTTCAAGAAAAGCCACATATAATGGGGAAGGGTAGCAGGTATGGCATCCTGGGTTTGCTCTGGGTCCAAATGGTATCTATGTAAAGGCTTCTCTGTCCAGTTGTGTCTGACTTAGGACATGATGCTCATCTCCACTTCTTGGCTGAGGGAGCCAGAGTTGCACGAAGACATTTTCTGTGGTCACGTGGCCAGCACAGCTATATGCCAAAGGCTCACAGAACACTATTATTTTCCCACTGAAGTGGTACCTATTAATCTACTTGCATTTGCATGCTTTTAAACTGTTAGGTGGGCAGGAGCTGGGGCAGGAATGGGAACTTACCCCATTGCAAGGTGCCCGGGTCTCGAACCCAGGCTGTCCAGCTGATAACTTAAATGTCTTTTAACCACTGAGCCATTGTGCTCCCTCTAAATGATATAATCAACTGCAATTTTATGTATATTTTCCCTTGAGATTATAAACCTAAATGTATTGTACACATGCCCTTATAATCATAGCAAAGGAAACTATTATATTCAGAATTCAGTTCTCTAATGAAATATTCATATCCTTAAAAGAGACTGGGCTGTTATTATTGCTTTAGCTAAAGAGGTGGCTGAGTAGTAGATACCAAATTTCATGGTTCTGGTTCCCCTAAAGGAAAATGAAAGGTCAGAGCTAGCATAATTCTTAATGGTGGCAACAGATTAACTGTCTGCAGCCTTGCCAGCCAACTAATCAAACATTAGTGGTGTCTTTTCTAAAGGAGAATTTTGCCTCTTTCATAATTTGCCCACTATCCAAGTAAGACTATTGCAGGCGTCAGTTCTTGAAGTAGGAACTGAAAATTAGCTTTAAAAATCCTGTAGCTTCAAATGAACCCTTGGCAGCTGGTACATAATTATTAGGAAGTTTTGTTTTGTGCCGTTTAGATCAAAAGTGCATCTTTTTTGTCTTCAAATGTGAACGGAAAGACCTACATATCCTGAATATAGCAAAGAAATACCACGTTTAAAATGTTCGTGTTTCATTCGTTATTCTGTAAGCCAAAGAGGAGATACATTGCAATTAACAATACTCATTAACTCTGCATAATAAGAACTTCACTTTTTCAAGGGGTAGCTTGTTCCATGAAATTGTTCTTGAGAATTTTCATTGTGTTTCAGGATGAGCTGAGAGATCATTGCTTTTCTTGAATATATATTTATCAGCAACCATTTCAATTTGTTGTATATATAAAGCAGTAATGATCTCTTTGGAGCTGTAGCTGATATCTGAAAGATTTGCAGAGACAGAACTGAAAGAGGGATTAAATAGGAGATGCACAATACAAAGTGCGCTGTTGAAAAGAAAAGCCTTAAAGAGGTTTTTTTTAAGGGACAAAAAAACCAACTAATTTCAACAGATATGCTTGACCCAATCAAATGTTAGATGGAAGACACAGAAAAAGTGAGAATGTATACCAGTAATCAAGGTCAAAAAGAAGATCTAGCAGTTACCATAAAGATGATAGAATATACTGCGGAACATACTACTTACATACTACTTTATGAAGTGGAAATCACACCAACAGTAAGCAAATAAGATTTACATGCCAATAAGAAAGCTGCGATATACAAACTGCAGCTGCAATCAGTTTACAATAAGAGAAGATCAATTTGTACAAACAGAAAATCACAATAATACAAAGTGACGTTTAATATTATTTCATATTTGTAGTTGAAAAGATCTTCAGAGTAAGGTTTTAATGCAAGTTCTTATTTCTGGAAGCCTCGCTTTATTCCATTATTCCCTCTTCCCAATGGGTCAAAAAGGTATAATCTAAGTTTACAATAAATTAAACCCTTTAAAAATTGCTAGCTCATTTGGTGAATATTTTGAATCGCTGCTGTTTATTTTACCACTTGTACTACCCGACTGAAACCTTTTTCATGTTTAACACACTTTTTCCCCACACGTGCCTCATTTTAACTACTTAATCCTTGCTTAAATAGAGGCTTTTTGTGCGCCAGAACTGATAGAACAATTTAAGATTGAATCCTTGCCCCTTATGGATTGCAGGCAGCAAAGTGTAAATGAGAGCTAATGGAAGATGCAGCTGACTAACCTGGAATTTGGATGAGAAAAAATGAAGGTCATGTAGATGAATGTGATTGCCGTGTAGTTGTGATGGCTCAAACAGGTATAATGCTTTTATTAAAAAGAATTAGCACTATGCCAGGCTTATGACAGCTGGTAGTGGTAAATCGAAAGAGATGGAAATCTTAACACGCTCGTAAATCAGGAACTATCAAGAATTTGATAATTTCTTATGTTTCAATGATTTATAGTGGAAGCTAGGAAAGAGGCATTTAGAGAATGCTAAATAGACGGTGCTATAGCAACTATGGTAATTTTTAGGGGCAGATACTTGATCATGCTGTTGTACTGTAAACAGCTGAAAAGATTTGCATTAACTTTATCCTGAGATCACTGTGGGCAAAGGCTTGATATGAAATCCTGCACTTAGAATAAGCACCTATATTTGCCTTCATTCGTGAGAATTAGCACCTTTCTGGTATCACTGAGGTTGGAAATATCCAGGAAGGGCCTTTCTCGGATTCTAAGAAAGCTGGAGATTGATTAAATTTGAGCATGGTCCATCAAAATAAGCCTATTTCCCCTCATTTATTTTAATTATCATAGATTTCCACACAAATTGTATTGCCTGTTTTTACTGCAACATCTTTTTGATCAATAGTTGTCAGGCACCTTGGTTGTGAAACCAGACTGACTTAATGGGACTGGATTTGATTTTTAAAAAACTTTTATTTATTTATTTAAAAAAAAAATTCATTAAGATTTGGGGGCAGGTTTATTTGTTTTTCTGTTCTATTCTATAGTTTTTTGTTTGTTTTTTTACCGAAACTGTTTTCAGCTGTTTCTGGTATCTCCTTTTAGGAAACGTTTTCCAACTTGACTCCTTTGAAAATTGGCTTCTTCAGCCATAGAATTTTATTAATAATTGTTCTGAAATAAACAAAATACACTTTCCTCAACTCCAAAGCATTCCCTCAACAATGCTCAGCTTCAGTTTTCTTTCAAGTGAACAAAACCAACACCGTACACAACACATTCCACTTTGATTCGACTGGTTTCTCTCACTGTTGTGGATATTTGATAGCCAGGAATTCCTAAAAGGACTATGCTTAGAGGAGTCTGCTCTTACAGATGTTGGGATAATTAAAGTTCTCCATCATTACTACTTTATGTCTCTTTCTGAACTATCTGTAATTTACTTCTGAACAACATAATCCACCCCTTCCTTTTCCTGAGCAACATAATGCTTTTATTATTTCCTTCCCTTATTTTAGCACAAATCCTGTCTATAACATTGTCAGGATAATTCACTTGGATTTCTGAGCAAGTGTGATATCGTTTAACAGCGAATGCGATTCCCTTTTTCCTATTGCTTCTGCTGCTTTTGAACTGATTGCTACACTTGAATCATCTCACATGGACAAGCAAGAAGGGATACAGCTTTAAAGTTGCTATAGTTTGTATTTTTATTTCTTATAGTTCCGTGTTAGATATTGACTAAACGACATCATCCAGAGTGGATGACAAATAAAATAATAATAATAATAATTTTATTTATATACCGCCCTTCTCCCGGAGGACTCAGGGCGGTGAACAGGGCAAGCATAAAAAAATACAGAGATACAAAAGTTAAAAGGGATTAAATATATGCCCAACTAAAAACAGTAAATACAAATATTAAAATAACAATACCCCCCCATCCCCCATCAGGCCAGGCCAGCTTGTTCAAATAAGAATGTCTTTAGATCGCGACGGAAGGAGCGAAGGTCGGGCGCCATCCGGAGCTCAACCGGCAACCGATTCCATAGCTCCGGGGCGCCCACAGAGAAGGACCTCCCCCTGGGGGCCACCAATCGACATTCTCTGACCGGTGGCACCCTGAGGAGGCCCTCTCTGTGGGAACGCACAGGGCGGAGGGAAGTTGATGCCGGCAGCAGATGTTCCCTAAGGCGTTAACTAGTGTTGAAGAAATTCTATCAAATCCCTTGTCCATGTCCCTAGGAAGCAGCATAAATCAAAATCTGAGGGCCTGCCAGCACATATCTGTTTCTGTTATTTATATTAGTAAGACAGTAAACTGCCAACTATCATAGCTCTTCTTCCAGGGCACATATCACTTATTTTTGATTCTGCAGGATTTACCTTATCTGTTGTTTTAGCATTGTCTCTTTTTCCTTCCGTGAAGCTTAGACGCTGATATTTCTGAAGGGACATCTAACATATTCTGAGTTCCAACGGTGACGAATATGTTTTATAGTTATTGATGGTCACTCTGCTCCACATGGTTTGCTCTTTGTCTTCATATTGTTATAGTTTCCCTGTCATCTCCAGTTTTAACACCTCCTTTATTTGGTTTAATAAAGATGCCCTTTTTTATCAGCTTAAGTATGGCCAGTTGCTATTCCATTCCTCACTCGCTGTCTTCAAGCACTAGCGAAAGCGATTCCATTTGCTGCACACTGATGTTTAAGAGTTTCTGAACACTTTTGAATTTTCACCATTTCTGAATAAGTATGAACTAAAACGTGATCTGTCCTCACACCCCAGAATGAGATAACCTAATTAAACATTGAATCAAAAACTTTATACTTGTTCATTGACTTGGGAAAAATGATCCAAAGCTACATATTTGTGTATACCTCTAGGATTATTAATTCATTTGAAGAGGAAATGAGAATCAGCTGTTTCAATCAGTGGGATGATAATCAGGAGTGAGTGTGGGAGGCCCTGCTTTATTTAAAGAACAGAATTCTGGGTATGCTGTCAAGTGCCAGGGAAGTCAGGAGATCCAGGCAGTTCAAATGGGTATAGAGGTTTATTAAGCTCTCTGCAAGAATCTGAACAATTAATAGTCCAAGCAAATTGGCAGTAGACAAGAGTTCCAGGAATTCAAGGTGGGCTGGACGTAGATCTTTTGTGGGCAAGAAGTGATTCATGACTAATGATGCGTTTGACCCCTCCCTCTGGCTCAGACTGGTCATCTCCTACATATGCACTTCTTCACAAAACAGGTATGTGGAAATGGATCAGGGCTCAAACAAAGGAGATTTCTGAGACTTCTGAAAAATACAGGGAGTCCTTGATTTACAACCATTTGTTTAGTGACCGTCTGAAGTCACAAAGGTACTGAAAAAAGTGAGTCACGACTGTTTTTCACACTGTTGCAGCATTCCCCCAGGGTCATGTGACCAAATTTTCTATGCACGGCAACTAGCTCATATTCATGATGGTTGCAGTGTCCCGGGGTCATGTGATTAGCTCTTGTGCCCTTCTGACAATCAAAGTCAATGAGGAAGCCAGATTCACTTTACAACCGTGTTACTAACTTAACAATTGGAGTGATTCATTTTCCTTAATAACTCATGAGCAAATATAATTTTGACTCATTTGCTTAATTGGTTCTTTATCTATTTTTAGGACTTGTGTAGAGAACAGATCGTGTTTTAGGTCATATTTATGCAAAAGTATTGAAAATTCAAAAGTCTTACAAACTTTTAAGTACCACTGTAAATAGATGGAAGGCTCTTTTTTAGGCAACATTTAAGTTTTTTTTTTTAAAAAAAAGACCTGAAGTGTGCCCATTCTATCTGCTCTGGTAGGACGGATATATATACCCAGGGAGAGGTGGCCTTGCAGAATATACAACATTTTTGGTTATTGTTTCTCTTGTCTCTTTCTTCTGCTAAACTCTATTGTTAAATTATTGTTAGCTCTGTCTGTTTACTTATATTATTCGCATCTGTGTCTCTTACACACATTACTTGTGGGCAAAACAAAAAGCGTTCTTTTTTCATATCTGCACCATAGGTGGTACAAAGAATGTTAAAAAAAAAGCTGCTAGAAGATTACTATGATCCTTATCAATTTTATTCTGCATAATTTGTGATTCGGTAGGTATCATCACTTCATAGTTACATTTTAAACCTATTTTGTTTTTATCTAATTTTACCTAATTCTTTTCTCCAGTTATGTCCAATTATTACAGCAATGCAAGGTTGAAGCGTTAATCCTCTAGAGGTGTTAATTTGTTGTTTTACTTTATTTTTAATATAGCAAAATATCAAGGTCTCCATAAACATTCATGGAGTTTTAAAGATGGAAACAGTCTGTTTGACAGACAAGTATGTACAGGATTTTTATTTTTTAATTATTGTTTGCAATTCCTGTTAAAGATTGACACCACTCTGACTGCCATTTATTCAGTCCAAATGTGATTTTTTTTTTCATGGCTAGCCTAATTTATCCAGAGTTTTCCCTACTGAAACTCTAGATATTCTTGTACATCAAATTACCATTCTACATCTGTCTGAATTGGCTAGATATGCATTCAGATAACATACAGCTTTCCTAGACATTAGAAAGGGCAAGCACAGCTGAAAGAGTCTGGCTATATTAAACAGGGAAAAAGAAGAATACCACAAATGGCCTGATAGGATAAGAGCTTTTAATGACTTCTGGGGCTTCTGCCAATTCTACTTTGTCCCTGCCTGCACTTGGCATACTCTGCTTCCATCCCTAAACCTGTATAATTTTTACATGAGTATCATAGGTCATTTCTGCTTCATCTTTCCAGAGAAAATATTATCTGAATAAGCTGCTTTATTACATCATTTATCTGAGAACTGAAGAGCTTGTGACAGATTTCTGCCAGACCGGTTCCTCTGGAGATGTAGATGCCTTAGTAATGTAGGCTTAAAATACTGAAGTTCAACAGGTGAAGGAACCAGGTGATGCTAATCTTGAAACATAAGTTTAGAAAAGTAACTCATTCAGAATCCTGCTATTTGCTAACTCCAAAACACAAGGGGCATCCTTAATAAGCTGTATGGATATAAAAGTGACAGCTTATATGTCATGATACCATTGTGCAAAGGATATAACATGGAATTTACATCATGGTATCTGATGCATGTATTTAGACCATGTCGTGATGTCATTTGACCCTTTGCTTCGCCCACAGATGCCCTTCAACATAACTCATTTTGATCAAGGTTTAAACTCTAAACCTTTTAGCTTCCTGATGGATGTTCAACCGTCCCTTTTGGATTCCACAATTCCTTATTTCTTCAAGCACCCAGAACATCCATCAGGAAGAAGTGACATTGTTGGGGATATTGATGGCACTACTGGTGTAAATGTGGGGGGGGGGGAAGCAGATCTGGCTCTCATGTTAATGTCACTGTCCTATTTGTTCTTGCTGTTTGTCAGAATCTGCCCAGATTGGGAGGATGTTTGTATGCAAGTATTGGGTGCCACCAAGTGCCTGAAAAAATGCACTGCTATTGTCCAGTATGGGCTGCAGTTTATCCATAAAGTGTTTGGTGGGCTGGAACTATAAGCTGTAGGTCACGACCCGTTCTCTTTGCGTGGTCTGCCTAACAAATCTTTCAAATGTGAAAGTATCCACTGAAGGTAACATTCAACGGGATATTTAGCTCCTGAAGTGTACAAAATAGAGATGCATTTTTGTAATCAATATGAATTATATTTATCCAAATCCTGTCCTGGTTTATTATCTAAAACTGTTATATCAAAATCACCAGATCCTTCATTAATTCCATTTTGTAGAGTGGCTTTGTGCTACTTGTTTTTTGTTTCTACTCTGCCTAACTCAGGGTTGGGGGTGCGAGACGATATTCTAGGGAGTGCAAAAACTTGGGTTTTCAAAATTATAGTGTATATGCATAATTTGTTGCCGTTATTTCGAACTTTTGTAAGGGGTGCGAGAATATATCAGAAGTGTTCTAAGGGTGCAGGGTATAGGAAAGGTTGGGAACCATTGGCTTAACTTTTTGATTACTATGAGCACAGATTCCAGATTGAGGTTGCTAGAGATTTGCCTGGCTGTGCAGGCAAATTAGCTCCTGACTGGACTGTGATTTAATCAAGTTGCAAATATGCGGGGGAAATTAGTAGTCTGTAAAATATAAAACAAAAACTACAGAAACCTTGATCCAGATGAAGTGCACTCTCACCCAAAAAAGTAAAATTTTAGCATACCACATTATTGGGAAAAATTAGTTGAAGAGAATTTTATAGACACCCCTAACTTTATATACTCAAAAAGTTATAGCTTACAAGTCAGTTGCTTATTGTAATAAAGTAGTTATGGCTATTTTATTACTTGTAGCTACACATGCTTATGGAATTTGTATTTTGTGATTTCCAATGTAAATTGAAATCGTGTACATCTCTGAACATAATTATCCCTTGGATTTTCTGTCCAGATTTCCTTTAAAATTGATATTTTTAGGGAAAAAAACACATTTAGAAATATGCATTCAAAAATATCCTTTTTAAAATGAATTTTCCTAGAACAAATTTAGAAGTATACATACAAACCTGACTTGATCTAAACTAATGATACACACTGTAGAAGAAAGTTTCATACAGGTAAATCTTAATTATGCATTAGACATCCATGACATATGCAACCTAATAAGACATTAATGACATGCAACTTAATACATTATTAAATGTGTCAACTTTATCATAATATAACCAGAATATATTATAAGATTATGGTGCAATCTTATACAGTATATGCCTAATCAAAATAAACTGTAACAAATTCAATGCAACTTAATCCCACGTCTGAAGCCTTTGAAAAGGAGTATAATTCTGACAGGAAACAAATCTGCTTAACTTTATTGCTAGTTTGTTATACTTCAATATGTTTTCCCTTCAGCATGGAAGCCAGTTTGGTGACTCTGGCCTAGCTACTCTCTGTAACTGCAACCCAGTTCCCATGTTGTGTTGCTGTAGGGAAAACAGGTGGTGGGAATGCTATCACCTTGAGTAGTGGGGAAAAAAGGCAGGATTTAAATAAATATTCAATCTGTTCTACCTCTTTTGGTTGTTACATTGATGATTCCCGATTTTATAGATTGTGTTTACACAAACTACTTTGAAAATAATACTGAACAAAAACAAATGGTCTATATATATAAAGGTAAAGGCAAAGGTTCCCCCGCACATGCGTGCTAGTCGTTTTCAACTCTAGGGACCGGTGCTCATCTCCGTTTCAAAGCCGAAGAGCCAGCGCTTGTCCGAGGACGTCTCCATGGACATGTGGCCGGCATGACTAGACGCCAAAGGCGCACAGAACGCTGTTACCTTCCCACCGTAGTGGTCCCTATTTTTCTACTTGCATTTTTACGTGCTTTCAAACTGCTAGGTTGGCAGAAGCTGGGATGAGTAACAGGCGCTCACTCTGTTACACGGCACTCGGGATTCGACCCACCAAACTGCCGACCATCTGATCGACAAGCTCAGTGTCCTAACCCACTGAGCCACCGCGTCCCTGACTCTACATATATAGATGTTCTTAATATTCTTAAGAGCTTTTCTTAAGTTAGCCCACTCTTGGCAGACCATGTCAGAGGTGATAATTATCTATTATCCTATTTCTCATAAGGGCCAACCAGTTCCCTATGGGAACAGATAAGGAAGACATTTTCTTCCTCTGTCACCACCTATTTGTATTCAGAGATAGGCAGGTGTGGTTTTAGAAAAAAAATGAAACCATCATAATTATTAAACAAAGATACTCTCATCCTCTTTCCTGCATTCAGTCAAATTAGTCAACAAGATGAAAGGCACAGGAACCAGGCATAATAAGTGTTCAGTAAAGTCAACTGTCAGCTAATTAAAATAAATCACTCTTAACAGCACTGTTCATCCCGCTCTATGAATAAGAGACTGAATGTTTATCCTCACTGTCATTAAGTTATTGTGTTTTTCTTTTATCAAGCTCTAAATAGATTTCTCCTAGTCATTTCTAATACCTTTCAATTAAGTATGCATTTCATATTTAATCTTTAGCCCAAACATGTCAGCTCTTTGCCTGAACCTAAGTTCTTTAACTCAAAACGTGACTGCATCATTCTTTCTAATTTAGTACAATTTGCAATCAGGAATTTTTAATACTCATCTAAGTTTCAGAGTCCTTAGACTTAAATACTGAAAAAATCTATGGGGATCTCAAACCTGCTGTGCATAAAAGGAGAGTTAAAGATAGTTTTCAGCTAGAAGGGTTCTATAAGGAAAAGTAAGAAAAAAAGATTAGTTACAAGAGATATTTGGAAGGTTTTTTTGCCAAAGATACTATTAGAGAGAGCTGAATGAAACGATGTTCAAACTTCAGCACTTGCTACATTTCAGGTTTCTTATTTTGAAGTGATGTACTGCACATCAGTAGTGTGTATGGACAGCACTGACTCCCTTGGCTAGGAAATGGAGATGAGCACTAGAGTCGGACATGGCAGGGCAAACCTTTACCTTTTTAAAATTCAAATTTGCAGAAATATGTCATATTTAACTTTGTTCCTGGTTAGATCAGATTTAATTCTCTACCTGTTTGTGCCAGTTCCATTTCAGAGATTCACTAAAACATACTGTGTTACCAGGGCTGTAAAATACCAACATCTTTTACACTTCTTGAACCCTCAGATTAGGTGCTTGAAGAAATAAGGAACAGAAAAGCAGATTTGTATCTGGGAGTGATATCCACAAGGTGCCGCACCAAGTCAGAGCAATAACTGGAAATCCTGGTAAAAATGACGAGTCAATTAAAAAGAACATCTTAATAATCATCGATAAGACAGGAGCAGAGTATGCGGAAGAGGGGAGCAGTACCCAATTTAGGATTCAAACATGGAACAAAACAGACTGCTAGGTACAACTAAAATCCAGAGTAGGCCAATGGATTACCTGCTACAAAGTATTTATTATAGGTAGTCCTCAACTTATACCATTAATTTGGTGACCATTTGAAGTTACAATGGTGATGAAAAAAATTCACTTACAATTGGTCCTAACGCTTAACGATGTTGCAGCTTCCCCACAGTGACAAGGTCAAAATTCAAGTACTTGAGTGACCTTCCCAGCTGGCTTCCAACAAGCAAAATCAATGGGGGAAGCTGGATTCAGGGAATGACTGTGGCAAAAAAAGACCAGAAAACTGGGTACAACTCACTTAATGACTGACTCCCTGTACTGGATTGCAGCCCAAATAAAGTAAATACAGCTCTTAGACCTAAGCAAGGCATGATAGAAGGAAGAGTGAAAATTATGATATGAAACAAAATCATGAGTTATGACCACCATCACCACCAGCTTTATAATTCCAGAAGCAAAATATAACTTTACAGGGGGAAAAATATAACTAATCTATAAATCCTCTGTGGAAAAAACTCATATTGTCACAGAGAATAAACCTGCACTGTCCCAGAATGTATGGAATAGCCCCAGGGAAACATGGGACTTGGTTTTTCCTCACAGTCACATTTGCTTCTTTACTTCTTCTCATTCCAGAAAAAAGGGGAGCTCCTGTCAACCTAAATCTTGCTGTGCCCAAAGTATACTCTTACTATAGTGGCAGAGCACAGCCATTCTGTCAGTACACAGTGCTGTAAATGCAGGGGTAGATGGTGTTTCCTGCCTGAAATTTTAATACAGAAAATGCTGTCACCAAATACCATATACACTTTCAATACATTGATTATATGTGAGCCTTGGTGGAGCTAATGCCTCCTTAAGTAACACCAGCTGCCTGCAATTAGTGCAGGTTCGCGTCCCACCAGGCTCAAGGTTGACTCAGCCTTCCATCCTTCCGAGGTAGGTAAAATGAGGACCCAGATTGTTGGGGGCAATTAAGCTGACTTTGTAATAATGCCGCTTGGTGTGTGTGTGTGTGAAAGCCCTAATAAGCAGGCATATACATAGAATGAAGGCTACTGCTAAGCTTGTAAGCTGCCCTGAGTCTTTGGAGAAGGGCGGGATATAAATGGAATTAAAATAAAAAATAAATTTAAAAAAAATAAAATAAAAATGGCCACCAGATGGCAGCAGAGAGTCTCTCTCTCTCTCTTTCTCCCCCTCCCCCCCCATTGCAGTGTAGTAATTTTGATTTGTGCTGCCAAACTACAGTTCCTGTATTGCTGTAGGTGGGAGATGAGTAAAGCTGTGGGGTTCTCCCAGATATCAGCGTCATACACTCTTCCTGGACAATTCCTTTTGTTAATCAGAGCGGAGCATAAAGAGGTATCGATGACTCATCTGCTTACCTTGGAATGTCTTTGTTAAGTACGTGTTGAGAAATGGTCTGTTCTTGTTTGCTTGGCCCCAGTACTTCCAAGATAGGTTTCTCTTGGCTTCAGGACCAAATGGCTAGGAAATCCTAGCCTTCTTTTTTTTTTTTTTACTAGATTGGTTAATTTCAGAATAAACTTGCGCTTGCTAAGCTTGCTTGTTATTTCTATCTCTACTCGGAGCTGAAGTTTTAATTGAAGTCATTCAGAAGAAATGCTGATTTTCCTTCCAATTGTAAGAGGAACAATCGAACACCAGTCTTTTAGGATCAGAAATCTTTGCACAAGGTGCAAAGGAAATATTTATAATCCTAGCCCACCGTACCTTTTTTCCTCTGCGTTATCCAGAAATATTTATTTCTCCTGAAAAGATACTTCTGCATAATATGTGCCCACTTAACTTACGTAGGTTTGTGAATGATACTTCTTTTAAATCTCTCATTCTGTTTATAGCAGGAAACTTCCAAAATCCTTCACTGCACCAAGAATCTCCATGTTTCTTTCTTTCTTTTTAATTCTACAATTGGACACTGTATACACTGTATAAAGTAAACCTCTGAATTTTCCCTATTTCATGCTTCTTTCTTTGAAAATCCAATGCCTTTCTCCCAGTTACTTCTCTTTTTTTGCCATTAAATAAAACGTTACTCTAAAAACTTTCTGCTCCCACCCCCATTGAAACAACTCTTTGAACTAGTTCTAATGTTCTAATCCTAATCCTAGTTCTAGTCCCACTTGACACATGAAAGTTATCTGGGTCACTTTGGGTCAATCACTCTCAATCCAATCAACCTCACAGGATTGTTGTGGGGAAAATAGGAGTAAAAAGGAATATTGGTATGTTTGCCATCTTGTTTATGAAAAAAAGAATAAAAATCTAACCTTCCCTTTGTCTTTCAATGAACAATGTCCTTAATTCTTATACAGTATTACAGCTTCTTGTTTGATAGGCACTGCATCTTGAGTAATTAAGTTTATCCTTAATAATTATTTTTGTTCTATTCCCTCCAAATTGCTAATTATTATTACATTTCCAATTTTCAAGAATGCCATGATTGTGGCAGGATAGAAATTTGATAAATTTGATTGGCTTTACATTCTTAGTCTTAAATATAAACTGTTTTACATTTTTGGACCTCTGGACACATAAACCTCTTTAAATAACTCACAGTGTAACGATTCCTACAGAAATGGCACTCTGGCAAGCTTCAGTGTGAAAATATCTAGCTGTTGGATAGGATGCTAGTATGACTTGAGTTTGTAATTAATTCATTGCATTTCAGCAATTAAAAGTAGTAAAGTAAAAATAAAGCTACACACTTTCAAAATTCACAATTGTCCTACTGATACAACAGAATTATGAAATATTTACATAGCTTTAGATAAATCGAATGAATCTGTTATTCACTTATGATGTACGGCATGTTCACACCACTGTAGTTTATAAATATGTGACAAGACTGCAAAAGAATAGAGAAGGATTCCAAATTTGATTTACATTTTTATTCTCCTTAATATAAAAGTATTTCTTTCCCCTTCACCCCTGAGGTATATATATTTGAGTGCTGCTAGATAAGTCCATTAGACTGCCTTGAGTTTACCATTCCTATAGCAAAGTTGTACTTTTATAACTTAGCAATAGCAAGAATATGTTAACCTTAACCTCTTATTACCATAGGTTACTTTTAAAAAATAAATAACTATACTTGAATTTCTGGAAGGGATTCAGTGAAGTCTTTATAATATATTATATTGTTTTTAATCAAATATTTTTATTAGATTTCCTAGCACCACATGATAAGAGATAATACAAAATGTATTCATCTCCCTGGACAAAATAAAACTGTGCTAGATACTTCCAAACCCCTACTGACTTTCATTTGATTAAAGGAAACAGCTTTATTAGAGGAACAAAGTAGATCAATTCCCTGCAGATCAGAAAGTTTCCCATGTGTATCACTATGTAGGTATGAGGAAAATGCAATATCATTTTATAACTGTCCAGAAACCAAAGTTGTAATATACTTATCTTCTGATGAGATTTAAAATTGTTAGCTCATCAAGAAAAAGTCAGAAACAAATAAAAAACAAGTTTCTGCATTTGTTTTTTTTTAAGTTTATTGTTTTATCATAGTTTCTGCATTTGGATCATTTCTTCACTCTCTTTTTCTTAAGTCAAGAGTATTCAACCTTGATGTTTTCTTATGCTATCAATGGCATATCATTAAATTATTTCTATTGAAGATATGCTAAACACACACGAATATAGCAAGCAAGAATCAAATATCTGTATTAGATTCTTTGAGTGATTTGACTGTATTGGATGCCAGATTGCTAAAATGACATTCAGGGACCATGGAGTGTTTTCCTAACACAACATCCGAAAATACGATTAGAACAGAAATAGAAAAAAAAACAACCTTTTTTCCTCACTGCATATTAAATTGTTTAGATATTCATGGAATTGTGCATTGTATACATATTTAAATCTGTAATAAAATGTAAGTACACTTGCCAATATTTTCTGAAATACAGTGAATAATAAGATTTATTCCAATGGGAAAAAAAAGAAATACACATTCATACTCATCAGACTATTTCCTTTGGGAGAAAGGACTAGAATAGAGAGCACATTAAACAAGAAATAGTGAAACAAAGACATAAAAGAACTGAGATATAAGAAAGGAAAGAAAACATACCTAAAAGTGCTCCATAACTTCCTATCCTTAGAAAATATCCTTGCCACCACACCCATACACTGCTTTAGATACAGCTTCTAGTCCAGTGATGGCAAACCTTTTAGAGACCGAATGCCCAAACTGCAACCCAAAACCCACTTATGTACCGTCGGGTGCTGGGTGGGTGTGGCCCATTGGGTGGGCGTGGCCCATTGGGTGGGCGTGGCCTATTGGGTGGGTGTGGCTGCGGTGGTAACAACAGAGTGGGTGGAACTAAAAAGTTCAATCAATCAATTCCAACTTTGTGAGATTTTTTTTCCCCCCGCGAGAAGTTGAAATTGATTGATTTTTTTAAAAAAATTATATTTATATCCCGCCCTTCTCCGAAGACTCAGGGCGGCTTACAAGCTTAGCAGTAGCCTTCATTCTATGTATATGCCTGCTTGTTAGGGCTTTCACACACACCCCAAGCGGCATTATTACAAAGTCAGCTTAATTGCCCCCAACAATCTGGGTCCTCATTTTACCTACCTCGGAAGGATGGAAGGCTGAGTCAACCTTGAGCCTGGTGGGACGCGAACCTGCACTAATTGCAGGCAGCTGGTGTTACTTAAGGAGGCATTAGCCCACTGCTCCACCAAGGCTCTTCTTGATTGAACCCTTTTTATTTTTGCACGCGGCGGCGGAGGCCTAAAGTGAAAAGGTTTTATAAAACCCAGCTGAAGCCCTAGGACAGGGGTGTCAAACTCAATTTTATTGAGGGCCGCATCAGCATTGCGGTTGCCCTCAAGGGGCCGGGTGGGTATGGCCAGGGTGGGCGTGGCCTACTGGGTGGGCGTGGCTAGAGTGCATATGGCCTACTGGGTAGGCGTGGCCAGCTCTACATCGTTCGCATCAAGGGTGCCTATGGGGGCCTGGGCAGGAGTGGGACAGATCTGAGGGTCTCTGGCAGAAGAAGGGTCTCTGGGCCAAGGCCAAGGCAGTGGGGGCCGTTCCCTCAGTTTCCAGGATGGCTTCGCGGGCCACATGAAACCACTTCGCGGGCCGGATTCGGCCCCCAGGCCTTGTGTTTGACATGTCTGCCCTAGGACTAGGGCGACAGCATGCGTGCCCACAGAGAGGGCTCTGTGTGCCACCTGTGACTTTGAGCCAGTCACTCTCTCTCAGCCCAACCTACCTCACAGGGTTATTGTTGTGGGGAAAATAGGAAGAGGAAGGAGTATTAGGTATTTTTGTTGCCTTGAGTTATTTATAAATAATAATAAAGGCAGGATAAAAATCAAATAAATTTTCAGATCCATACTCTTTATTGCATCATATAACATATCTAACATCACTGCAAATCATTTGGGTTTTCCACCAAGAAAGTGGCATTAGTGCATAGAAAAATGCAACATTTGCCACTAAAATGCTCTTAACATCCACACAAGCATTCTGGAAGAAGCAGGGAGCCATCATAGAACAGCTCAGTGCACCTATTCTGGACAGAAAACTTCCCTGAGGATGGGCTCCAGCACCAGTCCGAAAGCTTAGAAGATCAAACCTCTGATCCCGGTGACTGACTCAGATTGGATCCTGCAAAGTCACCCAACTGGCTTTCATGGCTAAGGTGGGACTTAAACTCATGGCGTCCAGTTTCTAGCCTTAATCACTAGACCAGGAGTAGGCAACCTTGGCTCTTTTATAACTCATGGACTTCAACTCCCAGAATTCCTGAGCCAGCTGGCTCAGGAATTCTGGGAGTTGAAGTCCATGAGTCATAAAAGAGCCAAGGTTGCCTACCTCTGCACTAGACAAAACTGGCTCCATTTTTCTGCCTCTTTTAGTTTTAACCATTCTTTATTCTTTGGTAATATTCTTTTTTCCTTCTTGGTTTAGTGGTTAAGGTGCATAGTATATATTTTTCTTATCCTCATTTTTTTTGCATAAATCATGCTTTTTAATACCTTTTCATACTTCCATAGTCTTTTATCATTCTGCCATTTTCCATTACTTTTTTTTTTGTAACTCCACACATTTCTGTGACATTCTGATTTATATCTTTCTGTTTGAAGCAGCTTCCATATCCTTTCCCTTATGTCTATTCATTCTGTTGAGAGATTATTCTACATTCTAGTACTGTTTATACAGTATTTGGACCTTTTCACTTTTTTTATAATAATTCTAATTTTACTTTTTTTTAACTTTTTCTTCCATGTTAATGTTTTCCCAAGAAGAAATGGTTTTCTGCATATTCAGAAATTATCCTCATCACTAACTTCTCATTAATTTTTAACTAATTATCTCAATATTTCATCATAAACAATAAAATCAGTCATGTTTTTAAATTTATATCCATTCTTTTAAAGATTAAATATGAGTATATTTTTACCTAAAACACGCATTTGAAATACAGAGGTTTTTTGTAAGAGATATTCTAATAAATAATAATAATAATAATAATAATAATAATAATAATAAACCTTTATTGTCAAAGTACAACATGTGTACATTGAGATTAGCTGAGCCTCCCCCCCGTGCTCTCTCCCCCCAACACACAGTGACAACAAACTCTCCATCCCAACACACTATGTGAACTATACCACACACCGGCCTCCCAAGTCAATTCTGCATAAGATTATGTCCCATTTAAAAGCCTAACAGCCCACGGATAAAAGCTATTTTTCAGCCTGTTGGTACGGCTGGCTATATTCCTATATCTCCTACCGGATGGTAGGAGAGTAAAGAGATACCGTCCAGGGTGTGAGTCATCCCTGAGAATCTTCCTCACTCTTCCAAGGCAACGAGCCCTGGCGATGTCATCCAGTGGTGTCAGGGAACAGCCCACAATGTCTTGTGCTGTGCTCACCACCCTCTGTAATACTTTCCTATCCACGGCTGTCAGACCAGCATACCAAACCACAATACCATAGGAGAGGACGCTCTCTATAGTAGACCGATAAAAGAGGGTCATTAGCTGTTGTTCTACCTGTTCTTCCGCAAGACCCGAAGAAAGTGAAGCCTCTGTTGGGCCTTTCTAGCCACCTGAGTTGTGTTAACTTTCCAGGTCAGATCTTCACCGAGGTAGACTCCCAGAAATTTAAAGGAGGAAACTCTCTCTACACATTCTCTAGTCATCCTCTTATTTTTAAATGTGTGAATGACCTACACACTTTTTTTGGTAATATCTCATCACCATCCATCAGTTCATGTCACCTAGCAGAATAATTTTCTCCTGGGATAACTTTATTCAGAATCATGCATAATTTTTCTAAAAACTCATTGCTAGTTCTTCCATTATCACCATTCAATCAAGCATATCATGTACCTATCACTACCCTATGAATTCTTACTTTTGTACGTACCAAATAGCAATCACGATTATGGTAATTCATATTTTTTTTGACATATTTTAGCTTTTCATTCATAATTAAATTTACTCCTTCAATTCCCCAACCACAAGATCAAGCCATTTTCATTTAGATCTAATAGAAGAATATATATATATAGCTCAGGGCTGAACTGTGGAGTCCTTGGTGCTCTCTGAGCTTGGCTGTTTGCTTGTAGATGTTTCATTACTCATTAGATCACTCCTAGTGAGTGTGTGGTTTGCTGTCTATTTATACAAAGAAGCTTGTCATGCCAGAGTTGGGGAGGGTGTGATTTTTCTCCTTGGTATTGTTTCCTGCTTGACTGATTGTTTAATTTTCATTCCTGCTTATCTGGGCGCTGGTTGCTGGAAAGGAAATGTTCTGGTCTTTTTTCTTTCCTCCTTAGCTAACGGCACACTCATTTAGATCTACTACATTATTTCCCTTTCTCATAACTTTCACAAAAATTGTATTACACATTGTGTTTAATTTATTATTTCATATTCTCTTACATTCCTAACAGCAACCTTTGTTGTGCCATGCTTATCACTAGATGGGTCCATATCTATTAATCTCCAGTGCCCATCATACTTTGGGTTGTTTTGAGTTTTTCATATTAAATTTTTGAGCAAAATGTAGAACTTGCAGGTTACGTATCAACTTGTAGGTGATATTAACAGCCTTAGTTGTATCTGAATCACACACAGCATTCCCTACTAATGAAAAGGTCATTTGAGGCAATTTTACTCCAAGAATGCTCATATAAGGTATCATCCCTAATCTAGGGATTCCTTTGCAAGCCAACGTGATGTTCATGTTCCATAACTTAGGAGATATAAGCTCTTTATTGATACAAACTCAGAATATCAACTCAGGAAAAGAAAAATATTTATGCAGTACAGCATAATAATAGATTTGATATGAATAGGTGAAATAAGGTTTTGTCTTCCAAACTGTGGAAAATCTGCTGGCTGCATAGAAATTTGGAAAATTGATATCCCATTAGAATAGTGCTGCATAAAATTAAGTCAGCTGTCCCCAAAATGTCAGTATCCTTGTTTGTACTTTTACTCATCATGTTTATAATGTAATGTCTATTACATACATATGAATAATAGGTCAACAAAGACAGAAGATTCATATTTTATTTAATTAAAATTATAAATCATTTGTCCACATACTAGATACTTGCAAAAATATACAATTCATAGATAATAACAACTCATCCATCATAAAGTTGCATGAACAAAAACAGTGTCACAAAAATAATAAACTGCAAGTTACATTGAAATGAGAAGGCAGAGATTATTTAGTACTATTACAATCTCAAATATTCCATTATTTCTAAAGTAAGAGAGAAAATTAATCTGATCTCTTTGGGTTGTAGTTTCTTAACTGGGGTGCCACTAGAGAAAAGCTCCTGTGAATTTCTACCTTACTAGCCTTTCTCATTCTTCCTGGTTATTCCCTCTGACTGCTGATGGGGTTTTTTTTTCTTCTCATTTGTATGAAAACTGGAAAACAGGACTGGAAAACAAGTGAATTATGGAAGTAAAAAGCAGATAGAACGGCTTCCTGCACCCCAATTTTCCCTGGAAAAGGTATGTGCTGTGGTGAAAAAGCAACCAGCTAAGTATATACTTGAGTATAAGCCGAATTTTTCAGCCCACTTTTTGGGCTGAAAAATTCCACTTCGGCTTATACTCCAGTCAACAAAAAAAACTTACCGAGGACTTGTGCGCGGCTGAGGCTTTGGTGCTTCCGGGATCGCGCGCACCTCTCCCAAGCCACCGCCGTCCGGAGACCTGCCGAAGTTTGGGGAGGTTTGGGGAGGTGCGCGCGCACCTCCCCAAACCTCCCCAAACTTCGGCAGGTCTCCGGACGGCGGCGGCTTGGGAGAGGTGCGCGCGATCCTGGAAGCACCGAAGCCTCGGCCGCGCACAAGTCCTTGGTAAGCTCCGGGCGGTCACTTGCTTCGCGTCTCCTGAGGGAAGGGTGGGCGACTGGAGCGGGCGTGTTTCCTCACCTGCTGGGCGCCGCGATTTGCCCGGGGAACGCGCGGGCCCCGAATGGCAGCGTGGAGCGAGGAAGCGGACAGCCAGGGCTTCCCCGAGAGCCGTGGCCACACAGGGTATTCCTGTGTATTCAGGCTTGCAAAATGGCGGATCGAGCCTCTGCTGGCGGCAGAGGCTTGCAGAACGGCGGATCGGCTTATACTCGAGTCAACAACTTTTTCCAGTTTTGGGGGGTGAAAATGGGGGTCTCGGCTTATACTCGAGTCGGCTTATACTCAAGTATATACGGTAAGTAGTTTTAAGAATGGTTTGCTAAAAATGGGAGAAAACAAAATTCTTGTCCAAAAGATTCATGAAGGTCAGACTTCCTTTTATTTGTTTCTCCCCTCTTTCTGAGCTATCTCATTTTGTTAAAAAAAAAAACAACCTAACTTTTTATGTTCTTCTATTTATGGGCCAGAATGCTAGGTACTGAATGTCCAACTCAGTGAGTTTCTGTATAATTCTGAACAAGATTCATGAGAATATTTGTAAAAGCTTCCATTTGATTCCTTCTCCTTTCAAATATCAAAACCTGGCTTTGTTGCACCACTAGATCTCACTGCTTCACTTGCCAGGAATACAGACAGTAGTTCTCATAAATATGTCTGCATCTCAATGAGAAATAAATCTTTCCTTAAGCCTTCAAAATATGCCTGGGGGCCCCAAGATGGAAATTTCAAATGAGGCTGAGCTGAGCATCATTGATCTTTTACTTTTCCAGACACAGCAGGAATGTAAGAATTGACCAACCGATTCAATTCCCCATAATGCCAACAATGTTGTAAGCCTGCCATTGTTGCCTGCAATGAAAAGTTTTCATACTCAAAGGCAAATGTGTCGCCTGCTTCATATACAACATATGAAAATGCCACATAACATTACTTACACAATGACCAGGCACAGAACAGAAATACAAGCCGCTTCCTTTAATTTACTAGGTTAAGCACTTGTTCAAATGATATATTTACTTATGTAACACATTCAAACATCCTGCTGTTGCAAAAGGTAACAAAAGTAAGTCCTGCTTCAGAGGATTTGACAGTTTGGTTCACACAACCAAAGGAAGTTCTATTTCAATGCACATATATCTGTACATCAGTATGAGCCAACATTCTGGGCTTTCCTACAATAAGCAAACTATTACAATGGATCAGAATGCAATATGTACAATGGCTGTGATCAGTAAACTTCTGTCCTCTGATGTAAGCAAAAGTTGATACTCTGTGAGTCAGTATGGTATAATGGTTGGGGTTTTGAACTGAGAGTAAATGGCCTGGGTTCAAGTCTCCCTTGGGCATGGAAGCATAATGGCCACGTTGCTTTCTTTCAGACCAACTTCTTCCATAATAGGGGAAAACTGACTGGGCTGATACAGGCAAAAAGATTTGGCCTGTATTTGGGCCGACAAGGTGTTCAAAATACTCAAGACATATCTCCCCTGTCTCTTCCCTCCCCGATGCAGCTGAAAAAGTGAGAAAGAGCCTGTGGCCTAGAGGTTAAAACAACTGCCTAATGTGCAATCAGCCCAGGTTCGAATCTCAGAAGGGTGTGGTTGACTGATGAGAACAAATAAGTTTGAAATAGCTATATCAGTCTCCCTTTAGTTCTTCGTTAGCAATCCAAAAAATTTACACACACACACACACGCATACATACATACATACATATATATATATGTATGTATGTATGTATGTATGTATGTATAATATCATATACCACTGTTCTTCCCAAAGGAAGCCTACTTCCAAGAAAAGAAGAATACAGATTATTTACGAGTAACAAAGCAAAGCCTGTATTCCTATTTGCATTTCTTTATTTATTTGATTCAGGTACTCCTTGACTTATGACCAGTTGCTTAGCGACCATTTGAAGTTATGGTGGGCCTACCTGGAGGCTAATTACAACCTGGATTTGAAGTTACAATAGTCAGAATCCCTCCAAGGTTGCACGGCTGAACTTCAGAAGCTCAGCAACTGGGCCACATTTATGACACTTTGCAGGGTCCCATGGTCATGTGAGCATGTTTTATGATGGTTTTGCAAAACACTGGCATTTACTTTTGTTTCTTGGAAAACTGCACCAAAAGTGAACCACTGGTTTGCTTAACAACTGTAATGGCCGCTTTACAACCACAGTGTTTGCTTAATAACTGCTGCAGAAAAAGTTGGAAAAACAGGTCACTCATGCGACTGATCCATTTACAACTATCATGACTTAAGACCATGATGGGAAGGCTCCATTACTACTATAAGCTGAGGACTACCTGACCACAGCAGTTCTTCCTATTTCTTCCAAAACAGTAAGCAGAAACTCTGTGAGGTAAATTCGACTGGGGGAGGGGGACGGGCCCAAATTACCTGAGAGCAGAAAACAAAGGTACAGAAAAGTTTTTTCTTGCTTGAAATATATGTGGTTTGTGAAAATAGTGTTAAAATATCTCATAATTCCTCACTGGCTTTCTCTATGTTTTTTTCCTCATAGGCTTAACTTTTGGGAATGCCTAGCTGTTCAAATCTGTGCCAAGGACTTGGAACCAATAATCTCAGCCAAGGTAACTGTTCTATATATATAACCAGATACCTCTGTTCAATAAACAGAATGAAAAAAGATATTGTTCTTTTATCAAAAGAAGCATTGTCAAGATGCCTTCAAATGATCTTTTAAAGAAGATTACATTTTTCTAGTTTGGCAAAATAAAGATAAAGATCAAAAACTAGCAATTACTTTGTTCTAAACTGTTAGGGATATTTCTATTCAGCCTTGATTGTCACTATTGACAACCGCACAGCTATTTTCCCAAAATTCTGTATGTTTCAAGGTTCCAAAGAGGCTTGTCTGCTACACAGAGCAAACATTCAGAGGTTATTTGTTCTTCCCCTTGGCATTTCAACATCATGATTTTGATATGAAGAATATAGGGATGTGCAAAATGTTCTTGGCCAAACTATTCCATGCACAGAATAGCAGATGCCTAAACTCAAACCCAGCAGAACAAAGTAAGTTGGATTTGCTCCATGCACAGAATGAAATGGGGCTACTTGTCATAGGCAGAATAAGTGGAGGAAGTGAAGAAAATCCAAGTTTAGTAGCTAAAGGAGGGGGGGAAATGGGCTGGGAAGTCGGTTAGTGATGGGATGAAATGGTAGGGGATGTTTTTCCCCACTGGGGAAAGTGGCTGAGTGTAGAAAGGGAAGGAATGGGTGGCTAAACGAAGGGAAAGAGGTGTTCTGTGGTAGAAGCTGTGAAAAGGAAATGGAGCATTTTGACTTACGGTACATTCTCCATCTCTATTTTCTTTCATCATTCTGGGTTTTGTAACTGGCCCAAAACAGTTTGTCAGAACCTCTTAAATGCAGTGCTTTCTTTTGGAATTGGAAAGAAAATACAGTGATAGAAAAATCCAATATCTACTTTAAATTTATTAAAAGTTTCATATAATTTCATATAATTTTTATTTCAAATTGTTTTTGCTAGATTTAGCTAGATCTTGCTACTATTCCTCCAGGAATGCATACTGCAACATGCATAATGCCCCTTTCCTCACATTTTCTCCCAAAACAGCATCCCAAAAAACACTTAATAAACTTCAATGGATGACGACAGACTTGAACACGGGTTTTCCTGATGTCTGTCCAATATTGCAACCACAAATGGGCCTTATTTTTCTTCTAGGATTTTGGGATACTACAATTATATATTACTTTTTTAAAAATAGCATATTTGAGGAAGTAAGAACCCATTGGAGGGGTAAATTACATACATCTGTTTATCTGAACACATCTGAATGGAATCTTAAGCTTCCTTTTCAACAAGATATTCTTAGATGATTTTGTCAGAACCGCAAGGACTTCCAATTTACAAAAAAAAAAACCCAGCCATGATGATCACAGCAATCTTCCATCTTCATTTCTTCAGAGTACATCTGGACTCTTGAAATTGTTAGGAAATATCAAAGGTAAAGAGTCCCTGTGGATTTTACTAGTTGTTGCCAACTACAGGGTGGTGGTGCTCATCTCTGTTTCAAGGCTATTGACCCAGTGCTGTTTGAAGATATTTCTGTGGCCATGTGGCCAGCATGACGTCACAGAGCGCTGTTACCTTCCCACCGAAGTGATGCCTATTTATCTACTTGCATTTGCATGCTTTCAAACTGCTAGGTTAGCAGGAGCTGGGATGAGGATGGGAGCTCACCCTGTTACATGGAACCCAGGCCTCGAACCTGGGTTGCCAGCTTTTCAGCCGAGAAGCCCAGCATCTTAACCGCTGAGCCACTGCGCCACCTTAGGAAATGTCAAGGCCCACACATAACCCTTGAACAACTAGGGGTTTCCCAAAAAATATTCATCAAGTGTGTGCCACTGATACTCAGCAGCATTTTTCCTCCATGCAATTTATTTTACATAAAAGATAATATAAAGTAAGTATGTTAAGCTTCCACTAGGGCAGGGGTCCCCAACCCCTGGTCCGTAGACCAGTACCGGGCTGCAGCATGCCAGCAACCGGTCCGCACAAACAAGCAAAGCCCCATCTGCGGGATGTAGGAAACACACAAAATCATCCACCCTCTGGTCCGCAGAAAAACCTCTCTCCATGGAACTGGTCCCTGGTGCCCAAAAGGTTGTGGACCTCTGCAGTAGGGTAAACATACCTACTTTGTCTTTAACCCAACCAAATGCCAAAAAGCATAACCACACTATTAACTATAAATTCACTATTGCATCTTTACAGGTTTTAGAAATCCGAACTTTGTACTATCCAGCCACAAAAACATTGCCAAGAAAGACAAGAAATCATTTTGGATTATCCTTCAAGGCCTGGAAACAAATGGATCAATTGATGCACTAGCTCATTTTTTTAATCAGACTGAAAGAGATTTAATTTATCTAATGCCTCCTGGAATGCAAAAGTCAACAACCCTCAGAATTTCAGCCAGGATTTTAACTATCAAGAGTGTACCATGCTGGGAAAGGCTTTTCAAGAAATCCTACTCTTTAGGCTTTCTTTTTGAATAATGTGTTGGTTTTTCTTCTGCATAAATCTGTTGTTATAACAGATTAATATAAAGATTTTTTTTAAAATAGTAAAGAAACTCAAAACTGATAGAAAAAAGGTTAGGAAAACATTCCTCATGTTCAGTTATGAGATCACAATTCTAGTTCAGTAAAAGACAAACTGAAATATGTTAGAAAAGCCTTAACAATTTCTACAACTCACATGATTTTTTAAAAATTTTAAATTTAAAAAAGTTTTTATATTACAGAGAAGGCAAGTGAAAAGTTTATACAAATACACTGATAGAGGTGAAAGTAGTGACAACTCTAGCAAACATCTGCAAATGACATTTTCAGTATTTGTTTTTTTAAAAATAATCTGGGGCAGTGTTTTAAATGAAAAGTTTTTAATTCACTAATATGAAAATTTTACTAAATACTGCAACTGTATTTTTTAAAAAAGTTATGTATAAAACAATCCATAAACTCTTCGACATTTTAGGGGAACTTAAAGGCAATAGATACCCCCTCTCCATCACCATTATGTTTCTTTCTACAGATTGCAGGCCATTATTCAGAATTTAAAGTTTACTGATTTCCTATAATGATACTACAATATCCATCCCTTTTTTCCTAAGGACTCAAAACAAAAATTCATATAAGTTATTGTATTGCACCAATATTTGTTCACAAGTCTATCAAAGTCATAACATGACTCCATGAAGACAAGATAATAAACAGATGCAGTAAGTATATTTTTGAAAACAGCTATTAAAAGAGCAGTAGCAAATTCTTGCTAGCAAGCAGTCCTGCTAATTATTTTCATGGAACTAAGAAACTTGAGAAATATTGTAGAATATTTCCACAATAATTATCAATTTTATAACAGTAAAAATGGCAAAAAAGAGAATATTCCAAGATTCAGAATAATTTACTTCTGCCTTTTCATCCTCCATTTTTCAGTGTTGTCTCTTAAACCTTAACTTCATTACAGATCTCTCCTTATACACCTAACAAATATTTCTATGATACAATTTCCAATTTTCCTCCTTAACTTCATTTGCTTTCATCCCACAAAAATAGGTTTCAAAGGACCAATTGAACAAAAACTTCAAGGGACCAGAGGATATCTGAACCACAAGGTGAAATCAATCCACTACTTTAGTGCTATTTTTCAATTTGCTCCTTTATTAATATTACAAGCAGTCTTTGATTTATGACTAGCAACCGTTCAAACTTATGATGGACTTCCCTGGGGATATTTATGACTAATTCTAAAGTTCTGACACTGACACACACACCCCGCAGTTATGTGACTGTATGTTGAGTAACCAGCCCACTGTTATGGCAGTTTGAAGTGTCTGATGGTCACATCAATTTTATAATGCTTTTTTCTAAACACCAAAATTTACTTCCAGTTTTTTTATAAAAGTTCACTTAACAACAGCAATGTTCACTTCACAACCATAATAGCTGCTTTAAGTCCACATTGGCTTAACTACAGCTGCCAAAGAGGTTGTAAAATTGGGCTGGTCATGTGAAAGTCCCAATTTATGACCTTCACAGTTTATAGCTGTGATGGGCAGGTTCCATTACAGTCATAAGTTGAGGACTACCTATAATGATTTTCCCCCCACACTTTCCTGATTCTCAAGATAGTATGCAGAGTTGCTGAAATCAGCATGACAAATTGTTTCAGTATTTGATTATTCTTAACAAAACATAAAAATAGGAAAAATAGCTATGTAAAACTTGTATTACTGAAAATCAACAAATTCTACTTCAAAAAGTGGATAAATGTTTACAAACATTCTTTAATCAGTAATAAACCCAGAAAGTAACCGATTCAAGTCTCCAAAGATACCGTCCAGAGAACCAGCCTAAAAATTCTGAAGCTGTGTCTTATATATTGCATTATTAATACTGATTATAGTTTTATACTGTTCTCCTTCCAATACCATACACGTGTTTGTCTCCTCCCAGTTTGATGCTACTTTTTCTATCAAATATTTATAAAAATGAATTTATATTAACAGGTGCCTAGATATTGTATTCTGTGTTGTTAATTCACTACATTGCAAGTTTCGTGCTTTCCCTATTCTATGTACAAGGCCTACAAATAAACACTTTGTAAAAGTAACATGGTCACAGATTTAATATATTTTGAAGGAAATGTCTGCCACTGCAACAAATTCACTTTGTTTCGTGAGTTAAATCTCAGAGAAGAAGGTCATTAAAGAGCAAATAGCTCAGCTTAGCAAACATGAACTGTCAGGTTTGCAGTCTGAAGATTGATGATGCCACCTAATAAGATTCTGTGCACACAATTCTTTAAAAATGTACAGTTGCATTGAACCCTGCAAAAATATATTTCTGACATCTTAATCTCTAAACACAGTATTGTATAATTTATTGTATCAAGTATTGGTGAATAATATTCAATTGAATAAGAAAGGAAGAGTATATACCAGGGGTGTCAAACTCAATTTCATTGAGGGCCACATCAGCATTGCGGTTGCCCTCAGGGGGCCAGATGGGTGTGGCCTGGGTGGGCGTGGCCTACTGGGTGGGTGTGGCTAAAGTGTGTATGGCCTACTGGGTGGGCGTGGCCAGCTCTACATCGTTCGCATCAAGGGTGCCTATGGGGGCCTGGGCAGGAGTGGGACAGATCTGAGGGTCTCTGGCAGAAGGAGGGTCTCTGGGCCAGGGCCAAGGCAGTGGGGGCCGTTCCCTCACTGTTTCCAGGATGGCTTCGTGGGCCGCATGAAACCACTTCGCGGGCCGGATCTGGCCCCCGGGCCTTGTGTTTGACATGTCTGGTATATATATTCAGAATCACTAATATGGACTAGTAGTCATCAAAAGAAAAACATCTAATTTTTAATATATTATGCAATATTGAAGACACTTATGCCTGGCTCAGCTCCTTTTAAACCATGTGTCAGTAGGAATCATATAACACTGTGCTTTTAAGATTTACAGAGACAAACAATTTCATCCTGTTACAAGAGCTAAAAAACCAGATGGGACTGTCTTGACTCACCTCATTAAGCACTGGGCACATTGAGTTACAGCAAAGTATTGGTACAGATTGAGCAATAAAATAAAAGGAATATATGTATCCAGAAACCCGACTAGCACAGTGAGAAAGCAGAAAGGAAGAAAAGAAGAATAAAAATCCACAAACACCTAAATTCGACAGCTTCATTTATGACACAGTAATGTAGGACATTAACTAATTAGGGTAGCAAAATAAAATCATATAAGCTACCAGAATGATAATTCTAATAGGAATATGCACAGACCACAGAAATTTAGTTTGGGACCCAATTAGATAGTTTGCATAGTTGCCAACTTGAGTGGTCTGTGGGCAGAAAAAGAGGATATAAATTAGAATAATAAATGTCCAATTTCAACTTGGATAGTTATTACCCACTCTAACCAAGATTCAAGCTTCCCCTTAATGCGAATGGGAAAATCATGAACAGTTGAAATTTCAAAAAATAGAATCATATTTTAAGATACAATAAATATGTCTGAGGCAATGAAAACCATCAAACTGACAGAAACAAATGCAGGATTTTTGGAATCAAGCTTCTATGGGTTTTGCTTTTTATTTTAGAAAAATGTCTGCACTGTTGCTTTGTTTGGAAAATAATTAGATGAAATGTCCATGAATAGCTGTCTCACTTGTGGAGATAAGCCCTACTATGTTTTATACAAATTCTGATATAAAGCTAGTATTTGAAAGGCCAAAAAGATTTAATTAAATCACTTTCTCTTCCACAAACGCTGTTTAACAGAATACTTCAATGAAAATTGCACAAATTGGTTCATTTGGATAAGAAATCTGTAAATTACAAAACAGGAGCAGAGATGTTGAGATTCTTTTTAAGACAATTACATTATAGTTGTTAGGAGACCAATGGTTTAATAAAGAATTTTGATTTGAGCATGGTTCTTAACAACCTAATACAGTGTTCATCTTGGCAATTATTATGATTTAGTGAAATCTTCTAGTGGTTTTCTATAGCCATTTGAAATAGGTCTCTATGATTCAGAATGCACCTGAAAAAATATTGCCAGTGATGAGAAGGTCAGCCTGTCAATCAACTGGCTCCATTTCTCTATGAAAATTTGGAAAGAATATTGTAGTTTTTGCAGTGAGCCAACCCTTTGAAGCTCTCATCAATTTCTCACTTCAGTTTGGGGCATTTGATGTACCATTAGATATTCCAAATTCAGTCCAAATTTCCTCCATTTTGAAGTTTTAGCATAACTCTTCATATACTGTTTTCTGCATTGATATGAGTGACAGAATAATCAAAGAACATTCCAATTTGTAGCAAATTTCTGTAACTTGAAAGGTCTGAAGTTCTGTCACTCTATGTTTCCCTAAAAGGCAAGAAATGAATGACTTCTGATCTTTAAAAAAAACAAAACAAAGCAAACTTTACTGAACATATTGTATTCCAGATGCTAGGGCAGGGAGATCAGCAAAGAAAGGGAAGGTGTTATAAAGCATAGGAAGAAAGGTACAATGTGATATATTCCAAGTGCAATTCAACTTGTTCCAAGAACTTTCAATATATAACATATATTATAAATATAAATAGGAATCTCGGAGGGATCTTACATTCGTTAGAATATGTTGCATTTTGTTTTTTGATCAATTCATAAAAAAACAAAAAGTTGAGCAGAGGCAAAATGAAAACTGTGCCCTTGATGAGGGATCGGTCTCATTTATGAACATAAAGGATGTGCCTTTGCAATAAATTTCTGACTCATTAAAAGTGTGAAATGCAATAATGCCAAACAAGACACATCATTAAAACTGACAAACCATAAATCTCACGCCTATTATATCTCATGTGCTCTGAATTATTGTGAGATGAAGTTGAGTGTTTATTAACAGCACACAACAAACTTTACAACAAAAATGTTTCCCTGGAAATAACACCGATTGGCATATTTAGAAGTTGGACTAAAAACTTTAGACCAATTGTTAGGTTATTCCTTATACCAACTATAGAGCATGAGTGTCAAACGTGCTGTGTCATGTGACATGACGCGACATAGCGTGACTTTTTTTGCATTGCCGGAGCTGGGTGGGCGCAGCCTCCACATGATGCAACCGGCCCACAGGCCAGCAGTTTGACACCCCTAATATAGCAGGTTTAACAGAAGTCAAAACCAGGTTTCTTAGTTTTAACTCAAAGTGTGTTACCAGGTTATATTGTTTTTTAACTTTTGTACTTCATTTTTAATATGTATAGCCCTGTACACCGCCCTGAGTCCTTCGGGAGAAGGGCGGTATAAAAATTTAATTAATAAATAAATAAATAAATAAATAAATAAATAAATAAATATTAATGCTAATATTCTAGAATCCAAAAGCAAATAACAAAACCATAGTAACAAACTGTTACTAATATCACCTTAGAATGTTAGTAAAGAAGTCATTAATACTGTTACAGGCTCCAGTTCTGGAGAAAGTCTATCTTCAAAACTTCCTTTCCAGTAGTAAAATTAAACACATAAATATGAAGTTAATAACCCTCATTTCCTATGAGGTTTTTATGGGCGTGAATCATAGCAAAGTACATAGAAACCTGGAGTAAACCAATATTCTAATGACATGATTGTTCAAATCTTGGAATCAGGGGAATTTTATTAGATGGATTAATTGTAAAGTAACCTACAAACTGGGAAATCAGTAAAAGTACACAGAACCAAATTAGAAGTTTTCTTACTGCTAGACTTAATATTAGTTATAGCAGATCCTTATTTTCATAATTCCTATCCTGACATAAGAGTCCTGGAAGAAAATGTAAGAGTGTCATACTGTTTGGATTAAATTAAAAGGCAATCAGGAATTCAGCAGTGCTTCTGGAGAGCAAGAGTCACAACCATAAATTAACACGTAAGAATTGAAATAAGAATAAAATAAATAATGGAGATGGTGGGGGGAGTGGGGTAGGGAGAAGAACAGAGTTGCCATTTGTCCCTTTGAAATAAATCTCAGGTGAATTTTAATTCAGAACAAAACAGAATAACAGAGTTGGAAGGGAGCTTGGAGGTCATCTAGTCCAACCCCCTGCTCAAGCAGGAGACCCTTTACCATTTCTGACAAGCGGCTGTCCAGTCTCAATTCAATTGACAACACAAAAACTACAAGCAGAGTACTTTATAGGCTCTGAGATTTTTTTAATGGGAAACGGTAGGTTAGGCATATATTTTGCTATTATCATCAATGGCAACATAGGAACTATCAGCAAACTGTACATGCCTTTGTAGTTGGAGCTAACTAAAAGACGGTCAAGTTTGACTCACCAAGTTCATGAACAGGTCTGTGTAGTTTCCTTGTCAACAAGATTTAAGTGGTTTGCTATTGCCTTATTACAAAATGTTTTCTTCGACTTTCCAGTTTAGCCCACAACCTTCAGATGCAACTTTTAATCTCCCATGAAAGTACTAATCAGATCTGGCCCTATTTAGCTGCTTAAGATCAGTTAAGGTTGGTTAGATGCTTCTGCTAGGCAGCCACGAATTAAATAGAGGGTTTGTCACAGCACAGTAAACACCAAACCCATTTCAATCCTTTCTATGTTTACTAATGATATGGTTCACAGAATTAAAAAAAGCGAGTGCAATTGGTTATAGTACTAGTCTTCTAAATGTGAACAGCCTCCTGAAATTAGGAACAATTACACAAGCATATTCTGGTAAATTTTTAATAGATGAACACTTTATGGTTCTCCTTCAAGAACGATAAATGACTGCAACATAAAGTAATATATCAGAATTGTTTTTTAACTTAACCTGACAGGATGGTTTCTCTGTCCCACAAAGAACTGCTGCCTTTGTTTCACAGCCATAGTTGATTTCATAAACAAGGAGAAAACTTTCAGTCACCGAATAAATAGCAGTCATTAAGACAAATAACTTGAACGATATGCATTTAAGACAATTTTAAACAAGATTATTTAAAGGCATTGGATTACTTTTGAGGCGTTTCAGATTTTGTGGGATCTATTTCCCTGGATTCTAAAATCCAAGAATTAGTTGCAGAATGATAGTTCTGACTGGGGATTTTCACCCAAGCATTCTTCACTCCAACAGGTTCATTCAGACTAAGAGGGAACTATTGTGCGGCTCCTGTTCAGGATTCCAAGTACCCTCACCGAGCGATTAAAAAAAGCACTTGCAAATCTATCAGATCCTATCCAGTGCTGGCATTCAGCATGGTTTGCACCACTTTGGCAGAACCGGTAGCTAAATTTTTGTTGCCCAGGCCCAGAATGGACTTCCAGAAGCGGCATCCACACAGAGAACCGGTTGCTCACATATTTGAATCCCACCACTGATCCTATCTATGGTTCACCCATACTACTATGCAGATTGCTCAGTTAAATAGATTATTCTTTGAAAATGTATCTTAGCTGGTTTTCAGTTCCACTCATTCCTCCCTTTCTCAATATTTGCACATTACAAAATCAGATTTTCACAAACAATGAAGTCAGAAAGCTAGATTTAAAAAGTTTAGCTACTCTGGGTGTCCACACAAAGAAGATGAACTCAATTGCAGTAATTTTAGCCCCACTACAAACTAAATTACCAAAAATGATTTTAAACACGCATTAAGGGATATGACCTACTACTGTATTCCTAGGACTGAAGTATTAGGTCAAACCACAGGACAGCTTTATTAAATTGATCCCAAAGTTGTTAGTCATTATACTTTCCAGACAGGTTATGTGGCTATAATTCCTAGTGGGGGTAAAAAAAATCACAAGTAAACTAAATAATGGTGGCCACTCCTTTATTTTAAGGTTAAACAAATTTTGCTCTAAGAATTTATGCAATATTAGCTAGCGTAATGAGCATTAGGGGTTCATATGGACCTTGCTCAGTTCCAGAATCTGTATAACGATGGACTCAGCCCTGGAACAATTTGAAGCAACAAGCAGAGTACATCTAAGCACATGCAGAGTTTTTTTTCCTCTCAGTAATCAGTGATATCAGCCAATCTTCCAGATCAGGACATGTGACTACTACTCAACCCAGGGGCAGTTGACTTGTAAGAAATGATGCAACAGAAGTGAATTACCTCTAGATTTCAAAAGGCAGCCCCCTCCCACGCAATAAATAGCTGCCACTTATTGTAAATTAGTGATCTTCCAGCTGATGGCAACTTAAGTGACTCAAGTCTTTCTCTAAGGCAAATTTAAATGCAGTGCATCGGGGAAGGGGGGGAGAAAATGAATTTGGCACTGCTCTCTCTCTCTCTTCAAAGGTAATGTTAAGTACGCAAATTAATCTGCAAGTGTTCATTTTTGGGCAAGAAAAAATGAAATCAATGCATTAGCTGCTTTTAATATTTCATAGCTCTCCCTCTTGCCAACGGCCTCTTATTTTTATTTTATTTTTTTTAAGTCAGCAATGTTTTCCTGAAGCCTCCGCTGAGAGGAGTTCCAACTCAGCACGTAGAATCTTAGGCAGGAGGCGAGGAGAGCTTTGAGGCGCTGCAGCGCGTCGCTGAGGAACTTCGGGGACATAACATTCAGACGCGCACCAGATTACACGTGGACTTCACTTCCCAAGGCTAACGGCGTTCAAAGCTCTGTGGAAAAAAACACTCCGCCCCGATACCAGCCCGAGGAAAAGTATTCTTAACCCCAGCTCCCTAATTTTAACATCCGAGCTTTTCTCTCTCTCTCTCTCTCTCTCTCTCTCTCTCTCTCTCTCTCTCTTTCTTTCTCTCTCTCTCTCTCTTTCTCTCTTTTTCTCTCTCTCTCTCTTTCTCTCTCTCTCTCTTTGCTTTCTCCCGGAAGAGAGAAGCGGCTCGCTAGCCAAAACAAACCACTTCGCGTTTTTTGGGGGGGTTACCTCCTCAGGAGCCATGGAAAAGCGCGGTTCTTCTGCTGCAGGACCCGAGGGGCTGGCGGGCAAAGCGGGCAAAGCTGGGGTCGGCGGCGGGTCCCGGAGCTGGCCAGGAAAAGCAGGTCGCGCTCTCCCGCCCGCTTCACCCCTACCGTGAGAAGGCAGAAGGCTGCGGTGCCGTCTGCCCCAGATCAATAATGCCTTACCAGCAGCCACCTCATGATTCATTCGTCAGTCCCAGGGACCAGAACCAGCGAAAGCCAAGCGGAGGGGAGCTCGGAGGAACGCCAGCCGGGCCCCCCGCTGCAACAACTGCCGCGCGCCGACTTCGCGAATGGATGCATGACTTCGCGCGCCAGCCCTTCTTCGCCTGGGCGCGCGGCGGGAGGGAGGGACGGAGCGGAGCCGAGAAGAGCCGTCTATGCCAGAGGGCGACTCGCCGCTCCTGTCTCCTTTGCCTCCCCCCCCCGCGGGGCCGGGCTGCCAAAGGGGGTGGAGCTTGGGGAGCAGGTGACTTCCTCGGCAGCCCGCGCTCGAGCTGAAAGGCGGGCAGGTAGGCGCGCCGGCTCCTGCCCTCCTCGCTCAGTTGCGGGGAGCGTCCCCGGACAACGCCTGAGGGAGGAAGAGGAGGGGGAGATGGCGGCGCAGCCTGTCGCACGCGAGGCCGCCGCTTTGGCGCGCGGCGGCGGCGGGGTCCAAGCTTCACCCCCAAAGGGGGAAAAGCGGGAGAGGAAGAAAGAAGGAAAAAAGAAAGAAAAGGGTGGTTCCAATCCCCGAGCTGAGGCGTCCTGGCCGGCGGGGAAAAGCTGACGAAGCGCAAGGGGAGCGTGAGGAGCTGGGCAAGCGCCGCGGCCGGAGAAAAGGGTAGAAAAACTCAAGGCGGGGTGGGAAAAACTCGTTCTTACGTCAGGGGTCTTCAAACTTGGCCCTTTTATGACTTGTGGACTTCAACTCCCAGAATTCCTCAGCCAGCAAAGCTGGCTGAGGAATTCTGGGAGTTGAAGTCCACAAGTCATAAAAGGGCCAAGTTTGAAGACCCCTGAGCTGGCTGAGGGATTCTGGGAGTTGAAGTCCACAAGTCATCAAAGGGCCAAGTTTGAAGACCCCTGAGCTGGCTGAGGGATTCTGGGAGTTGAAGTCCACAAGTCATCAAAGGGCCAAGTTTGAAGACCCCTGAGCTGCCTGAGGAATTCTGGGAGTTGAAGTCCACAAGTCATCAAAGGGCCAAGTTTGAAGACCCCTGAGCTGGCTGAGGAATTCCGGGAGTTGAAGTCCACAAGTCATCAAAGGGCCAAGTTTGAAGACCCCTGAGCTGGCTGAGGAATTCTGGGAGTTGAAGTCCACAAGTCATAAAAGGGCCAAGTTTGAAGAGCCCTGAGCTGGCTGAGGAATTCTGGGAGTTGAAGTCCACAAGTCATAAAAGGGCCAAGTTTGAAGACCCCTGTCTTACGTGCAGTCTTTTTTTAAAAAAAAAAACCAACAAAACAAAACGCGAGAGCAACTCGCGTCGTGGCGCCGGCGTCAGAAGTTGGGGACCCGCTGCGTGTTCCTCTGTAGACCAAAAGGGTTTAGCTCCCGGGTGGTGACAGGCTAAAAAAAAAATCAAGAGAACCTTTCGGGGTGGCAGTGGCGTAGCGTGGGGGGTGCAGGGGGGTCTGGCCGCACCGGGTGCAACATCTGGGGGGGGCGCATTAGATGCATTTTACTTTAATTACATCAGTATTTTCATAACAAACAATACACGTGCTTAGGGGGGTAAGGGTTTCTTTAACTAATCTAGTGGAAGAGACTCGAGTGCTAAAATCCACGGGTTAGGGGGTGCAAATTACTTGTCTTGCCCGGGTGCTGACAACCCACGCTACGCCACTGCGGGGTGGTGCAGCTGCCAGACCGACCCTTGCGATGTGCGGGGGTCTTTCACAGCCTTCTGATTTTTTTATTATTATTTTTTTTTTTGCGATTTAACTCGGAAAGAAATGCCACTCCGTTCAACGGTTCCAGCGGCAAGCGAATATTCAAGCCCGACGCAGTAGTCGCAATCGAGCTGTGTCGTTGCTATTCCAACCGAAGCAGCGTTTGACTTACGCATTTGGAAAATCAGTACACCAGAAGTTACTGCACCTCCAAAAGAAGATTTATTTGTTTTTATTGAGATCCCACTTCCTTGTTCCGAGAAGAAGCTGGTAGGTGGATAAAAGTTAAGCCTCCTTTCAGCCCTGCTAAGCTGCCAGTGGCCTCATGACACACAAGCAGTAGTTTGCTTGGCCGCGATATATTCTAGGATTTTTTTTTCTTCTCCTTCAGCCTATAGCTCAGGTTTGATTCTGCTTAACTCCCTCCCTGCTCCCAGATCACACAAGATCTCAAAGTGGGCTGTCATCCAGCTAGGGCTGTTAAACAACGGTGGACGAAAACTAGAAGGACAGGTTTACTGGACAGTCCTTGGCTTGGCTTGTAGGTAGGGAATTAGGTGGGTAATGAACGCTTGTGTTGCTGCCAAGTTCAGGTGGCAAATTTGTTTCTTCCAGGTAGGTGGAATTCTCTGACCTTAAGCTGGGCTTCAGAAGTATAGGCAAAGAACAAAGGGCCCAGAAATGGCCCTAAAACTGAGTTTATGAGAGGGGGGAAAAAGGAACACCCACTTGTTATTTCTACCATTTGTCCTAAGAGTTTCAGAAGGCCGTTTGTTGCGTCTCATCCATATTTTGTTTACTTGAGAAAGAAGGTGCTGTTACCTTTCAGTCCAGCCATGATCCCTTGGGGAAACAGTATGGCTTTTTTTTTTTAGTCTTCTGTAAATTCTTAGCTTTCGGATGTGGCATTAAAAGGGTAATCTCTTGGTCTTCAAAACCTCTTTGATAGTTAAACCAGCATCCTGTACAAGACAACCTCTCTCAATACACAAGTGCTAGACTAAACATATGGGAGAGATGGTACAAATACTACAGTACTGCAAAGTGGGTGAAACCGTGTACCATTTTTGAAGGGGTGAGTTTGGGTGATGGATTTGGGAGGGGTTTCCTTGGTATTACGTTGTGATGCTTAAGCTTTTTAAAAATTGGTTTCTACCTCAGAACAGTGAGAAATAATGCCTTCAGTTGCAACAGTGTACAGAAACAGGTTGTGGATGCCAGCAGCTCTGGCATTCCTTCTTCCCTTTCCTCCAACTACATGTTGGAAGACACCAGATCATAACAATGTGAGACCAGCTGAAAAACACGGACTATTTGTCAACGACATACATTCTTTCTAATTCAAAGTTACACTCTAGTTCCAATCATACATTCTAAGCCAGGGGTATCAAAACTGCTGGCCCACGGGCTGGATGCATCATGCCGAAACCGTGCCCAGCCCATTGCCGGCAATGGAAAAAAAGTGATACGTCGCGACACGTCACGTGACGTTGCGAGTTTGACACACACGTTCTAAGCTACATTTTGTGTGACATCATAATGGAGACAGGAAAGGGCCTGAGCAGACTCTTGAGGATTCCTGGATCCATTGGCTTTGATACTGTCGAGATAGTGCCATGTTAGCCACAGAGAAGACTACTATATACTATGTCATCTTGGCCCTACCTGGATTCAGTATGAGCATCCTCTATTCTATACTTGGGCAACTTCTTTATTCCTATGCTCTTCTAATATACTCCAGTGAATGCAAGGACAGTATAATACTCGGACATCTCTTGGGCTAGTATCTTCAATTATGGGACAGTGACAACCTTTTTTTATAATTCAGCATATAATGACACGTAAGGATTGATTATGAATAAACTTGAGTTTTATTTGAAGGGGGTAAGAAATGAAATGCCTCTAGTGTTGAAGCAAGCCTATGATTTAAGAAATTTAAATGAGAGCCGTAGAGTAAGACATTCATAAACATCTTACCCGCTATAAAATACAAAACATTTTTCACCCAAATCTTTAGAGATGATTAAAAATGCATGAGATTGGAATGATCTCATAGAAAATGTATTTATGTAGGTTTACTGATCCCCTGGTGACATGTTCACATTCTGGTGTAAGCTTTTAGTAATCGTATATGGGACCATAAGATTTCATTTACTTTAGGGAAGAGGGACATGCAGACATGAAGTTAGATTATGCAAGAACAGATTGCTTGTCTCCTGTCTAAACATACATTTCTCTTCTTTGAGAAGTAAACTCTATGTAGAATAGTAATTTCACCATCTTTCATGGCCAGGTTATAATAAACCTTTATTGTCAAAGTACAACATGTGTACATTGAGATTAGCTGAGCCTCCCCCCATGCTCTCTCCCCCCAACACACAGTGACAACAAACCCTCCATCCCACCACACTATGTGAACCAACTATACCACACACCGGCCTCCCAAGTCAATTCTGCATAAGATTATGTCCCATTTAAAAGCCTAACAGCCCACGGATAAAAGCTATTTTTCAGCCTGTTGGTACGGCTGGCTATATTCCTATATCTCCTATCGGACGGTAGGAGAGTAAAGAGATACCGTCCAGGGTGTGAGTCCTCCCTGAGAATCTTCCTCACTCTTCCAAGGCAGCGAGCCCTGGCGATGTCATCCAGTGGTGTCAGGGAACAGCCCACAATGTCTTGTGCTGTGCTCACTACCCTCTGTAATACTTTCCTATCCGCGGCTGTCAGACCAGCATACCAAACCACAATACCATACGAGAGGACGCTCTCTATGGTAGACCGGTAAAAGAGGGTCATTAGCTGTTGTTCTACCCTGTTCTTCCGCAAGATCCTAAGAAAGTGAAGCCTCTGTTGGGCCTTTCTAGCCACCTGGATTGTGTTAACTTTCCAGGTCAGATCTTCACAGAGGTAGACTCCCAGAAATTTAAAGGAGGAAACTCTCTCTACACAGTCCTCCCCGATGTAAAGTGGGGCAGGTTCCTCCCTTATCTGCACTTAATGGGACTTAAGACATTAAAGCAGAGGTCCCCAACCATTTCAGCACCAGAGATCGGTTCCGTGGAGAGAGGTTTTTCTGTGGACCAGAGCGGGCGTGGTTGCATATGCTGCCTGTATCACAAAGGTGGGGCTTTGCTTATTTGTGCAGACCGGTTTCTAGCATGCCGCAGCCCGGTACTGGTACACAGACCGGGGATTAGGGACCCCTGCAATAAAGAGTAAAAGGCCCCCTGTTTCTGCAAATTTGGATTTTTTTAAAGAAAACCCAGCTTTATATCAGCATAAAAGTGCATTTCTTTGGTAACCTCTTTTATTATAAAGAATCTTATCTCTACTCATTTCGATGAGAACAAATCAAAATTAAAACAAATTTTAAGTTTCCCCCTTTGGGGAACTTGAGGTTTTTGCCTAGTAGATCACATTCAAAAGCTATTTATACAGCTATGGAAAAAGTCTAAAAAAGGAGACACAGAACCAGGAAAATAACTTCAGGAAATTTGTCGTATGCTGCTTGAATGAACTGAAATAAAAGTGGTAGATTTTTCCCATGTCTGTTCAGAAATAAATAACACTTCAGTTTATTGGGAATTTCCTTTCAAAAAGTGGACTTAGAACTTCTGTTTTTAAAATGATGGAAATAAGATATAAAACACTTCAGTTTATTGGAAACTTCCTTTCAAAAAGTGGACTTAGAACTTCTGTTTTTCAAATGATGGAAATAAGATATTTGAATAAATAAAACCTTCCTGGTTGATAATTACAGATTAAGAATGTTTTGCTGGCAGGCTTTTGATTTAATACCTTATAAGGAATGTTTTGAGCTTAAATGGACTCCAGAAGATGGTAGAGGACAGGAAAGCCTGGAGGAACATTGTCCATAGGGTCGCGATGGGTCGGACACGACTTCGCAACTAACAACAACAACAACAAGGAATGTTATCCATTACTTACGAACAAATTAGATGAAAGCTATCTCCTCCAACTACAAATTTCACCATGAAAGAAATTTCCTATCAGAACAATGGCAGGATGCCACCAATTACATTTAGTTATTATCAGCAAAGAGGTCATTGGCAAAAATTTCTTTCTCCACAATGCCATGATATTAGATAAAATATAGGTAGCCCAAGGGTTGTTTCTTCATCCATCACTACCCTAACAGATAGCTGGCAAAGAAAATGGTGATTTTTCCACTCTCCCCTCTCCCCGATCCTTTGTAGCCTTAATTCTGCCACAAATGTTATGTATAATTGGACTCTGTTGCTTGTCCCAGAATGTGATTTGTTCTGGTAAGCATGGATAATGGTGATCAATTACTCCATATCACTCCATTTTTATTTGGGCTTGAGTTGTTCTTATTTTCTCTCTCTCTCTCTCACACACACACACACCCTAGTAAATAATTGTATTTCTGCCTGGTTTTGAGGATGCACTGTTGAAATGTTGTTAATGAGAGTTACAAAGATTGCCACTTTGGGGGATTCAGCACCTTTCCCACAATCTAGAAGTTTAATCTAATCTATCTACTGTTCTATTCCTCCTAGGCTGTATTAACAGAGGGATAGAATTAAGGTCATGTGAAATGTTAATACCACTTTATAATGCTTTGGTAAAACCACACTTGGAATATTGCATCCAGTTTTGGTCACCCCAATGTAAAAATGATGTTGAGACTCTAGAAAGAGAATACAGAAGAGCAACAAAGATGACTAGAGAACTGAAGACTAAAACATATAATTAATGGTTGTTGGAATTGGGTATGTCTCGTTTAATGAAAAGAAGGACTATGGCTGACATAATAGCAGTATTCCAATGTCTAAGGGGCTGCCACAAAGAAGAGGGGCATTAAACTATACTCCAAAGCATTCAAAGGTAGAACAAGACACAATGGATGAAAACTAATCAAGGAGAGAAGCAACTTAGAATTAAGGAGAAATTTCCTGACAGAATAATTAATCAGTGGAACAACTTGCCTCCAGAAGTTATGGGTACTTCACCATTGGAAGTTTTTAAGAAGAGACTGGACAACTATTTGTCTGAAATGGAATAGCATTTCCTGCCCGAGCAGGGAGTTGGGCTAGAAGACCTCTAAGATCCCTTCCAACTGTTATTCTATTCTGTTGTTCTGTTAATCTCTGAGATGAACTGGATGTCTTTTGTCTCCAGTGCATATGCTTATAAAATGCTCTGCAGACGCTGATCTGTCATTTCATTTGCTATTATTTTGAGTCTCTATGGCTGTCAGTGGGACATTACATTTTTTAAAAAATGCTAATAACCTGGGGAAGGACGCTCTATAGATCTTACTTGCAATATTCCCAGAAAGCCAACTGTTACAAGCTTTACCTTGCTAGGAAACCTAAGCCATAATAATTGTCTGCAAGATTCCACAGACTAGTCTGATAAACTGTGAAATTCTCTGGCCTCAGAACTGATTTGTAGTTTTAATAACTTGTCACTGTAGTTCAAATTAGCAGGATCAGCCCTGTAGTTGCTGGTATTGCTTTGCACCACTGTTTTGAATCTTTGATCCAGCAGTGAATATTGCAGTTCTTCCTGCCTTGGGATTATTGCCTTGACCATAACCATCTGTAAGAAAAAAACGGACAAATCTCAGGTGATGCCAAATGCATTTCTGACAAACTAGATTTTTTGTGACTTTAGCTATGCTAATCAAATGCAATTTTTTAAAATGGCACTCGACCTTTATCACATCACAGAAGAACTTAAAGACATAATTTTAATGACTGCCTATCACGTGAGTATGCACACTCCTTTTATAAGAGGCACAAAAGCAAAATGAAGTGAGATCTACATGAACAAATGCTCTGAGGATTTTTAACCTTTTTTTAAAAAGCATTTCTAATATAAAGGAAATGCATAAGTAGGTATCTTACAGCTCAGTGTTTTCATTTATTTAGTTTTTAAATTATTCAGTTTTAAAATTTTAATCTATTTTCCTTATTTGTCTCTTATTTCCTTTGAGTATTAACAATCGATATAACACAACACTCTGGTTTGTGCCATCCTGCTACAGAGAAGCCTAGCTACAGCTATTAAACAATGATCAGCTGTGTCATAAATAAAACCTTGATTTGTAAATCTGGAATTTTAGCAAAACTGATTTCCCAGAAATATAAATGAATGCATGCCTCTTATACCCATGTCCTGAAAACAAACCTATTTAATTTAATAGGGCTTAGTTCCAAGACCTTAACTTTAAACCACATTAATTTCAAAAGGAACACTCACCTGAGCATACTCTATATTACGCATCTTATGCACCTTATATGTTTACACCAAAGAATGATTCACCTAGGTTAGAAATGCATGCATATTTTAAAGAGAGTTTGAGTTTCAGTAAGGACTTGAGAAGCAATAAAAGGAGGGTTTCAGAATGCTGGAAGTAATAAGGAATATTTGGAACAGAATGAAAAATTCAGAAAGTCTGCTTATTCTTAGGCTCCCTATTAATTATGCCTGGAGATCAGTCCAACTCTATCACAGGGAGAGAACTAGAATGTGCATTGGGTTCAAATTAAGCTCAGATGTGGAGCAGGATGATTTGGGACAAATATTCACTCCCTCCAGATGTGTGCCAATTGACTTATTTTCCAAGGCACCAGAAGGCAAGAAACAATGGATGGAAACTAATCAAGGAGAGAAGCAACCCGGAATTAAGGAGAAACTTCCTAATAGTGAGAACAATTAACCTGTGGAACAGCTTGCCTTCAGAAGTTGTGGGAGCTTCATCACTGGAGGCTTTTAAGAAGAGAAGGGACGGTCACTTGTCTGAAATGATATAGAGTCTCCTGCCTGAACAGGGGTTGGACTAAAAGACCTCCAAGGATCCATCCAGCTCTAATCGATTGATCCTTGTTCCACAAAACCCTGTCCTGACTGATTCAGAGATTTTCCAAAGTAATACTTCTGAAACCGTCTTAGAGCAAGGGAGATGAATATAGATTTCCCTTGTCCAGTCATATCCATTTCCCCCACATAAAAACACCATATTGGAATACCAGGAAAATGGAGTATCTGCTTTATCCTAGCAATCGGCAGAACTACTATATCTCCATGATGTTTTAAGCTGTAAGCTATCTGCAGGTCTTTGTTCTGTCCTTAATGCATTTTATCATCACTAAGTGAACTCATCTGGGGATCTGAAGTGACTAGTGACACCCAGCTGCGTTTGTCTTTCTCATACTTTCGGCTGAAGTGGAGGCAGAACAGTTCTTTAAAATACTGCTTCCAGCATCCTCTCACTTCAGCTGTATCCCAAATACTTGCATTAGTTTTATTTTTAACCCCATTCCCTCTGTTGGAAGCCTCTTCACCCCCTACCTAAAACATTTTTTTAATCCATCAAATGACACTGCATTTTTTTGCTTCTTTTAATCTTAACTGTTCCTTGCTCTTTTTGCACTTTGTTTCTTGAAGCTATCATTCTTTTTTTACATCTTTAACAGCAATCTTTCTTATATACCTTTTTTCTCTGTCTCATCCCAGGCCAGCCCCCCCCCCACTTTCTACCATTAGCATAACTCCATCCACTTTTCACTCTGTTCCAATCAGTTCCTCCCTAGTAGAATCATTTCATTGATTCTGTTGGGGGATTAACCCGTCTTCTAATGTGTTTGATTCTTTCCACCCCAAGCAGAATATTGGAAAGATTATGAGAAGGAGTTGAGAATCAGCAAGCTAGCTGAAAATAGAAGAGAATGGAACCAACTTTCATACAGCAGGAGAAACCCTCAAAAGAATGATTGAGTTAAAAAAAATGGGCCAGATCTGGGCAATACAACACCAATGCTCCCACCTTAAATAAGATTCTCATAATCACACTTATTCACACACATACACAAACAGATCACATGCAGAGGCAACATGTCTACAAATATCCTGGTTAGACACTTCGGAGAAAGTACGCATACATGCAGACACCTGCAGTTAAAATATTGTATTTCACTAAAAAACAACCCAACCTCTTTGCTTATTTTTTCATGAGTCACTCTGAAATTCTATCCTGCGTTGGTTGCTCTAGTTTCTGGTTTATTCTTTAGATGTATATTTCAACCTTTGTTTAGGAGCTTGGGTGATATAGATAGTGGTCCTTCCTCCCATTTTGACTCACACAGTTACCTTCTGAGTCAAGTTGGGCCAATCAAAAGTAACTGGCTCAATGGCATCCTTCCATAGCTGAGGGCAGACTTGAACTTCAATCTCTCTGCTGTGAATCCTACACCTTAACCCCTACACACTGGCTCTCAGGATTTCAAGGTATGCAGGTCCAAAACTATTCTAAGAATATAAGTGAACATTGGTATAATTTCTAATAGTACTCTAGCTTATCTGTAAATTTAATTTCATTTTACTGATTTACAAAAAAACAACAACCCTACTTTATCAATCATTTTGTGTTTTCCCATGCTGTTTTTCTATCATTTTTGAGAGGCTGAAACTCCAGTTTAAACAAATTTGTTTCTGATATGGGCAAGAAATAAGATCAGATAACCCAGCTCAATTCAGAACAAATCAGGCTTATTTCTGCTGAGACAAAATGTTGGCTAACTAAGGATCTGGCCAAACACACACATACCAAGATAATGCTCAAATGTGGCTAAAGAACATTCATTGCTAGAAAGTTACAGTAAGGTTTTATTTCTAAGTAAGCACGTATAGGATAATGTTATACTATAATTCACATCTGAAGGAGATATGACACTGTTGGTACCTTTGCTTCGTTCACATGTATTTTTCAAAGTCTGAATTATTTCAAATAAATCAATCTGCAAATTTAGCTGAATAATAAACCATAAAGGAATTGAACAAAAGGACTAAATTGACAAGGACAAACTTTTCCCAACACAATATTATGTTGTATTTGGGTGTCATATGACTGTTGAACAGGAGGGAGCTATCTGGAGGAGGAAAAAAAGACAGTACTAATTCAGCCATATCAATATTATTGAATACAGTACACCAAACCTGGATTTTCAAAAAAGCATCATGTCATTTGTTTGGTTGAATATCAAACAAATTCAGTTATTGTAAGACATGTCAATTTACTGTTAATTTTAGAGCAATGTGCTGGTTGGGGAATTTTGGGAGCTGGAATGCACACATCTTGAAGTTGTCAAGTCTGAAAAACACTGATTTGGAGGCTTTGCATAATATGTAAATAGAATCAAAGCCTTCTCCCACTCAATTTTCCCTTCTCCCACATTAAGAGTTTTGTAAGTCTTAATTCTTTTTCTCATGCCCACTTACCAAGAAATTTGACTATTGCAAATTTGTATTAAAAACAGAACTCATTGTATTTTTTTTCTGTTCCTACATCGAAGTAAAATTAATAAACATTCACAGCCAGGCATGGAATTTGATGACAAAAAAAATCTACTCCAAATATATATCCTTCTAGAATTCTAAAATTAAGTTCTGATGTGATCTAGATAAAACTAATACATTTAGATAACATTTGCCCATCTTTCTTATAATACAGCTGACACCCACATACAGAATATACCTGCCCAGTCTGTTGGTTACCATCCCAGGAAGGTTGTGTTAAATTTTAGGAATTCTAGTCCTCAACAGCTGGGTAGGGTTCATATACTATAAAGTATATAAGGTAGGGAGCTAAAGACACAGACCCATGTCAATTCTGGCTTCCTGTTTGTGGGATACCCTTCCCAGAGAAACAATTTTGAATGTAGGTACCTACATTACAGTAGGATTATGACTTTGATGTATTCTCTTTTTTGTTTTATTTATTAATTTATATGGATGTTTGGGTAATTTAGTTGATTTGATTTGTAAGGCTTTCTAAATGCAAGTGGTACAAGGCAGGAAACCATATGATTAAAAAACATCGTATAAGAACCAGTAAAATAATAATAGTTCACTGTGGAACACAAAATTAGAAATAACATTAGTATGGGGTCCAAATCACTCCAGCTCAGGACTTGCTAGGACAACCAAATTTTTAAAGCTTTCTTGAAAGCCAGCAGGCTGAAGACCAAACACATCTTGAGGGCAATGCTTTTTCCAAGAAAAGGAGCATCAGCAGAGAAGGCACACTTCCGTGTCCAATAATGTGGGCATGGTTTTTTAATGGAAATCCAGATTATGTGCAGTCAGTATTATTGGTAGGGCAAAATTATTTGGTAAGAGTTGAGCCTGTACAGATGCAAGCCCAGAACCATAAAGGATTTACAGTTGACCACCAGGATCTTGCATTATATTTGAAAACCAACTGATTGTCAGTGCAGCTTGGAAGTAGAGATATCCCAAAAGCAGATCAAGGAGTAGCCATGATTATTTATCCCGCTGTGTTCTGGACCATCAATAGTTTCTGGGAGTTGACTAAGGCATGAATGATTATGAGAAGGATGTGTTGATCCAGGAAAGGGTGAAATTGGCCCACAAAATGAATCCATGCAAAATATTGTTAGTGTCAGTTAGTTCTGCTTATTGTGCACATTGAAAGTAAAAAAGAGTTAAGAATGTTATAATTGTAGAATCCTGACATGATTTATATTTCTATTTGTATGTACATAAATTCAATATTTGAAAGATCATTCAGTGGGTTTGTAGAATTGGGGGATGGGACTATGGTCCTATTTAAAAGTCCAAATGCCACTTGTGTTATTTAATATAACAGATGATGGGTAGCTTTAGCAATATTTTAGCATGATGCTTAAAATGCTATAAAACTGTCTCTGTAGTAATTGTAAGTACTATTATCCCTGACCTCTGATTTATAAAGAAATGCTTTTCACCAAACAACTGCAGCCAGTTAGAAAACTTATTAATATTAAAATGACAGACTGGAATAAGTGGGAGTGTGCCAGTGCAAACACATTTTCTGAAATGATCTATGCTTGTCTCAAATGGTTAATGTTAATGATAAATAATCTGACATTCCCTGTCAAATCAGGAGCTGTTTTAGAAATGTCACATCATTTTTCAATTAGTCTGTTCCCATTTTGAAAACAATTGTTTGTAAGGCCACCTCTGTCTTATAAATAAAGTAATATATCGAGCTTGTGTTTCTGTGGATCCTAGCCCAGTCTAGCATTCAACAGATAAAAGGACATACCATTGTTTTAGTGAGTGTGAAGGTTGCAACACAATTTGCAATGCATATTTAATGCATTAGCCCATTTTGTACAACACGTTGGTTTTTGAAAGTATTGGGGATTGGCTGCTACCTTTTTCTAACTACAGTTGGCTCAGGAGGGTAGGAATTGGGGTCCAGCATATCTGGCAATGATCAGGAAAGCAGGTATAGATATAGTGGCTAAAGTGCTGATCTAGAAACCAGACTATGAATTTTGGTCCCACTGTAGGCATGAAAGCCAACTCCCTCTTAGCTCTACCCACCTCACAGCATTGTTGTTGGTGATAATGGCAGGAGGAAGGAGTATTATGTAAGCTCTTTATCTTATTTATAAAACTAATAAAAGTGGGATAAACATCTAATTAATTAATTAATTAAAATAGATTTACCTGAAAAATACCCTGACTTACTTTGCAAATTGGCACAGTCCTACTGATGTTCACTATTAAACATGTCAATGTAGAAAACAAGATTCCAAAATACTAACACTGCTTAGTTTCCCTCTGAATTATAGTTTTTAATAATAATAATAATAATAATAATAATAATAATAATAATAATAGTAGTAGTAGTAGTAGTAGTAGTAGTAGTAGTAGTAGTAATCTGTTTCACATGCCCTGGTTCTCACAGGGCACCACAGAGAGGCAAAATCATGAGAATATTGTTCCATCAAAAAAGCAAAGCAAAATTAAGTTGTGAAGAGATTTGAAAATGTTGAAATTATGCAGCATGATTACTGTGGGACTGGAGGCATTCAGGATTAACAAATGAAAATAGTCTCAGCACCTTTATACATTGACCACAGCATATTCACAATATTTCCATTTCCCTGTGCAACCTGTTCCAAGCTGCTGAATGAATCTGAAAATTAGCAGAATTTTTGAGTTATATTTCTTGTTTCCTCTGCTGCAACTGTTGAAGCCACCTTGGCATTCCCTGCTGATGGTAATTAACCTTATAACTTTATATCATAATTCTTCCTTTAATAATATCACATGTTCGTGTTTAATCCACTAATCCCCCCAAATACTGTACACATTAACATATAAATAACAATTGTGCAGCTTTTCTCCTGGAAGAATCACTCATTCAAGAGTGATGCTGTTGTACAGCTTGAATATGACTCCTCTGCTATACTAGTAATGACAAGGAAAGGACTTGTTTAAAGGATCAGATGGCAGTGGTGCTGAATAGAACATTTGACAGCCAGCTATGTAGATAGCAATACTTTTAATGTGGTTAAAAGGTAAAGGTAAAGGTTCCCCCGCACATGCATGCTAGTCATTTCCAACTCTAGGGGCCAGTGCTCATCTCTGTTTCAAAGCCGAAGAGCCAGCGCTTGTCCGAGGATGTCTCCGTGGTCATGTGGCTGGCATGACTAGACGCCAAAGGCGCACGGAACGCTGTTACCTTCCCACCGTAGTGGTCCCTATTTTTCTACTTGCATTTTTATGTGCTTTCGAACTGCTAGGGTGGCAGAAGCTGGGACAAGTAACAGGCGCTCACTCTGCTACGCGGCACTCGGGATTCGACCCGCCAAACTGCCGATCTTCTGATCAACAAGCTCAGTGTCCTAACCCACTGAGCCACCACGTCCCTTTTAATGTGGTTACACTATTAAAATTGCTACACAATTTTTCCTATCCAGCACTTTCAGAGATGTTGGTCTACTGCTACCTTACTTCTCTGCCTGCATTATCAACTGGAATTAGGAGCAGCAGACAAACATATCTGGAATGTCCTATGTCAGGTGTAGGCAACCTTGGCTCTTTTATGACTCGTGGACTTCAACTCCCAGAATTCCTGAGCCAGCTCAAGAATTCTGAGAGTTGAAGTCCACAAGTCATAAAAGAGCCAAGGTTGCCTACCCCTGTCCTATGTTATCAATTAAACTGTGATAGGGCAGCCGGTAATTCACCTGGGAGGGAGGGGGAAACCTTTGCTCCTCACATTCTAAGTGCTTTCAGCTATTTATTTAAAAAAAATATCATATTTCTATGCAATATCAAAATATTGATATGATCACCCATCAAACAATATAATCCCAGGCAATTCATGACAGCATCATACCAAAATACAAGAAAAATAAACATCATTTCACACAAGGTGCAATAATGAGGTGCAATAATAATCCTCTGTTTCACAGTTGCTTAGTATTGGCTCTTCGCTAAGTCCTAAAATTGGTGCACAAACCAACATGGCATGATATGCTAGGCCAGAATTAGCCAAATCATATTATGGCCTTAACAGAATGACAACATTTAATAATCATCATTCTAATAGTGCCTCGCTAACGTTCTTTATTCCAAATATGTACAATCCCTTAGGATGAAATTTTATGCACCTGGGAATAGCTTTTATTGTACGATGCTTGTAAAGCTCAGGATTGCAGTAAATATTGTGATATCCAATACTACCAAGAACTAAAACATTTTGTATTATGAACGAATACAAATACATTTTGTATTTAGGTAGGTTCCACTAAGGTATTTTTATAGATTGACTAACATTTAACATTTCAAAGACTGAGATTTAGTTTAAAAACGCACCAAATGTATATGTATTTTCCTCATGTTTTTGTGGGCAGCTACTGTATTTCCCCTTCATATACTGTGTGTAATTTTCACTAGCTTACATATCACAATGTCCACTTTCCCTTAATATATGTATTTTTGCATTACAACATTTGGGAAAGTGCCATTTTTTAATTACCACTTTGTTTCAGTTCACATATCGGTTTCAAAAGTGAAAATTAGGTAAGTTGCTAATAATATAACAGAAACCAAAGTGTTTTTCCCCCCTCTTTTCTATTTCGCAGACATAATATTGTTCCTCCCCCCCACCCCCCATAGTCTATATCTGACTTCAGACTTTAAACAGTGGGCTTTCCTTCCTACCTATTTTTAATTGGAAGTCACATAGATTGTAACTTGTATACTTATGCATATTTATATGAAGTAGGCTTTTATTTATTTTAGTCCCTTTGAATTGGTCTTGAATCTTGGCAATTACATGGGCAAGTCCCTGCATTTTCTTAGTAAGGTTTTTCAGAAGTATTTGCTCTTGCTTCCTTCTTAGCGCTGAGAGAGAATGACCGGCCCAAGGTCACCCAGCTGGTTTTGTGCCTCAGCCAGGACTAGAATTCATCGGCTCCTGGTTTCTAATCTGATGCCTTAAAGCAGAGTTGTCAAACTGGCGGCCCGCGGTCTAGATGTGTCACGTGCAGGCCATGCCCACCCTGGCTCCACAAAGGCAAGCAATGTTGCGATACGTCGCAATATATCACATGATGTGATTGAGTTTGACGCCCATGCTTTAAATACTGTTAAAAGAAAAAAAAATCATCAGGTCCAGTGTTATGTACTGGGCTTTTGGGTACCACACCACGTGCGTTGCTGGAGAGCTAACGGCTCTTCAGCAACCCAGACAGGCTGTCTCCAGTCCTGCAATTAGTCAGCCCCAGGCGGCAAGCACGGGTTCAATCCTATTGGCTGCTACCATAGGGTTTGGCTATATATTGTGGCTGGGAGTGGCCCAAACTCAAGTACAGTTCCAGCAAGAATAAAAGAATGAGTTTCTATGTACTCAGCCTTGTGTCTTCATTCCTGCTCACCAGAGCCCATGACATAACAGTGGCGATGAGGATGGGATCCTGCTTCACTGTTTAAAAGGGCTGAAGTTAACGAGGGGTCGGCAATACGCGCTGGAGGGAAGAGGCATTTCCCTCACCTCTAGGCCGGCTAGTAAAGCCACATTAGCGGCCGCGTGCTCAGTGGACGCATTCCCTGAGCCTAAGAAGCAGGATCCAAGAACGCAGGAATCGAAGGAAGATGCCGAAGGTCAGCAAGCTTAAAGAGTTCGATGTAAATTTTGCTTGGCCACGTGTAGAGCTTGCAGAAGGACCGGCCGCCTTGTGTCTTCATTCCTGCTCACCAGAGCCCACGAGCCCATGACATAACATCCAGTCCAGGTTGGGAGTAAATAAAATGGAGACTAAGAGGCTGGAAATAAAATGGAGGCTGCTTAGGAAAGAAGGTTCTAGTTTATTTAGTTGCCAAAAACGTCAGTGACACGCATGTTTCTGGGGTGGCTGACAATATAGAGTTGTCCTTATACCTTCTTGGACTTTGTACTTGAAATGTCTGTTCCTGTCTGAGCACTTTGACCTGAGTTTCAGTGTGCCCTTTTGGTATTCTAATGGTGGTGGGTTAATCCTATTATGTCCTAAAGGTTATGTCCTGCCCTTGGAATTTTTGCTTTTCTAATCCCCTCAGCTCCAGCCTTCTGTGGGGGCAGTGGCTGAAGGCATTTTGCTTGTGAATAGATGGCCCAGTCTTTCTGAACAGGATGATCAAATCTGTATTTCTAAAAGCTGGCCTGCTCAGTTTCTGCCTAAGATTTTTCTCCATTATTCCTTTGGGAAAAGATAATATTCTGTCTTTTTTACTATCCCCCAAAATATTTCCTTCTCTCTCTCTCTCTCTCTCTCTCTCTCTCTCTCTCTCTCTCTCTCTCTCTCTCTCTCTCTCTCTCTCTCTCTCTCTCTCTGTGTGTGTGTATGTGTGTGTGTGTATTTGTGTGTGTGTGTGTGTGCACTGACTTCCTACAACACTACACCAGACTCTTAATACTATTATCCTTCCTGGTTCATAACTGAAGTATGATTCTAGTTTTGAACTTCTGACTAACAGTCCTTATATCAATTACATGTTACTACTAGCCAGTATGAATCTTCAGCTCTAGCCACATTATACAAAGTTCCTGTTTTTGTGGACGACTTTCTATCCAATTACTTAGCTTAACCTTTGTTATTTACAGGCTTTGAAAAGTTCATCAGGAAGAGGAAGAAAAACAAAGTCCAGTTGCCTTTTGAAAAAAGCGCCTTTGGGACAACCATGACCTGGATGACTGAGAATCTCCATAGACAAGGAAGGAAGGACTTGAAGGAAGCAGGACTTGCCAGGACTTAAACATGTACCCACAATTAAAGTTAAATTTTTGTTGTGCTGCTTTTCTCCTGACAATTAAAAATAACAAAAGCAAAACAAAGATTAATAGTGAAACTTGACAGCCGGCAAATTTAAATTATAGGGAAGCTCCAGTGCTCCTATTAGCACTTCAAAAGAAAAATGCTATTTAAAAATCTAACTGCCTAACCGATGCAGCAAACAGAGAATAAAATAAAAGGCATAACAGGAAGAGTAGAAAAGTAAGAAGGAAGAGAAAGTTAGATTAAAAAATAACTTAATAAAATTACTCAGCTTACTGGTTTTAATCTGCCCTGTTTACCAGAACTGCTATTTAATAGATGAAAGAGTTCAAAGGCAGTTTTGAATAAGGATGCATGTAAATAAATGCATTCCCATCTCTAACTGAGCTCTAACTGGGTTTTCTGTTCTATATGAGAAAAAGGAGGAACATATTTCTTACCTTGGTAACCATTTCTTAAGAATCAGGAAAAAAATGGACATGTCAAACACAAGGCCCGGGGGCTGGATCTGGCCCGTGAAATGGTTTCATGCGGCCCCCGAAGCCATCCTGGAAACAGTGAGGGAACGGCCCCCGCTGCCTTGGCCCTGGCCCAGAGACCCTCCTCCTGCCAGAGACCCTCAGATCTGTCCCACTCCTGCCCAGGCCCCCATAGGCACCCTTGATGCGAACGATGTAGAGCTGGCCACGCCCACCCAGTAGGCCATACGCACTCTAGCCACGCCCACCCAGTAGGCCACGCCCACCCTGGCCATACCCACCCGGCCCCTTGAGGGCAACCGCAATTCTGATGCGGCCCTCCATGAAATTGAGTTTGACACCCCTGGATTAGACTCTATAAAGGAATATCAGACTAGATGGTGTTTAGTGCAAAAATATACAGTTTAATTAAATGGCAAGGAATAACAATATAATTATTAATTTATCATAATAGTAAAGCAGACTATAGAAAAAATAATGAAGCAGTGGAAGAATTGGTGGTTGGAAATGAAAAATATGGGCTTGTCTTTATTAGGAGAGGCATCTTCCAGGGCGATTCATTATCACCATTGTTATTTGATACAGCTATGATTCCACTTGCAGTGATTTTGAAGAGAATAAATCTTGGCTATCAAACAGCAAAAAAAAATGTTAACAAAATCTCACATTTACATGGACAATCTGTACCTTTTTGGAAGCTTTGTGGACCAAAGCCTTTCTGTCCTCCACTGTCTCCCAGAGCTTCCCCAAATTATGAATGCCAATACTCAGTGCTTTTTTGGTAAAAGAAAAAGGTGCCGGAACTCACACATGTCATACAACCCACCTTGCCTACCCTACAAGGCTCCATCCAAAAAAGGTGCCGGAACTCCGTTCTGAGCATTCTATGAGAAAAAAAGCCCTGCCAATACTACTTTTGCTATAAAGTTACAATAATAGAATCTTGCAAGTCTGAATGTGCTTCCTCTTTTTACGTTTTTTGAACTAGGGAGAGTTTTGTCCAAGATGCTTACTCAGAATACTCAAATTGTCAAATACATATATACACATATATAGATATATTAGAAAGCTAGATTAACTAGTAGGATTGATGTAAATCTATTGATATTAAAAACAATGAGATCCCATGGATGACAATTCAATGCTAAGATAAGCAGCCCTATTAAAATGTCATCCATTGCTAAGAAACACTGTGGTTCAGGAGAAAATTACAATAGATTTCAAACATCTGCACTCATTTTCTGCTCGCTTATGATGTGACTCCTAGTAATACACAGATGGAATGCAATGATAGGTGTTTTAAAAATATTTGAAAGTAATTAATGACTACACCAACTTTAAAACACCATCATCTATAAAAAAAATCAAAGTAAAAAATGTATTCCCTACCTTTTAGAATACTTTTGATACAGATTTTGGCACCTGGACTGAAACAGTTATGTGCTCTGCCTTATAGAGGTGGGTTAGGAAAAATAAATTAAATGTTAGGCACCCAAAGGCATGAGAATTTGGAAGGAGGAGGAGAGAAAGACAGAGAGACAGAGAGAGAATAGGTAGGGAGAGGGGGGAACTCTGGCTAAAGTAAAGGTTTGTAAAGTAGTAGGGGGTCGCAAGATATCTAGCAAGTAAAGGACATCTTATTTATTTATTTAAATGTATCGGTCTAACTCCAGTGGACTTGGGAAAGACACACAGCCAAAGAAGACATCAAAACAGCTAAAAAGATTACGGTATATCAACACCGAGCCCAGATTAAAATTCTCTAATAATAAAATCCATAAAACAAAACAGGTGCCATTAAATAAAAAAACAAACATTAAACGCCAGGCTTAGGACCATTGCACACTGCCCCAAAGGGGCAGAGCTCATGGAACAACTTTGCAAGGCTGTTCTCATCCTGACCAAAGCCACAAGAAAGGACAACTGTATTCCTGTAGGAAATCTGCCCGTGGCCCTTGTAGTATTTTTTTAAAATCCCATTTATATCCCGCCCTTCTCCGAAGACTCAGGGCGGCTTACAATCTAAAGCACAAATCAATGTGCTTAGCAATAGCCTTCATTCTATGTGTATGCCTGCTTATTAGGGCTTTTGCCCCCCCCAAGCCGCATTATTACAAAGTCAGCTTATTGCCCCCAACAATCTGGGTCCTCATTTTACCTACCTCGGAAGGATGGAAGGCTGAGTCAACCTTGAGCCTGGTGGGACTCGAACCTGCACTAATTGCAGGCAGCTGGTGTTACTTAAGGAGGCATTAGCCCACTGCTCCACCAAGGCTCAAGTTGTTGCTGAGTTTCAACACCTAGCTTTGTTTCCTGGTGGCCTTCTTGGATGTGCATTTCAACATTTGGCAGAGTAGATTTGGTAATTCCTGCTCTAGGGATCCCTCAGCAAGCTGCCTGTCAGGGATTTGGGGAATGAGAATACTGTATTACAGCTTGATGTTGAAAGATTGGTCTCAATTACTTTTAAGGTCACCAGGAGTTGTGCAGTTCCAAGGTGTCCCACAAGAGCCAATTTACAGCCAAGGTTGCTTTTATGCATAATTACACTGAGGTGACTCTCTTTGCTCTCCACATCCCATCCCATCTAATAGCACGCTTATGCTATTCTGTAATGTGCGGCTACTCTCTCTATGTTCATCTTGGTGCTGGGAATTTTATTTATTGGGCATTGGGGAATGATCATTATCCTTTTTATCAAGTAAAACATTCATTATGGTTTAAAAGATGACAGGAATAGATAAAGAAGAGAGAAACAGAGAGAACAAGGCACTGGGCTCATCAGTTGCATGATGTTAAAAATGAAATTGTCGAGTTCCATCAATCAGTTTAATGAAACTGAGTTTCTCTGATAAACTGTTAGATTTTGAGTAAGTGAATATTCTGTACCTTTAACTTTCTCTTTTAAATTTCTTTGTTTTTAGGTTTGCATACTATGCAAGTGCAGTACTGTGTATATTTCTCATTTTATATTTCAATTTTACACTAGATCTACCGTACTCAATTCTTTAGGTCTAAGTTTCTTCATGAGTTCACATGGAGTCAAAAGTTAATCCTAGCCATAGATTTAGGTGGCAAGAAATGGATTTTGAATGAAATTACTGAGATATTTAAAAGATAACTAAACTAAAATTTATCCATGTATAGGATAATCTCCTAAAAGGGAGAAAAAGAAAACTTGACTCTGTTTTGTGCCTGAGCTGATATAGTCACTGTAGTTTAAATGGGGAGAAAATCTGAAGCATTTTATGACGGAAAAAATAATGCCAATGGATGAGTTAGCAATACTCCTTTGGAACACACAACAATGGGGCTATGTTCTGGAGAACACCTTAAATCTTATTCTATTTTTTTTTCTGATCACCAATGGCTAATAAAAATATCATATGAATTTAAATGGTGGCCAAGCAGCCCTAATAAAACAGAAACCTAACATAAACTCCTCTCCTGTTTTTTTTTTCTTAAATGAATTTGCCATCCTTTGAGAACATCCCCTGCTCAAATTCTCCCTATCTTTAAATTAATAGGACTTTTTCATATTGCTGCTTGGTGACCTTCTCCAGAGCAATCTGCTTGACACAAGCTTTTAACAAATAATTGCATTTGCTGCTCTTTCCTGTTGATAGATGAACAATGGAAACTCAAAGCTGTCAGGCCCTTAGCTAGGTCTGAGAAATAAACTGCAGAAGTGGAACTATATTATATTGCAGTGTTTCTCAACCTGGGCAATTTTAAGATGTGTGGACTTCGGTTCCCAGAATTCCATAGCTAACATGTTGACTGTGGAATTCTGGGAGTTACTCAATACAAGTTAAAGTTGCCCAGGTTGGGTAACATTGCTCTAGTGAGATAGGCTACAGGTAGTCCTCAACTTGTGACCACAATTGACCCCTAAATTTCTATTGTTAAGCCATATAGTTGTTAAATGAGTTTTAGCCCATTTTACGATTTTTCTTGCCACAGTTTTTAAGTGAATCATTGCATTTGTTAAGTTAGTAACATCAGTGCTTTTTTTGTAAAAGAAAAAGGTGCCGGTACTCCGTTCTGAGTGTTCTATGAGAAAAAAAGCCCTGAGTAACATGACTGTTAAGTGAATCTGGCTTCCCCATTGACTTTGCTTGTCAGAAGGTTGCCAAAGGTGATCACATGATGCCAGGACACTGCAACTGTCATAAATATGAATTTTGCACCAAGCGTCTGAATTTTGATCACGGAACATGGGGACGCTGCCACTGTTGTGTGAGAAACAGTCATAAGCCACTTTTTTCCAGTGCCGTTGTAACTTGGAACGGTCACTAAAAAACTGTTGTAAGTTGAGGACTAACTCTATAGCAAAACTACCTTGAAATGTTGACTGCTTTTCCCTTCTCTCCCTCTTCTACCCTAGAGAATTAGGGGGAAGCCAGTTTGATTTTCTTTCTTACACCTTCTCTGTTTTTTTTTGGGGGGGAGGGCTCCAGCTTGTTTCTGTTTATTTAACTGTATGCACAGATTCTCCCCAAGGCCACTTCTGTGGCTCTCTACACATGGGGAAAATCGCTTGTCCATGTTATAATCTTTTTTTTTAACTCTAATTTTTAATTTATTTTAATTTTAATTTATTGTACAGGGGCCTTTAATTTTAATTTTATCTTAACTTCTGTATTTATTGTATGTTATTGTTGTTAGCCGCCCTGAGTCCTTCGGGAGATAGGGCGGCATATAAGTCCCAATAATAAATAAAATAAATAAAAAAATAAATAATCTTACAGCTCAAGGTATGTTTCTACTGCTGAAGCCCACCCTCCACAAAATTTAAAGGGGTTCATTTCTGACTAAGCACCTACTTGGAAGACAGTGTTAAAAGTGAAATGCACAGTGGCATCGGTGGAATCAGATAGCTCAATTTCAAATAGTGGTTACTGTTTTGGATGCTATTTATCTTTTCAATGGCCTTTTAGAATGAAGAGTTTCTCTGTTTCAGAGGCAAGGCAGGTTTGAAAAGAAGTGTGCCTTAACTCTTTCACCACCATACTCAACTTTAGTCAATTTTTTTGTCCTTAGTTGCCATGCCAGACTATCATCCTTATCACTAAAAATATTTTTTTTGTTTTGTTTTTGGCCACGGAGAATGGCTATAGTTTAAAAGTGTGAGTTGAAAGTCTTGTCAGAGATCTTATTTGTTTCATAGTATGAGAGTTTTGCTTCTGTGGAGGGGCATCATTGTTGGACTGTGCTTAGGACATCAGTTGGCTTTAACCAGCCCTGATGGTACCCCTACTTAAAACTTATTAGCTGTGAAGGATATATATCTATTACTTATGCTTTGTCTCCTTAGATGGTCATTTCCAGGACGTGTTCTTCTCAAAATAGGCATTAAACTTAGTGAATTTTGTCAAAGGCCAATGGACTTGCAAGCAAATTATTTTATATAACACACTAGATTTCTTCAAGGTGCAGTGGTTAGAATGCAGTGTTGTTGTTAGTTGCGAAGTCATGTCCGACCCATCGTGACCCCATGGACAACGTTCCTCCAGGCCTTCTTGTCCTCTACCATCTTCTGGAGTCCATTTAGGCTCATGCCTACTGCTTCAGTAACTCCATCCAGCCACCTCATTCTCTGTCGTCCCCTTCTTCTCTTGCCCTCAACCTTTCCCAGCATTAGGCTCTTCTCCAGTGAGTCCTTCCTTCTCATTAGGTGGCCAAAGTATTTGAGTTTCAACTTCAGGATCTGGTCTTCTAAAGAGCAGTCAGGGTTGATCTCCTCTAGGACTGACTGGTTTGATCGTCTTGCAGTCCAAGGGAATCGCAGGAGTCTTCTCCAGCACCATAGTTCAAAGGCTTCAATTATTTGGCGCTCAGCCTTTCTTATGGTCCAACTTTCACAGCCATACATTGCAACTGGGAAGACCATAGCCTTGACTATACGCACTTTTGTTGAGAGGGTGATGTCTCTGCTTTTTAGTGTGCTGTCTAGATTTGCCATGGCTTTCCTCCCCAGGAGCAAGCGTCTTTTAATTTCTTGGCTGCAGTCCCCGTCTGTAGTGATCTTGGAGCCCAGGAAAATAAAATCTGTCACTACCTCCATTTCTTCCCCATCTATTTGCCAGGAATTGAGAGGGCCGGATGCCATGATCTTGGCTTTCTTAATGTTTGGTTTCAAATGCAGTATTTAGAATGCAGTATTGCAGGCTAATTCTGCTGATTCCCGGCAGTTCAACTCGCTCAAGGTTGACTCAGCCTCCCATGCTTCCAAGGTTGGTAAAATGAGGGCCCAGATTGTTGGGGGGCAATAGGCTGACTCTATAAACCACTTAGAGAGGGCTGTAAAGCACTGTGGAGCAGTATATAAGTCTAAGTGCGATTGCTATTAACCATATAGATGTCTCAATTCTTCATTGAGCCTTGCTGCACCTTCCTTCATGGAAAAGGAACACAGCATGTTCCTTGCATGCATTACTGTATATCACAGGCAACATGCAGCAAAGTGTAAAAGCCAACAATAATTATGGAAAGTGATTAGGGTTACTATTTGATTAGTCTTCATATAGTCTTGAGAATCACCACTGACCAGTTGACTAGAATAGGCTGATGGTTGTGACCAAGATGGCACAAGCACCTTTATAGGTTCCATGTGATTCTGTTTCTGAATCTGAGCTGCATTGGAAAAAGCTGCAATCCCAAAGGTGTTTTTTCAAAAGGCAACTGGACATTGTTTTTTTCCTTGAAGCTATTTTGCTTCTCATCCAAGAAGCTTCTTCAGTTCTGACCAAATGGTGGAGGATGGAAGGATTTATATTCCTTGCAGCCATCTGGTCATTAGCACTCATTCTGAGAGTCGTTGAGGCCACTTGGAGGTTTACCTGTGTCCTCAGAGTCACCTCAATAGTTCAAATTGGTGTGGAACCTTCTTGGAACTGCTGAAAATCCTTCCATCCTCCACCATTCAGTCAGAACTGAAGAAGCTTCTTGGATGAGCAGCAAAGCATCTTCAAGGAAAAAAAATTCTGGTTGAAAAAGCATCTTTGGGACAACCATGACCTGGGTGACTGAGAATCTCCATCGACAAAATGCTGCGATGTGAAATTCTGATGTTGATCTTCTTCTTTTCCTGAGCGTTTGGGTTCCAGTGAGCCTTTCCAGTCCTTATTGGAATGCCCCACCCTTTTCTTTCTCTAAATATTTTTTTCTATTTTTGCAAACCTTGCCTGCTAATCTTCCACTCATCTATAGAGTCTGCAGATCAGAATAAATGGAATTATTTCAAAACTGAATCTGACTTGCTCTGACCTGATCTGCCAGCAATTTTTTATCTACATTATGATTTCCCTGTTGTTTAATTTATATAAACTAATATATAGAGGTTTTCGCGGGTGTTCGTATGTGGATCTTTGGTTATTCGGGTTTTTCCCCGCGTAGAACTAAAGGTGTAGGGACGATGTTTCGACGGAATCCCATCCGTCATTATCAGGCTGGAGGCTTCTGCTTCCTTCTTCTGGGAGAAGCATGTGGCTGTTTGTTCCTCTTTTTTAAACTGCCAGAAGGGGTGTGTTCTGTGGGTGGAGGTTGCTCTGATTGGGTGGGGGAGTAAGTGTGTTCTGATTGGGTGGGAGTGTGTTTTGAATGGTGGGTGTGTTCTGATTGGGTGGGGGTGTGTTTTGAGTGGATGGGCTGGTCTCAGCTGCCAGCCTTAGACCTGAGCTGGTGAGTTGTGCTGCTTTTGTTTGGCTTCGTGTTTGTGGTGGTGCCATGTTTTTATAGTGGGTGTCAGTTTGCTTATTGTGTGGTTTGGAGGGGTTTAAAGTGGCTGATGTTGCAGCTGTGGTTAGGTTTCTGTTTTGTGGTTGTGCCTCGTTATCATTGTGGGTTCGGATTTGCTTTTTGAATGGTTGTGTGGTGGTGATGTCATGTGTTATCATGAGTTTGGGTCTATCATTCTTGGTGGTTGGGACTCGTCTGTCAATCAAGGCGGGTTTCCAAATGGTTGGTAGGCGAGAGGTATCATCTTGTTTGTTTATGCTGTGGGGGCGTTTTTCTATCTCAATGGCTTCTCTGATTATTCTGTTGTTAAAATGTTCAATTTTGCCGATAGTTTTGGTTTTTTTAAAATCAATTTCATGTCCCGTGGCTTCAAAGTGTTGGACCAGGGATGAAGTTTGTTCTCCTTTTCTGAGTGAGTTTTTGTGCTCTTCAATGCGTGCACTTATTCTTCTGTTGGTCTGTCCGATGTATGTGGTGGGACAGGTGGAGCATGGGATTTCATATACTCCTTGGTTTTCTAAGCCAATTATGTCCTTGGGGTTTCTTAGGATGGTGGATATTTTTCTGTCTGTGTAGAATGCTGTTTTGATGTTGTGTTTTTGGAGGACCTTGCTGATTCTGTCTGTGGTCCCTTTTAAGTATGGGAGGAGGGCTTTGCCATTTTCTTGTTCTCTGTCTTGGGTTTTTGTGGGTGTCTCTCTTCGGATTAAGTTGGTAATCGTGTTTCTTTGGAATCCATTGGCTGTTAGTACATTAGTGAGAGTGTGTAGTTCGGTTTTTTGGTGTTGTTCGTCAGCTAGGTGTTTTGTTCTGGAGATGAGTGTCTTGGCTACGGAGTTGATCTGTGCTGGGTGGTGGTGTGAGAGTGCATTCAGATAGCGGTTTGTGTGTGTTTTTTTTCTGGTAGATAGTGTGTCCTTGGGAGCCGTTGGATTTCTTGTAGACTAAGACATCAAGGAAGGGAAGTTGATTGTTAGCTTCTGTTTCCATGGTGAATTGTATTTTGGGGTGTAGGCTATTGAGGTGTGTGAGGAAGTCATCCAGTTTTTCTTTGCCGTGTGGCCAGATTACGAAGGTGTCATCTATGTATCTGAGCCAGAGTTTGGGTTTGTGGTTGGATTTTTCTAGAGCGAGGGTTTCAAAGTGTTCCATGTAGAGGTTTGCGATGACAGGTGAAAGGGGTGATCCCATGGGTGCTCCTTCCATTTGTTCCAATCAAAGAAGCCTTGACAGCTATCCGAAATAAATACAACCCCCCAAAACACATCCTAGATCTGACCAACCACTGCCTATCTAACACATACTTCATCTACAATGGACAAAGATACAAACAAATGGAAGGAGCACCCATGGGATCACCCCTTTCACCTGTCATTGCAAACCTCTACATGGAACACTTTGAACCCCTCGCTCTAGAAAAATCCAACCACAAACCCAAACTCTGGCTCAGATACGTAGATGACACCTTCGTAATCTGGCCACACGGCAAAGAAAAACTGGATGACTTCCTCACACACCTCAATAGCCTACACCCCAAAATACAATTCACCATGGAAACAGAAGCTAACAATCAACTTCCCTTCCTTGATGTCTTAGTCTACAAGAAATCCAACGGCTCCCTAGGACACACCATCTACCATAAAAAAACACACACAAACCGCTATCTGAATGCACTCTCACACCACCACCCAGCACAGATCAACTCCGTAGCCAAGACACTCATCTCCAGAACAAAACACCTAGCTGACGAACAACACCAAAAAACCGAACTACACACTCTCACTAATGTACTAACAGCCAATGGATTCCAAAGAAACACGATTACCAACTTAATCCGAAGAGAGACACCCACAAAAACCCAAGACAGAGAACAAGAAAATGGCAAAGCCCTCCTCCCATACTTAAAAGGGACCACAGACAGAATCAGCAAGGTCCTCCAAAAACACAACATCAAAACAGCATTCTACACAGACAGAAAAATATCCACCATCCTAAGAAACCCCAAGGACATAATTGGCTTAGAAAACCAAGGAGTATATGAAATCCCATGCTCCACCTGTCCCACCACATACATCGGACAGACCAACAGAAGAATAAGTGCACGCATTGAAGAAGACAAAAACTCACTCAGAAAAGGAGAACAAACTTCATCCCTGGTCCAACACTTTGAAGCCACAGGACATGAAATTGATTTTAAAAAAAACCAAAACTATCGCCAAAATTGAACATTTTAACAACAGAATAATCAGAGAAGCCATTGAGATAGAAAAACGCCCCCACAGCATAAACAAACGAGATGATACCTCTCTCCTACCAACCATTTGGAAACCCGCCTTGATTGACAGACGAGTCCCAACCACCAAGAATGATAGACCCAAACTCATGATAACACATGACATCACCACCACACAACCATTCAAAAAGCAAATCCGAACCCACAATGATAACGAGGCACAACCACAAAACAGAAACCTAACCACAGCTGCAACATCAGCCACTTTAAACCCCTCCAAACCACACAATAAGCAAACTGACACCCACTATAAAAACATGGCACCACCACAAACACGAAGCCGAACAAAAGCAGCACAACTCACCAGCTCAGGTCTAAGGCTGGCAGCTGAGACCAGCCCATCCACTCAAAACACACCCCCACCCAATCAGAACACACCCACCATTCAAAACACACTCCCACCCAATCAGAACACACTTACTCCCCCACCCAATCAGAGCAACCTCCACCCACAGAACACACCCCCTCTGGCAGTTTAAAAAAGAGGAACAAACAGCCACATGCTTCTCCCAGAAGAAGGAAGCAGAAGCCTCCAGCCTGATGATGACGGATGGGATTCCGTCGAAACGTCGCCCCTACACCTTTAGTTCTACGCGGGGAAAAACCCGAATAACCAAAGATCCATATATATATATATATATATATATATATATATATATATATATATATATATATATATATATATATATATATATGTTTTCGTAGATTGCTCCTGGAAGCAGCAGGAGGAACACTCCGGCCTGATGATGACGGATGGGATTTCGCCGAAACGTCGCCACAACTTTCTGAAGATGAAAGGAACGCGGGAAGAAACCCGAGACTCTAGATCTACATATATATATATATATATATATATATATATATATATATATATATATATATATATATATATATATATATATATATGTGTGTGTGTGTGTGTGTGTGTGTGTGTGTGTGTGTGTGTGTGTGTGTGTGTGTATACTGCTCAAAAAAATAAAGGGAACACTTAAACAACACAATGTACTGTATTTAATAGTAGGATGTCTTATCTTGTGTTCCCTTTATTTTTTTTGAGCAATATATATAATATATAATATATATATATTATAGGGATGCAGTGGCTCAGTGGGTTAGGACGCTGAGCTTGTTGATCAGAAGGTCGGCAGTTTGGTGGGTCGAATCCCGAGTGCTGCGTAACAGAGTGAGCGCCTGTTACTCGTCCCAGCTTCTGCCAACCTAGCAGTTTGAAAGCACAGAAAAATGCAAGTAGAAAAATAGGGACCACTACGGTGGGAAGGTAACAGCGTTCTGTGCGCCTTTGGCGTCTAGTCATGCCGGCCACATGACCATGGAAATGTCCTCGGACAAGTGCTGGCTCTTCGGCTTTGAAATGGAGATGAGCACTGACCCTAGAGTTGGAAACGACTAGCACGCATGTGCAGGGGAACCTTTACCTTATATATATTAGTCTGGGAGGTCTGTATTATGGATACTTTTCTATAACTTTTAATCTTTAATATTTAGTTGCCATTATCAGTTAACCTATATTTTTGAGCATTTATGTTCAAATCCTGGAAAATGCTTGCTTATTTGGGGCATGTTTTTAATATTTAAGCACTTTCAGCAAATCTTCGAGACAACTATCTCATAATGAGCAGACTATATACTAGCAAGAGACTGTACATATTTTCACAAATGCATGATATTAACCTTAATAAAGGGTGGTAAGGGAAGGTAGTATCTCATAGCCATCAATTCATCTATAGCACTTACAGTGCCTAAATATATTATATGTCCAGAAAGTGCTGTATCTATACTGAAGGAAGCTGGGACCACAATAGAACTATTCCGGGGAAATGGTGTGATACTATAGATTGCTGTGCAAAAGGGATGTGTGTGTGTGTGTGAGTGTTTGCATGTATGCATGTGAGAGAGAGAGAGAAAGGGAGAAAGGGAGGGAGGGAGGGAGGGAGGGAGGGAGGAAGGAATAAGCTAAACATATACCTCAGATATCATACTAAGGCATAGACCAATATTGTGCTTATCTATCTATCTATCTATCTATCTATCTATCTATCTATCTATCTATCTATCTATCTATCTATCTATCTATCCATCCATCTATCTATCTATCATTGAGGAAAATAGATTTCAGGTGTTTTTCATGGTGACTTTTTTTTCCTGGATGGAATGTAAAGTTCTTGCTCTTAACTCAAGTGGCCAACATTGTGCCTTAGTGTTTAGTCAATCATTCATTGAGCAATTCTAGTGTTTTAATTTCCCTTGTTTTAAGGAAATTTGGGGTGGGGTGGGGATTTAAATGAGAATTTTTCCAATGGGAGACGAATTCAGATCAGAATGCAAGGACAGCCAGAGAAACGCTAAAATCATAGAAAGATGAATAAGGTGAATTTCCCCCTTCATTTCTTAACAATAAGGTAAGCTTAAAAACATTGAAATTCCACAGAAATTATAAAGCACAATGAGAATAAATTAGAAAAGAAGAATTCTTTTTTTATAATGAATAACGTATTTCAGCATATTAATAAAGCAAATGTAGTTCATTGACTATCTTGTTCCAGACTGCTAGAGTAGTGAAACAGGAAATGCCCTATAAAGTTGCACAGGTGCTTCAGAAGAGAGGCTTTGCAATGCAGATTCATTAAAACAGCCATGTCTTTTTCTGACTGCTTTCTACATTGTTCCCTGCTGCCTCCCAGCTCCTTCTTTTGAAGGATTTGTACAGTCCTATTTCACGCTAAGCTACTTTGCTATTGGTTGCAGTTGTATTCTTATCTTTTAAGTCTAGCAATCCAGGCCATATTAATTCTTTGGATGGATCCATGGCTGCAATGAAAAATGCAGGTATACAAATGACAGTGAATGGACCTTGAAATTCAAGAAACAACATTATCATCTATTGTAATTATAAGTATATATAGATATGCCATAATGGGGCAATTTCAGCCTCTTTTAATATCTAGGTCAGTGGACCCCCAACCTTTTGGGCACAAGGGATCAGTTCTGTGGAGAGAAGTTTTTCTGCGGACCACAGAGGACATAGTTTTGCATGCTGCCTGCATCCCATGGATGGGGCTTCGCTTGTTTGCGTGGCCCGGTTTCTGGCATGCAGTGGCTCAGTGACAGTCCACACACTGGATGTTGGAGGCCCCTGATCTAGGTGACATAACATTTTATGCATGCTGAAGAGCTCATTTAGGAACAGGAGTACTTCTAGACCTTGTTGTGAAATTTCTAGCATACAGAACTGTTCTCGATGTGAAACATTTGACGGAAGAAGGCATAAGTAGACATCATGCACATAAATCAGAAGTATCTTCAGGTAATCCACACTGTCTTTTCCTGGTTCAACACCATCAATTTTTCAGTGATATAAGTGGCCAATTCTTAGATTTTAAATCGTAATGCAGGTGTTTGTTATTCTGTATAATGAAGAAGCTCAGCTAGAGAGGGAGAGAAAAAGTGATGGATTTCATGTCACTGACATAAAAGCTGAGTGTTATTGTTGACAGATTCACAGGCAAGGGCTACTTTGAACTAATATATAGACAGAAACAGCTGTGATCTGATAAATCTGATCCTTTAATCTGGAAATCTGGGAATAAAGCCCAAAGGAAGAACTCTCAAATAGTAAAAGTTCTTGAGAATAAACATAGTTTGGCTTTAGACTATAACTTTAAGAAAACTGCAAATTGTCCAAGAAGTTGTGGATGATTTCAAACTCATGCAAGATAGCACCCTTTGAGGTCCTCTCATTTTGACTGTTGCCTGGAAATATTCTCTTAATCCAATCGGAGTGGGTCATTGGGACCAGCAGTTTTCTCAAGTTTTCAGACTCATGCTACAGCCTATCCTGAAGGAACTTCGCTCTAGCAGAAGTTTGGGCTTTGGGCTATTCTCTGTGTGGTATTTATATGATACCTGGTTGTGTGTGGCTTTTCAGTTGTTGATTGGGGTGTGGATGGCTAGCTATTAAGTTTTTGGCTGTGGTTTCCTTATGCTGCCAAGCCCTTGCCTCCTAAATACTTGATAATGGTATAGGGTTTCCTGCCTGAGCAGGGGGTTGGACTAGAACAGGGCTTTTCAACTGGTGGTATGCGTACCACTTGTGGTACTTTGCCTCATGGCAGGGGGTATGTGATTGCTAGCCAAGTGTAGCAGGGGAGGGGAATGAGCCTAAACTAGCCAAGCCAGAGGGAGAGGGAGAGGCAGCTGCAGCTTTAATTGAGTCTGTCTGTGGCTTTTAGAAAGTTTTCTTTGAAGGTAAACTGGCTTAATTTAAAGCTAAAGCTTTTTGTAATTGCTGGAGCCTTTCAGTCACGAATTGCAACATTGTGACACGTGAGACGCCTGAGGCAGCTTAAAGAGAGAGAAAAAAACTGAGTTTGTTTCTTTATTTTCTTGCTTTGCACTTGATTACTGTGTCTTTAAGGCTACAGGGAAGGGATTGGGGGGAGGGGGTCCATTCTTACTACATTGTGGAAGAGCTCAGAAGGGCCAACCAGTTAGCTCAGGAGTCTACAAACTTAGAAATTTTAAGAACAGCTAGAGCTGTTATTTGCTGCTTTATTATTTCCAATGTTTCCATGATCTTCCTTGTTTCTAAGTGGTATTTTTTGATTAGGTATTCTTTGGTCTTCTTGTTTTTCAGCTTTTTTTCTTTCATCAGTTCTAGCTTGCTTGCATGTGATCTTAACTTGCTGATCTTATTTTCTAGTCTAACTTTCCGTTTTTGTGGTGTGCTCTTTGTTTTTCTTCTTTGTTGATTTTGCATCCCAGGTATTCAGTTATAACTGCAGCTGTGCTGTACATTAGTTGGTTTGTTTCTTGCATTGAATTGGTGCTTATACTTGATATTGCAGTATTTGCATCTTTTAATGCTTGTGCTAGCTGTTTCTTTGGGACAAGCTTCAATGCAGGCAGCCTTATTCTGTTGTTTTTATGCTGTTCTAGGTGCTCAATTATTCTTTGTTTCAATTCTTTTATTTCTTTCATTAGAGGGCTTTGTTCTTCCTTCAGGAAGAGGTGCCTGGTTTCCAGATGAGAACAGTTGTACTGTATATCTCTGCTGGATTCCTTCACTGCCAACTCCCCCTGGCTTGCCTCTACATTCTGAATTACTTCTGGCAAGGCTTTGATTTATTTGCCCTGGGTAAACCTTTGCAGTTCATCCAATTGTGTTTCTGTGAATACTGTATTTCGTATTATAAATTGGCATTGACCTGCCAGTCTCTCTTCTGTTATTTCTGATTCTGGATGTTGCTCTTTCCAGAACTGGTGCTGTTGTGTATTTACATATATTGTTATACATTCACATAAAGGTTAACAGAGATTAACAGGGCTGAGGTAAAAGCCGCAGCAGCTTTTGACAGCTGTCAAAAGCTGCCGGACAGAACTACGCAGGCGCCAACTGACTGACAGTTCTACACGCGCTACCGCTGACAGCTCCGAGCTGTCAAAACCAGCCGGCTCCGATTGGCGGAAACGAACGGCGCGGGAACCCAGCTCAGCCCTGATTGGCTAACCTGTTGACAGCTGCCAGTATAAATAGATGTCATGTTCTTCTTTTGTTTGCCTGGTTCGTAAATAAAGTTGAGTTCCTTGACCTTGCTGTCTCGCCTGCTTCTTCGATAAAGCACTGGCGACGAAGGTGGGATGCCTGCTTGCCTAGCTGAAGTCACCGCCTAAGGGGAGAAGAGATTTTTTCCCTTAGCCTGAGCTTGTCACTCGCTGAAGTCACTTGGGAGCCTATCTCCCACACCTCGCAAGCAGCTGCACCCACGCCCAGACAGACAGCATGACGAACCACGGCCACATTCGGGAGTTCAACACTCACCACCCAGAATGCTGGGAATCTCATCTGGGCCAGGTAGAAGGGTACCTGGTGGTTAAGAAGATTACAGATGACCGGGCAAAGGCGGCCGCCCTCCTCTGGCTCAGCGGGCCCGCTGTCTACGACGCCGCTGTGGGACTCTTCAGTCCAGAACCTATCGCCACGATCTCCTACGCTGACCTCACCGAGGGGCTGAGTAGGCACTTCATGCCCACGAAGTCAGAGCTATTCTGGAGGGTAAATTTCGCTCGAAGAATACAGCTCCCTGACGAGCCCACCAATGACTTCATAACCCGGGTCAGACACGCCGCACGGCGATGTCGGTTGCCGGACTTAGAGGACCGAATCTGGGACCAGATCGTCATTGGGCTTAAAGATGAGCGGCTGAGGAGAAAGCTGATCACCAAGCCCGAACTGACACTGGCTGAAGTGGCGAGGGAAGTCATCGCCTACGAGGACAGCCACGGTGACAACCAACGTCCCCCTGACAGCGGGCCCAGCGGGTCCGTGCACCAGGAGGACGGCGGGTTCAGCGGTCCCGAAGATGACGACGGCCCCACGGACATTGATGCGGTGCAGCGGCGGTTTGAAAGGCTCAGGCTGCCACGCAACAACAGAGGGGGCCCTGCCAACAACCAGAGGGGCGCTAGCTACCAGCCAAACAGGTCCAAATGTGCCAGTTGCGGCGGAAGCCACCCGAGAGCAACGTGCCGGTTCCGTAGTGCCAAGTGCCATGGATGCGGAAAGACAGGTCACCTCAAAGCCGTGTGCCGTAGCCGGAGTCAAGAAAACCTGCATGAACTGGAAGTGACGCCCGCAGGTATGAACAGACACACACCCAGGGTCAGGGCTAATTCCAAACCCCTAGTGCTTAACGTGAAGGGAAGGGCAAGGGAACAAACAGTCCACAGCACCCTTAAGCCAAAAGTCAAGGTGGACGTCCTGATTCACGGGATTCCCTGTGAGATGGAAGTGGACTCTGGGTCCTCCGTCTCACTAATTTCATGGCAAACTTACAGGGACATTTGTAACCGCAGTAGAAAACGGCCCGCCCTTCGACCCACCAAACTCCGCCTAGCTGATTTTCAGAAAACGCCCATTAAACTCCGGGGAAAGGCTTCTGTCCCCGTGGAGTTCAAACAATTTAAAGGATCCCTCCCTGTACTAGTGACCCTGGAAAACAGAATCAGCCTGCTAGGACTAGACTGGTTTGAGGCGCTAGGGATAGCGTTGACAGGCGTCAATGCCATTCAGCTGTCAAACTTAGAAACCGTCTGCCTGCAATTCGTGGACGTTTTTGACAGCTCGCTAGGGAAGTACACAGGACCGCCTGTATCACTAAAACTAAACCCTAATGTAATGCCTGTCAGAATCAAGGCAAGAAGAGTTCCCTTCGCCTTGAGAGAAAAAATAGAAACTGAACTAGACCGATTAACTAACTTAGGAGTCCTAGAACCAGTAGAAGGGGCAGAGTGGGAGACACCCATAGTGACCCCAATTAAGCCAAATGGCCAAATAAGATTATGTGCTGATTATAAAGCGACACTCAACCGCGCATTAAATGCCCATGCCTACCCGGTCCCGGCTGTCAAAGACATCCTCGCGGCCATTAAGTCAGGCACCATTTTTGCCAAGTTAGACTTGGCGCAGGCGTATTTACAGCTGCCTGTCACCCCTGACACCGCCTTAGCTCAGGCAATCGTCACCCACAAAGGAGCATTTAAAATTAACCGCCTTCAATTCGGCATCTCTGCAGCCCCGGGGATCTTCCAAGAAATCATGGAAAAAACACTTTAAGGGATCCCCGGGGTCTGTCCATATTTCGACGACATCCTAATTGCAGGGGAATCAGAAAAAGACTTAGCTGACAAATTAACAAAGGTGCTCCTTAGATTCAGGGAGGCTGGCCTCAAATTAAAACGAGATAAATGCTCCATCGGAGTGCCATCAACAGAGTTTTTAGGATTTAAAATTGATGCTAAGGGAATTCACCCCACTGAAACAAAAATTAAAGCCATTAAAACAGCACCAACCCCTAAAAATAAACAGGAACTACAAGCCTTCCTAGGGTTAGTTAATTTTTATCATACCTTCCTGCCTCATAAAGCCTCCATCGCTGAACCCCTACACCGGCTATTAGATAAAGGCAAACCCTGGAACTGGTCATCTGAGCATGATAAGAGTTTTAATCTACTAAAAAACTTACTAGCAATGCAACGGTAGCCCTGTTCAATGAACATCTGCCCTTATGTCTGACTTGTGATGCCTCCCCCTACGGCATCGGAGCGGTCCTAAGCCACTTAAGTAAGGAAGGAACGCAAACCCCTGTAGCGTTCTATTCCAGAACGCTGTCAAAACCTGAGCGCAATTACGCTCAGATTGATAAGGAGGCTTTAGCTATAGTGGCCAGCGTAAAAAAGTTTCATGACTATCTATACGGCCGGCATTTCACCATTTTTACGGACCATAAGCCCCTATTAGTACTCTTTACAGTAAACAAACTAACGCCACAAATATTATCTCCCCGCATCCTGAGATGGTCTACCTTTTTGTCAGCCTATTCATACAACTTAGAATACAAGCCAGGGAAATCCATGGGCCATGCTGATGGGCTGAGCAGACTGCCCCAACCGATAGTTGACCCAGACCCAGCTCCAGCTGGGAAGATACTGGCTATCTCAGACCTGCCTGAATGCCCATTATCTGTTAAAGACATCTCTGCAGCCACTGCTGCAGACAAGATATTAGGCAGAGTCTTAGGCTATGTCACGTCTGGCTGGCAATGCACACCCCCAGACCCAGAATTCCAACCTTATATTTTAAAGCAAAAGGAATTATCCACCCATCAGGGGTGTTTATTATGGGGCAGCAGGGTAATCATTCCTGACAAACACAGAGTCAAGGTGTTAGAGAGCCTCCACGAAGGTCACCCCGGGACCGTCAAAATGAAGGCTCTGGCCAGAAGCTATGTCTGGTGGCCAGGTTTAGACAAGCAAATTGAAACGCATGTAGCCGGCTGCTATTCCTGCCAACTTGTTAGAGCCGCCCAGCCCCAGGCTCCCATACACAGATGGGAAACTACAAAGACACCCTGGTCACGTATCCACATAGATTATGCAGGTCCATTCCAGGGACAATCATTCCTAATAGTCGTGGATAGCTATTCGAGATGGCTGGAGGTGGCACCAGTGACTAGCACGACTGCAGCAGCCACAATACAAGTTTTAAGGGGGTTGTTCGCAACACATGGGCTTCCAGATGTAATAGTCTCCGATAACGGGCCCCAATTTACTTCCTACGAATTCCAGAGTTTCACAACGGCGAACTCTATTAGGCACACCACCACGGCTCCGTTTCACCCATCCACGAACAGCTTGGCAGAGGTGATGGTGAAATCAACAAAAGAGGCACTGCGCAAAATTATCTCCGGCAACTGGCACCGCAGACTTGCTCAATTCCTTCTATCACAACACACCACCCCATGCACAACTACAGGAAAGTCTCCAGCAGAGCTTCACTGGGGCAAAAGACTAACTACCAGACTGGACCGTTTACATCCTGACAGATCCCCTCCAGACCCAGAACTGCCCCTCCAGCACAGGACTCTCTGTACAGGGCAAGCTGTCTGGGCAAGGAACTACGGAGCGGGCAACAAATGGACACAGGGGGTTGTCATTGAACAAACTGGTCCCCTATCATACATCATAGACACAGGACACAATTCCCACATCCGCAGACACATCGACCAACTTCGGCATCGCAGCCCTCAAAATATAGGGGAAAGGGGGAACGACGAAATGCAGGCAGAAGCCCCGCCGCAGACACTTTCACGCCAAAAACCCCCCGATCATAATGTACCACTTCAACACCCCGTTCCAATCGATGCTGAAATGACGGAGCCATGCCCCATGCCCCCTGAGCCAGACCTTGATGCGCCTGGGGAAAGGGAACAACCAGCTGAGACAACCCCCCGGCGCTCCGAAAGAATAAAAAGACCCCCCGCCTACTTAAAAGACTTCGAATGGGGAAACCCAAAAAAGAAACAGTTGGGGAAAAATCAACTCAATCAGAGGGAGGGGTAAGGGGTGTTGTGTATTTACATATATTGTTATACATTCACATAAAGGTTAACAGAGATTAACAGGGCTGAGGTAAAAGCCGCGGCAGCTTTTGACAGCTGTCAAAAGCTGCCGGACAGAACTACGCAGGCGCCAACTGACTGACAGTTCTACACGCGCTACCGCTGACAGCTCCGAGCTGTCAAAACCAGCCGGCTCCGATTGGCGGAAACGAACGGCGCGGGAACCCAGCTCAGCCCTGATTGGCTAACCTGTTGACAGCTGCCAGTATAAATAGATGTCATGTTCTTCTGTTGTTTGCCTGGTTCGTAAATAAAGTTGAGTTCCTTGACCTTGGTCTCGCCTGCTTCTTCGATAAAGCAGGTGCATTCGTTGTAGATATCCTCTTCTTGTTGGACTTGATCTGTAATAACAGATCATTATTTCTTTGCTTTCAATCACTGTGTATTTGCAACGGGTAAACACCTTTTCTTCCATAGTTCTGCAGCTGCTGGCCCTGGTTGCTTAGCCAACAGTCCTGAGTCCTGTAACCCATTGTTCACCAGATATCCAGGAACTCCAACATGTAGTGTGGACCTTGTTAACCCGGGCGACATCCGAGCCGGTATGGCATTCTGAAATTTATGTCTCACCATATTTTTTATGGGAGAGACACTCTTTGTCTGACTCCTCTGATGAGACCTGTCCAGTATGGTTGAACCTCTGGCATAGCTCTCATCTTCCTCAGAGTACACAAGCCCCACAACCACATATTATTATTATTATTATTATTATTATTATTATTATTATTATTATCAATAATAATAATAATAATAATAATAATAATAATAATAATAATAATAATATCATCATCATCATCATCATCTGGGGGTAAGTCAACATTCCTGTTGATTGATGAGGGGCTTGTTTCCCAGGATTCAATCACTTCCCTGGCTGTTTTTGTGCCTGCTCATCCAACAATCTTAGTAGCTGCAAAATTGAATGTATGTCCTTGTTTATTGCAATGTGAGAGTACCAATGAGTTTGGGTCTCCTCGTCTGACTATTCACTTAAGTTATTGCAATCTGGTACTAGCTTCCTGTCCTACATACTCACAGGGTCATTTTCTTAATCCATAATATTTGGTATCCATTCTCCACATAATATAGAGGGAATAGGGAATGGCCTTGAAGCACAGGAGGAAGAGTCACTATGAAGACAACCATCAGATAAAAGAGGCCTGAGCCTCTCTGTTTTTTCTAAAACTGAATCATCTTGCCATGCTTAAAAAAATATTCAAAGAAACATTTATATGGATACAAGTAGTCTTCCTTTAGCAACTACTTCGTACAGTGACCCTTTGCAGTTTTGACAAAATTCAGACGCTTGGCAACAAGTACTGATGAAAAAGTAACTTTGAGACCATTCCTTTCATTTTGGATCTTTGCAGGTCTGTAAAGCAAAGGAAAGCTGAAGTAAAATCATAAACACAGCCACAATCATTTCCCATTGTGGTCAGTAAATGAGGACTATCTGTACTAGGCATAAAGCCAAGAATTAGGAAAGAATGATTTATAGGGGGAAAGTCTGGCATTTAAAAAACTTGTAACTGTTCAAGTTGCTTTTGCTTCTAGATCAGGGGTGTCAAACTCAATTTCTTTCTTTTTTTTATTTAAAAAGTTTTACAATACATTTTGACTTTAATCCCCCCCTCCCCCACCCCTATCTAGCCCTCCCTATCCCTCTCCCCCATTTCCTCCTCCCCCCCCGACTTCCCAGAGCTAAATACAGGGTATAAAATCGAAAAACAAACATAAGCACCCCTATGTTATCAACAATAAACTATTAATTCTATCTCCCTCTAGCTCATATAAAATGAATACAAACAATATTAATATTACAAATAAAGTAAAAAAGAAAAAGAGAAAACAGAAAAAGAGCTTTACTCAGAATAGATTTTCTTAATCCCAGTCCTTATTCATATTAATTTCAAAAAAAAAATAGAAAAAAAATTCACCTACTATTTGCATTCTCCCACCTTTCTCTAATTTCTAAACAAATTCTCAATTATGCGCCAAAAGCGCCTATCTCTGTTAACCTTAATAATCTCCAACCAAACTAAACTATGATCAAAAATAGTTCTTGCATGTATCACGCCAAATGTCTCGCAGTTCCAGATCATCCTTGAGTTCAAGTAAAAAGAATAAAAAAAGGTTTAGGCAGTCTCTAAGACAACTTGTTGTTAATTAGGAGCTTGCGTACCCATTCTCAGTTCAACACATACTTTTAGTCCATAACCCTAATATACTTTTCTAGCAAGCAAATAACATCAATCTTAAATTGTGTTAAATATTAAAAAAAAAACTTTCTTTCTCCTCTATGATAAATTTAATCCATTGAGATTCTAATTTAAAAATTTAATCACCAATCTTGACACCCCAAAGCTTTTGGAGCACGTCAGTCATAACCCCCATAACTTCTTTGGACCGTGCCCCGTCCACAGCTTCACTGTAAGTACGCTTTGGAGATTCCATAACTTTCTGCTGTTCTTGCTCTTGCTCTCGTCTCGCTCTTCTTAGGGCGGCACGCGTCATCCTCTGGCCTCCTGCAACAACCGATGAGACTGTAACTTGATCCCCTCCAACACCATTGTCCTCTGTCTGTCTGTCTGCAACATCTTGAAGCTTTCCCTCGCCGTATCCCTTTACAGCTTCCAAAAATGATAGGGGGGTTGCTTTTAACACATTGCTATAAAAATCACGTGCCTGGGCCACAGTAACCAGACGATGTCTTTTACCTTCGTGCGTCACCACCAGTCCAACTGGAATCTCCCATCTAAACTTAATATCACATTTCTTAAGTTCCTGTACTAGAAATGCAAAATCTTTCCTTCTCCTTAAAATCTTCGGAGGAATCTCTTTTAAAACCAAGACTTCTTGCTCAGCCACTACCAATTTAGTATCATAGGCAGCTTGAATGACTTCATCTCTAATTACTCTCTTTGTAAAATAGACCACCACATCTCTGGGTAACTTCCTCTGTCTTGCAATCCATGAATTTACACGAAAAATTTTGTCCATATTTCCCTCAATTTCAGATGCTGGCTGGCCCAGTACCCCTTCCAGAGCCTCAGAAATCAGCTGCTTTAAATCTTCTTTACAATTCTCCTTTAAACCCCTGATTCTAATAGCATACTGCATCTGATGATACTGAACAAGGCTCAATTCTCCGTCCATTTTATCCCTTATATCTTCATTTTCTAATACCTTTGCTTCTAATATAGAGTTCTTTTGACTGAGATCCTCCACTTTTACATCCAGCTGTTGCACACATTCAGCTACAGATTCAATCATAGACAACATGTCCACTCTCATTGCTCTAAACTTCTCTTCCATCTTCTTCTCCAATTTCTCCATTTTCTCCTCCATTTTCTCCTCCATTTTCTCCTCCAGCTTTTTCAAATTTTCATCCATCATGTCAGACATCAATTGTGAATGCTTTCCAAGAGCATCTTGTAAATCCTTAAGCGTCAATGCCGGAGGAGGTGCAGGAGGAAGCAAAGCTTGCAATGAGGTCTGTTGCACCAGGGAAGACCCCGCACTCCGAAGAGCTTTAGAAGTTTTAGCCGCCATCTTCCCCCACTTTCACTTATTGCGCACTTTCACTTTAAAGCTATAAAATCCATTGAGCTAGAGAGTAAAGTTAAGAGTCCACATCACCTTGACCTCCTGTACCGCTCTGCCTGAATCTTGATAATCAAAAGTATTTCCTTTTGGCAGGGGTGGTTGCTAACGCCTGGCTCTGCTCCAAAAATCACGGAGCAGAGACGCTGCGCAGCTCGGAGCAACCCAGGCTTCGGGGGGGCTCAATCCTTCAGCCGCCCAAACTCTCAGCTCAGGTGGCCCCGGAGAGCTCAACCCCTACCTGGAGCCTCACCCCCTCCTCTTCTCCTGAGGAGGGGGCTTCAAATCCATATAAACAGCTGATCGGCGCTGTTTACGATGGAAAAACACAGCTGCGGAGCAGGCAGCCCAAAAACGGCTGTCTTCAGCGTCGCGTCGCCACCGGAAGTCGGTGTCAAACTCAATTTCATTGAGGGCCACATCAGCATTGCGGTTGCCCTCAGGGGGCCAGGTGGGTGTGGTCTGGGTGGGTGTGGCCTACTGGGTAGGCGTGGCTAAAGTGCATATGGCCTACTGGGTGGGCATGGCCAGCTCTACATCGTTCGCATCAAGGGTGCCTATGGGGGCCTGGGCAGGAGTGGGACAGATCTGAGGGTCTCTGGCAGAAGGAGGGTCTCTGGGCCAGGGCCAATACAGTGGGGGCCGTTCCCTCACTGTTTCCAGGATGGCTTCACGGGCCGCATGAAACCACTTCACGGGCTGGATCTGGCCCTCGGGCCTTGTGTTTGACATGTCTGTTCTAGATGAATCTGGTCAGGCACACAATAGTCTTGCTGAAATAGAAATATTTCTTTCATTGATCTTAATTACTGTACGAGGTAGTTGCTCAAAACAATAGACCAGATTAAGAAACCATGCCACAGAAGCCAGGAGCTGCTTTTTTGCAGCAGTCAAAGAAACTTGTTAAGTCTGAATGTGGTCTGCGTTCCTTCCTTCCATCACAGTTAGTTCTCAAACTTATAACCACAGTTGGGACCATAGTTGTGAAGCAAGGCGGTTGTTAAGGAAGTCATGCCTGATTTTAGGATCTTCTTGGCAGGGTTGTTAAGTGAATCATTGCAACTGTTAAGTTAATCATGCAGTCATTAAGCAAATCCAGCTTCCCCCATTGATGTTGCTGACTGGAAGGTTGCAGATGGCAATCACATGATCTTGGGATGCTGCGCCCAACCTTAATACATGATGGAAGGGGCCAGGGTCCCAAATTTTGATTGTGTGACCCTGGGGACACAGCAACAGTTGTAATTACCAGTATGGGTACCTGTTGTAAATCATTTTTTCAGTGCTGTTATAACTTTAAATGGTTACTAAATAAATGGGTGTAAGTCGAGGACTGTTTGTATTGTGGAATCTTCTCAGGGTACTGCTCGCGTTACAGAGGAAGCTGTGCTTCCAGTCAGTGACTTCAGCTTGTGACTTTAGCTCGGGACCAAGGGAAAAAATCTCTTCTTCCCTTGGATAGTGACTTCAGCCACGCGGATCAGAGAATCCCATCCTCGTCACCAGTGCTCTATTGTAAGAAGCAGGCAGGACAGCAGGCTAACAGAACCAACTTTTATTCAGGAACCAGGCAAGGAACAAGTAAACAGAGCTTCTATTTATACTACAGCTGTCTGACCATTAACCAATCGGGGCTGTGCCGGTTTCCCGCTCGTTTAGTTAAGCCAATCGGTGTCTTGCCGGTTTGACAGCTCCGAGCTGTCAACTGGTTGCGCTTGTGCGGTAGCCGGCAGACTTTGACAGCCGAGAGCTGTCAGCCAGCTCGCGCTTGCGTAGTTGTTCTCTGGCAGCTTTTGACAGCTGTCAAAAGCTGCCGCGGCTTTTACCTCAGCCCCGTTGAACTTGTATATCCATAACTTGTGTGTACAACAATTATCATGTGAATACATAACAGGTAACACTGAGGGCAAGATAGAACATGCATAAGAAAACCACACCCAAGACTTCCGGTGGCGACGCGACGTCGAAAGACAGCCGTTTTCGGGCTGCCCGCTCCGCAGCTGTGTTTTTCCATCATAAACAGCGTCTATCAGCTGTTTAAATGGATTTGAAGCCCCCTCCTCAGGAGAAGAGGAGGGGGTGAGGCCCCAGGTAGGGGTTGAGCTCTCTGGGGCCGCCTGAGCTGAGAGCTTGGGCGGCTGAAGGATGAGCCCCCCCGAAGCCTGGGTTGCTCCGAGCTGCGCAGCACCTCTGCTCTGGGATTCTTGGAGCAGAGCCAGGCGTTAGCAACCACCCCTGCCAAAAGGAAATACTTTTGATTATCAAGATGCAGGCAGAGCGGTACAGGAGGTCAAGGTGAAGTGGACTCTTTATTTTTACTCTCTAGCTCAATGGATTTTATAGCTTTAAAGTGAAAGTGCGTAATAAGTGAAAGTGGGGGAAGATGGCGGCTAAAACTTCTAAAGCTCTTCGGAATGCGGGGTCTTCCCTGGTGCAAGAGACCTCACTGCAAGCTTTGCTTCCTCCTGCATCTCCTCCGGTATTGACGCTTAAGGATTTACAAGACGCTTTTGGAAAGCACGCACAACTGATGTCTGATGTGATGGATGAAAAGTTGAAAAAGCTGGAGGAGAAATTGGAGGAGAAAATGGAGGAGAAAATGGAGAAACTGGAGAAGAAGATGGAAGAGAAGCTGAGAGCAATGAGGGTGGACATCTTGTCTAAGGTTGTATCCGTAGCTGAATGTGTGCTACAGCTGGATATAAAAGTGGAGGATCTCAGTCAAAAGAACTCTATATTAGAAGCAAAGGTATTAGAAAATGAAGATATAAGGGATAAAATGGACGGAGAATTGAGCCTTGTTCAGTATAATCAGATGCAGAATGCTATTAGAATTAGGGGTTTAAAGGAGAATGGTAAAGAAGATTTAAAGCAGCTGATTTCTGAGGCTCTGGAAGGGGTACTGGGCCAGTCAGCATCTGAAATTGAGGGAAATATGGACAAAGTTTTTCGTGTAAATTCATGGATTGCAAGACAGAGAAAGTTACCCAGAGATGTGGTGGTCTATTTTACAAAGAGAGTAATTAGAGATGAAGTCATTCAAGCTGCTTATGATACTAATTTGGTAGTGGCTGAGCAAGAAGTTTTGGTTTTAAAAGAGATTCCTCCGAAGATCCTAAGGAGAAGGAAAGATTTCGCATTTCTAGCACAGGAACTTAAGAAACGTGATATTAAGTTCAGATGGGAGATCCCAGTTGGGTTGGTGACAACGCACGAAGGTAAAAGACATCGTTTGGTTACTGTGGCTCAGGCACGTGATTTTTATAGTAATGTGTTAAAAGCAACCCCCCTATCATTTTTGGAAGTTGCAAAAGGACACGGTGTGGGAAAGTTTCAAGATGTTGCAGACAGACAGACAGAGGACAATGGTGGTGGAGGGGATCAAGCTACAGTCTCATCGGTTGCTGCAGGAGGCCATTAGATGACGCGTGCCGCCCTAAGAAGAGCGAGACGAGAGCAAGAGCAAGACCAGCGGAAAGTTATGGAATCTTCAAAGTGTGCTTACAATGAAGATGTAGGAGGAGAGCGGTCTAAAGAAGTTTTGGGGGTCATGATAGAGGTGCTCCGAAAGTTTTGGGGCGTTAAGATTGCTGATTAAATTTTTAGATTAGAATGTCAATGGAGTAAAATTATTATAGAGGAGAAAGAAAGTTTTTTTCTTTTTTTTTAAATATTTTATACAATTTAAGATTGATGTTATTTGCTTGTTAGAAAAGTATATTAGGGTTATGGACTTAAAGTATGTGTTGAACTAAGAGTGGGTATGTAAGCTCCTAATTAATAACAAGTTGTCTTAGAGATTGCTTAAAAAATTTTTTTTTATATATACTCTTTTTATTTGAACTTTTATTTGAACTTAAGGATGATTTAGAACTGTGAGACATTTGGCGTGATACACGCAAGAACTATTTTAGATTATAGTTTAGTTTGGTTGGAGATTATTAAGATTAACAGAGATAAGCGCTTTTGGTGCGTAACTGAGAATTTGTTTGGAAATTAGAGAAAGGTGGGAGAATGCAAATAGCAGGTGAAAGTTTTTTTTTCTTTTCCCTTTTTTTTTTTTGAAATTAATATGAATAAGGACTGGGATTAAGAAAATTTATTTTGAGTAAAGATCTTTTTCTGTTTTCCTCTTTTTCTTCTCTACTTTATTTGTAATATTAATATTGTTTGTATTCATTTTATATGAGCTAGAGAGAGATAGAATTTATAGTTTATTGTTGATAATATAGGGGTATTTATGTTTGTTTTTTGATTTTATGCCCTGTATGCCTCTGGGAAGTCGGGGGGGGGAGGAGGGAGTGGGGGAGAGGGATAGGGGTGGGGGAGGGGGGGATTAAAGTCAAAATGTATTGTAAAACTTTTTAAATAAAAAAAAAAGAAAACCACACCCAAGAAGATTTACAATGATGTAGAGAGAAGCTTTTCTGGGATGTTTACTCAAACTAATTTCTTGGCCCCGGCTCAATCCCCTCTTATCGGACAGCTGCCTTAGTAGTAGTGGCTGATCCTCCTGTCTTCTAGGCTATTCCTCAGCATTATGTGGCCAAATGGATGCCAAATATTATGAATTGATAAAATACTTCCAGTCAACAATTAAGATGAGAGGACAACAAAGGCACATAAATTTGTCCATTGTTTTCTCCATCAGCATCTGTCCTAATATAAACCTAATAATGCTATACAAAATTAAGACAATAGTTCGTTTTTCTTTCCAAATGGATGAGTTTCCGCAGCTTAATATAAAATAACAATTCTAATTCATTTTTCATTCAACATTATGAATTAAATTTAGTATACATTATGATCCTGCAAATATACTTTCAGGCACAATCTCTCATTTAAAGTTTGTATTATAACTCCCTTGTCAGCAGTTATTCTTTTTTGGTTTTTTGTTCACCAGCTGTTAGATCTCTGAGTGTGTATGTGTTTTTAGATGGAATTGAACAGATAGACTCTATCTGTGTAATTTGTGCAATTTTTTTCCCCTGGAGCAATAACCATCTATATGCCTTACTATGCTGACAATGTTAGATATATCTGACAAATGAAAACAAAGTTTCAGGTAAAATCCAATTTCAGAATGAGTTAAAGCTGCTTTGGGACTTGTATCCAAGTTCCTAAAAACTGTGGGCTTATGGATTATCACCCAGAGAAGGATAGGTGAAAGGAATAGTGCATGATCCAGTCTGGGTTAGTCACTGGAACCAGAGGTTTAGTCTTCTGAGTTTTCAGCCTCATGCTGTAGCCTATCCTCAGGGAATTTCTCTCTAGCAGAGTGTGTGCTTTGGGCTATTTGTGTGTGTGGTATTTATAGGATGCCTGGTTGACCTGTGTGGCTTTTCAACTGTTGATTGGGGTGTTGACTGTTTATTAAGTCATTGGATGTTATTCCCTTGTGCCTTCTGCCAAGCCCTCACCTCCTAAATACTTGATAAGCTGGTGGTAAAACAGCATTGACTGTTGTTCCCAGGCTTCAATCACTTCCCTGGCTGTTTTTGTGCCTGCTCGTCCCACAATCTTAATAGCTGTAACATTGAATGTATGTCCTTGTTTATTGCATTGTGAGGTAACCAATGAATTTGGGTCTCCTTGTCTGACCATTTGCTTGTGTTCTTGGAATCTTGTGCTTAGCTTCCTCCCAATCTGTCCTACATAGTCACAGGGGCAATCCATGCAGGGGATCCGGTGGATTACAGTGGAAGTATCTCTCACCTCCAAGTGATCTTTACAATATATAATATGTCCTGGTACACCTTCATTCGTGAGAGAAAGGAATAGTGGCAGATAGGCACATCATCAATTCTAGAATGACCTATCTGGTCATTACAGCACAGGAGAGTTAAGGGAAACCAGCAATGCTGCACATGTCATGATGTCATTGTGTAAATATAATGAATTATGTAATTTGTGGAATGACATGATGAAGTATGTGACATGATTATGATTTTTACCAGATGCCTACATCACAGCATTCTTTCTTTCTTGCTTGCATGCCTTTCATCCTCTTGGTTGCAAATATTTTATAATTTTAAAATAATCATGCTCTTCTGCAAGAAAATGGTACTCATTCCAGAGGAAACGTGTTTATTGTGAGGGCAATAAAATCAATTTTATTTCTATAAATATGAAGGTATTACTTAAGATAGGAAAATATACATGCTATAGTTCATCAAAGTATTTATTATTTTATTAATCAGATTTATATAACTGCCCATCTCATGGAAAGTGACTCTGGGCAGTAAACCACAATTCAGTAAAACAGTAAAATAAAACAATCATTACCTAAAGCCATTATATAATAATTATTTAAAGAGCATTAAAAATGATAAAACATCTCTTCTTTTATGCAGATCGGCAAACACACTTCTTTTTCTTTAATGAATCAGAAATGTTAGAAGCATTTTTAGAAATGCAGCATTACAACCCCCTCCAGAATCATTAATCAAGGATCTAAAATTATATAGCTGCATCACTGCATGGTAGTTTATTATTCATTAACACTCTACTCACATAATTAGACCTTTTATATTACATGGTACAAATATTTGACTATAGTCTGTACTGCAAAAAATCCACAATTATGGGATGCCTTCTACAAAGTACACATATGTGTTTGTCCAACAGGCATGCTGGCTGAGCAATTCTGGGAGTTGAAGTCCACAAGTCATAAAAGGGCCAAGTTTGAAGATCCCTGCACAATATAGATAATGCTCAATTTAGAACCATTCACTTAGTAACCTTTTGAAATTAGAACAACACTGAAAACAGTGACTTATGACCAGCCCTTGCACTTATGACCATCACAGCATCCTCATGGTTACGTGATCAAGATTTGGGTGCTTGGCAACCAGGAGATATTTATAATAGTTGCAGCATCTGACAGTCATGTTATCACCATTTGTGACCTTCCCAGCTGGCTTCTGATGAACAAAATCAATAGGGAAAGCTAGATCCACTTAATGACATTTGATTCACTTAACAACTGCAGTGACAAAAAGGTGATAAAGTTGGGTATGACTCATTTAAAACCACCCTGCTTAGCAACAGAAATTCTGGTCCCAACTGTTGTTGCACTTCGAGGACTATCTTATTCCAATAACATTTGCATATATGCTCAGACAATAAGGTTGAGTCTGACACACACATACACATTGTTAGGTGGCCCCTAGCATCCTGATCTCATTGAACTACTTCTAAGTCACTTTTAGCGCCGACCGGCTGTTTGTCGGCTCTTCGGAGGGCCCCGACTGTCCTGAGGACTTTGGTGAGTCGTCTAGGCCCGGAAGACCTGGCTGAGCTCCATATTGTGCTTTTCGGCGCCGACCAGCTGGTTGTGCTCCGCAGCGCCGACCAGCTGCTTGTCGGCTTTCGGAGGGCCCCGGCTGCTCGGAGGAAGCTCGGGAGAGCCGTGTGGGCCCGGAGGAGCTAGCTGAGCCTCGCGCTGTGTTTTTTTTTTTTTTCTCCTTCGGCACCGACCAGCTGACTGTCGGCTCTCTGAGGGCCCCGGCTGCTTGGAGGAGGTTCGGGAGAGCCGTGCGGGCCCGGAGGAGCTAGCTGAGTCTCGCGCTGTGTGTTGGGTTTTTTTTTTTTTTTTTCTCCTTCAGCGCCGACCAGCTGACTGTCGGCTCTCGGAGGGCCCCGGCTGCTTGGAGGAAGTTCGGGAGAGCTGTGCGGGCCCGGAGGAGCTAGCTGAGTCTAGCGCTGTGTGTTGGTTTTTTTTTTTTTCTTCAGCGCTGACCAGCTGACTGTCGGCTTTTGGCCCTCTGGCTGCTTGGAGGAAGTTTGGGAGAGCCGTGCGGGGCCGGAGGAGCTGGCTGAGCCTTGCGCTGTGTGTGTGTGTGTTTTTTTTTTTTTTTTGCGCCGACCAGCTGACTGTGCTCCACGGCGCCGACTGTTGTTTGTTGGCTCTTCGGAGGGCCCCGACTGTTTGGAGGACTCTGGGAGAGCCGTGCAGGCCCGGAAGAGCTGGCAGAGCCTTGTGCTGTGCTTTTTTGGCGCCGACCAGCTGACTGCTTCGCGGCACCGTTCAGCTGTTTGTCAGAGCCCGGAATAACTTGACGGAGCCGGTGACCTTGAGGAGAACTTTCCAGTTGCTCAGGAGCCGGATGTTGGCTGATTTACAACTGCTATCATGATCTACGGCTTGGAGCAGCGTCAGCGTTTCAAGCTGGAGTGGTGGAGACGGCCCTGGTTGCCGTCTGAGACGGCTGGCGGTGAGGGAGTTGGAGCGCCGCGACCGTCTTGGCACGGGACTATGGCTGGGTGGAGTATGGACTTTTATGCCTGGACATCTGGAGGCATGGACTATTAGAGTTCACTGGACCATATCCTTGAACCCCACTCCATAACTTTACAGGTTTTACCCTAATCCATCTCGCTGACTGGTTTCCCCCTATTGTCCCCCCTCTTTCCTTTCCCCCTGGGCTGTGGAAGGCGCCGGGTGTATAACCACTGTGAGAGAGTGGTTAAAAGTTAAGAGTTTCCATCTGTTCCGTCTTAGAGGTGAGAGCTCTAGGCGGTATCCCTTTCCCCGGCTGTATATCTCAGGCTGCCCCCCGGTTCTGACCGCTGTGAGAGAACGGGGATTGTCCCGGGGTTACCCAGCTCTAGTGGCAGAAGAGCTGGGTTTGCAGTCTGGATACTCTCCTTCCATTTTTAAGATCCTCCCATTTATTTATTCGACCTGGGTCTGTTTTGCTGTATTACCCAATTTTACCATGGTCTTGAGGTACTCCAGCACGGTTTTACTTGCTCTCAGGGGTGCCCCCCCATCCTGGGAGCAACCCGCCTTACTTTTTAATCTGCCTCTTGATGACGGGTCCAATTGTTGGGACCCTGAGAGATGGCCGGGCAGAAACAGGGGCCTAAGATATAAATTTAACAAGAGGCCCCTGATTACTTTTTTAGCTAAATTTTTTGTAGGGTTAGGGAGGGGGGAGGGTTGTGGTTGGTTGGAGAGGGGGGGTAATCCGCTAACTGCTGTTCTGACCAGGCCTAGGATAGACCACGTTGAGGGGGAGCCGGGGTCGGTCATCTCCGGAGCTCTGGAGCGGGTCGTGGGATTGCCAATCCCCACGACGATAGGGAATGGCAGCAGGTGTAAGATCAGAGGGCCGTATCGACCTCCGGGAGGGCCTCTCCGCTATTTACAAGCGGTGAGGCGCTCCGACCCTCTGCCTTCGACCCAAGGTTCTGGGAGCGGGGATGTGCAGCCACCTGAGCTCCGACTGGTGTACCTAAATGCCAGGTCCATTGCTAATAAGGCTCCCCTCGTCCGGGATCTAGTCGAGGGTGAGCAAGCGGACCTGGCTTGCATCACGGAAACCTGGTTGGGCCCAGAGGGTGGTATCCCCCTGGTTGATCTTTGCCTACCAGGCTTCCGGGTGCTACACCGGCCTCGGACTCAGGGCAGGGGTGGGGGAGTGGCTGTGGTTATGAGGGAGACCTTATGTCCGCAGGAGGCCACCGTTCCTCAGATAGTCGGGTGTGAATCTCTCTTATTGAGGTTTGGTCCTAGGGCGCAGTTGGGCTTGCTGCTTGCGTACCTTTTGCCTAGTCGCGTAGCAGCAGCCCTGCCTGAGCTTCTCGATATCCTCTCAGGGCTGGTGATTGAGTTTCCCAAACTTATGGTTTTGGGAGACTTCAATCTACCATCCCTGGGAGGAGTATCTGAGTTAGCTCGGGAGTTCATGGCTTCCATGACGGCCATGGACCTGACGCAGGTAATTCATGGACTGACCCATGAGGGAGGTCACACCCTTGACTTGGTTTTCTTATCTGGTCGGTGGTTAGATGATCTTGGTGGGGGCTCCCCAATTGTTATGCCCCTGTCATGGACCGATCATCATCTCCTGCGGCTGGTCTTCCATTTTGCCACTCCCCACCGTGGGGTTGTTGAGCCAACTAGATGGTTCCGCCCCAGGCGCTTAATGGACGCTGAGAGGTTTCAGGCAGCGCTGGGGCCCCCACCTGCCTCCTCAGCTCACAACTCGGCAGATGCCTTAGTGGAAGCCTGGGAAAGGACGGCCACGGAGGCACTTGACCGAGTTGTACCCTTGTGGCCCCTGACCCGGCGCAGATCCCAATGGGCTCCATGGTTCTCCGCGGAGCTCCGGGAGATGAAGCGTCGGAGACGGGGCCTAGAGAGCGTTTGGAGGTCCAGCCGATCTGATTCCGACCGATTGCGACTAAGAACCCATATTAGGTCTTATCTCGCAGCGATGAGGGTAGCGAGATCTAACTATTTCGCTGCCCTCATCGCGTCCGCAGATAATCGCCCGGCCGCCTTGTTTAGGGTGACCCGCTCCCTCCTTAACCAGGAGGTTAGTGGGGAACCCTTGCAGGGGCGTGCCGAGGAATTTAGTCAACATCTGTCGGACAAAATCACTCGGATTCGGACCGGTTTGGACTCCGACTGGGCAGTATCGGACGATCAGGACGCGAGCGATCTTGTCAATGTCACCTGGGAGGAGTTTGATCCTGTGACTCCGGAGGAAGTGGACAGGATCATGGGGAGGCTGAGCTCCACCACATGTTTATTGGACCCGTGCCCTTCCTGGCTGGTTTATGCAGCCCGGGAGGGGACACGAGGCTGGTTCCAGGTGGTTATATCTGCTTCTTTGAGCGAGGGTAGTTTTCCCGCCGCCCTGAAAGAGGCGGTGGTGAGACCCCTCCTCAAGAAGCCTGCCTTGGACCCGGCTGTTTTAAATAACTTTCGTCCGGTCTCCAACCTTCGCTTTCTTGCGAAGGTTGTTGAGAGTGTGGTGGCGCATCAGCTCCCTCTGGTCCTGGATGAAGCGGATTATCTAGACCCGTACCAATCGGGCTTCAGGCCCGGGTACAGCACGGAGACGGCATTGGTCGCGCTGGTGAATGATCTCTGGAGGGCTCGGGATAGAGGATACTCCTCTGTTCTAGTCCTATTAGACCTCTCAGCGGCTTTCGATACCATCAACCATGGTATCTTGCTGTGGCGTCTCAGGGGATTGGGAGTGGGAGGCACGGTTCTTCAGTGGTTCTCCTCCTATCTCCTGGGACGCTCGCAGTCGGTGTTGGCAGGAGGGCAGAGGTCGACCACGAGGCCTCTCGCTTGTGGAGTCCCTCAGGGGTCGGTCCTCTCGCCCCTTCTGTTCAACATCTACATGAAACCGCTGGGTGAGATCATTCGTGGTTTTGGAGTTGGGTATCATCAGTATGCTGATGATACCCAACTTTTCATTTCGACCCCAAACCACCCCAGTGATGCCCTCGACGTGATGTCCCGGTGCCTGGAGGCGGTCCGGGTCTGGATGGGGAGGAACAGGCTTCGTCTCAACCCTGACAAGACGGAGTGGCTGTGCGTACCGGCATCCCATGATATTCAGGATATCCCACCCCTCATTATGGGGGGTGAGTCATTACCTCCTGTAGATAGGGCTCGCAACTTGGGAGTCCTCCTGGATGCACAACTTTCCTTAAAAGACCATATTGTAGCTGTGACTAGGGGGGCGTTCGCCCAGGTTCGCCTGGTGCGCCAGTTGCGGCCCTATCTAGACCGGGATGCCTTGCGCACGGTCACTCATGCGCTCGTGACCTCTCGTCTTGATTACTGCAACGCTCTCTACATGGGGCTACCCTTGAAGACCACTCAGAGGCTCCAACTGGTACAGAATGCAGCCGCGAGAGTTGTATCGGGGGTTTCCCGATACTCCCGTGTTACACCTTTGCTCCGCGAGCTGCATTGGTTGCCAGTTGTCTTCCGGGTGAGGTTCAAGGTGTTGGTTATGACCTACAAAGCCCTCCATGGCATGGGTCCAGAATACCTTGGGGAGCACCTGCAGCCGGCGTCAACTTCCCTCCGCCCAGTACGATCCCACAGAGAGGGCCTCCTCAGGGTGCCGCCGGTCAAAGAATGCCGACTGGTGGCCCCCAGGGGGAGAGCATTCTCTGTGGGTGCACCGGATTTATGGAACCATCTTCCGGTAGAGCTCCGGATGGCGCCCGATCTCCGCTCCTTCCGGCGCGATCTTAAAACCCATCTTTTTAAACAAGCGGGCCTGGCCTGATGGGACGGGGTGGGATTTTATTACTACTTCAATTTTAAATCTGTATTATTTATGGGCATGGTTTAATTATGTTTTAATAATTTTAATTTTTGTATCCTATTTTTATGTATTGCCCTGTTCACCGCCCTGAGTCTCTTGAGAGAAGGGCGGTATATAAATTAAATTAATAAATAATAAATAAATAAAATATCATCAATCACAATCAGCAGTTATTGATCAGCTGTCCCAAAGGTGCTTTTTCTACTAGGCAATTGGACTTCCTTGGTTTATTCTTTGAGGACATTTTGCTTCTCATCCAAGTAGCTTCTGAAGAGTCTAAAAAGAGAAGTCAAAACACCTTTTCTTTCTTTTTTCCCTTGCATCTCTCTTTTTTCTCTTCCCCTCTTTTTTCCTTCCCTTAATTTCTTATTTATATTTTTCTTTGTGTTTTCTATATTATATAAATATAACAATAAAAAAGAAAGAAAATAAAAACAAAATAAAGAATAAAGGATAAAACCAAGGAACTCCAGTTGCCTTTTGGAAGAAGCACCTTTGGGATAGCCAACACCCCAGAAGACAAACTTAAGATCGAAAAAGATTTTGATAGGCTTCGATATACTTCGATAGGGGCCCTTATCTGACAAAATGAAATTCAGTGCAGAGAAAAGTAAGGTTTTACACCTAGGCAAGAAAAACCAACTACTTAGGTACAGACTAGGTGAAGCTTGGCTTAATGTCAGTAACTGTGAGAAGGATCTTGGAGTCCTAGTAGACAATTAATTATGAGCCAATAGTGTGCAGCAGCAACCGCAAAAAAAAAAAGCCATTACAATCCTAGGCTGCATTAATAGAGGGATAGAATCAAAAGGAGCCTTGGTGCAGCAGTGGGCTAATGCCTCCTTAAGTAACACCAGCTGCCTGCAATTAGTGCAGGTTCTTGTCCCACCAGGCTCAAGGTTGACTCAGCCTTCCATCCTTCCGAGGTAGGTAAAATGAGGACCCAGATTGTTGGGGGCAATAAGCTGACTTTGTAATAATGCCGTTTTGGGGGTGGGGCGAAAGCCCTAATAAGCAGGCATATACATAGAATGAAGGCTATTGCTAAGCACATTGGTTTGTGCTTAAATTGTAAGCTGCCCTGAGTCTTCGGAGAAGGGCGGGATATAAATGGGATTAAAATAAAAAAATAAAATAAAAATAAAATCACGTGAAATTCTAATACCGCTTTACAGAGCCTTAGTAAGGCTACACTTGGAATACTGCATGCAGTTCTGCTCAGCACAATATAAAAAAAGATGTTGAGACTCTGGAAAGAATGCAGAGAATAACAGCAAGAATGAATGGGGGGGCTGGAGGCTAAAACAGAAAGAATGGTTACAGGAATTGGGTATGTTTAGTCTAATGAAAAGAAGGACTAGGTGAGACATGATAGCACTGTTCCAATATTTGAAGGGCTCCTATAAAAACGAAGGGGTCAAACTATTTTCCAAAGCACCAAAAGGCAAGACAAGAAACAGTGGATGGAAACTAACCAAGGAGAGAAGCAACTTAGTAGAACTAAGGAGAACATTTCCTAACAGTGAGAGCAATCAACCAATGGAACAACTTCCCTTCAGAAGTTGTGAGTGCTCCATCACTGGAGGCTTTCAAAAAGAGATTGGACATGCATTTGTGTGAAATGCTATAGGCTCTCCTGCTTGAGCAGGGGTTGGACTAGATGACCTCCAAGCTCGCTTCCAACTCTTGTTGTTGTTAGCTGCGAAGTTGTGTCCGACCCATCGTGACCCTATGGACAACATTCCTCCAGGCCTTCCTGTCCTCTACCATCTTCTGGAGTGCATTTAAGCTCACGCCTACTGCTTCAGTGACTCCATCCAGCCACCTCATTCTCTGTCGTCCCCTTCTTCTATTGCCCTCAATCTTTCCCAGCATTAGGCTCTTCTCCAGTGAGTCCTTCCTTCTCATTAGGTGGCCAAAGTATTTGAGTTTTAGCTTCAGGATCTGGCCTTCTAAAGAGCAGTCAGGGTTGATCTCTAGGACTGACCGGTTTGATCGCCTTGCAGTCCAAGGGACTCGCAGGAGTCTTCTCCAGCACCACAGTTCAAAGGCCTCAATTCTTTGGCGCTCAGCCTTTCTTATGGTCCAGCTTTCACTGCCATACATTGCAACTGGGAAGACCATAGCCTTGACTATACTCACTTTTGTTGACAGGGTGATGTCTCTGCTTTTTAGTGTGCTGTCTAGATTTGTCATGGCTTTCCTCTCCAGGAGCAAGCGTCTTTTAATTTCTTGGCTACAGTCCCCATCTGCAGTGATCTTGGAGCCCAGGAAAATAAAATCTGTCACTACCTCCATTTCTTCCCCATCTATTTGCCAGGAATTGAGAGGGCCAGATGCCAACTCTATTATTCTATGTTCTAAAACCATGATCTGGATGGCTGAGAAGCTCCATGGATGTTTATTGATCAGCTGTTTCAAATTAGCATCCGCAAAAAAACATCCATAGGACCTTCCCTCAGAAAACATTCTCTAGACCCCTCAGAAGGTCAAAAGCTATAGCTATGGCCACACGAAACCAGTGATTTTGCTCTACAACCAGCTTAGTTCAGATTCTTGTTCTTCAATTCCCCTTTCACACATCAGTTGACTGCTTTGTTCCAGGATCTCCCACCAATCTGTAAATACAACCTTGACACATTTCACATTATTACTTTTGGCGGAGTTTGACGTGCTGTATGAGCATTATATTGGTATGTCATTGTTCTTGGGCTCGTGTTATGCACCAAACACTGTTGTTTTTTATTTCTTCTTTTTAATTACTGTAAATTTCACATATATTTACTTTCTGTGCATGTTCTATCCTGTCATTTGGCTTAATTAGCCAGTTCCATCAGCTTGAACTGCCACAAAGGAGGGGATTGGTTGTGTCTTGATTTTCCCTGGTCTGTACCTCACAATCGGCTGAGTTATGCATGCCATTAATACTCAGCACCGGGCCAGTGGGGATCAGATGGAAAATTTGACAGAGGAATATATTAAAGTTTCATCCATTTGCTTTAAAATAGCTGCCGACTAATAGCAAAAGATGCAGTGTAGAAATGACAGCCTCCAGTGTGAGAATATGTGTTGTGGCATTCATTAGCACATCATTAAGCAGGATTCATATAAGTTAGAATACAAATGGGCAATGCATGAGAATTTCTGTTTCCCTCCCACCTCCGAGCTAGTTTGCATTTATATAAACTGTTTTTATTTGTTTGTTTTATACAGAAAAAGGTGAATTTAATTTGCTCGGAGAAAGATTTTGTGTCCCCCAACTCGGAAGCTAATTTCGGAAAAAAATCAAACTTTGAGAATAATCTGCCTTGTTTACTTGGCTTTAACCCTAGTATATGCTAGTAAAAGAGCTGTGGTTTAGCTTCTACACAGTTCCTCAATGATTTGCAGTTTGCCAGGGGCCTGAACCAAGAGAGATGTCTGTTTTCCTCCCACCTCCAAGCTAGTTTGCATTTATATAAACTGTTGTTGTTTGTTTTATACAGAAAAGGGTGATTTTAATTTGCCAAGGGAGAAAGATTTTGTTTCCCCAACCCAGATGCTAATTTTGAAACCAATCACACTTTTCGAACAATCTGTTTGCTTGACTTTAACCATATTATATGTTAGTTACAGAGCTGTGGCTTAGCTTCACATTTCCTCAATGATCTGGTGATTTCCAGCCATTTGAACCAAGAGATATTTTCAGTGTAACAAGTGTGATTGGGTTTGGTGTGCTATGTCAAAGCACATCTCAGTTAATGGAGGTCAAGGGCACTGATTTGTACCAGGTTAGTATAATTTTTCAGTTACTTTGTGAGACAATGTTCATTTCAATTCAAAGGATAGAACCAATTACGTTAGGGATATTGGGAAAACCTAAGAGTCAATTATTAATCTTTAGTTTGAAAATACAAGAAGCCTGATACAAAACACTTTCTTTGTTTTAGCAGTTAGCAAAATATCACCAGCTTTTTTGACCTGCATGTAGTTGACCCACATTAACACCTTTAACAACAATGATGTGGAATCCTTAATTTTACTGGCTAATAGAATTGCTGTAATTTTGTAACTTTACGTTGGTTAATACTGAATTTTAGTATACATACTGTAGATAGAAATGCACAAATACCATTGTTTCAGCCATCACACAAGAACTTTGATATTATATGCTAGCAAAATTTGGTTTATTATTTATGGGTTATTTAGTTAATACAGCTCTTATGACTACCCATAAACCAAGAAAATCTGGGTAGCAAACAAAATAAAATCAAAGAATTCAATTCCATTTAATTCGACTAAACCTCCCCCCACCTCCCCAAATCCCCAAATAAAATAGCAATAGCACGTAGACTTATATACTGTTTTATGGAGTTTTACAGCTCTCTCTGAGCGGTTTATAGAGTCAGCATATTGCCCCCAACAATCTGGGTCCTCATTTTACTGACCTCAGAAAGATGGAAGGCTGAGTCAACCTTGAGCCGGTGAGGCTCAAATTCCTGGCAGCGAGCTGGATTAATTTACAATACCGCATTCTAACCACTGAACCACGACAGCTTCATATTAAAATAAAAACCACATTAAGGTTTGGTAAAATTACAAAACTACTAATCACATACCTCCAAATCAGATGCACCACAATTGACATCATTGTCCCTATACTGGAAAACATAAAGTACAACAGTAGAACCCAATCACGGAAAGAGAACTGCCCAAGATGCAAGATAGTTTTAAAAGAGAAAGAGGTACTTATAATCACATTGAAAATGTTTAATGGATCATGGATGCAGTGTATGCCTCCCAGCATACACAAAGGACAGCACAGCAGGAGGCTGATGGTGCAGATCAGCAGAGGGGTTGGACAGCTCCGGGCGATAACTGCTCACTCAGGATAAGCCTAATGACTTAAGCTGTTGACAGCCCCAGGCATGGTCAGCCTGGTGGGAAGCCAGGATCTACACCCATTGTCACCTGCACTGGCAGGAAGCCCAGGTTTGAACTGATTGGATGCCATCCACCTGGGCAGGTACAAATAGACGCCAGGCTTCCCTGTTTCCCCAGTTCGTTCTGTTCAGAATAAACTCATCTTTACCCCAGCTCTGTGTCCGTCTCTATGTGAAGCACATGACTTTACAATAGATATGAATTTCAAAAGAATATATATTTATATTTCATCAGCTGTTGCGAAACCTTTGCTTGTGTTGAACATAAAAAAACATGGTAGTATGTAAAAGAAATGAGTGTTCCAAAACATTGTTTCAAGTCATAAAACCATTGTACAACAAGCAAGAATCCACTGTCAGAACAATTTATGGAGGAACAGATTGATTCAAGATTTTAAAAAAGCTATGGCAGGACGGTATGCTATCTCATTCCTATTTAGTTTATATACAAAGGCAGCTTTGAGGAACTTTAACTTAAATCAGTTTGAAAATGAAAAAAAAACTGTGGCAGAAAAGTTAACAATCATGAGATATATAGATGGCACCACTCTACTGGTAGAAAATGAAGAGGGCATCAAACCATATATCCTAACTCAAGGCAGAAAATGAAAAAGTTGGATGCATCCAAACATCAGGAAGACTAAAGTAATGACGACATCTGGAAATGACAATTTCAAGATAAAAATCAACAATGAAAAATTGACTCAGTCCAGGATCTTATTTTCTGTGGTTCCAAAAGTCACTGAACAAGTCTCATTGGACCTGAAATTAAACACAGACGATCATTTGAGTGCACTGCAGTGGATAAAATGAAGATCTGGAAAAACAAGGACATCAGTCTTTCTGCCAAATGCAAAATAATAAATGCTATTGCGTTTCCTGTAACTATCTCTGGTTGTGAAGGTTGAAAATATAAGCAGAGATTTCTTTGAAATATGGATTTGGAGACTGCTACTGTGCTTCCTTTGGACAGCAAAAATAATGAACAAGAAGATTTTGGATCACATTAAGCTACCGGTAGATAGATTACTGGAAGCTAAGTTCATCAAGCTAAACTTGCGTTATTTTGGCCACAGTATGCATTCAAATTTCTTTTAAAAAAACCCAAAACAGTAGCGCAAATAATGATTGGAGATACTACAAAACAAGGCCAGCAGTGAGCATGCTGAATAGATACTATTAAGCAAGACCCTGGTTTAAAATTACAAGCAATAAACAAAGTTGTGAAACATTGAGAAGTATGGGGAGAACTAATCCATAAAGACTCTGAAAATAGGGTGGATCAAACAAATGAAAGAGAAAAGTTCTCCCAGCTGTTACGAAGATTTTTCATTTTCTATTATATTTGGAATGGTTAGGGCAGAGGTAGGCAACCTTGGCTCTTTTATGACTTGCCACGAGTCATAAAAGAGCCAAGGTTGCTTACCCCTGGGTTAGGGGAAGATCATGATTTAAGGACATGATCATCAGTTTTTGATTTAACCGTATTGTTACTATTTGCTGTTTGCCTCCCGGCATGTTCTGGAAGTAGGGAAGTGGTGGGATTCAAATATGTGAACAATCGGTTCTCTGTATGAGTGATGCTTCTGGAAGTCCATTCTGGTCCAGGGCAACAAAAAATTAGCTACCAGTACTGCCGAAGTGGTGCGAACTGGCTGAATCCCCCTACTGGAGTAGGGTAGAAAGAGTTGAATATTTAGCAACACCCAGAGTGGATCATTTAATATGCTCTTCTCTATAGGACAAAATTATTTTCAATAGTAATCCAACAACCACACTCTTTTCCAACAACCCAAGAGACGGCTATACACATGGACATCACCAGGCGGTCAACACAGAAATCAGATTGACTATATGCTCTGCAGCCAAAGATGGAGAAGCTCTATACAGTCGGTAAAAACAAGACCAGGAGCTGATTGTGGCTCAGACCATGAGCTTCTCCTTGCAAAGTTTAGGCTTAAACTGAAGAAAGTAGGGAAAAGCACTAGGCCACTCAGGTATGAATTAAATCATATCCCTGTTGAATATACAGTAGAGGTGACAAATAGATTTAAGGAATTAGATCTGATAGACAGAGTGCCTGAAGAACTATGGACAGAGGTTCGCAACATTGTACAACAGGTAGCAACCAAAACCATCCCAAAGAAAAAGAAATGCAAGAAAGCAAAATGGCTGTCTGAGGAAGCTTTGCAAATAGCTGAGGAAAGGAGGAAAGCGAAAGGCAAGGGAGAAAAACATAGATATGCCCAATTGAATGCAAAATTCCAGAGAATAGCTAGAAGAGATAAGAATGCCTTCTTAAATGAACAGTGCAAAGAAATAGAAGAAAACAATAGAATAGGGAGGACCAGAGATCTTTTCAAGAAAATTGGAGAGATGAAGGGAACATTCCATGTAAAAATGGGCATGATAAAGGACCAAAATGGCAGGGACCTAACAGAGGCAGAAGAGATTAAGAAGAGGTGGCAAAATTACACAGAAGAACTATACAAGAATGAGCTTAACATCCCAGATAATCACAATGAGGTGGTCACTGACCTCGAGCCAGACATCCTAGAATGTGAAGTGAAGTGGGCCTTAGAAAAGCTGAGCAACAACAAAGCTAGTGGAGGTGACAGTATTCCAGCTGAGCTATTCAAAATCTTAAAAGACAGTGCAGTAAAAGTGCTACACTCAATTTGCCAGCAAATTTGGAAAACTCAACAGTGGCCACAGGATTGGAAAAGATCAGCTTACATTCCAATTCCAAAGAAAGGCAGTGCCAAAGAATGTTCAAACTATCGCACCATTGCACTCATTTCTCATGCTAGTAAAGTCATGCTTAAAATCCTACAAGCTAGACTTCAGCAGTATGTGGATCGAGAACTACCAGAAGTACAGGCAGGATTTCGAAGAGGCAGAGGAACTAGAGATCAAATTGCTAACATACGCTGGATCATGGAGAAAGCTAGGGAGTTCCAGAAAAACATCTACTTCTGCTTCATTGACTATGCTAAAGCCTTTGATTGTGTGGATCATAACAAACTGTGGCAAGTTCTTAAAGAGATGGGAGTACCAGACCATCTTATTTGTCTCTTGAGAAACCTATATGCGGGTCAAGAAGCAACAGTGAGAACTGGACACGGAACCACTGATTGGTTCAAAATTGGGAAAGGAGTCCGGCAAGGCTGTATACTGTCGCCTTGCCTATTTAACTTATATGCAGAGCACATCATGAGAAAGGCAGGGCTAGATGAATCAAAAGTTGGAATTAAGATTGCCGGAAGAAATATCAACAACCTAAGATACGCAGATGATACCACTCTAATGGCAGAAAGTGAAGAAGAACTAAAGAGCCTCTTTTTGCGGGTGAAGAAGGAGAGTGCAAAACTTGGGTTGAAACTTAACATTAAGAAAACCAAGATCATGGCATCTGGCCCTCTCAATTCCTGGCAAATAGATGGGGAAGAAATGGAGGTAGTGACAGATTTTGTTTTCCTGGGCTCCAAGATCACTGCAGATGGGGACTGTAGCCAAGAAATTAAAAGACGCTTGCTCCTGGGAAGGAAAGCCATGGCAAATCTAGACAGCACACTAAAAAGCAGAGACATCACCCTGTCAACAAAAGTGCGTATAGTCAAGGCTATGGTCTTCCCAGTTGCAATGTATGGCAGTGAAAGTTGGACCATAAGAAAGGCTGAGCGCCAAAGAATTGAGGCCTTTGAACTATGGTGCTGGAGAAGACTCCTGCGAGTCCCTTGGACTGCAAGGCGATCAAACCGGTCAGTCCTAGAGGAGATCAATCCTGACTGCTCTTTAGAAGGCCAGATCCTGAAGCTAAAACTCAAATACTTTGGCCACCTAATGAGAAGGAAGGACTCACTGGAGAAGAGCCTAATGCTGGGAAAGATCGAGGGCAATAGAAGAATGGGACGACAGAGAATGAGGTGGCTGGATGGAGTCACTGAAGCAGTAGGCGTGAGCTTAAATGGACTCCAGAAGATGGTAGATGACAGGAAGGCCTGGAGGAATGTTGTCCATAGGGTCGTGATGAGTCGGACACGACTTCGCAGCTAACAACAACAAAAAAAAGTAAACCAAGATCATGGCATCCGGCCCTCTCAATTCCTGGCAAATAGATGGGGAAGAAATGGAGATAGTGACAGATTTTATTTTCCTGGGCTCCATGATCACCGCAGATGGGGATTGCAGCCAAGAAATTAAAAGACGCTTGCTCCTGGGGAGGAAAGCTATGGCAAATCTAGACAGCACACTAAAAAGCAGAGATATCACCCTGCCAACAAAAGTGCATATAGTCAAGGCCATGGTTTTCCCAATTGCAATGTATGGCTGTGAAAGTTGGACCATAAGAAAGGTTGAGCGCCAAAGAATTGAGGCCTTTAAACTATGGTGCTGGAGAAGACTCCTGCGAGAGTCCCCTGGACTGCAAGGTGTTCAAACTGCTCAGTCCTAAAGGAGATCAACCCTGGCTGATCTTTAGAAGGCCAGATCCTGAAACTCAAATACTTTGGCCACCTAATGAGAAGGAAGGACTCACTGGAGAAGAGCCTAATGCTGGGAAAGATTGAGGGCAATAGAAGAAAGGGACAACAGAGAATGAGGTGGCTGGATGGAGTCACTGAAGCAGTAGGCGTGAGCTTAAATGGACTCCAGAAAATGGTAGAGGACAGGAAGGCCTGGAGGAACGTTGTCCTTGGGGCTGTGATGGGTCGGACACGACTTCGCAACTAACAACAACAACAACTATCATGAAATGAAACAAATTAATAATCACCAGAAAAAAAAGAAATAAGACCATGAAAATCTTCATTTATTGAACACTGTAGATATAAGTATGACAGCAAAAACAAAAAATGAATAAAAAAATCCTAGTACAAAAAAGGGAAAGAAGTAATGTATTAATATCCCACTGTCAGTCAACCCTGCTCCAAGCCAGTTGTCTGCCAAGCTACCTCACTAAAAGCTGATACCTCCAACCCAAGGAAGAAAACAGCCATTGTCAGATGGTATATGAGCTGTGGTGGTGCAATAGTTAGAATGCAGTTTTATAGGCTAACTCTGCCCACTGCCAGGAGTTTGATCCTGACCGGCTCAAGGTTGACTCAGCCTTCCATCCTTCCAAGGTCAGTAAAATGAGGACCCAGACTGTTGGGGGCAATATGCTGACATTGTAAATTCCTTAGAGTGGGCTGTAGAACACTATGAAACGGCATATAAGACTCAATGCTATTGCTATGATCTTCTATGGCTGTCATCTGCTCTCCCATGATCATCTCTGAATTGTATCATGAAGCCCCTGCAGTGATGCTGCCTCCATCTCAGTCAGTGTGCTTCCGTCGTCAACCCTCAACTGATTGGCGTGTGAACAGTAGTGACTCAACTCCACACCTGCTGCTGAGCCTCCAGGTAGCCACCTCATCCTCTTCTTGCCTGCATCTAGGGTGGACCATCCCACCTGTAGTATGCCATCAGGTAGAAATGCCATAAAATAAATAAATAAATAGATGAAGTCATTATATACCTACACATTTGTGTATAGACTGAACCAATCCAATGCTGCGGTCTGTAATCTACCCCATTGCTTTAGTGGAGATTTGTAGAAAGATGTTTTTTCAGTTTCCCAGTGTGGAACTAAGAGAGAAAATACCTGGCCAAAGTCATCTAGGTGGCTTCAGTGCCTAAGTGGGGAGGACAAGAGCTCAAATCTTCCAGCTTTTAGCCCAGTACTTTTAATCCCTACAGCAAACTGGCTCACTACTTTACATTACACCAGACACGTCAAACTCACGACGTCACGTGACATCATGCGACATATCATAACTTTTTCCCCATTGCCAGCAATGGGGAGAGCACGATTTCCTCGTGACACATCCGGCCTGCGGGCTGGCAGTTTGACACTCCTGCCTTACACTATATTACCGCTACAATACTGATCAATCACACAAATATTTTAATGAAACTCAACACAATCTCAAAAGTTATGGGTTTGGAGCTACTACAAACGTCTTTTCAGGAAGCCCTTTCAATCAAATCACTGTGATTATAGGATTTTAGTGGATTTCTTCATCTTGAATTCCACCATACTGTGGAATGACACTTGGGCAGACTTGAAGATCCTTTTATCTATTTAGCCAACGGAAAGAGCTATCCAGCCAGATAAAAGAATGATCGGTCTACCGTTCTGCTTTTCCCCATCACACAGACATTCTCTTTGATACACTACCGTTAAATTTAAGGTGAAAGAAAGATTCAGACAACTTTTGAAACCATACACAGACACCCCAAATCCATTGATCACTAGACAATATAGATTTTAACAAAATAAGCAAGTGTTTTTTTTAAAGAACAACCCCCCCCCCCATAAAACTGCTAACATAAAGCAGGGATTTCTGTAATAAGAAAAGAAGTGCTAGCTTAGTCAAACATTATACTCTAGAGACAAATGAAATGCGAATAGCTAATACTCTTCCCAAGTTAAGAAAATTAAAGTTCCAACGCTAAGAGTTTTCTGCATGGTGTGCTCAGAGAAAAATGGCTTCTTATTTATATTATTTATTAACCATATTTTTATCTCACTTTCTGACCAAGAGTGCTTCTTTATTTCCCTGAGGGCATTTTATACCATTCCTTTTTTGGGAATAACAAGAACATCTACCTTAGCAAGCAAAAATAATGAAAAACAGGGCAGAAACTGCTACAGAATGAAAAAGAGGCTTTGTGTCTAATTTCTAATTGCTGCTGCTCAGCAAATGGAAAGGTAAAATTGGAGAAGCTTCCAATCAAGACTTTTATGGTGTAATTGTCCCATCTCATCTGCATATTTTTGGTGATTATGCAGATTGTATTGGGCCTTGCCTGGCTTTTTTTTGTTTGCTTTTAATGGAAACTTTAGTTGTTGTCTTTTTTTTGCTAGTTCATTGCTCAGAAATTCCTGGGATAGAAGTATATGCCCTTCTGGATTAAAAAAAAATAAAATGGGAGGAAAACTTTGGAATCTGAGATGTCTTTTGTGTTCCCACTACTTTGTTTAAATTTGTTTTATTATGAAAAACAAAACAGCTGATGGCAGCTGTTTAATGATTAATGTTTTCAGTAACTAGGAGTTTTTTGATTAACATTTTTAGTTCTTGAAAGTAGATAGATAAACTTTATTGTTATTTTTTACTGTGCTTGTAAGCACGAAGCCGAAGACACCAGCCTGAAGATGATGAGTGGGACCTTGTTGAAATATCGCCAAGACACTCTCAATCTTACACGGGAAAAGACCCAAATACGCCAAGACCTACATACCTGTACCCATGAATATATATAATAAAGATTTGCCCCATGTTTGGGGCCTAGCAAGGTAATCTAAATAGTTAACATTTGACTCATATCTCCCCTTGCAGAAAGCTAACAAAGCGAGAGAGATCCTGTGGCTCAAGAGGTAAATAACACTGCCTAATATGCAATCAGCCCAGGTTCGAATCTCAGAAGGGTATAGCTGACTGATGAAGACTAAAGAGTCAGAAATGCATCTCAGTTTCCCTTTAATTCTTTGTTAGTAATTTACACACACACACACACACACACACACACACACACACACATATATATATACACATACATATATATGTAGATCTTTCGTCATTTGGGTTTTTCCCCACGTAGAATTGGAGGTATCAGGGCAACGTTTTGACGAAATCTTATCCGTCATCCTCAGGCTGGTGGCTTCAGCTTCGTTCTTCTGGGAGAAGTGTGTGGTAGTGGCTGTTTTTTCTTCTCTTTTATAAACTGCCAGAGGGGGTGTGGTCTGTGGGTGGAGGTGTGCTCTGATTGGGTGGGGGGTTAGCTGTTTTCTGATTGGGTGGGAGTGTGTTTTGAATGGGGGCTGTGTTCTGATTGGGTGGGGATGTGTTTTGAGTGGATGGGCTGGTCTCAGCTGCCAGCCTTAGACCTGAACTGGTGAGTTGTGCTGCTTTTGTTCGGCTCCGTGTTTGTGGTGGTGCCATGTTTTTATAGTGTGTGTCAGTTTGCTTATTGTGTGGTTTGGAGGGGTTTAAAGTGGCTGATGTTGCAGCTGTAGTTAGGTTTTGTGGTTATGTGTCGTTATCGTTGTGGGTTCGGATTTGCTTTTTGAATGGTTGTGTGGTGGTGATGTCATGTGGTGTTATCATGAGTTTGGGTCTGGTATCATTCAAGGCGGGTTTCCAAATGGCTGGTAGGCGAGAGGTATCATCTCGTTTGTTCATGCTGTGGGGGCGTTTTTCTATCTCAATGGCTTCTCTGATTATTCTGTTGTTAAAATGTTCAGTTTTGGCGATAGTTCTGGTTTTTTTTAAATCAATTTCATGTCCCATGGCTTTAAAGTGTTGGAAGAGGGATGAAGTTTGTTCTCCCTTTCTGAGTGAGTTCCTGTGCTCTTCAATGCGTGCACTTATTCTTCTGTTGGTCTGTCCGATGTATGTGGTGGGGCAGATTTTCTAACCCAATTATGTCTTTGGGGTTTCTTAGGATGGTGGATATTTTTCTGTCTGTGTAGAATGCTGTTTTGATGTTGTGTTTTTGGAGGATCTTGCTGATTCTGTCTGTGGTCCCTTTTAAGTATGGGAGGAGGGCTTTGCCATTTTCTTGTTCTCTGTCTTGGGTTTTTCTGGGTGTCTCTCTTCGGATTAAGTTGGTAATCATGTTTCTTTGGAATCCGTTGGCTGTTAGTACATTAGTGAGAGTGTGTAGTTCGGTTTTTAGGTGTTGTTCGTCAGCTAGGTTTTTTGTTCTGGAGATGAGTGTCTTGGCTACGGAGTTGATCTGTGCTGGGTGGTGGTGTCAGAGTGCGTTCAGATAGCGGTTTGTGTGTGTTTTTTATGGTAGATAGTGTGTCCTAGGGAGCCATTGGGTTTCTTGTAGACTAAGACATCAAGGAAGGGAAGTTGATTGTTAGCTTCTGTTTCCATGGTGAATTGTATTTTGGGGTGTAGGCTGTTGAGGTCTGTGAGGAAGTCATCCAGTTTTTCTTTGCCATGTGGCCAGATTACGAAGGTGTCATCTACGTATCTGAGCCAGAGTTTGGGTTTGTGGTTGGATTTTTCTAGAGCGAGGGTTTCAAAGTGTTCAAAGTTTATAAAAGAGAAGAAAAAACAGCCACTACCACACACTTCTCCCAGAAAAACGAAGCTGAAGCCACCAGCCTGAGGATGACGGATGAGATTTCGTCAAAACGTTGCCCTGATACCTCCAATTCTACATGGGAAAAAACCTGAATGACCAAAGATCTACATACAAACACCCACGAAAACCTCAGAATACATACATACATACATATATATATATATATATATATATATATATATATATATATATATATATATATATATACACACACACACACACACACACATTCATTCAAATGACTTTAAACAATGAAAGACCTCATTCAAAACCCAATATGTTTGAGCTTTATGTAAAGTAATTTTCTAAGCTTTTAAACTGTTCCTCTTTTGGCTCAGTGGACAGTGATGTTCCATTTCTACTTAAGTACATAAATAAAGAATAGATTTTAATCTATGTTTCTGGCTTACAGTCTATTTGAGCCTTCATTGGCCTGAACAGACCACCAGAATTTACTGCTAACATATCTGTTTAGGAGGAAAAGGTAAAATATAGTGTCACAATAGCTTTGTTGCTGTTAATTTCACGTATATCTTGTGTGTGGTATTTTGTGGGAATTTTTTTTCATCCATAAGACATTTTTAGTGGCACTCATAATAATTCCAACATGAGGTATTTTTGGCTTAGGCAATTTAGTTTTCAAAACATTTTTGAATAGCAAAGCACTGTTGGAAGTTATTTTTTCTCTACAGAACAGTTCCAGTATGGATGTATATGTTATTTTAAACATTGACATGCCAAAATTCTTATTTAAAACATGTTAAAACACTTTATAAAACTAATCTAAAAGGTGTAGTGATGAGAAAGGCATTAACATGCAGCCACTTGATTCTGCTCTATCCATTTTCCACATGAAGTGGGTGAAAACATAGCCCAACTTGGGAGATTTATCTGAATGGGAAACTGGGAAAGGACGAATATAAAGAAGCATTAATAATCCATGGTTGACATGAAGGGGAGAGATAAGGGGAAACCCAATGCTCCTCTTTATAAGCATTATTCTATAGTATAATGATTTCTCTATCAAGTTAAAAATGTGACCACATATAAATTCTAAATTACTATTTCTGCTCCAACTGCCATGGCTAGCATTACTAGTATATGATAAAGAAGATACAGAAGAGAATATTTGTAACTCAGGATTGAATTGCGGGGTCCTTGGGAGTCTCTGAGCTTGGTGGTTTTCTTGCAGATGTTTCATTACCAAAGTGTTGTGATTCAGTGTCAGCCTGTGGGTTCGGCAGCTGAATCGGACAGTTCTGAGGAGTAGGAGGGGATTGGAGAGCCTGCAGAGGAAAGTTCTGAGGCATCGCAGAGCTCTCAGCCAGGCCCCTCCCGTCTGGTTCCTCCTCAGAACCAGCTGTGTGAGCCTGAAAGCTTGGATGAAGATGTTTCACAGCTGGCTTTGTTCAAGGATGTCCGAAGCAGGAGGCAGACAAGCAGGAGTAAACAAAGGAAGGCAATGAGGCACCTCGGGAGGAGGCAAAGAGAAGCCATGCCTTGAAACTGTGTTTAAAAGGGCAATGTGTGGGAGGTGCTGGTTGCTGAAGGCAACCGTTTGAACAGCTTCTGATTTAGTCGTGGTTAGTATTTTGTTTTGCTCTGTTTTGGATCTGTTTCGTTTCCTTTGTGTAAATAAATTTGGCTGGCTTACTTTCAGCCTATTGACTTTTGAAAAGGGGTTGTCCCTGACATTTCTGCAGGGCCAGTAGTAGGCTGGAACAGAACACAAAGGTAGCATCATCAAGGCTGGAAGGGAGTGGGGTTTGCGCTTATTTTTTTTTTACTACAGTTAGTCCTTAACTTATTGTCAATGTCTTTACTGGTCTCTGGTCTCTTCCAGCTGGACACAGAATAACAGGTGACTGGCAAACAGGAACGTTGTAACAGATGCTTTAATGGTTCGCAAACAAAGTCAGCACTGGGAGTGGTTTGCTCCCAGCCCGTTAAATACCTTTCCCCCTGCGGCTCCACCCTTCCCCCATAGCAGACGCCCTGACGATCCTCCCAGGTGGCTGTCCCTGCCGGATCCACTAGTGGAGCTGTTCTGGACCTGTTGGTTCCCTCACCCCACCCCAGTGAATGTCAAGCCCACGGGGCTTGACACGTATGACCATAATTGAACCCAAAATTTATGTTGCTTAAGTGAGACATTTGTTAAGTGAATTTTGCCTCATTTTATGACCTTTCTTGCCACAGTTGTTAAGTGAATCATTGCAGCAGTTTGGTTAATAACATGGTTGTTAAGTGAAACTGGCTTCCTCATTGACTTTGCTCGTCGAAAGGTCGCAAAAGGGGACCACATAGCCACGGGACACTGCAACTGTCATAAAGTGTCTGAATTTTGATCACATGACCATGGAGATGCTATAACTGTTGTGTGAAAAATGGTCATAAGTGACTTTATTGGTGCCATCATAACTTCAAATGGTCACTAAATGAACTGTTGTAAGTCGAAGATTACCTGTATTTTATTTTTATTTTTTTTACCAGCATGTAGAAATACGAATAAACCCCACTCTCTTATGGCACTGATGATATTACCTAGTTGGCTAATGAAACATTTGCGAGGAAACCACCAACTTCAGAGAACACCAGGGAACCCAAAGATACAGTTTCAAGCTGTCACTAGGTGGATCCTGGTCTCTGGAGAGCCTCACAACTTCAAACCCCTTGTTGGTCCTTCAGCCCATTCATCCTGCCCATGAATGTTTTGGTTCAGAATAACAGAGTTGGAAGGGACCTTGGAGGTCATCTAGTCCAACCTCCTGCTTAGGCAAGAAACACTATACCAGACATGTCAAACACAAGGCCCGGGGGCCAGATCCGGCCCGCAAAGTGGTTTCATGCGGCCCGCGAAGCCATACTGGAAACAGGGAGGGAACGGCCCCCACTGCCTTGGCCCTGGCCCAGAGACCCTCCTTCTGCCAGAGACCCTCAGATCTGTCCCACTCCTGCCCAGGACCTATAGGCACCCTTGATGCGAACGATGTAGAGCTGGCCATGCCCACCCAGTAGGCCACACACACTCTAGCCACACCCACCCAGTAGGCCACGCCCACCCTGGCCATACCCACCCGGCCCCTTGAGGGCAACCGCAATGCTGATGCGGCCCTCAATAAAATTGAGTTTGACACCCCTGCACTATACCATTTCAGACAAATGGTTGTCCAATCTCTTCTTAAAAACGTCCAGTGTTGGAGTATCCAAAACCTCTGGAGGCAAGTTGTTCCACTGATTTAATTGTTCTAACTGTCAGGAAATTTCTCCTTAATTCTAGGTTGTTTCTCTTCTTGTTTAGTTTTCATATATTGATTCTATCCCTCTATTAATGCAGCCTAGGATTGTATTGGCTTTTTTGGCAGCTGCAGCACAATGCTGGTCCTATTTAAGTGATTGACCATTAGGACTCCAAGTTCCCTCTCAGAGTTACTACTATTGAGCCAGGTGCATTTGCTCTTCCCCCTTGATATGACACACCTAAAATTCTACTTGGCAAAGCATATGAGAAAAATGAGGGAGGGAGAAAAGAATCCCACAGAGAAAATGATTTGCAAAAGAACAGCAGATTTAAAACATAATATCGAGAGCACATGAAATAAGATAAGACCTTGATAGGAATCATAGCCTGGGTCAATTTAATGCTGTATCTTGGTTTCCACATTGGTGAATGTGATGCCACTGAATATTCTTCCATTCTCGATATCCCAAGATTATGATATAGATTGCCTAAAATATACCTTCTTGGGATTTTCAGTACTGCTTGGCAGTATTGTAATTTTGACAAACTTGTGATTTTGTTCAGCAGCAGAACTAGCAAAATTGTCAACCACTGAACACATTATTCAAACTAGACATTGGACTAAACTTTGTGGATTACATGGAATAAGGAAAATATATCCTAAGGATTTTGAGGCCAGAAGCCTCTCAAAGTATATCACACAACTTTTTTTTTAAAAAAAGTCCTTTGTTTAATGCTATTTCCAGTAAAATATCCAGAGTTTTTAAAGATGATTAACCTACTATTGGGATGCTTTACAGTGTATTCAGAACATACATAACAATGGTAATTGAGCACATGAAACTCAAAATCTGTGACATTGTACAGCAGAGGCAAAATAGAGAGTTTGGGGACAGTCTAAAGATTAACCTAGAAAGTTATCTTCTATTAAATCAGCTCATTAGTTTATCTAGCCCAGTATTGTCATTACTGAATGGCAGAGACACTATTATATTTCAGGCAATGGCCTCAGTTCCACAGGGAGAGGTTGGCAACTGAATCTGGGAGCTAAGGATATGGTTTTCCCAAAGGCATCAGATTTCATGAGTTACAGTCCACTGCATTAGAGACAAACACAGCAGCTTTTTCAATTTTGGGTATTGTCTACAAAGTATGACTTATCAAGAGCAGCTTCTTGCTGTCACTCTGATCTACTGACCAACCCTGTCAGATGAAGAATTCATCACTGGGGATTATTGGTATGTTCTGAGTTACAGGCAAGCAAATTCTACCACCATTAACACCTATTTTTGTTCAGGGGATTCTTTTTGGCTTAAGCTTCATAGGTTATTGCTACTCTGGTTAAATGCAATTTGTAAGAAGTAAAGAATTTTGATTTTTTAAAAATGAGACTACAGGTAGGCCTTGACTTACAACAGTTCATTTAGTGACTGTTTGAAGTTACAATGACATGGAAAAAAGTGACATGACCATTTTTCACACTTACGACCATTGCAGCATCCCTATGGTAATGTGCTTTACATTCGGATGCTCAGCAATTGACTCATATTTATGACAGTTGCAGAGTCCTGGATTCATGTGATCCCCTTTTGCGACCTTCTGACAAGCAGTCAATGGGGAAGCTAGATTTAACAATTGTTAAATTGTTAACAGACTTAACAGTCGTGTTACTAACTTAACAGTTGCAGTGATCCACTTAATAGATGTGGCAAGAAAAGTCGTAAAATGGGCAAAACTCACTTAACAAATTTCTCACTTAGCAACATAAATTTGGGGCTCAGTTGTGGTCGTAAGTCAAGGACTACCTGTATTTCTTGCAGGTCAGGAGACTTGGAAAATGGATTTTCTCAAATGTTATCTTGTCAATGAATACAGATCTATGGGGGAAAAAAATGTAGTACCGTAGTTTTAATTTGTCAAAGCTAATCTCCTCTCTAAAGCCTACTCTTTGTGATGGCAGTTTTGTATTAAAACAAGCCTTCAGTCATCCATCCTAAGTCAGGATTAGTTATTTAGGTATTTGATTGAACCAAACTCAAACTCAAAAGGAAGGGCGAGAAGGCACTCCTTAAGACACACCGACTATAGATAATTGTCATGGATTTCAGACAGTCACACCACACAAGTGAAATACCAGCTTAGTCAAATGCCAGATGAAAAACACTGACATTTAACACATCATGTCTGTATGACTTCTGCCTACTTCATTACCCAACTGGCATATAAAAACTGAGTATAAATAACACGTTTTTGCATCTTTCAATTCCCAAGCTGCACACTTGAATGGCGCCATCTTTTATCAAAACCCAATTCAAAGTCTTTGGAGGGAAAGTCCTGAAGATACCTAATCTGGATTTTGGATAGAAGCTATCAGCTGCAAGCACCAGGCATTTCCGATCCACCTATCCTGAGATGGGTGGTAGTAGTGAATGGCGTTTTTTTTAAACAGCAGTGTGCCTCAGGAATATAAATAAATCATCTTGCTTGTTAATGGGCTTTTTTCCTACCTCAGTGTCATGAAATATTACTGATATGTACAATCTTCAGACCTTGTACTATCGAATGATGTGTGTCAAGAACAGTGTAAATTGTTCATGATTATATTATAAGAGCTCAGTCCACAGCAGACAGGAAAGAGAGAAAAGAAAGGATAAAAACATCGCGTTTCTCCCCAAAACCATTATTTGCAATGTTATTTTTCTATATTAATATTGAGTTTAAAGATTTGATGCAGAATGATTCTTAATTACAATATGTGATAACTCATTTTGGCATGTGGTATGAGACAGTGCTTGACAGTTGAAAAGAAAAAGGTTTATTATTTGAAGGTTTATTGTGGTTGACAAGCAGTTCCTATTCCATATTTGATTGTATTTGACTGCTGGTATATCACTATGTGCTAGTATTTGACAGCTGATATGCAATGCTTATTCAGTAATTAGGAATACATTACAAATTAAATGCATTTATGATTTGATAGGGCTGTACAAGCTTCAGAAACTATCTGGAAGGAGTGTTTTGATCTTTCCACGAGTACAGGACCTTTCTGTTATGTATTAAGGCAGAATCTTTTTCAGATTTTCATGCAAGCCAACACCACCATTTTTCCCAGTCTTGCCCAGAAAGACTGAAGAAAATTAAGCTGCTTTAATGAATGGAGGTATTTTACTCAAACAAAGACCAAAATATACTGCTCAAAAAAATAAAGGGAACACTAAACAACACAATGTACTGTATTTAATATAGGATGTTTTATTTTCTGTTGCCTTTATTTTTTTGAGCACTATACATTTAAATCATTTCCAAAGCATGCATAAGTTTATCATCTGATATTTAACACTATTTACAATCAATTGTTGATAACATTTCAGCCTTGACATTAAATCATATTAAAGGTCTAATATTCAGGGCTTTTTTTTCTCATAAAACGCTCAGAACGGAGTTTCGGCACCTTTTTTGGATGGAACCTTGTAGGGTAGGCAAGGTGGGTTGTATGACATGTGTGAGTTCCGGCACCTTTTTTCTTTTACAAAAAAAAGCACTGCTAATATTTATATTTTTGAACTAAAATTCATGTAAATATTGTCTCAGTTTCTCTTCTGATTCTTTTTCTTTTCTTTTGTTTTACATAGTGTGAGCTTGTTGGTAAGAAGTATTCTATTTTGGTTATATCTTACATCTTATACCTACTAATCATACAAATGTATATTGGTCAAATGCCTGGAATATTGAGAGAAATTAGAATGTACAGTATGTGTTAGTCAAATCTCTAGCACCAGGTTTCTCCACCTTGGCCACATAGAGATGAGTGACTTCAATTCCCAGAATCCCCCAGGCATCATCTAGCTTCAAGTTGTCAAAGATAGATAGATAGATAGATAGATAGATGGATAGATAGATAGATAGATAGATAAATAGATAGATAGATATAGATAGATAGATAGATAGATAGATAGATAGATAGATAGATAGATAGATAGATAGATAGATAGACAGATAATTGCTTTTATCAAACTGTCCTCAGAAGTGAGTTATTGAAAAAGTACATTGGAAATTAAACTAAGAAATTGCATAGCACAACCTAGGCCTATGTGAACACACAGTTTCTGATCAATATTGACCTGATGCTTTGCTGCCTCAAAGGTACCTGAGTTGTTTTCTTATTTGATGGAATCTATGTTATAGAGAAAACCTATAACCTTTCTCTTATCAAAAGCTCAAGTATATTTTTAGAATGGACATTTCTGTGATATTTCAGATATGGTCTAAAGAACTGGAATTTCCAATAAAGCCAATGTCCTTAAAGATGTTAAAATGGGATCTACAAATGTGAGATGAAGGTTGATTCTCCAAAAATATATATATTTAGGGTATACTGGACTCTCCAATGATTGTATATGAGAGGATGGACATCAGATTTCCTGTGTTGGAGGTGTAAAAAATTTGATGGTTCACTGATTCGTATGATATGGACATTTTATTTTATTTTGCATGTAATTGTTTAGCAGTTTTGGGTCATAGTACATCAGTGTATATGAACAGATTTATTGGAAAAACCTTTCAATGTTAAAGAAATTAATGTAATGTTTACATATAAAAGCTTTGGAATTTGACTATTTATCAGGAAATAGGTCTAAATCGAGCAAGGGGATTAGCAAAAAGAATTACATTAAAGAAATGGAACAATGATACTATTCCAGATATCAAGGAATAGTTGTCAGAAATACATGATTTTGGAAAAAGACAATATTCTCTACAAATGAAAAGATATAGCAATATTTGTTAGCAATAGCAGAGATTCTGTGATTTTTTACAATAATAACTTGCAGTTCATATTATACAGTGGTAGTAAATTCATTGGTAAACCAGTGACTATTAATAAATTTTCTTGTTCGCATTTTTATTTTGAACTTCTAATTTTTTTCCAACTTTTTTCCCTTTAAGATTAGTCATTGCTTTGTTACAAAAATAATTCAGAATACATTTAAAAAACATGTAAGATTTATATCAGGACCATTAGGGTATATGCCTATCATTTTTACTTCTCCTTTGCTAGATATATATGGACTGTGCAAAATCCAGTCCAAGCCTAAATGTTAGCATTGGAAATTGTTTGCACACAGTTTTGATCTGGCTCTATGGGTGTTCACAATCCCCTTTCTTCACTAAGTGTGTGAATGTTGGTACCATTTCAGTTTTCTGAAAGCCCCTGCTCAGCAAATGATCATACCATCCTCTAGAGTGCTAAGAATAAAAATATTTTTTGCCTTTGACTTTTTGAAGAAAAAAAAAGGTAAGAATACTTTTGTCATCAGCATTTTTATTAGTATTGTGATTATCCTAAACTATAAGATCTTATTCCTGTTCTTTTTCCCAATCTACCTACGTACAAAAGTACAATGCATAGTGCAAGATACGACATTATTTTTTAAAAAAATGACTGGCTCGTTATCTTGTGTTTTTAAAAGTAGGCAACTTAATGTGGTGCCTAGTTTCCTGAAATAATATTACTGCCATCTTCCCATAAAATTATTTTTCCCCCCAAAGTCTTTTATATTATGCCATTTTGAAAAATGGATGGCCTTTACGTTTTGAACCCTGTAGCACTAAGAAGCATGATTAAGTCAAAGCCATTGGAACAAGCAGAAATTATCAGTCATTGGTCTTATTTGAGATAATGGTGAGTCTGCATATACTGGGAAGTTGAACAACCGGCCCTGTGGTGCAGTCAGAACAAGCTTAAAACTGTAAAGATGAGAGTGAATTTTAGGAGGAGCCCTTCTGCTCTGCCACCTCTTACTATATTGGACAACACAGTATCAACTGTAGAATCCTTAAAGTTTTTGGTTTCTATAATTTCCCCAGATTTGAAATAGACCTCTAACATTAAAAAGGTAAAGGTAAAGGTTCCCCCACACATGTGTGCTAGTCGTTTCCTACTCTAGGGGCCGGTGCTCATCTCTGTTTCAAAGCCGAAGAGCCAGCGCTTGTCCGAGGACGTCTCCGTGGTCATGTGGCCGGCATGACTAGATGCCAAAGGTGTATTATATGTGTATAGTTCAGTTATTGCAGTTTATGTGTTAACATTATTGATTCATAAAGGTTTAACATTATCAGCGGAACATGAGGTAAATCGTTGACAGCGGAACACGAGGGAGTTTTGACAGCTGTCAAAACTCCGGACTGGCGCATGCGCACGAGTTGACAGCTCGCGGCTGTCAAAACAACACAAGCCGCCGCACGAGGAGCAGAACTGTCAAACGAGCCGCAGAGCTGATTGGAAGAGAAGTAAAGCGGGAAGAAGGGCGGCTCGTGATTGGACCGTACGACCGGCGCCAGACTATAAATAGCCAAGTGCTCCTGTACCTTTCTGCTCTGTCTTAATAAATCAGTTGAAGTTACCAGCTGTCTTGAGTGGTCTGTTCCAGCCACTTCACTGGCGACGAAGGTGGGATCCGCTTCCAGAGCTGAAGTCACGGCCAGGGGAATCCTCGGCCGATAGAGCGAGTCACTGGGAGTTTTAACTCCCCAGCGAAGCGGACCACCGAGCCCTGACAGCATGGCAAATTTCGGACGAGTGAGGGAGTTTGACACTCACCACCCCGAGCGATGGGAGTCGCATCTGGGGCAGGTAGAGGGATTCCTCCTCGTCAGCAAAATAACAGATGACAGAGCCAAGGCAGCCGCACTACTGTACATCAGCGGTCCGCCCGTCTACGATGCTGCTGTCGGACTATTCAGCCCGGTGCCGATCACTGAAGTTCCATACTCAGAACTCGTTGACCGGCTCAGCAAGCACTACATGCCGGCCCGTTCAGAACTGTACTGGCGGGTACAGTTCGCCCAACGAAGGCAGCGGCCGGATGAACCAGCAAATGATTTCATCGCGGGAGTCCGGCACGCTGCGCGAAGCTGCAACTTCCCCGACTTAGAGGACCGGATTCGGGACCAGGTGGTCATCGGGCTGAGGGACGAACGTCTCAAGAAGAAAATCACGTCAAAGCCGGAGATGACCCTCGCCCAGGTCTCCCGTGAGATTTTGTCGTATGAAGATAACCACAAGAAGCCCTCCAACCGAACGGCAATGGAACCCCAAAGCAGCGTCCATCAGGACGAAGCGTGTCTCAGCGACGAAGAGTCCATCGATCTAACAGACACTGATGCATTACAACGCCGAATGGAGAGAAGGCAAGGTAGACGGAGCGACAACAACGACCGTCCCAGTCCAAGAAACTTCACCTCAGCCCAAAGGGAACAACGAAACGCCTGTGCCAGCTGCGGCGGAAACCATGCCCGGGCAAATTGCCGTTTCCGGAGCGCTAAATGTCATAATTGTGGCAAGACCGGCCACATTAAACCCGTCTTCCGAGGCCGTCCCCCCGACAACCTGCATGAAGTAGAGGCTGCTTCCCCAGGTACGATCACCCACCGAGCCAGTAAGGGAAAGCCCTCAGTGGGGTTAGTGAAGACAGTGGAGGGAGTACACAGCTTAAGCCCTAAGGTAAAAATTAAAACTAAATTACAGGGAGTCTATTGCGACATGGAGGTGGATTCAGGTTCTGCTGTAACCTTAATTTCGTCTAGAACGTTTAGAGAAATTTGTGAGCGCAGTAAAAAAACAATACCGTTAAAAAGCCCTCAAGTTCAATTAGCTGACTACCAGAAGACACCAATTCAACTCAAGGGGAGGGCTAAGCTCTGGGTAGAATACAAAAAGTTCAAGGGACCACTAGAAGTATTAGTCACCCAGGGGGATCGCACTAATCTGATAGGGTTAAACTGGTTTAGCCCTTTAGGAATTGCCCTCACAGGCGTCAACGCCATTCAGACATCAACCCTTGAGACTGTCTGCAGGAAGTTTGCAGACGTCTTTGATGATTCCTTAGGCAAATACACAGGACCTCCCATCGCCCTTAACTTAAACCCCGCCATACAGCCTATTAAAATCAGGGCCAGGCGGGTCCCCTTCGCCCTCAAACAAAAAATTGAGGACGAACTGGAACGCCTTGTCAAACTTGGAGTTTTAGAACCTACTGACGGGGGCAGTTGGGAAACCCCCATAGTAACACCACTGAAACCAAATGGCCAAATTAGAATATGCGCAGATTATAAGGGGACACTCAACTTAGCACTTAATGCCCACTCTTACCCCATTCCAGCAGTTAGGGACGTCCTGGCTTCTATTCGCTCAGGCGCCATTTTTGCGAAATTAGATCTCACGCAGGCGTATTTGCAGTTGCCGGTGACAGATGACACCGCGGCAGCCCAGACAATCGTCACTCACCGCGGAGCATTTAAAGTGACAAGACTACAATTTGGCATTTCGACCGCCCCAGGCATTTTCCAAAGTATTATGGAAAAAACATTACAGGGAATCCCCGGGGTCTCCCCTTACTTCGACGATGTACTTATCGCCGGAGAAACAGAAGCCATCCTAGCTGACAGACTGTCAGCTGTGCTAGAGCGATTCCGAACGGCCGGATTTAAACTAAAAAGAGAGAAGTGCTCTATAGGAGTTCCCTCTACGGAATTCCTCGGGTATAAGATTGACGCCCAGGGCATTCACCCGACAAACGACAAACTAAAAGCCATCCAAGCAGCCCCCAGCCCCAAAAACAAACAGGAACTTCAGGCGTTTTTGGGATTATTAAATTTTTACCACGCCTTCCTCCCCCACAAGGCTACTATTGCAGAGCCACTTCATAGGCTATTAGACAAGGGCAAACCCTGGACCTGGACAAGAGTGCATGAAAACAGTTTTCAGTCACTCAAGAACATCATTTGTAAAAGTTCCACTATCACACTATTCCAGGAGGACACCCCCGTCTGCATCGCTTGCGATGCATCTCCATACGGGATTGGGGCAGTCTTGAGCCACCTGGACCAGGACGACACCCAAAGACCCATTGCATTTTACTCTCGGACTCTGACTAAAACAGAAAGGAACTACGCTCAAATTGACAGAGAGGCCCTGGCCATCGTTGCCGGAGTTAAAAAATTTCACGACTATCTGTATGGCAGACAGTTCACTATCTTCACAGACCACAAACCCCTATTAGGCATATTTACCTGGGACAAAACGACCCCGCAAATATTGTCCCCTAGAATCCTACGCTGGTCAACCTTCCTATCAGCTTACTCCTACAAACTAGTATACAAACCAGGCAGGGAACTAGGGCATGCAGATTGCCTAAGCAGACTCCCTATACGTTGCCACGACCCAGACCCAGCCCCTGCAAGCAACATTATGGCCATCGAGGAATTACCAGAATTCCCCCTCACAGCAAAAATCATTGCTGATAACACCGCGAAGGATTCAACTCTCAGCAGGGTTCTGCAATGGGTCACAACTGGATGGCCACACAAAAGCCCAGCAGAAACATTTCGCCCCTTTTTCACCAGACAAGCAGAACTAACCTCTCATTTAGGCTGTCTTCTATGGGGAAATAGAGTAGTGATACCACACACAAATATACAACAAACATTAAAAACATTACACGAAGGGCACCCTGGAATGGTAAAAATGAAGTTACTTGCAAGAAGCTATGTATGGTGGCCAGGAATTGATAAAGACATAGAACAACATGTAGGGGGATGTTATACTTGCCAACTAACAAGAAGCGAACCACCCCAGGCTCCAATCCATAAGTGGGAAACAACAAAAAACCCATGGTCCCGTATCCACCTAGATTTTGCGGGACCAATACGAGGGCAGAATTTCTTAATAATTGTGGATAGCTTTTCTAAATGGCTCGAGGTGATACCCCTAAACAAAATAACAACATACTCCACTATACAAGCACTTAGAAAAGTTTTTGCAACACATGGCCTCCCAGACGTCATAGTTTCGGATAACGGCCCACAATTCACCTCTCGTGAATTTCAGATGTTCGCTTCGAGGAACTGTATTAGACTGGTGACGTCAGCACCCTTCCACCCGTCGACAAATGGCATGGCAGAAATAATGGTGAGGTCAACAAAAGAAGCACTTAATAAATTCATAAAAGGAAACTGGCACCGACGCCTTAGCCAATTCCTCCTAGCCCAACACACGACACCCGGCACCACCACTGGCAAATCACCAGCTGAACTTCGATGGGGCAGGAGGCTAATAACAAGATTAGACAGACTGCACCCAGATAGAACTCCTAATGACCCACAACCTCCTACATCCGCGCCACGAACCTTTCTGCCAGGCCAAGCTATCTGGGCTAGGAATTACACCAACAACCAAAAATGGATCCAAGGCGTCATAATAAAGCAAACCGGACCTGTCTCATATTTAATCCACTCTGACACACACGGCCAACTACGACGACACCTAGATCAAATAAGAATCCGCAAACCACAAAACACACCCCCACCATCACAACAACCCCTTTTAACCCCCTTTATACCTAGCGTTCCGCCATCCGAAGAAGCACAGCCACAACCGCAGGAGGAAGGAGTTCTCGAAGACGAGGCTCCCCCACGACGGTCCAGCCGATCGAGGAAACCACCAACTTACTTGCAAGACTATGAATGGGCAGGGAGCGACAAACAAACACACGGGGGCGGAAACCATCCAGGGGAGGGGTAAGGGGTGTATTATATGTGTATAGTTCAGTTATTGCAGTTTATGTGTTAACATTATTGATTCATAAAGGTTTAACATTATCAGCGGAACATGAGGTAAATCGTTGACAGCGGAACACGAGGGAGTTTTGACAGCTGTCAAAACTCCGGACTGGCGCATGCGCACGAGTTGACAGCTCGCGGCTGTCAAAACAACACAAGCCGCCGCACGAGGAGCAGAACTGTCAAACGAGCCGCAGAGCTGATTGGAAGAGAAGTAAAGCGGGAAGAAGGGCGGCTCATGATTGGACCGTACGACCGGCGCCAGACTATAAATAGCCAAGTGCTCCTGTACCTTTCTGCTCTGTCTTAATAAATCAGTTGAAGTTACCAGCTGTCTTGAGTGGTCTGTTCCAGCCACTTCAAAAGGTGCACGGAACGCTGTTACCTTCCCACTGTAGTGGTACATATTTTTCTACTTGCATTTTTACATGCTTTCGAACTGCTAGGTTGGCAGAAACTGGGACGAGTAACAGGAGCTCACTCTGTTACGCGGCACTCGGGTTTCGACCCACCAAACTGCCGACCTTCTGATCGACAAGCTCAGTGTCCTAACCCACTGAGCCACCGTGTCCCTTTTCCTCTAACATTAGAACAATCATTAAAAAGGCATGACAAAGAATGTTCTTCCTGCATCAACTCAGGAAGTTCACACTGCTCCAGGAGTTGTTGATATGGTTCTACAGGGGAATTATTGAGTTGGTCATTTGTACTTCTATAACTGTCTGGTTTGGTACAGCAACCAAACAGACAGATACAGACTCCAACGGATGGTTAGGACTGCAGAAAAAACAATTGCAACAACCTGCCTTCTATAGAAGAGCGGTATACTACGTGCATCAGGAGGAAGGCTGAGAAAATATCTACAGACCCTTCACACCCTGGGCATAAACTGTTTCAACTCCTCCCCTTGGGATGCCACTCTAGGGCATTGCATGCCAAAGCACCTAGACACAGGGACAGTTTCTCCCCTCCTGCCATCACTCTGCTGAACATCTAATTTCACATAATTTCACATAATGTCTTACGTCTAAGTATATTTAACCATGTTGTACGGCTGTAGTATTATTATCCTTATCTTCTTTACTATTCCCTCTTATTGGTATAATTATTATCATTATTATTACACTGTTGCTTTGCACCAGAGACAAATTCCTTGTGTGTCTAATCACACTTGGTCAGTCTATTCTATTCTATTCTATTCTATTCTATTCTATTCTATTCTATTCTATTCTATTCTATTCTATTCTATTCTATTCTATTCTATTCTATTCTATTCTATTCCACTCCACTCCACTCCACTCCACCCCACCCCACCCTACCCTACCCTACCCTACCCTACCCTACCCTACCCTACCCTACCCTATCCTATCCTATCCTATCCTATCCTATCCTATCCTATCCTATCCTATCCTATCCTATCCTATCCTATCCTATCCTATCCTACCCAACAGTGATAAATCAATCTAAGTAAGCTTTCAAAAAGACCATAATGGAGGGCTTGTAAAAATTCAGATCAGGAGTTGATTCCTAAGACTTTCAAGAATCCTAAGTAATAACTAAAGAGCATTTTTAAAAGTCATGCATAATGCTAAAAAATCTGGATGTGCTGGTCACTCTTATTTGCCCATTGAATGATGATCAAAAAGCAGCAATTAGAGTGGAACAGGAACTACTCAGTGGTTCAGAATTAGAAACAAAGTCACCAAGGTTGTATGCTCTTGCTTTATTTAATTTATATGCAGAATGTAAAAATGAAAAATGCTGGACCAAAGAAATAGAAATTGGAATTAAAATTACTCGGAGAGATATCATCAGCCTCAGATTTGTTGGTGGTACTTTGGTGGATGGAAGATTTAAGAAATCTTTCATTGAACGCGAAAGAGGGGCAAACACTTTTTTGCTGATCAATATTAGAAAAACAATTACATTTTAAGCTCAGAAATTCAGACAGATGACAATGAGCGTGGTAAAAAGAGAGATCTTTTGGGAGACAGATTATTAGAGATCTAGACAAAAAGTACAAAGCTACCTCACTGATAACCAAGTAAAAGGTAAAGGTAAAGGTTCCCCCGCACATGCATGCTAGTCGTTTCCGACTCTAGGGGCCGGTGCTCATCTCCGTTTCATAGCCGAAGAGCCAGCGCTTGTCCGAGGATGTCTCCGTGGTCATGTGGCCGGCATGACTAGCACGGAACGCTGTTACCTTCCCACCGTAGTGGTCCCTATTTTTCTACTTGCATTTTTACATGCTTTCGAACTGCTAGGTGGGCAGAAGCTGGGACGAGTAACAGGCGCTCACTCTGCTACGCGGCACTCGGGATTCGACCCGCCAAACTGCCGACCTTCCGATCGACAAGTTCAGCGTCCTAACCCACTGAGCCACCGCATCCCTTCTGATAACCAAGTGCTTACTGTTAAAACCATGATTTTCTAGTTGTAACACATGGCTGTGTAAGATGAGTTATCAGAAAGGCTGAATGAGGAAAATTGGATTCTTCTGAATTGTAGCACAGTATTGGACCAAAAATATTAAGAAGACCACATAATTCAGTGATGGGTAATGTAAAACAGTACTGTTCACTGGAAGCAATAATAATGAAACTAAAGCTTAAATGCTTTGCATATTTCATGCAAAGGTAAGTTCACTGGAATAGCAAGAGAGGGATCATATTAAGATATAGTAGTCAGAATTGGTTTTTCTACATGGTTTTCTGTAGTTACCAACCATGCGTGAGGCCTTACTTTGTTATTTCACTCTTAATCTATTGGCAGGCCTTAGCTGTTTGCTGGCTGGGGAATTCTGGGAACTGAAGTCCACGTATCTTAAAGTTCCCAAGTTTGAAAAACACTTCTCTAGCTGGAAACCTGTATCCATGCCTTTCTCATCTCTTGCCCCTTCTCTGGTTTTTCATTTTCTCATCTTTACCTACTCACAACTTCCTGCAAAAACTACAACACATCTATTTTCCAGACTGGAAAAATATCAGACATCTGGCTAGAGGCTAATGTAGCATTAATACTTAGAGAAGGTCAAGATATGACCTCACTGATAAACAAACTGCAAGATGTGAGAGGCGATTTACAATGTCAAAATGATGCAATAAAAATAATTAAAGAATTTTATGAAAAACTTTATGAAATAGAAGAAATTCCTCAGGAAAAAAAATAAGGAAATACATAGAAAACGCCAAGCTACCAAAAATCTCAGAGAATTTTAAAAACATGCTAAAAGGAAAAATAACAGTGATGGAGCTGATGAGAGCTATAAAAAGACAAAAAAATGACAAGACACCAGGTCCAGATGGGCTACTGGCAGAATTTTACAAATGTCTACAAGACATACTAAGCCAGGGGTGTCAAACTCAATTTCATTGAGGGCCGCATCAGTATGGCAGTTGCCCTCAGGGGGCCGGGTGGGTATGGCCAGGGTGGGCGTGGCCTACTGGGTGGGCATGGCTAGAGTGCATATGGCCTACTGGGTGGGCGTGGCCAGCTCTACATCGTTCGCATCAAGGGTGCCTATGGGGGCCTGGGCAGGAGTGGGACAGATCTGAGGGTCTCTGGCAGAAGGAGGGTCTCTGGGCCAGGGCCAAGGCAGTGGGGGCCGTTCCCTCACTGTTTCCAGGATGGCTTCGCGGGCCACATGAAACCACTTTGCGGGCCGGATCTGGCCCCCGGGCCTTGTGTTTGACATGTCTGTACTAAGCCCATTAATGCAAGAAGTATGTAATGAGGTACTATTAAAGTCCAAATTATCAAATACCTGGATAGAAGCCAATATTACTTTAATACCAAAAGAAGACTCAGACCTAACCCAAATAAAGAAGTATAGATTAATATCTCTATTAAATGTGGATTATAAAATTTTTGCTTCAATAATAACAGAAAGATTGAAGAGATCTTTGACTGAGTTTATACATCTAGACCAAAATGGATTCTTAGCAAAGAGACAAATAAAAAACAATCTAAGAATGATTTTAAACACACTGGAATATTATGAAATGCATCCAGGGAAACAAATGGCATTAATTTTTCTAGATGTACAGAAAGCCTTTGATAACGTTAACTGGCAATTTATGATACAACAATTAAATTACATGGATTTTGGAGAAAACTTTAGCAATATAATCAAAACAATTTATCATAGATGAATGGCTAAAATAATTGTGAATGGAGATTTTAAAGAGAACTTCAATATTAAAAAAGGTACAAGACAAGGATGTCCACTATCTCCATTATTATTTATTTTAACTTTGGAAGTGTTGAATAGAAATGTTAGACAGGACCCAGAAATTAAAGAAATGGCGATAAAAGATGAAACATATAAATTACAAGCATTTTTGGATGATTTGGTATTTATACTAGAAGACCTGTTGGAGACAAGCCCCAAATTATTAATAAAGATTGAAGAATTTGGAGAAGTAGCAGGACTGAAAATAAACAGAGAAAAGACTAAAATGATAGTTAAAAACCTTACAGACAAACAAAAAAATCAACTGTCAGAAAAAACAGACCTCTAGGTAGTTAAGAAAGTTAAATATCTGGGGAAATATTTAACAACAAAGTGTGCAACAATAAAAGAAGACAACTACCGGTATGTAAAACTATTAAAACAAATACAACTAGACCCAGAAAAATGGAAAAATCTACAATTATCAATTTTGGGAAGAATAGTGATGGTGAAAATGAACATTCTGCCAAAACTACTTTTTATTTCAAATAATACCTATAAAAATTGAGGTTGTTTTTTTTTTGATGAGTTAAATGCATTGATTTTGAAATTTATCTGGCAAGGAGAAAAAGCCAGAATCAGACTGAAAATGTTACAAGAAGCAAAAAAAAAATGGAGAATTTGGGCTACCAAACTGAGTTCTATACTATCAAGCAGCTGTATTAACATGGTTAAAAGAATGGATAACCCTTAGACACAAAAGATTATTATACTTAGAAGGGCATGACCTATAACTCAGATGGCATGCCTTTCTATGGTATGGGAAGAACAAAATCCATAAATATTTTCAAAATCACTATGTAAGAAATTCTTTGCTTCTAACATGGGAAAAGATAAAAACAAAAATTTTAATAATAATAATAATAATAATAATAATAATAATAATAATAATAATAATAATAATAATAATAATAATAATAATTTTATTTATATACCGCCCTTCTCCCGAAGGACTCAGGGCGGTGAACAGGGCAGACATATAAAAAATACAAAAATACAAAAGTTAAAAAAGAATTAAACATACGCCCAAGCTAAAAACAGTAAATACATATATTAAAAATGACAATAAAAAACCCAACCCATCCCCCGTCAGGCCAAGCCAGCTTGTTCAAATAAGTGTGTCTTTAACTCGCGACGGAAGGAGCGAAGGTCGGGCGCCATCCAGAGCTCAACCGGCAACCGATTCCATAGTTCCGGGGCGCCCACAGAGAAGGACCTCCCCCTGGGATCCACCAACCAACATTCTCTGACCGGTGGCACCCTGAGGAGGCCCTCTCTGTGGGAGCGCACAGGGCGAAGGGAAGTTGATGCCGGCAGCAGGTGCTCCCTAAGGTACTCCGGACCCATGCCATGTAGGGCCTTAAACACCATTACCAGTACCTTGAATCTCACCCGGAAGACAACTGGTAACCAATGCAGCTCACGGAGCAGAGGTGTAACATGGGAGTATCGGGAGAATACATGAAAATGCCAGGATGGATCTCGACAATGGAGGCATTTGTACACCCAAATTTAATTAACTATGAGAAACTTGTGATTTACAGAGACATTTTGAAGACTGATGGGAAATTACAAACTAAACAAGAACTGGAAGAACAGGGCATTGAGCTATCATGGCGGCCACATTTGCAAATGCAAATGGGGTATGAGAAAGATGCCAAAACATATGATTTTTATAAAGATCAGATAGTGTTTGACCAGATACTATTATCATCAGATGAAAAATTGATTAAGAAACTGTATAGTTTGCTGTTAAATTTAAAGATGGAAGATGAACAAGTTAAAGAAACAATGATAACTTGAGCAAAAAAACTGAGCACAATGTAGAGTTAGAAAAATGACAAACCTTGTGAGAAAGAAACTATAAAGTAACAAGGGCAGCTACCTACAAAGATAATTTATATAAAATATTTTATAGATGACATTTACCACCTGTAAGATTAGCAAAAATGTTTAAAAATATGTCTAGCAATTGTTGGAAATGTAGACAAAAGCCAGGCACATATTACTTGGTGGAGGTGTCCTAATGCAAAAAAATTCTGGTCAAAAATACATATGCGGTTAGAGAAAATGTTAGGAAAACATGTTGTAGACCAGTGGTGGTGAACCTATGGCACGGGTGCCAAAGATGGCACTCAGAGCCCTCTCTGTGGGCACCCGCGCCATGCCCCAGAGGTGGCAACTGTCCCTCTTCAACCAGCCACCTGCTAATTTGCCGCGGTCCCATGTGGCTGAATGCATCCCGGCATGGCTGGTTTCCCTCCCCCCCATCCCGTCCCTCCTGGCCTCACAAACTCTCCTTTTCCCAGGTGCGACCCACTGCATCACTTCCTCATCCATCTCAGAAGCGGCTTCTTTGAACTGCTGGCAATGGGCTGCAGAGCCCCAGAGTGCGCCTGTTGAGGGGCCGGCAGGCTGTGGCTACTGACGGACACCGTTGGCCCTCATGCGCTCGCTGGCCTCTGAGTGTGGGGGCCGAATGTGTCAGGCAGCAGCTGCCCCAGCCCTTGCCCTGCCCCATGGCAATGGCACCCCCAACCTACCTCGCCCCATCCCACAGGATGAATCTCCTGCCTACTGCCCCACCTGCCAGAGACCTCCTGGAGCTCCCCCAGCCCTGCCCACACCCCACAGGTGTCCCTCCCCATGAGCAACATTGAGGTGACCACACCCACTTTGGCCACACCCACCCAATCTGCCATGACCACCACAGCCACACCCACCCAGTGGGCCACATCCACCTGGCACCCAGCGATAAATAAGTGGGTTTTGGGTTGCAGTTTGGGCACTCAGTCTCTAAAAGGTTCGCCACCACTGTTGAAGACTATAAACCAGAACTATTTATTTTAGGTATAATCTCAGAAAATTATGATAAAGAATGTGTATATTTATTATTACATGTACTAACAACAGTGAGAATTACATTTGTTCAGTATTGGAAAAATGAAGAAACACCACCTGAAGAAATTATAATTAAGAAAATTCTGGACTGTGCAGAAATGGATAGGCTTACATTGAAAATGAAAGGGAAGCAAGAGTCAAAATATTTTCAAACATCGGATAATTTTTACAAATGGCTAGAAAAGTGGAGTAAGGAGTAGGAATGGAAAGTGTATTATTAGTAATGTTAAATAAGTAAACCCAGACAACACATTGCTCACTAAGCACTAAAGATTGTAACTGTAAAAAAACCAATCACACACACACACACACACACACACACACACACACGAAGATGTTGACAGAATATGAACATTGAAAATATAGAATTGATGTAAAAACCTGGTTTTAAATTTGAGAAAAAAGTGAAATATTTGGGTATCACTATGATTAATATGAATTGTAGTTCTACCAAGATGTTTTAAGAGATTAAGAAATTAAGACAAACCTTTAAAAAAGGAAGAAAGTATAATTGTCATTGTTGAGGGGAATTTCTGTGATAAAAATGAATATTTTGCCAAGGATTATGTTTTTTTTTTATTTTTGGATGTTAATGCTCTATTTTATTGAAAAGTTTTAACATACAATTTATCTTTAACAATCCCCCCTCCCCCTCCCTTCTCCCTCCCCCCCTACCTCTCCCCCCTCCCCCCTCCCCCCGACTTCCCAGAGCTAAATACATGGTATATATAAAAAAACAATCATAAACAACCATATACTAACAACCATAGACTCTAGAATCCATCACTCTCTAGCTTATATAGGAAAAGACAAACCTTAGTAATATTAAATATATATAGAAAAACTAAAATAGAAAAAGAAAAAAAGAAAGAAGACTTATTCAAATGCTACATGAAACTTCTTAACCCTATACTTGTTCTGGATAAACTCGATCCATTTTCTCCATTCCATAATATAACGTTCTTGCGAGTGATCTTTCAAATAAGCCGAAATCTTCGCCATCTCTGCCAGGTCGGAGACCTTTAAAGTCCACTCTTCTATGGTCGGCAGTTCCTCTTTCTTCCAATACTGACCTATCAAAAGTCTTGCTGCCGTAATTAAATTTAACATCAACTTAGTGTCCACAACCGTAGCATCCGTAATTATTCCCAACAAGAAGAGTTGCGGACAAAACTTTATCCTTTGCTTAAAAATCTTCTGCATATTCCACCAAATTTTTATCCAAAAAACCTTGATCTTTTTACAAGTCCACCATACATGAAAATATGTTGCATCTTCATCTCCACATCTCCAGCATTTTGGCTGATAATTCGGATACATACTTGCAAGCTTTTTAGGATCTAAATGCCATCTATAAAACATTTTATAAAAGTTCTCTCTTAAGTTTTGAGCTTGTGTAAATTTTACGTTCCTCACCCAAATCTTTTCCCACGTGTCCATTGTGATAACTTCCTGGATGTTTTTGGCCCATTTTATCATACAATCCTTAACAAGTTCTGTTTCTGAATCAATCTCTATCAACGCAAGATATATCCGTTTAATATGTGCTGGTCCCTGATTTCTAATTTGCTTTATCAGATTTTCATCAGTCATTGTAAAACCATTTTTCTGGTCTTCTTTCCACCTGGCCCGTAACTGAGTACGGTATATTGAAACCAATTTTGAACAATCTTCTCGTCTCGCAAGAGACTATATGGCTTCAGACACCACTCATTTCTTTCCAAGCTTAGGATCTCCTTGTACGTAGTCACATCATGTTTGAAACCAGCATGTATATTTTCTATTGCGTGTTTTGGAATTGCCCACAATGGTATCTTACAATCTAACTTATGTCTGTACTTCTTCCAAACTCTCAGCAATGCCTGTCTTAAAATATGCACTCTAAAGACATTATCTACCTTCTTATCATACAACAAATATGCATGCCAGCCAAACAGCAAGTCGTGGCCCTCAAGATTTAATAATCTCTCTTGTGTCAAATTAATCCAATCACTTATACCTGCTAACGCAGCAGCTTCATAATATAATTTAAGATTAGGCATTTTAAGACCACCTCTTTCACGAGTATCCTGCATAATCTTAAGTTTAACTCGTGGCCTTTTCCCTGCCCAAACAAATTTATTGATACCTCTCTGCCATTCCTCCAAATTAGAATCTTTCTTAAGAACCGGTATCATTTGAAATAAAAATAAAAATTTAGGCAGGACATTCATTTTTACTGCCGCAATTCGCCCCAACAAAGACAATTGCAGTTTTTCCCAACTCTCCATTTCTTTTTGGATTTTTCCCCATAATTTTTCATAGTTATTTTTATATAATTTTGTATTAGAGGGCGACAAAAACACCCCCAAATATTTAACCCTTTTAACAATCTCAAATCCAGTTAACCCTTCTAAAAGGGCCTTTTGCGATGCTGTCATGTTTTTAGCCAAAATTTTAGTTTTCTGTACATTAACTTTAAATCCAGAAACCTTCCCATATTGCATTATTATCTCCATCAGGTCCACAACAGAGCTCTCCGGCTGGGTCACTGTAACAACCAGATCATCTGCAAATGCTCTCAATCTATAATCCTGATCTCTGATCTGTATACCCTTAATTCTTTCCGAATTTCGTATTTTTACCAATAATATCTCCAATGTTAACACAAATAACAAGGGCGATAACGGACACCCTTGCCTTGTGCCCTTCTCAATATTACATACTTCTGTCAGACTATTGTTAACTATTATTCGGGCTGTTTGTTTTTGATATAATGCCCTGATTGGTTGCAGAAATTTATCCCCAAAATTCATTTTGTCTAAAACTTTCATCAAAAATTGCCAATTCAATTGATCAAAAGCTTTTTCAGCGTCTAAAAAAATTAGCGCCGCAGAGATCTGGTTGTTCCTTTCCAAAAATTCCAACACATCTACTATATGCCTCACGTTATTTTTCATTTGCCTACCACTAATAAACCCAGTTTGATCCCCATGAATCACCCGTTGCAGAACCCTCATCAATCTATTAGCCAACACCTTAGCAAATATCTTATAGTCTGTATTTAATAGTGATATCGGTCTATAGTTTTTTACTTGAGTAGCATCTTGGTCTTCCTTCGGAATCAAGGAGATAAAGGCAGTTCTCCAAGATGGAGGCACCTTTCCCCCTCGCTGGATTGTCTGGAACAGTTCCTTTAACGGTTTAACCATCTCTAAATTTTTTGTAGTAGGCCGCCGTCAAACCATCTGTTCCTGGCGCTTTGTCTACCTTCAATTCCTTAATTACTGTAAGTATTTCTTCTGTAATCAATTGATTAATCTCCTCTTTTTGTACTTGTGTAAGCACCGGGATGCTAGCATTCTCCAAATATTCATCAATGTCTTTTTCATTAATCTTCTCCTTAGCATATAATTTAGAATAAAAATCCACAAAGGCTTTCTTAATAAAATCCTGTTGAAACACCATTTTTCCCTTATGTTCAATTTTGTCTATGTTAGAAGCCCTCTGCTTTTTCCTTAGTCTATAAGCTAGCCATCTACCTGGCTTATTAGCATTGCAAAAAGTATTATGCCTGGCAAACCTCAAATTGGTTGCCACTTGATCAGCCATTAATTTATCAAATTGTCCTCTCAATAGCTTAATAGCCTCCTTAGTCTTCACATCCAATGGATTCAAAATCAAAGCATTCTCTTTTTCCTTAATTTCATTCTCCAATTCTTTCCTTCTAGCTTCCAAAGTACGTCTATATTTATTGTTCATATATATCAACACTCCTCTCATATAGGCCTTGCTAGCATCCCAGACCATATCCATAGAAGTATCCTTATTCATATTAATTTCAAAAAAATCCTTCATTCGCTGTTTACACTCTTCCACATTTTCCTTGTTTCTAAACAAATTCTCATTTACGCGCCACGAGCGCCTATCTCTGTTATCCTTATTAATCTCTGACCATACTGGGCTGTGGTCAGAAATAGCTCTTGCACAAATCTTTACCTTCTTAGTCCTAGAAAAAAAGTCATTAGTCAGCAAAATAAAGTCAATCCTAGAAAAAGATTGATGTCTATCAGAAAAAAAGGTGTAATCCTTTTCATGCGGGTGTGTGTCACGCCAAATATCTCGCAATTCCAAATCATCCTTCATTTCAAAAAAAGACTTAGGCAATCTGGCATGACACGGAATACGCTTAAAAAACCAGCCTTATCCATCTGTACGTCCAATACGCCATTCCAATCCCCCATAAAAATAAACGATTTGTAATCCAACTGAGTAAGCTTTGTATGAAGTAAGCTAAAAAAGTCAGCCTGTTGTTGTTGTTGATTAGGAGCATACAGTCCAACTAAAAGCGTTTTTTTGCCTTCTAGCAACAAGTCTATCATTACATATCTTCCAAACTTGTCTGCTTCAATTAAGTCCGCTGTTATAGCACTTTTAATATAAACAACCACTCCATTTTTCTTATTCATTGCAGAGGCAACAAATTGCGTACCCAGTCTTGAGTTCAGTAAAAACTTTTGGTCCATAGCCCTAATATGCATTTCTTGCAAGCATATAACATCAGTCTTAAATTGTTTTAAATATAAAAAAACTTTCTTTCTCTTCTGAGGCGAATTTAATCCATTAACATTCCAAGTCAAAAATTTAGTCGCCATTCTTATCGCCCCGAAGCTTTTGGAGCACTTCATCAATAGCCCTGCCTCCTTTGGGCCGCGCTCCTCCCACTGCCTCGCTGTAAGTGCGCTTTGAAAGTTCCATAAATTTCTGCTGGTCTTCTTCTTTTATTTGTTTTGCTCTTTTTAAAGCAGCACGCGTCACCCTCTGCTCTCCAGCATCAGCCAACGAAGTTATAGTTTGATCCCCTCCTGCACCATTCTCCTCTGTCTGTCCATCTTCAGCCTCTTGAGGTTTTCCTTCTCCAGATCCCTTTGCAGCTTCCAGAAGTGATAGTGGGGTTGCTTTTAAAACATTATTGTAGAATTCACGCGCCTGTGCCACAGTAACCAGACGGTATCTTTTACCTTCATGCATTACCACCAGCCCAACTGGAATCTCCCATCTGAACCTTATGTCACGTTGTTTAAGTTCCTGCACCAGAAATGCAAAATCCTTTCTTCTCCTTAAAATCTTTGGAGGAATTTCCTTTAAAACCAAAACTTCTTGGTCAGCAACCACTACTTTAGTATCATAGGCAGCTTGAATAACTTCATCTCTAATTTCTCTCTTTGTAAAGTAAACCACCACATCTCTAGGTAGCTTCCTCTGTCTGGCAATCCATGAATTTACACAAAAAACTTTGTCCATACATCCCTTTATTTCAGATGCTGGCTGACCCAATACTGCTTCCAGGGCTTCAGAAATCAACTGCTTTAAATCTTCTTTAACATTTTCTTTTAAGCCCCTAATTCTGATAGCATACTGCATCTGGTGAAACTGAACAAGGCTTAACTCTCTGTCCGCTTTATCTTCATTCTCCAATACCTTAACTTCTAGTACAGCATTTTTTTGAGTCAAATCTTCCACTTTTTCTTCCAAACCTTGTACACATTCAGCCACACTTTCCACTGTAGACAAAATGTCTACCCTCATCGCACTAAATTTCTCTTCCATCCTCTCTTCTATTCTCTCCTCCATTTTTGCCAGTTTATCACTCAATGTTACTAAAATTACCTGGGCATGCTTTTCAAGAGCATCTTCTAAATCCTTCGATGTCAATGCAGCAGGAGGAAGCAAAGCTTGCAACGATGTCTGTTGCACCGGAGAAGTTCCAGCACTCCGAAGAGTTTTTGAAGGAGGTTTAGCCGCCATCTTTTACTTTCACTTGTGACGCACTTTCACTTTAAGTTTAAAAAGTCCATTAAGCTCGAGAGTAAAATATAATAATCCTCTTCACCTTTTCCTCTTGTACCGCTCTGCCTGCTCCTTTTATTCCATAGTCTTTCCTTCAGGCAGGGGTGGTCGCAAACGCCTGGCTCTGCTCCAAGAAATCCGGAGCAGAGACGCTGACCAGCTGGGAGCGACCCAGGCTACGGGGGAGTTCGATCCTTCAGCCGCCCAAGCTTTAAGCTCAGGTGGCCCCGGAGAACTCGACCCCTACCTGGGGCCTCACCCCCTCCTCTTCTCCCGAGGAGGGGGCTTCAAATTCACCCGAACAGCTGATCGGCGCTGTTTCGGGTGAAAATTACTCAGCTGAGCCACGGGCAGCCCGAAAAGGCTGTCTCCGGCGCCGCGCCGCCACCGGAAGTCACCAAGGATTATGTTTTGTTTCAAGAAATGCCTATTTTAATAGAAGAAAATATATGGATACCAACTGGCAGTCGGAAGAATGATGAAAACTTCTTAATTTCATAAGACATGGATGGACTTAATTATAGTTTAAACTGAGAAACTGTGAGCATCTGAGATCAATTGGATCCCAAAATGCTAGAGAATTCCTGGAAGCTTGGCACTCAAATAAATAAGCCATCAACAGGCACATAGAGATGAACAACATTTACCATTCAAAAGTAACACTGAAAAGCAGAAGTGAGTTTTGATGAGTAATAAAAGAATTTTAGAAAAGCAAGTTCTGAGGTTCAAATGGCAAGGTTTTCTATGGTCCGATAATATTAAAGTTAATATAGATTTTAAGAATCATTATATTAGAAGTACCATATTGAGAATGTGGAACAGATATAAACTCAGACTATGCCCAAAATACCTATATGGGTCTCAGCACAAGGAACATTTACAGGAAAGAAACAGTATGTAAAGAAAAATGGTTAACTTATTGAGACTTGTTAGAACAAGAACACATGAAATGAGGTGAATATGATATGAAATCAAAAGAGTAATTGGCTGCAGAGAGATTTAGTTTTCAATGGTTTCCGTATGCATAGTTTAAGACAGATAATTTAAGACAGATAATAGGACATTTGGAATTGAACAGCAGAAGATAGAATTTGAAGCTAAACTATATGCAAATGATGAACTGCTAAATTTCTAAAATGTATAAACTTTTATTGAAATTTGAAACAAAAGAAGAACAAGAGAAAGACTACAATAAAATGGGCTAAGAACTTTGGACAAAATATACTGATGAAAATAGTGGGAAAACATGTGGTTAAGAGGGTTTAAACCTACATTATGTTATAATCTAAAAGATAATTTTAATAAAACAATATACTATTGGTATATGACCAGTGGTGGGATTCAGCCAGTTCGCACCGGTTCAGGTGAACTGGTAGCTAATGTTTTGTTGACCAGACCTAGAATGGACTTCCAGAAGCAGCATCCACACAGAGAACTGGTTGTTCACATACTTGAATCCCACCTCTGTATATGAATCCAGAAAAAAAATCTAGAATGTAAAAGGATATTTCAAATTTATGTTGGCAACATGGACAACATAAAGGGTCATTTTATCATGGCTGGTTGTCTTCTTAAAAAGTCAGAAATTTCTGGGTTCAAATATATATAATGATAATGTCAAAATAACGACATTCAATTGAAACTAGAACGGGTTGGGTTTTTTTGGTAGGATTAATGGACAGCTAATTAGAAAATGGTGGATGATTATATACGCTTACTGCTTTGATACTATTAAAAAGGTAAAGGTTTCCCTGTCATCATCTCCAACTTTAAGGCACAGTGTTCATCTCCGTTATTTTGGCTGAGGGAGCCAGCATTTTCCAAAGAAAATTTCTGTGGTCCTGTGGTCTGCATGGCTATATGCTGAGACACACGGAATGCTGTTACCTTCCCACTGAAGTGTACTTATTAATCTACTTTCATTTGCATGCTTTTGAACTGCTAGGTGTGCAGGAGCTGGGGCAAGTTCTGTGTTCCCCTGAAAGTAAGGGCTACCCTGAAAATAAGCCCTAGCTTGATTTTTGGGGTTAGGCCTAATATAAGCCCTACCCCAAAAATAAGCCCTAGTTTTAGGGTGAGGTGCACACCTAAAAATCAAGCTAGGGCAGGGGCAGGGGGAGGTGGAGCTGCCCCACGTGCCCCACACCCACTTACCAGGCTTCTCATGAATCAGCACCTGCCTTTATTTGCTGGCCCACTTCTGCAGCATCCCCCAGCCTACATTTTGTAGTCAGAGGCCTTTCTGGAAGGCCTCTGTAGCTGAGAACCAAGTTATGGATTTAATCCGTTGCTCAGTTCTTGGTTGCAGAGGCCTTCTGGAAAGGTGTCTGACAGAGAAATGCAGGCTGGAGTTCCATTCTCAGCTGCAGAATGAAGTTGCTCTTTAGGACACAGAAGAGGTGGGCTGGCTGGGCAGGGCTGTTGGTGCCACTGTCATCAGGTGAGTGGAAAAGACACGCCCTGACAATAAGACCTGATGCCTCTTTTGGAGGCAACCCTCCCCCGCCGGGTCTTATTTTTGGGAAAACATGGCAATGGAAGCTCACTCCACTGCCCAGAGCTTGGATCTTGAACCCGGCTGTCCACTCTCCAGCTGGCAAGGTCAACGTCAGTAACCCACTGAGCCATTGCACCCCCTTGAGATTATTATGTGCACAAAAATGGAAAGACTCTGAAACAATGGAAGAATGGTGGGTGAAGATGGCAGAACTAGGGGAGATGGCAGAATTAACTTGTTTGATTAAAGAAGGATCAAAAACTACATTTATCAATGCCTGGAAACCCCTTATGGACATTTTGCTGAAAAAAGAGAAAAGTGACTTTATGTTTATGTTTATTGGACTTATATACCGCCCTTCTCCCGTAGGACTCAGGGCGGTTCACAAGGTATTTAAAATAACAATACAAATTACAAAAGTTAAGAACAATTAAAATAATTAAATTTAGTCCTTGAATAAAGTATAAAACCCCTGTTAAACTCCAATTAAAACCCAATTAAAATAAAATTAAAATTAAAATTCTCAGTCCTGGCCGGAAAGCTCAAAGAGCCAGGTCTTCAGGTCCTGGCGGAATGAACGAAGGTCAGGGGCTTTGCGATTGATAGATTTGAAGATTAAAAAGAGTAGCTTTAGGAGAGAAGGAAATTATGATGTAACTTTAGAGAGACAGAGGACAAAAATATAAATTTAACTGCAATCAAGAAAACCAGAAGTTTCTTTGCTATAAAATTTCTTTTCACGTTCTTTCTTTTTTCACTGTTTACTATTTTTCTTCATTATCTTTATTTTCTTTTATGGCTTTTACTTAGTTAAAATTTCTTCAATAAAATTATCTTTAAAAAGTTTCCTGCGAAAAGAAATTATTCACACACTTTTCATGTATTTTCATGTATTTCATGCATTCAATTCCACAAAAATCTTTACTGGATTCATGTCTCCCTCCAGAGTTCTTCATTATCTTCAAAGCTTTGCCCTTTCTTATCTCTCTGAATTTCCATTCTGAACAAATGTCTTCCTATGACTTTCACAGATCTAGTTCCACCAAATCTTGTTTTGCCTTTTCTTTGATATAACCATTTCCCTTTATGCTTAGAATGTTTTTATGTGACCTTCTCTCTTTAATACCTTTTAAAATACCCATACCCATCTTCCTGAAATCTTTTCACTAATCTCTACGTTTAACTGTAACTATATCAAAATGTGTGCAACTGAAATAAAACATTATTCTTCCTCTGCTTATTCATATCTCCATTTCCCCCCCCCCCACCCGCTCTACTTTTCCCTTGTGCCTTTTTACTAAATTAGAAACACAGTGGGACAGGTTCTGGCCATATTTATGCCTATAGTGTGGTGAAAAAAAAATAACAACCCCAGATTATATTTTTCACAGGATGTGGCAAGGTTTCTCATTTATCTGATTATAGGGGATGACATTCCAGATCTCAAAGTGTTTTTTAAAAAAAAGAAAAGAAAAGAAAGAAATTCAGTACAAATATATAGTTCTTTGAACTTTTTTGCTCCATGAAAGAATAAACTGAGTCAGGTTCTTCCTAAACAGAATTATTGTTAAGGAAAAACAAAAGAGAGAATCGTTTTGGCAAGAAATAATTTGAATGGCAACAGTGTTGATGTTGCCCCACTGAAAAGATGAGGAACTTAAGGACAAGGAACTTTCTCTTTCCCTCTGTTGTGATGGAGAAGAATATTGAAGCTTGCCATCTTTTTTAAAAAAACAAATAGTACAGCTGTTTATCTTGTGCATGTGTAGACGGCCTCTCCATAGCTGAAAGGCATCTACACAGAAGTGAAATGGTCAAGGAAAGTTAAACCTTTCAGTCCTATTTCTGTGAAACCCCAGAAATAGGAGAAGGTTCACCTAGAGCAGGGGTGTCAAACTCAATTTCATTGAGGGCCGCATCATCAGCATTGCAGTTGCCCTCAGGGGGCCGGGTGGGCGTGGCCTACTGGGTGGGTGTGGCTAGAGTGCGTATGGCTTACTGGGTGGGCGTGGCCAGCTCTACATGGTTCGCCTCAAGGGTGCCTATGGGAGCCTGGGCAGGAGTGGGACAGATCTGAGGGTCTCTGGCAGGAGGAGGGTCTCTGGGCCAGGGCCAAGGCAGTGGGGGCCGTTCCCTCACTGTTTTCAGGATGGCTTTGCGGGCCACATGAAACCACTTCGTGGGCTGGATCTGGCCCCCGGGCCTTGTGTTTGACATGTCTGACCTAGAGAATTGAACAGAGAGTGCATAAAAAGGTCTTCTTGTTTCCTTTCCCTACCTGGATTGTGCTGTTTAGTTTTATTCTCTGATTTTTCAGTGTGGAATTTGTGCCAGTTCTTTTATAATCCTTGAGTTCTGGATGCATTGAACCAGCACCTCCAATGTGTTAATTTGTCCTGTATCGGCAGCCATCAAACTTCCTATGGTTAGAAAGCTCTTTTCATATCTAATTTCATATTGCATCATTAGACCTTGTTTGGGTCTACATTATCTTGCTTGAAAAAAAATTAATCGTCATCACCATCATCCCAAAACACTGGAGCATCACTTGAACACCATTGTCATTGACAAAATCACTACCAGTCAACTACAGAAGGCATCTTTACTGGGAACAGATTACCTTCAGCACTATCAAACAACAGCACCTGCCTATCCCAGGTCCTTGGGAAAGACTCTGCTGATAAAAAAAAATGCCAAATGCAGTCTAAACATTTGGCTGATTACTGTATGCAGCCAACTGTAATAATTTATTAAATTATCAAATATACATGCCACCTGACTCTGGGTGATTCTGAGCAGTTTACAAGTAGTTAAAAACATTTTAAAACAAGTATCAAAATAAGAAGCACAAAATAAAGAAGCAAGGGTGGCAGAGAAAACAAACCTGGATGGGGACATGGAAAAAGAAGAAAAGGGGCATCAGTTGTCCTCAATCAGTTGTCTCCTGGGTGAAGAGCCACATCTTCACCAATGGGGTGGGGCCCGTTCAAATCTTGGGGAGGGGGTAATGAGGTGTGAAGAATGAGGACCATAGATTAAGTTGCAGTTCAGATAATTTCTTGCTCAAGCCTATACACAAGTATCTAACATTCAACACTAAATTGGCACTAGGGTCAACATTACCAGATGTAGATTCATATTACTGAAAGTGAATTGAGTCTCCCTTTGATGCCTGTAATTTAATAATATTTATGCTAAGTACTGGTTTGCTAGAGCTATGGTAATGCAGTTTTAGTGCTGAAGCAACTACATTTTGCACTTGTGTTTGCACAGGGTAGTCTTAGCGCCCATGGAGGAGATGATGGGTTTGCCCTGCCTCCAACGAGTGATAGGTCAAAAACAGAACTGGCAAGACAGGAAATATCCTATAATGTAGCAGGAGGAAACATTATCTAACATTTTTTAAGGAAGGATCTTTTTTTAAAAAATATGAAATTGAGAGGGAGATGAGTTCTTTGTGCTCACATATTGACTAAGATAAGCAAGTTCATATTGACAATTGTCTGAAATTTTGAAGAGTCCACAGAAATGCAACATAGAACATACCCATAGCACTGGAAGAGATCACAGAGGTCTTGTAGTCCAACCCCCTGCTCAAGGCAGGAAACCTTATACCATCCCAGTCAATGGTCCAGTCTGTTTTTGAAAACCTTCAGTGACCACAACTCTGGGAGACAAGCCATTGCACTGATTAATTGTTCTCACTGTCAGAGAATTTCTCCTTACTTCTGTGTTGGATCCCCTTTAGCAAGCTTCCACCCATTACTTCTTGTCTGTCTGGTGCTTTGGAGAATAAGTTGATGTCCTCTTCTCTGTGACAGCCCCTCAAATACTAGAAGACAGTCATCCTATCTCCCTTAATCCTTCTCTTTAATAGGCTAGACATATCTAGTTTCTGTAGCATTCATCATACAATTTAACCTACAGACTCTTTATCATCTTTGTAGCTTTTCTCTGCAGACTTTCTAGTGTCCCAGCATTTTTTTGTAACGTGGTGACCACAACTGTAGACATTATTTTACAAATGGCCTCACTAGTGTATATGATTTGGACTAGATGACCTCCAAGATCCCTTACAACTCTGTTATTCTATTCTAGTGTGGTTTAGAGCGGTACTATCACTTCTCGTGATCTTGATGTTGTCTTTGTCAATGCAGCCCAGGACTGTATTGGCTTTTTTTGGGGGGCAGCTATAGCACATTGCTGGCTTTAAAATAAAAAATATGAACTAAACTAGCCTGTTCCGTTACTTGAACTGAAAAAAATCAGAACTGTTCAATGAAGCTTTGCTTCATTTCAAATGTGAGTATAGGAGATAAAAGTGCTTCGTGGTGTGGATGACCTGGGATTAGAAAGAAAATGTGGGACTTTGTTATGCCAACATTCTCAGTTTCAGAGACTATTCATGGCTGGCCAACAGATTACAGGAAAAGTAGACTGTGACTGAAAGAATTCTCTGTTTGGTTTCTGGTAGTTATTTTCAAGAAGTTTGTAATCTTCTCTAATTGCTTTTCAACTCGTCTGGATTTTCTAACGGTTGCCTCTCTCTGCAGACTAAACTATATGCCCATCAAAGGTACACTGTTAACCTGAGTGAGACAAAATTAAAACCAGGCATTATATTTGAGTTTTACATTTTTTTATTCACGTTGGCTATGAGGTGAAATACAAGCAAGCTTGAAAGAGAATTTGGAACTCTGCTACTGTCTTGGTTGACAGGGGCAAGAATCTTATATGCACAAAAATGGAAAGACACACTAATTCCCACAATGGAAGAATGGATGGTAAAGGTGATGGAGTTGGCAGAGATGGAAAAATTGAATGCTTGAATTAAAGAGAAGACTCTATTTAGTTTTGTTTCTACTTGGACTTTGTTTTTACTTCTGGACGTTGTGCTCGAAACTGAAAAAAACAACCCCATCTGATTTTAGGTTTTGATGACTAGATTGACTTTGTTGTTATAGAAATGGTTTGAAATAGTTAGAAACATGGAGCAAAAAACTGAATATTTGTATTCTACTACACTGAAAAAAGTTGGAAGTCACTCCATTTTTATCTTTCTTTTTCTTTGTACTATTTTCTTATTTTTTTAAAAAAATCTTTCATGACTTTTGTTTCCATTTGCATTTTATCTCAAAGCAAACTTTAATAAAAAAAACCCCACATAAAAGTCAAGAAACTAAGCACCATCTTTGATCTGTTCACTTTTCTGGCAGGGTGGGCAATACACCGAGTCAACCTAAGGCTGTAAACTAACATTCAGCCAATATTTTTAAGAGCCTCCTTCAGAAATTCTTTTGGAAAATATTGCAGGGTAAGCTGCCTGATGCCTCCTGATGTTCTGGATTTCTCTTTCCAGCATGATCAAATAATAAGAGAATATGAGAACTGTAGCCTAAAGTTGCCTATACTGCCATATTCTGAAAGGCAATATTAATAAGCATTAGACATATTCCTAGGCCACATATCCTGCTGAGATCTGCCAATTATATCTCAGGACAGTCAGGCTTGAATTGATGAAAGTGAATTACTTAGGAAGTTCATCCAGGTGGCTTCAAAGCACCAAGTTAGTAGAAAATGCATTAAAGGCTAAAATATGCACCAGTATCTTTTGAACAGGTGGAAAAATATTTCATACTCCATGAAACTAACCATCTGACATCACAGATACTTGTAGAACAGTCTCTTTAAGATTATAAAATTAGAGCCACAACAGGGAGAAACATATGTACAACCTTGTTCCTGAGAGCACTGCTAGCCATCTATCCCTTTAGCAAATTAAGGGATAAGACTTTTTTTTTTGTAATAAGTGAACACAATTCAAGCAGTAAACTTTTAGTAGTTCCAGTTACTGCAAACCATGACTTACCTATTGGAAAAGGATATACGAAGTCCTGAAAGTTTTAAATATTGAAGGGGACGCAAATTGAGAGTAGATAGGCAGACGATTTAGTTAATACTCTCCTGGATCAGGTTGCTGAAGTTCCAGAAGGAGACACAGAGTATTAATGAGAGACCTTAATTGCACAGACTGTTGTGATTCAGGGTCAGCCTGTGGGTTCGGCGTTGGGTCGGACGACTCAGAGGAGGAGGGGGTGTTGAAGAGCTTGCTGAGGGGGTTGGAGATCTTGCTGATGAGAGCCCTCAGCCAGGCCCCTCCCACCTGGTCACGACGGAGACCCAGCTGTGTGAGCCTGACAGTGTGGATGAAGATGACCCACAGCTGGCCCTGTTCAAGGACACCCGACGCAGGAGGCAGTCAATCAGGAGTAAACAGAGGAAGGCAATGGGGCACCTCAGAAGGAGGCAGAGAAAAGCCACGCCCTGAACTGTATAAAAGGGGAATGCGTGGGAGGGCTGGTTTGCTGAAGGCAACCACTTGATTAGTTCCTGTTTCATAGCTCCTGTTTCATGGTTGGTGTCTTGTTTGCTCTGTTTTATGTTAATAAATGTGGCAGGCTTAATTCCAGCCTCTTGCCGTTTGTAAAGGGGTTGTCCCTGCCTTTTCTGCAGGGCCGGTAGCAGGCTGCTACAGAACACAGACACCTGTTGGAAAACCAGCTTGACCAAGAGTACATCATCCTCCAAAAACGCCTTATTGGGCTCATTAATTGTTTCATAGGCATCCTTGGTGGTCTCTGAGCTTGGTTGTTCGCTTAATAATCATCAGGTCTTCTATTCGATTATTTTTATATTCCAGAAGGTTGAAGAAGAGAAGGTCTCTTAGATCTGGCCCTAAACATAAAGAGCTAGCTGAAGAAAAGGAAAAAAAAAAGCAATGGGAGAAAGGCCTTTGGCAGAAAGTGACCATTTCACCTTGAATTCTTAGGTAGGATCCAAGAAAAGAAATCTTTAGGTCAAAAGAAATGCAAGACAATTGGAAACATTTCAAAAATAAGATACAGTAGTCCTTGACGTATGACCACAAGTGAGCCCAAAATTTCTGTTGCTAAGTGAGACATTTGTTAAGTGAGTTTTGCCTCATTTTATGACCTTTTTTGCCACCGTTGTGAATCACTGCAGGTGTTAAGTTAGTGACACAGTGGTTAAGTGAATCTGGCTTCCCGATTGATTTTGCATGCCAGAAGGTTGCTAAAGTTGATCCCATAACCTTTGGACACTGCAACCGTAATAAATATGAACAAGCATCTGAATGTTGATCACATGACCCTGGGGATGCTACAATGGTCTTAAGTGTGGAAAAATGATCATAAGTCACTGTTTTTTTAGTGCTGTTGTACAGTAGTGGCCAAAATTGTGGAAACCTTTTGGGAAAAGTGCATAGTAGAAATGCCACCTTTGGTTAAGTTTCCACCAATTTTCCTTCTAATTTCTTTATAACTGTAGCCTTGTTCACTTATTAATACATTTTACATCGCTTTCTGGGCCACCATTCAACTCTTTGCACCATTACTTTAATTTTATTACGTTTTACAAGCTCACTAAATGAAAGGAATAAAAAAAACACCCAACCAACTTGTTAGTGATCACATAACATACTGACGAATGTCCTCTCAGCTTCAGTACATGACATCAGTAACTGAATCCTACTGTGATCTGATTGGCTCATTGCCAAAACAAGATGACACCTGATTGGCTCTCTAAACACTCGTGCTCATTGGCTACAATCAGATGAAGGAAAGCTACCTGATATCAACCTAAGCAAGTTGTGCTTCCTTTTTCTGGTTATTTGACTATAACTTTTCATAGAATACAGTACAGATAATTGCACTGCATTCTTGATTAAATTATCTTTCGATTGATATATAATTTTATGGTACTACTCAAAAAAACAGTGGCGTTATTAGCCATCAAACCTCAAAAATACACTTTTCCCAAAAGGTTTCCACAATTTTGGCCACTACTGCAACTTCAAACAGTTACTAAATGAACAGTTGTACGCCAAGGACTACCTGTACTTTAAGAAGAGTTGCGGACCATTCCAATGGTAAAAAATGGGCAGCTCATTAGGACATTGTTGTGGAGGCTTTGAATGAATTTTAAAAAATGTGTTCCCCCCCTCCAAGTGTTTTTTCAGCAAGTGCAGGGCCTGCTTTTGCGGGGTGGCGGGGGTGGTGGCGAACCAAGTTGTTAGGTATACACCTGATTGGCCCAACTGCGCGGCAGGAATCCCTGGACACTGGGTTGGGTGACCAGGGCGAGTGCGGGAAATTTGAGCCTGCGGGTTGGCCAGCGCCAGGCACGCCTGGCATATATATACAGGCGACGGGGCAGGTAAGGCCAGTTCGGCCACATGTACCTCAATAAAAAGTTAACCGCAGTCCGCCTCCGCGTGATCACTCGCCCGACCGGTCCAGACACAACACAAGTGTTGATCTATTGGTTGTAAAAGGAATTGACTAACCAGCTTTTCACCCAAATCTAAAGTCTTGGGCTAAGAGAAAATGACTGGCCCAAAGTCACCCAGATGTGTTACTCACAGTCTCCTGGTTTCTAGCTTGATGCCTTGATCACTAGTGCTTCTCCAGTGCCTGCATTACAGATATGTTCGTACTACCTTATCTCACCATTACTGGATAAATACCCAGGGTGCAGAGGAGATTCCTATATCTTCCTGCTGCTTGCAGACACTAATCCTGCTATAATATGTCATGTTACCAGGTTCTGCACAGCAGTGCTTAAAGTCGATCAGATACTGACCTCAAGTAAGCCTTACTGAGCTTTTCATTTGTTAGTTAAGAATAGTTTGTAGTGCCATAGATTTAATTAGCCATATGTTAACTTTTACATTCCCCTCCATTTATTTAATGTTCTTATTTATCTCTAAAGAGTTCTTTTAGATTTTTGCTCGTTCTCTCTCTTTCTCTTACTCCGCTTTTGTAAATGAATGTTTTTATGCTTTCTAACTTTCGTAATGGTGTCTTTTTAAAGCTTTTTAAAAATTATTATTTGTATCCCATTCTCCTTATGCTTGTCTACGACTGTAATAAAGCTTTGATTATGATTGACAAACTGGCTCTCAAATTAAAACAAATAAATATAAGAAATGAAATATAGTTACAATAAGCAAGGAGATTTATGAAATTGTAGTTACTGTCTTCAGAATGAAAATGAGGAAAGCTCAACTCCAAAGAAACCTAGGTTTGCAAGGGAAGCTAAAAACAGCAAAAACATTTATTTCGATGACAAAGAAAATGGAAAAAGTGAGCTAGTGAGAGTGGGAGATGCTAGGATACTAATAAGTGATAAGCAGAGGCAGAGTTTTTCAGTTCCTTCTCTACAATGGTAACTGTGTTTGAATGGATCTAAAAAGAACAATTGATAAAAATGGGAACATGACAACCCAAAGTAAGTAAAGAGATGGTTACGGAGCCATGAATACGAATCTTCAGCACCATCTTTCTTTTAAGATGGTGATTCATATATCTCCATATGGAAAATCACTAGGGTTTTATTTGGTTGATTTGTTGAGTTGGGGATCCCTATTTTTGAGTCTAAGTCTGGGGTCTTCAAACCTGGCAACTTTAAGACTTGTGGACTTCAACTCCCAGAATTCCTCAGGGCTGGCTGAGGAATTCTGGGAGTTGAAGTCCACAAGTCTTAAAGTTGCCAAGTTTGAAGACCCCTGGTCTAAGTGTTTGATCAAATTGAATTTGATCGGTAGCAGAAGATGTATGTGGGACTGGGACAACAACAATCTGTTGCTGTTTCTAGCAGGCCCTTTGAAGCTTTTAAAGGAATAATCTCAGCTCCTGTCAGCTTTGTCACATTCAGCAAAAAGCAAGAGCTTTGGTATCTACTGTTTGGTTGGCACGTTTTTGTTCAAAGGATTGCCATTGACTGGATGCCATTGAATTTGCTGGCTTGGAGCTGCTTGCCCTTTAGTGGAAAAACTGAGCTTAAGTCACAGCAGTGGAACTGGCAGTCTTGATCTCCCTGCTTTCAATGCCTGGCTAGAACTTATTGACTTGGGGCAGGGATGTCCAATCTGTGGATTTCAACTCTGGCTGCCTGGGGACCATGTTGGCTGGGGAATGTTGGGAGTTGGAAGTCCACAAGTCTTGAAAGTTGCCAAGATTGGACAACCCTGTTGTAGAACTGAGATGGGCAGAAAGGTATTAAGAGGTTTTCTACGATTCCAAGTGGGAGCTTTGATGGAAGGTTAGTGGAAAAAATGTTCTGTAATGTTTGTGAGTGGAATGGAAGGATGGTCATGCAGCAAGTGGGGATAGAGCGGATTGTTTTAGACTGTGGGGAGATGATAATGATGGCATAGAAAGAACACAAACAGAGCTAAACAGCAGGCAATTGCAAAAGCCAAACAGACGGAAAACACAGAAGGTCATTGCATCATGTGGTTTCTCTCTGGAACAACAGAGGGAGAGGGAAGAGTGAGGGCAAAAGCTGACCAGTTCCTGTAAATGTTGGAGTCACAGGAGATGCCACCATGGCTGATGTGGATCAGATGCTACATGCAATAGGGGAGCTAACCACCTTCTGGAAGAAGATTGGGTGCTGTTTGATATCTGGTTGCAGCTGCTTCTAAAGCAGCCAGGGCATTGGCCAGTGATTTGCTCCCTGGGTGAAAGAGAAGAACTACTTAGGGCCATGAAGTGTCTACATTTTAAAGATATGGCTACATGAGAAGTAGTAGGCATTACTAGGAGAATTAATCTAGGGAGGATTGGTATATGGAATGTGAGATATGCGAGTTAGCATTTTTGTTCCTTTGGATGGTGAGATTGGGGGTGAATATGTAGTGTTGATAGTCTAGTAGACCAAGTAGAGTGGATTGCTAGATGCTAAACTTTACAACAGATGGAACTTTTGGTAGGTGTTTGGTGGCAGTAACTGTCATGTAACCTTTGAGGAGAGGTTCTAGCCTAACTGACTGTAAATGACTAATACATTTACAGGACTGTTTCCACTTCAAAAGTGGTTCAGAAGAGGTACTATGGTAAAATAGAGCTGTTGGTTTAAGAGTTGCACTGCATACCTCAAAGAGCATAAGCTTTTTCCTTAGAACAGGGGTGTCCAACCTTGGCAACTTTAAGACCTGTGGACTTCAACTCCAAGCATTCCCCAACCAGCCAATTCTGGGAATTGAAGCCCAGAAGTCTTAAAGCTGCCAAGGTTGGACACCCCTGCCTTAGAATGCTTTATCTCTATTTGCTGAGAATGAACAGTGAAGAGGTGTTCCCCTTGTAGGATATCCAAAGCATTTCTTCCAAATCATGTTTGAATATGTTGTTGTTGTTGTTGTTAGTTGCGAAGTCGTGTCCGACCCATCGCGACCCCATGGACAACATTCCTCCAGGCCTTCCTGTCCTCTACCATCTTCTGGAGTCCATTTAAGCTCACGCCTACTGCTTCAGGGACTCCATCCAGCCACCTCATTCTCTGTCGTCCCCTTCTTCTCTTGCCCTCAACCTTTCCCAGCATGAATATTTGAATATAACATAATATAATATAACATAACATAACATAACATAACATAACATAACATAACATAACATAACATAACATAATATAATATAATATAATAAATATCATATAATAATATAACATAATATAATATAATATAACATAAATAATATAATATAATATAATATAATATAATATAATATAATATAATATAATATAATATAATATAATATAATATAATATAATATAATATAATATAATATAATATAATATAATATAATATAATATAATATAATATAATATAATATAATATAATTATAATATAATATAATATAATATAATATAATATAATATAATATAATATAATATAATATATTATAATATAATATAATAATATAATATAATATAATATAATATAATATAATATCTTGGGGTCAAAGGGGTCACCACTTCCAATATACACTACATAAATATGAGAAATATTTACAGAATTAAATACATAATTATGCGCAGTCCTTTTTTTGTAAAAGAAAAAGGTGCTGAAACTCACACATGTCATACAACCCGCCTTGCCTACCCTACAAGGTTCCATCCAAAAAAGATGCCAAAACTCCCATTCTGGGCATTCTTTGACAAAAAAAGCCCTGATTATGCATATACCCACATATATTATATGACACAGAGGGAACAACAGTCTAGTTCGGGTTATGTATACGTGTGCATGGTGAGAAAGACAAATCTTGCAAGTTTACCAGACAGAGGGCCTAGGGAACAGAGCTATTACAGAATCGGGTAGTCCTGCTAGAATACTTCAAAACCTCCTCCCAGAGGGGAGCAACAGAAACAGACCGTAAAGCGGATGTGTGGGGTCTCTAACAATGCTTTGAGCTCTAAGCACATGGCACTCATAAGCAGCATCCTGAATACCAGGGAGTGAGCTTCCTATGATCTTCTTGGCTATCCTTACCAATCTCTGTATGGACTTTCTATCTGAGGCACGACTGCCACCAAACCAGACAGTGATGCAGTTTGTTAAAATGCTTTCAATCGTGCTCTGTAAAAGGTGACCAGGACAGAAGGAGAAAGATGTGCTGATCTAATGTTTACTTGTTCATATATAAAGCTTTGTGAAGAGAGTGTGTGTGTTGGGGGGGGGGAAGGCAATGCAATAAACCTCTGTTTTGGCCAAGGTATGGTTTATCTTGAACAGATTGATTAGAATAAGGCTTCAGTAATCAAGGTACACAAGCTTTGATTATCAGTGGGGATTGCTTCTAGCTGCTTAATAAGGTTAGAGATCAGCTGTAGGGAATTACATGAATTTCTCTTTAGCTAATCCTCTGAAGCAAACTGTAGAGATTAAGAAATATCTCTCACAACGTTTTATTATGCTCCATTATGATTTCTTGTGGAGGCTGCCGCTCTTTTTGGTGCCACTTCAGATTATATATTATATAACTCTTGCTGAGAACTGCTGTGTGTCTTCAGCATGACACGTCTCAGAGTGTCGCAGCATTAAAGGCTCTTGTGCTTCCAAGGCTCAATATAAAGAAATACAAAGTTATTTTTGCTGTGCCCACAAATGTGCTTTTGGTTGCATAGTCAAGTGCTAAAGCCTCAAGTTCACACATTCAGCTGTGTACCACCAACTGTTGAGTAATCAAGTAATGAGCCCTACAGGAATCAATGTGGAAGCATGAATCACCCACTAAGTCATTTTAATGAAGGTTTCCTAGCCTAAGAGTTCACTGCAATATTAAACCGCAACATCAGAAGATGCTTCTTCAGCCAAATCTACCTTCTCATCATCATTTTGTCAAGTGTTACAAGCCAAACTTTGGCCTTCTATCAACCCAGAAGGTGCCCTTTAGCTCAGGGGTGTCAAACTCAATTTCATTGAGGGCCGCATCAGCATTGCGGTTGCCCTCAGGGGGGCCGGGGTGGGTGTGGCCTGGGTGGCATGGCTACCGGGTGGGCGTGGCTAGAGTGCGTATGGCCTACTGGGTGGGCGTGGCCAGCTCTACATCGTTCGCATCAAGGGTGCCTATGGGGGCCTGGGCAGGAGTGGGACAGATCTGAGGGTCTCTGGGCCAGGGCCAAGGCAGTGGGGGCCGTTCCCTCACTGTTTCCAGGATGGCTTCGCGGGCCACATGAAACCACTTTGCGGGCCGGATCCGGCCCCCGGGCCTTGTGTTTGACATGTCTGCTTTAGCTGAACAAAGCTTGACAGTTTGGTTAATCTGACATGCTATTTAATCTGCTTTTCTATTAGCCTCTTAGTAGGAATCTCAGTGTCCTCCCTCTTTTGAACTATTTACAAAAAACAACAACAATCCCCCCCTCCCTTAAATTGGAATTTTCCTTCCTGAAAGATTTAATAACAGTGAAGCAATAAGCAGCAAGGGCAGGAGGATCCGACAGGCTTGACTTGATTGCCACCCAAGGAGAAGCGTTTGAAAAAGAATGTGAAGTCTGATTTCAGAAAACAAACAGGAGAGAAAGGCATTCTGGAATTTGGATTTTCCCATTGGGAAATGCCTGTGGAGGTTCTCAATCAGCCAGGTCGTATTTGTCTCAAAGATGCTTTTTTCTTCAAAAAGCAACTCGGCTGTTTTTTCTTCGAGGAAGAAGAAGAAGAAGAAGAAGAAGAAGAAGAAGAAGAAGAAGAAGAGAAGAAGAAGAAGAAGAAGAAGAAGAAGAAGAGGAGGAGGAGGAGGAGGAGGAGGAGGAGGAGGAGGAGAAGAAGAAGATGAGGAGGAGGAGGAGGAGGAGGAAGAGGAGGAGGAGGAGGAGGAGGAGGAGGAGGAGGAGGAGAAAGAAGAAGATGAGGAGGAGGAGGAGGAGGAGGAGAAGAAGAAGAAGAAGAAGAAGAAGAAGAAGAAGAAGAAGAAGAAGAAGAAGAAGAAGAAGAAGAAGAGGAGGAGGAGGAGGAGGAGGAGGAGGAGGAGGAGGGAGGAGGAGGAGAAGAAGAAGAAGAAGAAGAAGAAGAAGAAGAAGAGGAGGAGGAGGAGGAGGAGGAGGAGAAGAAGAAGAAGAAGAAGAGGAGGAGGAGGAGGGAGGGGGGGAGGAGGAGAAGAAGAAGAAGAAGAAGAAGAAGAAGAAGAAGAAGAAGAAGAAGAAGAGGAGGAGGAGGAGGAGGAGAGGAGGAGGAGAAGGAAGAAGAAGAAGAGGAGGAGGAGGAGGAGGAGGAGGAGAAGAAGAGAAGGAAGAAGAAGAAGAAGAAGAAGAAGAAGAAGAAGAAGAAGAAGAAGAAGAAGAAGAAGAAGAAAACGTTTCACTTCTCATCCAAGAAGCTTCATTGGTTCTGACGGCAGGGTGGATGGAAGGATAGATACTGACAGTTGAAAATGGATGGTGGGGGGATAGGAAGGATAGATTATTTTAGTATGGTAGTGGTGGTGGTGGGAAATGGAAAGACTGCATTTCTTTGTGGTCAACTGGTCATTAGCATTCTCTGAGAGTTGTTGAGGCCACTTGGGGTTTATCTGTGCCCTCAGGGTCCCTTGAATCAGGGACCGATTGGCTGTGGCATCTTCTTGGAACTGCCTTGGAAGGACTGGATTGTAAAGTGGAGATAGGTGATGTCTTACTCTTCCCCTTCTGTTGAGGGAGGGGTTTTCAATTCTAACACATATGGATTCTTTTACCCCTCTTTCAAACCAATGCTCCTCTCTATCCAAAAAGTGGACTTTGCTGTCTTCAAAAGAGTGACGTTTGTCTTTCAAACGCAGGTGGACCGCTGGATCTTGTCCCAATGGGTTGGAACTCCTATGTTGTGCCATGCGCTTGTGAAGCAGTTGTTTTGTTTCACCTATGTACCGATCTGCACATGTCTCACTGCATTGCACTGCGTAGATCACGTTGCTCAGTTTGTGTCTGGGTGTTTTATCCTCGGGGGTGGACAAGCTTCTGCCTTAGTATATTCTTAAAGTGTACATGTATGTTGCATTGATTGAAAGTCCTCCTGAGCTTTTCAGATATTCCTTCAACGTATGGAATTACAATATTGCTATATTTGCTGTGTGACCCTGTGACCTCGAGGGCACAGATAAACCCCAAGTGGCCTCAACAGCTCTCCGAGAGTGCTAATGTCCAGATGACTGCAAAGAAATACAACCCTTCCATTCCCCTCACCATCCTATCAGAACCTAACCATCCATTCCCCCCACTGTCCTGTCTCAACTCTCAGTACCTATCCTTCCATCTCCCCACCATCGGAACTGGTGAAGCTTCTTGGATGAGAAGTGAAATTTTCTTTTTCTTCCTCCAAGAAAAAACAGCCCAATTGCCTTTTGAAGAAAAAAAACCAAACACCTTTGAGTCAATGTTGGAAACGAAGGAGGAATTTCGTAAAGTGAGATATTTCACTTCAGGGTGAAAAGTTAGAGATGCCACCCAGAAAAATGATGAAGATTTGATCTTACACAAACAAGCAATAGGTCTTCAGATCTGAATCAGGTTCAGATACAGAAATTAAAAGCACTATATTATTTCTAAGAAACTCAGCAAATCTAAGTTTCTGAAACTGTCACAAGTAGCCAGAAGGAAATCAAGCACCACTGTTGGAAAGATAGTATAAATGTAGGAGCAGCTTGGCTAGCAGCATCATGCAAAGAGGTGGTGGATAACTGGTTAAAAGTGCCCAATGTAGAGCTAGGCCCAGTGGTGGATTCAGCCAGTTCATACCGGTTCGGCAGAACCAGTAGCTAAAATTTGTTGAGTTCGGAAAACCGGCTGAATGCATACTGCTCCTGGAAGTCTGTTCTAGGCCTCAGAGGCCTGGAGGAGGTCTCCCAGGCCTAGAATGGCTTGCTGGAAGTGCATAGATGCCATTTCTGGAAGTCCGTTCTAGGCCTTGGAGGCCCAAGCCTGTATCCATGCAGTTAACTGGTTGTTCAGGTATTTGAAACCCACTGCTGTCTATGCCATGATGCAGTTCCTATGTACTTTGACTATTGGCTCAGGCAATCTCTGCTTCCCACTTCCCAATGAGTAGAAGGGGCCCTCAAGTAAAGAGAAAAGTTTATTTAACAATTGTTGTTGGATCTGACTCACAGGGTACGGTACAGAACTACAGTGTGTCCATTTCTCATTGCTTTAATGCAGGGGTGGGCAACAATAGTTTGTAGGGCTCTTGGTTGGGTTTGTCTGTTTTTGTTGTTTCAGCCTGAGCTGTCCATGTTGTATGTTTCTGTTTTTAACTGCTTTCAGAATTTGTAAGCTGCTGCTTAGAGTTTATTGGCGCGGAGGGCTCTAAAAAGATTGCAAATAACAACAATAATAAATCAAATAAATAATTACACGTATAATTATTAGGGATAAACAACTTGCATCCCCGGAGTCCCATTCTTATCACAGTGGCTGAAAATTTGTGGCATCATTTTGAAGCATGAAACATAATGAAATGTATAGCATAAGAACTACAGTGGAATTAACATAGTTTAAAACATGATGAACATCCGTCTGAAAAAAAATCTTCCTCAACCACTTTGGACCTCCTGTCAACCCACTGTGGCCTTTAAGCCCCCACCCTCCATGTTAATTGCAACTTGTAGCAACAAAAAGCTCCAATTCATGCAATATAATTTATAATTCTGAGGAGCAGATGACAATGGCATAAGTCCTGTAAGTCCAAATTACTAAACCAGATATAAGCTACTACCCCAGATCAAATACTCTCATCCTCATAGCATTTTTACCCTGGGAGATTAGACCAATCAATTTTTAATTTCAGAGAAAAGAAATTACAACGTGTAATTGTTATAGCAAACATCAGCTATTCTTTATTCCAGCCGTTCAGGATAATACAATTCCTATAACCTCTGCAGCAAGAAGATATAACATCCTGCTTTTTCATCTTCAATTCAGAAGCAATCAAAAGAAAACAAAAGCTGCCATATATCAATCTTTCCCCCCCCTCCTCACTAAAATGACACTCCTTGTTCTCCAGATTTCACAAATGCTTAGGATGTCCTGCTGTAGGAATGATGAACTGGGAGGTGAGCACTCATTTGTAACACATTCTAATACATAACGTAAAGTATGTGTAGTGGTTTCTCCATACTGTATATATAAACAGGATTGTCCCAAAGGCGCTTTTTTAAGAGGCAACTGGACTTTTTTCTTGAAGGCGTTTTGCTTCTCATATAGAACTGAAGAAGCTTCTTGGATGAGAAGTGAATCGTTCTCAAAGAAAAACAAGGAAAGTCCAGTTGCCTCTTGAAAAAGCACCTTTGGGATGAATCTGGATGAATGAGAATCTTCATAGATGTAAATAGGATTCTTCAGTGATGCCAATGTTCATCCTATCTTTCCCACCAAAACAAAATATATTAATAGACATGATCATTTAAGATAATAATTAATATATTACTAGTTATCTCATTGTCAAGCAATGATGACTGTAAAATGGGATGCAAAAATGTGCATTATTAGAGTTTTGGTTTCTTGCTGCCTGTGCTGGACCAGTATATAGCCATCTGGTCCATTATAGAGCTAGTTTAGGAATTAAGAACTGTGTTAGAGCATTTAGCATTTAAAGGGTTAAACGCTGTCTTCCTTAAGAGGTGGCCGCTGGGAAATGTAGTCTAGTTGTTGGGCCTATCTAGTCAGTGGGAGGGGCTTCAAAGTTTATTACAGGATGTCCTGGCTAAGTGCCCAGGTTGTAAACGCCTTTGTTGAGCCAAGCATCGTGCATGCATCAATTGGCATCTGTAATCATGCCTAGCTGAGATAGGGAATTATTCCTTTTTAACTGCGAGGACGCTTGCTCCTGGGGAGGAAGGCCATGGCAAATCTAGACAGCACACTAAAAAGCAGAGACATCACCCTGTCAACAAAAGTGCATATAGTCAAGGCTATGGTCTTCCCAGTTGCAATGTATGGCAGTGAAAGTTGGACCATAAGAAAGGCTGAGCGCCAAAGAATTGAGGCCTTTGAACTGTGGTGCTGGAGAAGACTCCTGCGAGTCCCTTGGACCGCAAGGCGATCAAACCGGTCAGTCCTAGAGGAGATCAATCCTGACTGCTCTTTAGAAGGCCAGATCCTGAAGCTAAAACTCAAATACTTTGGCCACCTAATGAGAAGGAAGGACTCACTGGAGAAGAGTCTAATGCTGGGAAAGATTGAGGGCAAGAGAAGAAGGGGACGAAAGAGAATGAGGTGGCTGGATGGAGGCACTGAAGCAGTAGGCGTGAGCTTAAATGGACTCCAGAAGATGGTAGAGGACAGGAAGGCCTGGAGGAATGTTGTCCATAGGGTCGCGATGGGTCGGACACGACTTCGCAGCTAACAACAACAACAACTGCAAGAATGCACAAATATAAGCATGACAGATGTACCTACAGCAAATGTAAGTCTCTGCTTAGGATTCCTGGACAATAAATATTTGTTTAAAACCATTTCATGGAGTTTATCCTATCTGGATTGGGACTGTAACACATTTTAGTCTGCGTTTCCAGAATACTGCCAGAAAAGGAGTGACACCCCACCCCCCCTGCTTTTATATTGCTTGAATGGAGTAAAGGGGGCAAAATGGAAGCGGAAACAATGGGAAGATTTTAAACAGGTTATCTGTTGTTAGATCAAAAAGATTGAGATGGTGGGAATTTTAAGGGGAATAAACATGTAAACACCAACTTTTTTTGTATACATGTGAAAAAGTGGCAAAGCTTTGTACAGTTGTGCTCACCATCTAGATTTTGGGAACACCCTTCCCCCATGAATGTTCCTGGGCTTAATAGCATTTTGCCCCTTAAAACCTCAAATCCTTCCAAACATGAGCCAAAATCCCAGTCATTTTTTAAAAATGTATTCTTTGGCATTGCATGCACTCCCTACTCTGGGCCAACAAAAGTTGTGCTTTTCAGCTGTATGTCTCAGCAACTGTAGTGCTGAAAGCGTGTTTTTTTCCTTTGCTACATTAATATCTGAATATCTTTTTTCCCATAAAATATTCCAAGGGATTGAGGCAAGAAACAAATAACCTAAAGCAATTCAATCTGGTAGGCAATTCGGTGCCCATTTATTCAAAGGTCGCTCTCCCTGAACTAAGTGAATTTATTTCTATGAACCTGGGCTCAAAATCAGTATAATGAAAACACCATCTCTTATAAATGTGGCATTTTTAAAAATGTTGACATTCTGTTATTTTATCACATATTTTATCAGAGTTCGGAATGATTGTGTTTTAGAGCTGCGCACACTTCAACAAAAATTATTTGAAAGAAATGTTTTAGATCTTGTGTGAGTTAATCACCCCTGTGCTATTCATTACAGCAATCTGACTTTTTAAAGCATTCGAATGAACTTAAAAAAAAGTGCTGCTGCTTTAAGAAACCCATTCATTAAAATTAATCCAACTTTTAAAGTAGCTGCACCATTTGCAGGCTCACACAGAATTTTTTTTTTAAAAAAAGGTTTTTAATGAGTTGTAGAGAACTGGCGTGCTTATAGAAAATCTGAACACATTTCCAAATCATTTTCAAAGCTTGCAGAGTTCCACTGTACATATTTCACACTGTTATTGTTTTACATTGTGGAAGTAGAAATATGCAACAATGTAAATAAATCTCAAAATTCTCGAGGGAAGGTTTCTGCTTGGGCTAACTTTCTCTTTGGGCTGAGTCTGACTATTAACTTTAAGAATATATACCATTTTGCTTGTGATGCAAAATATTTTAGGCCTTCCCTTGAATGCATGTGTTTTATTTTAAATATACATGAGAATATTACTCCACCATTGAGACAATTTGCATAAAAGAAGTTTTTCCCCCTTTAGACTGGCAAACACTTTGACCCAGTGATAACAGCTAAGATCTGAGATTCTTTGTTCGTGTTCCCAAAGAATTGGGGATTGGCAGTGATGGAGATGTGTTCATGGTCCTAGCTAAATTATGAAGGATGGGATTTTTACAAATATGGGTTAGAACAGAAAAAAAAAGATTACTTCCACAGAGAAAGGAAATCCTTTCACCACTAACTTTCACTAGCAACAGGAAGAAGAGAAAAAAAATAAATGAATAAAATATAAACCCAGAATGTAATATTTGTAGTATACATACTGACAAGCCTTGACGCTCTGGGTGAAATTATTAAAAAAGAAAACATCTATTTTGGTATTCATTGAAACATTCATTGATGTATTCTACAGAACTTGCTTATGTTGTTTATTTGAACCAAGCTCAGTGTAACCAAATTATGTTCTTAAACTGAAATGAATTTGCAGTTTATAACTCAAAAGAGATAATTTCCACATACATAGAACAATGTATACTAGGCATTAACTCAAAACCTGGATAAGATGAAAACATCAGGAACTATTCTCTTTCTATAATTGCATTTTAAATTATTGCCCTATGACCTAATTAATTCATTTGGAAAGGAAGACCCCTTTCTCAGCCACAGAGTGCTGCTTTAGGCTGGGCTAGACTGTTGATAATCAAGTCAGTAAAGCAGGAAGCTCACAGCAGGGTCAGGAGCCAAACTAAGAATCACACATGAGATTCAAGCAAAGATGAAATGTCACACGAAGTTAGGAAGAAGAAGAAGAAGAAGAAGAAGAAGAAGAAGAAGAAGAAGAAGAAGAAGAAGAAGAAGAAGAAGAAGAAGAAGAAGAAGGAGAAGGAGAAGGAGAAGGAGAAGGAGAAGGAGAAGGAGAAGGAGAAGGAGAAGGAGAAGGAGAAGGAGAAGGAGGAGGAGGAGGAGGAGGAGGAGGAGGAGGAGGAGGAGGAGGAGGAGGAGGAGGAGGAGATCAATCCAAATATCAAGCCTCAGGATTTCAGCAAATAAGTATAGGATATGATAGGAGCATAGCAATAGGAAATAGGTAGTAAGGCATCATCATGGAACAGTTTACAAATTAGGGCTCAAAAGGGATTCTGGGATTAGCATCCATATTTTTAACTCTATAGGAATAGAAGTTTCTATTCCTTTAGGATGCAATTTGAGAATGCTGGAGGGACATGGGACCTAGGATCTACTGGACTTTCTGTCTCCTCACATCAGTTTTGGAAGCTAGGATTCCCAATGTCAGAAAAAGTTGGTGTCAGATCTTTTGACCTGAAAAGATTGTTGTTAGTTGTGAAGTCATGTCCAACCCCTCACAACCCCATGGACAACATTCTTCCAGGCCTTCCTGTCCTCTACCGTCTTTTGGAGTCCCTTTAAGCTCACGCCTACTGCTTCAGTGACTCCATCCAGCCACCTCATTCTCTGTAGTCCCCTTCTTCTCTTGCCCTCAATCTTTCCCAGCATTAGGCTCTTCTCCAGTGAGTCCTTCCTTCTCATTAGGTGGCCAAAGTATTTGAGTTTCTGCTTCAGGATCTGGCCTTCTAAAGAGCAGTCAGGATTGATCTCCCCTACCATATCTTATTGCCCTGATCTAAGCTGCTTTTTTCTTTCTTCCAATATATTGTTTGTCTTTGTAAATAGCCAAGAAAGCAAAGCACTGCATATTTTGGCTCCAACCACTCAGCAAAATGTACAGTAGATTAATGTCCAAATAATGTTCCACTCTTTCTATTTCACTAAGTATAGCACTGGTTTTTAAAACTTACAGTGATGGTAGAGCCTGTGTAAATGACAATTATAACTTGTTAGGGGAAAAAAAACCACCTGCACCTGTATTTCATACTACATATTTAGATACCCTAAAATGGAAGTAACCCATATGAGAATTTGGCCTTTTACATTAAGTTAATTAAAATCTCTCCTTCACAAATACATCTTTTATTTCCATTTTTTATCAGTGCTGCAGTAAAGGTTTAGCTAATATCTATTTTGAAAAACCACACATTCTCCAAAATTCTTTTGACCCCAGGCTCTTCACACTTAAAATGCCTTCTATTTTTGGAGCAAGGGAAAAACCTAAGAGTTCTAATCCTCCATAATCCTTTAGGCAGTTTTTATTTGAAAAACATAGCACCAAGGAAAGAAAATCAAATCAAGACAACAGAATCACAGTTTATTGGCACATTACTATAATGTTCTTCCCAGATCAAGTGTATACTTCATAGCTTACTTCACAGTGTATAACTGAGTCTGGGGAAAAAAAGTAAAATGCTCAGGCATTTTTTTTTAAAAAAACTAAGCAGGTAACAGAAACTTGTTATAAGCTTCAGATCTTTTTCACAGAAGCTTTTGGGATACTGGGCAAGATAAAGTATTCCTTAGACTGAACAATGTTAAACATCCACCCACCCGAATCATGAATAAATGAAGCCAGAGTAACTATATTTTTTCCTATTCTAGATCACTCTTAGAAGATTTCAGAACAGCAATGTTCATGAAAACAGCTTGCCCACTAATAGCCATAGAGATACGCTAGATCCCATTGCTAGCCATGGAAATATGTCTCATCATTGACCTTTGAGGATAACAAGTAATAATATTAATATTATTAGAATAGAATATTCTTTATTGGCCAAATGCGATTAGACACACAAGGAATTTGTCTCTGGTGCATAAACTCTTAATATACATACAAGCAATATACATACAAGTGATAAATCATAAGATACAACCCACAAAGTGATAGTCACAAGATACTGATAGGCAGTGCTTTTTTTGTAAAAGAAAAAGGTGCCGGAACTCACACATGTCATACAACCTGCCTTGCCTACCCTACAAGGTTCCATCCAAAAAAGGTGCCGGAACTCCATTCTGAGCATTCTATGAGAAAAAAAGCCCTGCTGATAGGAGTAGGTAATGGGAAAGATGAGAAGGATAATAGTAATACAGTCCTGCTACATGGTTAGACATCCTTAGGCAGTCATGACAATAATGTCATTATTAATATAATTATTAATTATAATTATTAATGTAAGACATTAATGGGGATGTGGTGGCTCAGTGGGTTAGGATGCTGAGCTTGTTGATCAGAAGGTCAGCAGTTTGGTGGGTCGAATCCCGAGTGCTGCGTAACAGAGTGAGCGCCTGTTACTTGTCCCAGCTTCTGCCAACCTAGCAGTTCAAAAGCATGTAAAAATGCAAGTAGAAAAATAGGGACCACTACGGTGGGAAGGTAACAGCGTTCCGTGCGCCTTTGGCGTCCAGTCATGCCGGCCACATGACCACGGAGACGTCCTCGGACAAGCGCTGGTTCTTCAGCTTTGAAACGGAGATGAGCACCGGCCCCTAGAGTTGGAAATGACTAGCACGCATGTGTGGGGGTACCTTTACCTTTACCTTTAAGACATTAATGCATTTTCAAAATGTTATCAGTGGGTTGCAAAAGGGTTTAACAATAGTAGAGATACTGTCATTGCAAAAGGCAGCTTTACTTGGAACAGCCTATAATATCTCTAATATTAATAAACCCTTTTGCAATTATCCTAGATCCTTGGGAAGTTCTCGATAGATTGAGAAACACGCCGAATCCAGTCTTAACATCTGGATGACTGTGCGATCAACCATAATAATCTCTTATAAGTATATGCTGCCTGACTCACAGGACTCTGGGCAGTTTACAATGGTTAAAACCTTAAAAAAAACAGGGAACACTGCAAAACATGAAAACAGCACAAGGCAAAGCAGCAACAATGGCAAAGAAAAACAAAATGAAACAAAAAGTAAAAAGCCAGAGGGAAACAAGAGAGGAAGAAAGGGCCATCAATTGTCCTATTCAAGGCCTCCCAGGGTGAAGAGCGGGGTCCTTAAGGCCCTTCAAAATAATGTTAGTGACGGCTGCTTGCATCTGGAGGGTGGGGGGAAGACTCATTTCAAAGGGCAGGAACAGCTTCAGAGATCCTGATAGGTGGTGTGCAACCTGCCAATCCTGCCAGATTCAACTGATTGGGCAGATACTATGGGAAGCAGGTGGTCCCTCAAGCAACCAGGTTTCATGCCATGTAGGGCTTTATTGGAAGTGAGCAGCATTTTGAATCATGGAAGCTTTCTCCCTTTGCACTTTTTCTTCTTCTTTTTTGCAAGTTTTTACTGGCTCCTGAATTTCATGTACCAATTGATTACATCTGCTTATTTTCCCTGCCAAATGGAATAGGTTTAGGATTATCAATTGGTGGTTGGCAGTTACCTCTCTGAATTTATGTTCCCATACCGTAATCACAACAAGGGTATAGCACCAATTGATTTTGTCCACAGTGGGCAAAAACTTTTTGGATGTGAGATTTTAATACTAAAGGTAAAGGTAAAGGTTCCCCCGCACATGCGTGCTAGTCATTTCCAACTCTAGGGGCCGGTGCTCATCTCCGTTTCAAAGCTGAAAAGCCAGCACTTGTCTGAGGACATCTCAGTGGTCATGTGACCAGCATGACTAAATGTCAAAGGCGCACGGAATGCTGTTACCTTCCCACCGTAGTGGTCCCTATTTTTCTACTTGCATTTTTACGTGCTTTCGAACTGCTAGGTTGGCAGAAGCTGGGACGAGTAACAGGTGCTCACTCTGTTACGTGGCACTCAGAATTTGACCCGCCAAACTGCTGACCTTCAGATTGACAAGCTCAGCGTCCTAACCCACTGAGCCACCGCGTCCCTTATTTTAATACTAGGGGCAAGTAAAAAAGGAACCAGGGCTTCCGTACATCCTGATCCCTTTTAACTGAGCAAATCTGCAATGAGGTTAAACACAATAAATTGAGATTAAACCAAAGCAAAACAGGTGATGGAGAAAATTTAATTAGCCACTCATCAATGAGTTACCAAAAGACTCATTGTTGTTGTTAGCTGCGAAGTCGTGTCCGACTCATCGCGACCCTATGGACAACATTCCTCCAGGCCTTCCTGTCTTCTACCATCTTCTGGAGTCCATTTAAGCTCACGCCTACTGCTTCAGTGACTCCATCCAGCCACCTCATTCTCTGTCGTCCCCTTCTTCTATTGCCCTCGATCTTTCCCAGCATTAGGCTCTTCTCCAGTGAGTCCTTCCTTCTCATTAGGTGGCCAAAGTATTTGAGTTTTAGCTTCAGGATCTGGCCTTCTAAAGAGCAGTCAGGATTGATCTCCTCTAGGACTGACCGGTTTGATCGCCTTGCAGTCCAAGGGACTCGCAGGAGTCTTCTCCAGCACCATAGTTCAAAGGCCTCAATTCTTTGGCGCTCAGCCTTTCTTATGGTCCAACTTTCACAGCCATACATTGCAACTGGGAAGACCATAGCCTTGACTATACGCACTTTTGTTGACAGGGTGATGTCTCTGCTTTTTAGTGTGCTGTCTAGATTTGCCATGGCTTTCCTTCCCAGGAGCAAGCGTCTTTTAATTTCTTGGCTACAGTCCCCATCTGCAGTGATCTTGGAGCCCAGGAAAACAAAATCTGTCACTACCTCCATTTCTTCCCCATCTATTTGCCAGGAATTGATAGGGCCAGATGCCATGATCTTGGTTTTCTTAATGTTAAGTTTCAACCCAAGTTTTGCACTCTCCTTCTTCACCCGCAACAAGAGGCTCTTTAGTTCTTCTTCACTTTCTGCCATTAGAGTGGTATCATCTGCGTATCTTAGGTTGTTGATATTTCTTCCAGCAATCTTAATTCCAACTTTTGATTCATCTAGCCCTGCCTTTCTCATGATGTGCTCTGCATATAAGTTAAATAGGCAGGGCGACAGTATACAGCCTTGCCGGACTCCTTTCCCAATTTTGAACCAATCAGTGGTTCCGTGTCCAGTTCTCACTGTTGCTTCTTGACCCGCATATAGGTTTCTCAAGAGACAAATAAGATGGTCTGGTACTCCCATCTCTTTAAGAACTTGCCACAGTTTGTTATGATCCACACAATCAAAGGCTTTAGCATAGTCAATGAAGCAGAAGTAGATGTTTTTCTGGAACTCCCTAGCTTTCTCCATGATCCAGCGTATGATAAGGACATCATTTTTTGGTGTTAGTTCCATAAGGTGCTGTAGGGCTTCATAGAACCGGTCAATTTCATCCTCTTCAGCACTGGTGGTTGGGGCATAGACTTGGACTACTGTGATATTGAATGGTTTCCCTTGGATTCGAACTGAGATCATTCTGTCATTTTGAGGATTGTATCCCAGTATTGATTTTCCTACTCTTTTATTGACTATGAAGGCTACTCCATTTCTTCTGAGGGATTCTTGCCCGCAGTAGTATACCTGATGGTCATCTGAATTAAATTCACCCATTCCTGTCCATTTTAGTTCGCTAATACCTAAGATGTCGATGTTCAGTCTTGACATCTCTTGTTTGACCACGTCCAGCTTTCCTTGATTCATGGATCTTACATTCCAGGTTCCTATGGAGAAAAAATCTTTACAGCATCGGACTTTCCTTTCATAACCAGACACATCCACAGCTGAGCGTCCTTTCGGCTTTGGCCCAGTCGCTTCATTCTTTCTGGCGCTACTAGTACTAGCCCTCTGCTCTTCCCCAGTAGCATATTGGACGCCTTCCGACCTGAGGGGCTCATCTTTCAGCATCATATCGTTTTGCCTTTTGGTACTGTCCATAGGGTTTTCATGGCAAAGATACTGGAGTGGGTTGCCATTTCCTTCTCCAGTGGATCACATTTTGTCAGAACTCTCAGCTATGACCTGTCCATCTTGGGTGGCCCTGCACGGCATAGCTCATAGCTTCATTGAATTACGCAAGCCCCTTCGCCACGACAAGCCAGTAATCCATGAAGGGGATGCATAATATATAATTAACCAAATTCATAATGTGCTTTAACTCCCCTTTAACATAACTACAAACAAAGTACCAATAACAATATCCCACTAAAATCTACTCATAAGCTAAATGGAACTTTTTAGTCCCATATTTGTTCTGAATATAATCTATCCATCTCCTCCAAACTGAAATATATCTTTCCTGTGAATGATCTTTCAAGTAAGCAGAAATCTTAGACATTTCTGCAAGATTCAAAACTTTAAACACCCATTCTTCTATAGTAGGCAAACTATCCTTCTTCCAATATTGTCCCACCAGTAACCGTGTGGGATGATAATGATGATGATGATGATGATGATGATGATGATTTATCCAGATGTTTAGACTGGATTTGGCCTTTTTTTTCTGTCTCCTGAGTGGACCACCTTCTCAAGGACCTGGAATTGGCAGATGTTTGATGGTATTAAAGGTATTGTCACAGGATATAAACTGTTCCAAGTAAAGCTGCCTTTTGCAATTGACTGATGGAGATTTTGTCAATGCTGATGGGATTCAAGTGGTCCTCCAGATGTTTTGAAATTGCACCAAATGGAGGAGAGGAAACATGTGGTTGGACATAGCATTATATAAACATTTTGCTATGATTTTTGGTGGTAAGAAATATTCCATTTTATTTCTAAGTCTGATTTGTTTAGATTGAGTTTAGAGGAAGATTGGCTTCACCATGGCATATAATTTTTCAGATCTAGTTCTTAATCTCTTATTCTGTTGGATCTATTGCTTCAAAGTTGGAGATGGTTAAGCCTCCCCTCACTTTGTCTGCGATAATCATGATCAGGTGTCAAGATCAGGCCTGTCAAACTTGCGATGACACGTGACATTGTGTGACGTATCACTACTTTTTCCCCATTGCCGGCAATGGGGTGGGTGTGGTTTCAGCATGACATATCCAGCCCACCGGCCAGCAGTTTGACATGCTTGCTCTAGATGCTTTAAAGTCTATCCCCCAAAAAATGAAAAAATAAAACCTACAGGAAGTGTAAACCTCCAAGCCACTTTTATTAAAAAATCAAAGATTATCCAATTATCTGGAGAATCTGTGATTGTGTGCTACCAATTTTGTGTTCCCCTGGAGTGGCCACTCAGTGACTCAGTCCTGTCCTGCAGACATCCTATCTGCTATCATCACTATTCATCATAGTAGCAGAAATTTCTAGAAGAAAGTCAGCTAGAACTCATGTGCTGACTCAAAGGATCAATCAAAATTTGAACTGAAAAAGTGGACTTCTTCTTCTAATAACGGAAAGTAAAATGTCTACATTGTTGGCAATATTCCCTGGTATGAGTCTTATAGAAGTAACACCAAAAAATGATGTCCTTATCATCATGGGGGATTGGAATGCTAAAGTAGGAAGCCAAAAGATAACTGGAATAACAGGCAAGTTTGGCCTTGGAGTACAAAATGAAGCAGGGCACAGGCTGATAGAATTTTGTCAAGAGAATAAGATGGTCATAGCAAACACTCTTTTCCAACAACCCAAGAGACGGCTCTACACATGGACATCACCAGATGGTCAACACAGAAATCAGATTGACTATATGCTCTGCAGCCAAAGATGGAGAAGCTCTATACAGTCGGTAAAAACAAGACCAGGAGCTGACTGTGGCTCAGACCATGAGCTTCTTCTTGCAAAGTTTAGGCTTAAACTGAAGAAAGTAGGGAAAAGCACTAGGCCAGTCAGGTATGAATTAAATCATATCCCTGTTGAATATACAGTAGAGGTGACAAATAGATTTAAGGAATTAGATCTGATAGACAGAGTGCCTGAAGAACTATGGACAGAGGTTCGCGACATTGTACAACAGGTAGCAACCAAAACCATCCCAAAGAAAAAGAAATGCAAGAAAGCAAAATGGCTGTCTGAGGAAGCTTTGCAAATAGCTGAGGAAAGCGAAAGGCAAGGGAGAAAAACATAGATATGCCCAATTGAATGCAGAATTCCAGAGAATAGCTAGAAGAGATAAGAATGCCTTCTTAAATGAACAGTGCAAAGAAATAGAAGAAAACAATAGAATAGGGAGGACCAGAGATCTTTTCAAGAAAATTGGAGAGATGAAGGGAACATTCCATGCAAAAATGGGCATGATAAAGGACCAAAATGGCAGGGACCTAACAGAGGCGGAAGAGATTAAGAAGAGGTGGCAAAATTACACAGAAGAACTATACAAGAATGAGCTTAACGTCCCAGATAATCACAATGAGGTGGTCACTGACCTCGAGCCAGACATCCTAGAATGTGAAGTGAAGTGGGCCTTAGAAAAGCTGAGCAACAACAAAGCTAGTGGAGGTGACAGTATTCCAGCTGAGCTATTCAAAATCTTAAAAGACAGTGCAGTAAAAGTGCTACACTCAATTTGCCAGCAAATTTGGAAAACTCAACAGTGGCCACAGGATTGGAAAAGATCAGTTTACATTCCAATTCCAAAGAAAGGCAGTGCCAAAGAATGTTCAAACTATCGCACCATTGCACTCATTTCTCATGCTAGTAAAGTCATGCTTAAAATCCTACAAGCTAGACTTCAGCAGTATGTGGATCGAGAACTACCAGAAGTACAGGCAGGATTTCGAAGAGGCAGAGGAACTAGAGATCAAATTGCCAACATACGCTGGATCATGGAGAAAGCTAGGGAGTTCCAGAAAAACATCTACTTCTGCTTCATTGACTATGCTAAAGCCTTTGATTGTGTGGATCATAACAAACTGTGGCAAGTTCTTAAAGAGATGGGAGTACCAGACCATCTTATTTGTCTCTTGAGAAACCTATATGCGGGTCAAGAAGCAACAGTGAGAACTGGACACGGAACCACTGATTGGTTCAAAATTAAGATTGCCGGAAGAAATATCAACAACCTAAGATACGCAGATGATACCACTCTAATGGCAGAAAGTGAAGAAGAACTAAAGAGCCTCTTGTTGCGGGTGAAGAAGGAGAGTGCAAAAGTTGGGTTGAAACTTAACATTAAGAAAACCAAGATCATGGCATCTGGCCCTATCAATTCCTGGCAAATAGATGGGGAAGAAATGGAGGTAGTGACAGATTTTGTTTTCCTGGGCTCCAAGATCACTGCAGATGGGGACTGTAGCCAAGAAATTAAAAGACGCTTGCTCCTTGGGAGGAAAGCCATGGCAAATATCGACAGCACACTAAAAAGCAGAGACATCACCCTGTCAACAAAAGTGTGTATAGTCAAGGCTATGGTCTTCCCAGTTGCAATGTATGGCAGTGAAAGTTGGACCATAAGAAAGGCTGAGCGCCAAAGAATTGAGGCCTTTGAACTATGGTGCTGGAGAAGACTCCTGCGAGTCCCTTGGACTGCAAGGCGATCAAACCGGTCAGTCCTAGAGGAGATCAATCCTGACTGCTCTTTAGAAGGCCAGATCCTGAAGCTAAAACTCAAATACTTTGGCCACCTAATGAGAAGGAAGGACTCACTGGAGAAAAGCCTAATGCTGGGAAAGATCGAGGGCAATAGAAGAAGGGGACGACAGAGAATGAGGTGGCTGGATGGAGTCACTGAAGCAGTAGGCGTGAGCTTAAATGGACTCCAGAAGATGGTGGAAGACAGGAAGGCCTGGAGGAACGTTATCCATAGGGTCGCGATGAGTCGGACACGACTTCGCAGCTAACAACAACAACAATATTATGCATAATTTTTATTTAGAATATGATTATTATAACTATAATCCTGTATTTAGCTCTGGGAAGTGGGGGGGGGAAGTGGGCGGGTTTGGGGTGGGGGGGAATTTGGGGATATATTCTAAAATCTTTTTTTTGTAAAACTCTTTAATAAAAAAAATCATTATCATCCCACACTAGGGATTTTTTCTGTATTGCTGATATGCTGCAACACATAAAAAATTTCCAACCACCCAAAACTTGTCTGAGCTTTACAGAGGCATGAACTGTGTATGTTCACAAACTGAGTTCAGTCATGAAACAAAGGAGTAAAGCTACATATTTACAACTTAGCCAGGCCTCTGAAATAATACACCAGGTTAAAAACATATTTTTGTTGTTGTTAGCTGCGAAGTCGTGTCCGACCCATCGCGACCCTATGGACAACATTCCTCCAGGCCTTCCTGTCTTCTACCATCTTCTGGAGTCCATTTAAGCTCACACCTACTGCTTCAGTGACTCCATCCAGCCACCTCATTCTCTGTCGTCCCCTTCTTCTATTGCCCTCGATCTTTCCCAGCATTAGGCTCTTCTCCAGTGAGTCCTTCCTTCTCATTAGGTGGCCAAAGTATTTGAGTTTTAGCTTCAGGATCTGGCCTTCTAAAGAGCAGTCAGGATTGATCTCCTCTAGGACTGACCGGTTTGATCGTCTTGCAGTCCAAGGGACTCGCAGGAGTCTTCTCCAGCACCATAGTTCAAAGGCCTCAATTCTTTGGCGCTCAGCCTTTCTTATGGTCCAACTTTCACTGCCATACATTGCAACTGGGAAGACCATAGCCTTGACTATACGTACTTTTGTTGACAGGGTGATGTCTCTGCTTTTTAGTGTGCTGTCTAGATTTGCCATGGCTTTCCTCCCCAGGAGCAAGCGTCTTTTAATTTCTTGGCTACAGTCCCCATCTGCAGTGATCTTGGAGCCCAGGAAAATAAAATCTGTCACTACCTCCATTTCTTCCCCATCTATTTGCCAAGAATTGAGAGGGCCAGATGCCATGATCTTGGTTTTCTTAATGTTAAGTTTCAACCCAAGTTTTGCACTCTCCTTCTTCACCCGCAACAAGAGGCTCTTTAGTTCTTCTTCACTTTCTGCCATTAGAGTGGTATCATCTGCGTATCTTAGGTTGTTGATATTTCTTCCGGCAATCTTAATTCCAACTTTTGATTCATCTAGCCCTGCCTTTCTCATGATGTGCTCTGCATATAAGTTAAATAGGCAGGGCGACAGTATACAGCCTTGCCGGACTCCTTTCCCAATTTTGAACCAATCAGTGGTTCCGTGTCCAGTTCTCACTGTTGCTTCTTGACCCGCATATAGGTTTCTCAAGAGACAAATAAGATGGTCTGGTACTCCCATCTCTTTAAGAACTTGCCACAGTTTGTTATGATCCACACAATCAAAGGCTTTAGCATAGTCAATGAAGCAGAAGTAGATGTTTTTCTGGAACTCCCTAGCTTTCTCCATGATCCAGCGTATGTTGGCAATTTGATCTCTAGTTCCTCTGCCTCTTCGAAATCCTGCCTGTACTTCTGGTAGTTCTCGATCCACATACTGCTGAAGTCTAGCTTGTAGGATTTTAAGCATGACTTTACTAGCATGAGAAATGAGTGCAATGGTGCGATAGTTTGAACATTCTTTGGCACTGCCTTTCTTTGGAATTGGAATGTAAACTGATCTTTTCCAATCCTGTGGCCACTGTTGAGTTTTCCAAATTTGCTGGCAAATTGAGTGTAGCACTTTTACTGCACTGTCTTTTAAGATTTTGAATAGCTCAGCTGGAATACTGTCACCTCCACTAGCTTTGTTGTTGCTCAGCTTTTCTAAGGCCCACTTCACCTCACATTCTAGGATGTCTGGCTCGAGGTCAGTGACCACCTCATTGTGATTATCTGGGACATTAAGCTCATTCTTGTATAGTTCTTCTGTGTAATTTTGCCACCTCTTCTTAATCTCTTCTGCCTCTGTTAGGTCCCTGCCATTTTGGTCCTTTATCATGCCCATTTTTGCATGAAACGTTCCCTTCATCTCTCCAATTTTCTTGAAAAGATCTCTGGTCCTCCCTATTCTATTGTTTTCTTCTATTTCTTTGCATTGTTCATTTAAGAAGGCATTCTTATCTCTTCTAGCTATTCTCTGGAATTCTGCATTCAATTGGGCATATCTATGTTTTTCTCCCTTGCCTTTCGCTTCCCTCCTTTCCTCAGCTATTTGCAAAGCTTCCTCAGACAGCCATTTTGCTTTCTTGCATTTCTTTTTCTTTGGGATGGTTTTGGTTGCTACCTGTTGTACAATGTCGCGAACCTCTGTCCATAGTTCTTCAGGCACTCTGTCTATCAGATCTAATTCCTTAAATCTATTTGTCACCTCTACTGTATATTCAACAGGGATATGATTTAATTCATACCTGAGTGGCCAAGTGCTTTTCCCTACTTTCTTCAGTTTAAGCCTAAACTTTGCAAGGAGAAGCTCATGGTCTGAGCTACAGTCAGCTCCTGGTCTTGTTTTTACCGACTGTATAGAGCTTCTCCATCTTTGGCTGCAGAGCATATAGTCAATCTGATTTCTGTGTTGACCGTCTGGTGATGTCCATGTGTAGAGCCGTCTCTTGGGTTGTTGGAAAAGAGTGTTTGCTATGACCATCTTATTCTCTTGACAAAATTCTATCAGCCTGTGCCCTGCTTCATTTTGTACTCCAAGGCCAAACTTGCCTGTTATTCCAGTTATCTTTTGGCTTCCTACTTTAGCATTCCAATCCCCCATGATGATAAGGACATCATTTTTTGGTGTTACTTCTATAAGGTGCTGTAGGGCTTCATAGAACCGGTCAATTTCATCCTCTTCAGCACTGGTGGTTAGGGCATAGACTTGGACTACTGTGATATTGAGTGGTTTGCCTTGGATTCGAATTGAGATCATTCTGTCATTTTGAGGATTGTATCCCAGTATTGCTTTTCCTACTCTTTTATTGACTATGAAGGCTACTCCATTTCTTCTGAGGGATTCTTGCCCACAGTAGTATACCTGATGGTCATCTGAATTAAATTCACCCATTCCTGTCCATTTTAGTTCGCTGATACCTAAGATGTCGATGTTCAGTCTTGTCATCTCTTGTTTGACCACGTCCAGCTTGCCTTGATTCATGGATCTTACATTCCAGGTTCCTATGGAGAAAAAATCTTTACAGCATCGGACTTTCCTTTCACCACCAGACATATCCACAGCTGAGCGTCCTTTCGGCTTTGGCCCAGTCGCTTCATTCTTTCTGGCGCTACTAGTACTAGCCCTCTGCTCTTCCCCAGTAGCATATTGGACGCCTTCCGACCTGAGGGGCTCATCTTCCAGCGTCATATCGTTTTGCCTTTTGGTACTGTCCATAGGGTTTTCATGGCAAAGATACTGGAGTGGGTTGCCATTTCCTTCTCCAGTGGATCACGTTTTGTCAGAACTCTCAGCTATGACCTGTCCGTCTTGGGTGGCCCTGCACGGCATAGCTCATAGCTTCATTGAATTATGCAAGCCCCTTCGCCACGACAAGGCAGTAATCCATGAAGGGGTAAAAACATATACACACATTCAAAAGATCACTATATATTCAAACATACATACTCAAAATAGACACTTACTTAAAATCTCTCTCTCACACACACATTCATTTCTTACAGTATTTACACACTGCCTTTTTTTCCCCTAAGAGTTCAGTGAGGTTTCTACAGGGATGATCCCATTTTTTAAATTTTCACATCAACCTTAGGTTGAGCTGAGAGAGCACGGCTGTCCCAGAGTCACCTAGTTAGATCCAAGGTCAAGTGAGGACTTGAATCTGAAAACAGATCTTGCTTGAAAAAATAGCATCTGAACTAGCCTAGTTAAGTGTTCTGGGTGAACAGGGCCATTGTGTTTAGTATGCATGATTTTTGTCAGTCTGTGGAGCAGAGTCTCTTGGCAATTAAGTCTCCTGAGATGTTTACTTTTATCTTTAGCTACAAACTAAATTATTACAGTATTCAAATTTTATTTTATTTTTCTCCTCTTATTGACTACCTACTTTTGCAAAACAAGAAGGACAGATTGTAATATTATACAGGGCTTTTTTTGTCATAGAACGCTCAGAACGGAGTTCCGGCACCTTTTTTGGATGGAACCTTTTATGGTAGGCAAGGTGGGTTGTATGACATGTGTGAGTTCCGGCACCTTTTCCTTTTACAAAAAAAGCACTGGTAATATATATATATATATATATATATATATTGTAATATACAGATGTAATACACGCAAGCATGCAGACACAGACACAGACACACAGACACACAGACACACACAGACACACCCCCCCCCCCCCAAGGAACGATGGTTAAGAAAAGCTGGAAGGGAAGATTACGGATGAGCAGGGGAAGAGTCCTACTATCAACATTGTGTTGAGACAAGAAATCCTCAACACTTGGGACTTTTATTTATTAATCTAGGAAAGTGCAAAGCTAACAGATTAGGGCCCCTTGCACATTCTTCCAAAAGGGAAGTTCACCGTTATGATTTATGTCTTCTCCTAAAGATGAAGCTGCTGCACTGAACAAAGATTTTAGCTGATGTAAATGTCAGTTTCCGCAGAATGAGATGGCCTCTTTATTAGGGCAGGGAGCAAGCAGCAGGCCGGTTTCCTCCAGGGTTCCTTATTTGCTCTGCAGTCTTCATCAGTGAAAGAACTCAATTAGATTTCTCTCAGGGGATGCTAACTGTGCCTCTGAAAGCAGGAAAGAGATACTCCGTCCTTTTAAGGCTTGCTTATAGGACATTCTTGGCAAGGCATGATAGACTGCCTATTAATCCATCTCCCCATATTGCCTGTCAATCTTGAATACCGACTGAGCATTCAGGTCTTTGCATTAACTGAATTATATGCTACTCCCTTTAACTGGAATCTAATATATAGACCCGGAATGCAGAGACATCAGTGGTGGGGGGGGGAAGGGGGAGGAAAGGGAGCAGGCAATGTCAAAACGAGCATTCTGATGTAACCTTCGCCTCTTTTGTTCGTGTGCCATGATCTTAAAGGGGAGTAGCTCGCCTTGCACCGCTTGAGACGCCTTTTTCAATGAAATTGTCAAAACCTGCACAAATTTCTCTAGATCAGCCTTTTTTCAAGTTGTGGTCAGTGATTCGGTCACTTCTGACTTTTCATGAGCTAACGGACTTTATTTTGCCAGAATTGGCTACCAAGAAAGGCTTCCCGGATTTATTTATTTAAATTGATATGGCCTCACATCTTCTATATATGCATGAAAAACAGCTAACAGTGAAAAACGGAGTGCAAACCTAGTAAAAACCAATCAGATATAAAAGTAACAGAAATAACATAAAATAGCCTAGCAGCTGTGAATACTCGGTTAACACAAGATTAAGAAATGGGCTCACCTATATTCTAACTATAATACATTTAAATTTTTATTTCATATTCATATATATTAGTATCAGTATAACGCTGATGGGGTATGCCTAGTCTAAACAAAAGGACTAGGAGTGACATGATAGAAGCGTTCCAATATTTGACGGGCAGCCACAAAGAAGAGGGGGGTCAACTTATTATCCAAAGCACCAGAAGGCAAGACAATTAAGGAGAAACTTCCTAACAGTGAGAACAATTAACCAGTGGAACAGCTTGCCTTCAGAAGTTGTGGGAACTTCATCAATGGAGGCTTTTATGAAGAGACTGGACAGTCACTTGTCTGAAATGATATCGGAGAGGGGTGTCAAACTGCCAGCCCGCGTGCCGGATGCATCATGCCAAAACTGTGCCTACCCCGTTGCTGGCAATGGGAAAAAAGTCGTGATACGTCACAACATGTCACGTGACGTCGCAAGTTTGACACCCGTGATATATGTAGGATCTCCTGCTTGAGCAGGGACTGGATTAGAACACCTCCAAGGAGCCTTCCAATTTTTTTATTCTGTATTCTGTACTGTATTGTTATTGCAAGGTTATAGCTATGTTATCAGTAACAGCCTTTATCTTGTGTAGGCTTTTTCTCTTTTCTTGTTTTTGATTATCTAAGCATCAAATATGTCTTCAACTACCCTTGACTTTGCATTATGTTCCCAAGATGCGTCAGGTTCTAAATCAAGAATTTCATTGTTCCATACCTATAGACAAAAATCTTTCCAAACTAAAGCAGACTACTTGCATCATAGAACATATACTCTGGGAACCATTAGGGAGGAGCAATCTTCATCCTCTTTCTCTTACACAAACTGAACTGTGCTGTCCTTTGCTCCTCTGGAATGCAGCTCCTTCCTCCTGGAAATCTGGGCAACATTCCATCACAAATTGCTTCTCCAAATATATTGTGTCACGATCCTCACCATTCCCAGAGAAGTTTGGAGAAAGCTGCTCTAGTCCAAAGGAAGCATAGAAGACAGAAATGTAGATGACAGAAATGGTGTATTGGTGCAGTTAATTTGCTGTGGCTGGATATAGCATGCATGCACAATTTACTTCAACCAAAATAATATATCATTCTTTCAAAAATATCGTTCGGGCTTCAGTTACATGCCATGGTGAACAGAACAGCAGCGTGACAAACATACAACTACAGCTACATTGAATGTAATTCTTTAGGTTTATAGATTTCTGTGATTCTTCGTTGATAAGCCACAGTGATGGATGACTCCATGCTTTACAAATCACAATAATTGGGCTCACACAAATGCCAGGTTGTTTATTGTAGAGTATAACTGTGCTTCTTTGAATGTCTGTCTGTATTCTAAAAATCCAGAATTTAACCCCCTGACAAAGACAAGGAAATTTGGTTATGTGAATGCATAGATCAATTCTAAGAAGCTCAACTGTGTGTAACCTTTCACTTTTCCCTGTGGTCTCTGTGCAACGTTTGCATATATGGGTAAAGGCAAGCTAACCTTAGGGGGAGAGGAAGGTGCAATTCTCAATGGAGGATAATAGTTAATAATTCAAGAGACACATTGACCTGAGTACTCATAGCCAGACAGTAGTAAGAAATGAACAGTGAAGACTGAGACATGCTACCATCTGATATAGGGTCAAGAAAAGAATGCCTGGTATAAGATGTTAAAGAAGACTATGTTGGTGTAGAGTGTGCTCCAAGACCTTCAGCTGACAGCTGCCATGCCTTTTAATAGGTAGGAATATTTCCCATTATCTAGTCTGGTAAAAGTTAAGATAAGAATTTACACCATAATAAGAGACCATTTGCCACTTGATGGGACCCCACAGTCCTGTGCAAATAGTAAGAAGGGGGCTTAATATTTTTGAACCCAAGCATTTCAAAAGTGGAAAGTTCATTTCAGAGAGTTCAATAGCAAAGAGGAAAAATAGAAAAGAACACACGATGGTCCCTGTGTTATAAATACAATGAATAAGCATGAAAAGCCCTGTTGCACCAAAAGAGAGGTTGACCTGGATTAAATGTCTGAGTTGCTACCTTTGCAATGAGACTGTAAATTTCCCTTTCCAAAAGGAGAGGGAAGGAATAGCCAAACAAGATCCAGTACAAGCTCTGGGGAAAAGATCTGAGCATATCCTGTTCTGTCCAGGGCACAAATTGTCTCTAGAACCCCAGATAGAATGACAGCAGGAGCAAATCAAAACAATTGCTTCTGACCCCCAACTAACCAGGATAAAAAAAATGTCCTGTCTCTTCGAGGTCCAGAGAAGATGTGACTTCTCAGTGATGGTCTGCCTTCTTTGGAACAGTATACCTCCCAAAATTAAAAGGCCATTAAAACATCTTTTCCAGAGAGCCCTGTGGATGGATTGGGCATGAGCTGTCAACCTGTCTTGGCTTTTTTCCCCCCTTCCTTTCAATGTTTTGAGTGCTAATTGAAGATCAAGGTTTCTGTGTTTGTCACTTAATCGTTACGTTGTTCTGATTGATTTTAATCATACTGTAAAAGTCTCCATAAACCACTTAGAGCCACTGGATTGGCATATTAGTACTTGTAAACAAGTACAATAAATAATGAAAGTTACATCCAAATAATGTGGCATAATAAGTATGCTGTGTTCAAATGAGTCATCTGACCCAGTTTGGTGTAATAGTTAAAGCACCAGGATAGAAATTGGGAGAACATGAATTCCAGTCCCACCTTAGGCATGAAGCCAGCTGGGTGATCTTAGGCCAATCATTCTGTCTCAGCCCTAGGAAGAAAGCGGTGACAAGCCACATCTGAAAATCATTCCAAGAAAACTGTAGGGAGTTGCCAGGCAGTTGCCAGGAGTCATTATTAGGAGTAGCAATAGACTTATATACCACTTCATAGTGCTTTACAGCCCGCTCGAAGCAGTTTATAGTCAGCACGTTGCCTCCAACAATCATTTTACCAACCTCAGAAGGACAAAAGGCTGAGTCATTCTTGAGCCAGTCAGGATTGAACTCCTAGCAGTGAGCAGTCAGCCTGCAATACTGTATTCTAACCACTGTGCCACCACGGCTTTTGACTAAAAGTGGACTAAAAGAAAAAATGAAGTTGGTTCTTCACCTCAGCTTTTCACTGAGGTATTAAAAAGTATCTTGCTGAGAATGTAGTCAAAAGGAGCATGTGTGCTGGAAACACCTGTTTTTCCACCAAAAGTGTGCCTCGGTGCAAGAGATACTACCCCTATGATACACAGAGAAGACAAACAATGAACTATATCGGAAGCCGGATCCCATGCTCTCTCAAAGCTACAAGTGTAGTTTTCTGAATAACGTATGGTATTATCTCAGAAAGCCAAGTTTCCATAAACAACAATGGCTGCAGAACAAATAGCAAATCACGTACTCTCTCCAGTGATAGCACCATTCAGTTTCTGAGATCAACTTGGCCTTTTCTTCTGCAGTGTAATCCTGTACATTATTCATAGCATTGTAATGTTGAATGCAGCCATTAGGCCACCAAATTCAACTCCACCCCAACCCATCCCTCTGGAGCAGCAGTTCCCATTGAGGTCAGTAAGCCTTATTGCCAAGGAAATGCTTACAAGGATTGCAGCCTCAGCTGTAGAACTAACGAGCAGCAATTCACTATTACTAATCATTCCTAATTGTTAATTTCTCACCTTAGATGATAAGGAGGACAAACAAAAGCCTGCAGACAGAGTCCTTAGACATTAAGGACTCATTCGCACTGCTGTTTTCGCAGACCAGCAAGCATTTGTGGTGGGCAAGAATGGATGGCATTGCTCTGAATCCAGCCATTGCTCACTGCAAATGTTACTTCTGGGCATGTTTCCCTGCTCTGCTTTCTAAGGGCTGTTTTCTTCCTTCTCATGTGAAGGACTGGAAGAAAGGTGAAGAGGTGCACGGGTAGACTTATTTTGAATTTTAAGCCCAGCAGAAAATGAGGTAGCTTGAGGAAGGAAACACAGGGATTAAAAAATTTTGTAGGGTTTCAAACCTGCAATTTAAAGCAAGTGTGAGAACCGTTATGCTATTGTATTACTTTCAGAAGCTGTCACAGATGTAGGTATCCTCCAGGGTGTGTGTATATGAGAGAGAGAGAGAGAGAGAGAGAGAGAGAGAGAGAGAGAGAGAGAGAGAGAGAGAGAGAGAGAGAGAGAGAGAGAGAGAGAGAGAGAGAGAGAGAGAGAGAGAGAGAGAGAGAGAGAAAGAGAGAGATAGCAAGGGAGAGAGAGCGCGACTGCAAAAGAGACAAAATCTGGAAGAGGGGAGGCACAATATTACAATTAAAAACCCAACCCCTTTTGTAAAAACTCATCTCCCCAATTTCATCTTCCTGTCCCACGAGATCCCAGGTCTCAGCAGGAATTGGGCATGTCTAGTTTAATGAAGGACCAGGGGTGACATGATGGCAATGTTCCATTATCTAAGGGGCTGCACAAAGAAGAGGAGGTCAACCTATTCTCCAAAGCACCTGAAGGCAGGGCAAGAAGCAACAGATGGAAACTAATTAAGGAGAGAAGCAACCTAGAACTAAGAATAAAATTCCTAACAGTGAGAACAATTAATTAGTGGAACTTGCCTTCAGAAGTTGTTGGTGCTCCAACACAGGAGGTTTTTAAGAAGAGATTGGACCAGGGCTTTTCAACCTTTTCACCCATTGTACCACTTTTAGGATATGGCAACATCCGAGTACCACCAGTCACCCAGCAAGGTGTGAAAAACTTGATGACCAAAAAAAAAAGTGCCCCCCAAGCCACAGCCGAGCAAGACACCTGCCTGCCTGCCCGGTGGCGTTCTTCCTCCTGTCTGAGGTTTTCATTGTTGTGAGCATTTCTGTTGTGGACTGGCAGCGGGGGTGGGGTGGGGGATGTTTGGTTTTTATTCCCCCCATCTTCTGGGTGGTTGCAGCAGGTTTTGGTCACTTCACATGATCCTGGGACACTGTGACCGTCATAAATATGAATCAGTTGCCAAGCATGTGAATGTAAATCACAAGACCCTGGAGATGATGCAACATTCCAGCTGATCGGCGCTTCTTCTGGGCTCAGCAGAAGCACCGGGATCAACGCCGAGCTCCAGCTGGAGCCTGGCGCTGATCCTTGTGCTTCTGCTGAGCCCTGACAGCCCTGCAGCTCCAGCCATCTCTCGCTTAGGCTTGTGCGGTGCTGCCAGCGGTTCAGCTCATTCCCCTCCCCCGCTACCACTTTTCTAGGATGGCCGCGTACCACTTGCCAGGTGCCAATGTACCACAGGTGGTACCCGTACCACTGGTTGAAAAGCCCTGGATTGGACAACCATTTGTCTGAAGTCGTATAGGGTTTTCTGCCAAGCAGGGGGTTTGAATAGAAGACCTCCAAGGTCCCTTCCAACTTTGCTATTCTGTCATTTAGTACAGAGGGCATGCTGTGTATTCTGTCATTTAGAGAGCTACATGTGATGAGCCCTGGGTGGTGAGCCTTCTCAACTGTGGCACCCACATTGTGAAATATCCTTCCCCTTGAGGTTCAGCTGGCAGCATGACTCCTGACTTTCTGAATCTCCCTCAAGACCTGGTTGTGCCATCAGGCCTGGGTACCTGAGGAAAATGGTAAGCTAATAAGATGGCTCCATTATTGTTAGCACTCATTTGCCCATCATTTTTAGCTGTCTTTTACAGGTTTTAATGCTTTTAATACCTTGGCAAAAAAAGAAAAGGTAGTACCAATAGTGCAATCCCAAAACCACTGGCACTGACAAAATCACTACCAGTCAATTGCAAAAGACAGCTTTACTTGGAACAGCTTACATCCCGTAATGATACCTTTAGTACCATCAAAGAACAATATCTGCCTATCCCAGGTCCTTGGGAAGGACTCTAAAGGTGGATAAAAAGGTCAAATCCAGTCTAAATATAGCTCAATAAAATGCACATGCAATTAAAATGTCCACAGAAACTCCCCCCCCAATAAGCAATTAAATTATTTAATTTTTTTCCTCTGCATAATTATCTGAAGTACAGAACCTGATGTCTCTTCAAACAATATGATCCTTGGCACAGTAATACTGAATCCTACCAATTGCCATCTGCTGGCAGTACAGAGCCTTGCCACAGAAAAGACATGGCAGGTCAAATGCTTCCAATAGATCCACAATGAACAATTCTTATAAAAATGCATTGGGCTTTTTAACATTCATGCCTGGGGGAAAAAAATAGCTCTCCCAGACAATAACAATATATGTTGATGCCTTGGAAACCAGGGAGTAATAAAATAAAATGGCATATTAATTAAGTGTTCTTTCTCCACACTTCCAAGTTCAAGATGTTTGTGTTGAATTTAGCACTCAAAAGTTTCAGACACATTGACTCATAAAAAGAATAAATGTGGGTTTAGTATTTATCAACACACACATATATACCATTATGCAAAATGGCTCATTATGCAAAAGTGTCTATTTCTGATGCTTGGATAATGAGTGTCAATTGTTATGGAACTAATACAGCATCATCCAGACAGAGGAAAACACCATTGGCAGCTTGCAGAAATACAAAGAATCTATAGAAGAAGAACTTGAAAGGAAGAATCCCCAAAAATAATCTAATGAGGATTGAGTTCAGCCAGTCCTCTCACAGAACACTGATCTGAGCCAAATGTAAAAATGTAACCTTTTCTTGAAGGTTCATTCTAAAACATTAAAGTAAAAAAATGCTAATTTTTATAATACATCATGTACATTATCTTTAAGTCCTGCAATTCCCGTGCTTTAAATTGGCTACAGATCAATGTAATTATCCTCACGTTTTAAACAGTGAAAAAAAAAAGCTGAGATATAGTAACTGCTTTTGCAATACACATTAAGCTATATTGTGGTTTGGCTTCCTGTAAGCAAACCGTGGGTCAGATTGTCATTAAGGCCAAGTGTTGTAATCCAATTGTAATTGGAAGGAATCTAAAGTTGATTGTTTGAGAGACCTAAGGCAAGTGTTTCTCCACCCTGGAAGGTGGACTGCAACTCCCAGAATCCTCTGCTCAGCATGGGATTCTGGCTCCTTAAGAGGAAAAGTGATGGACTCCAGAGACACCAGGAAGAATCTCAGTATAACCCTGACTTAATTTTGATTAGTATAAGTGTGAGGAGTAGCTTTTTTTTTGGGGGGGGAACAGCTGCAGCCAACAAGAAATGCTTCCCACTCCCATTTCCCCAAGCTCATGCCTCTTCCCAAAGGGCTAAAAAAAATTTCAGCCCCAAAAACTTGAGAGATGAGTTTAATTCATCCATCCATCCCCTCACTCACAGTTTACTCACCTGTTTATTGGACCTGTGCCCTTCCTGGCTGATTTATGCAGCCCGGGAGGAGACACGAAGCTGGTTCCTGGCAGTAATATCTGCCTCTTTGAGTGAGGGTGTCTTCCACGCCGCTCTGAAGGAGGCGGTGGTGAGGCCCCTTCTCAAAAAGCCTGCCCTGGACCCAGTGATTTTAAATAACTATTGTCCTGTCTCCAACCTTCGCTTTTTGTTGAAGGTTGTTGAGAGTGTGGTGGCGCATCAGCTTCCTCTGTTCCTGGAGGAAACTGATTATCTGGACCCATACCAATCGGGTTTCAGGCCCGGGTACAGCACAGAGACGGCATTGGTTGTGCTGGTGAATGATCTCTGCCGGGCTCGGGACAGGGGTTGTTCCTCTGTCCTAGTCCTATTAGACCTCTCAGCGGCTTTTGATACCATCGACCATGGTATCCTACTGCAGTGTCTCAGGGGGTTGGGAGTGGGGGGCACTGTTTTACAGTGGTTCTCCTCCTACCTCCTGGGCCTCTTGCAGTCGGTGTTGATGGGAGGGCAGAGGTCCGCCCCGAGGCCTCTCGTTTGTGGAGTTCCTCAGGGGTCGGTTCTCTCTCCCCTCCTGTTCAACATCTATATGAAGCTGCTGGGCGAGATCATTCGTGGTTTCGGGATGGGGTATCATCAGTATGCTGATGATACCCAACTTTTTCTTTCCACCCCGAACCAACCCAGTGATGCCCTCGCCGTGATGTCCCGTTGCCTGGAGGCGGTCCGGGTCTGGATGGGAAGAAACAGGCTTCATCTCAATCCTGCCAAGACTGAGTGGCTGTGGATACCGGCATCTCGGGCTAACCAGCCTATTCCATCTTTAATGATGAGGGGTGAGGTGTTGACCCCCATCGATAGGGTATGCAACTTGGGCATCCTCCTGGATTCGTGGCTCAGTTTTAAAGATCATATAGGAGCCGTGACCAGGGGGGCCTTTGCCCAGGTTCACCTGGTGTGCCAGTTGTTGCCCTATCTTGACCGAGATGCCCTACGCACAGTCACTCATGCGCTCATGACCTCCCAATTGGACTACTGCAATGCTCTCTACATGGGGCTGCCCTTGAGGACCACCTGGAGGCTTCAGCTGGCGCAGAATGCAGCCGCGCGGGTTGTGATGGGGGTTTCCTGATACTCCCACATAACACCTCTGCTCCGCGAGCTGCATTGGCTTCCGGTTGCCCTCCGGGTGAGATTCAAGGTGCTGGTGATGACCTATAAAGCCCTAAATGGCTTGGGTCTGGGATATCTGAGGGAACACCTGCTGCCGGCATTAAGCTCCCTTCGTCCAGTGCGCTCCCACAGGGAGGCTCTTCTCAGGGTGCCACCGGTAAGAGATTGCCGGTGGACAATACCCAGGGGGAGGGCCTTCTCAGTGGGTACGCCGGCCCTTTGGAACCAGCTGCCTGCAGAGCTTAGAGCTGCCCCTGACCTCTGTTCATTCCGCTGGGACCTGAAGACCTGGCTTTTTGAGCTTTCTGGCCTGGACTGAGGGTATTAATTGGGGTTTTAATTGGTTTTAACTAAGATTTTTATATTCAAGGTTTAATATAATCATTTTAATTGTTTAAAATTTTGTAATTGTGGTATTGTTTATTTTAAAAACCTTGTGAACCGCCCTGAGTCCTACGGGAGAAGGGCGGTATATAAGTCTAATAAACTAAACTAAACTCACAAGTATCCATGCCAGTGTTCTAGTCATCTGGCTGAGCCACATTTTGACATTTTCAGGAATATCCCAGTCTCATCCCACCCTGGTCCTTGGCTTACATGCTAAGAAAGAGTATGTGGACATGTAAGACAAAAGGAAATAAGAAAAGAAGCAAGCAGGGAACGGGGAGGTGACATCTGGGAATTTACAACAGGGGACTTCAAACTTGGCCCTTTTATGACTTGTGGCCTTCAACTCCCAGAATTCCTCAGCCAGCGTGCCTGGCTGAGGAATTCTGGGAGTTGAAGGCCACAAGTCATAAAAGGGCCAAGTTTGAAGACCCCCTGGCCTATTAGGATGATACCAGTATGTGCTACAATAAAGCACTGGGTGTACAGTAGTTATCTTCTATACTGTGTTGTATTCACTCAGGAAGGAAAACAAAGAATCCTCACATTAAGACGAAAGGCAGAGACACTTATATAAATCTTGGACAAACATTGAAGACTCCATTTGCAGACCCCACAACAATAAAACAGTATTCCTGTAATCCCTGCAGGATCTGCTTTTTGACTGATCTATCTTGAAGGGATGACAATTACCATGGCATGTCGTAGGGTTAGGGTTAGGGTTAGGGTTAGGGTCTGGTGTGTCATTTGAACCAGAACAATGGCCAGTTTTTGGTTAAGCCCTCTTTAATCCTGTAAGAAAACAACATGGCTTGTGCTTCTTCTTAAAGATGTTTCGTATGTTCACCACCACTTTGTAATTTAAACTATGGACTTCGTGAATTATAGCTCTGTCACTTAGTCTTGCCAGTGGGTCTGAAGAGTTTTCTGGGAGTCACGTGTAAGCAGACGAGATGCATGCTGTTTTGATGGCTGCTGGCTTTCTGCCAGAGTTATACAAAGCAGTCGACAAAAAGGAAAAGCTGTTAAAACAATACATAAATATCTAAAAAAAAAGTAGGAAATTAAATGCAATCCAACATCTCGTAGCAGGAACAATCAAAGCCGTACTAACAATTTGTCTGCCATACTAAACAACTCTGCCTTCACAAACCCCTATCTTAGTAATAGCTACTTGTATGAATACCATAAGGGATGCGGTGGCTCAGTGGGTTAGGATGCTGAGCTTGTCGATCAGAAGGTCGACAGTTTGGTGGGTCAAATCCCGAGTGGCGCGTAACAGAGTGAGCACCTGTTACTCGTCCCAGCTTCTGCCAACCTAATAGTTCGAAAGAAGTAGAAAAATAGGGACCACTACGGTGGGAAGGTAACAGCGTTCCGTGCACCTTTGGCGTCTAGTCATGCCGGCCACATGACCACGGAGACGTCCTTGGACAAGCCCTGGCTCTTCGGCTTTGAAACAGAGATGAGCACCGGCCCCTAGAGTTGGAAACGACTAGCACGCATGTGCGGGGGAACCTTTACCTTTACCTTACCTATGAATACCATGGAGAGACTAAAGAGAAAGTGGACTAGCTTTGGGGACCACCCTTATTTGATCTATAAGATAGTCCAGCAATGCCTGAATTTTGATCATGTGACAGTCATAAGTGTGAGAATTGGTCATAAATTCCCTTTTTCCGTGCTATTGTCACTTCAAACAGTTGCTACAGTAAGTAAATTGTTGTAAGTTGAGAACTACCATAGTGAAACAGCGCTATTAGAAAAGAAAGAAAGCAAATGAAAAAGGGAGGAAGTCTGAAAGGAAAAACAAAGATTAAATCAACCAAGTTCCCATTGGGTTTCCAGCCAACAACAACTGGGTCACGAAGAGGAAGGTTTCCTCATTATACTATTGTGACAAGATCTGAAGAGGATTTAAAAGGTACTAGGTGCCAGCGGTGGACTTCCTCTGTAAAGCAGTCAAAGTGAAAGGGCCACTGGGGAGCTGATATGGGAAACAAAAGTGTGCTTTTGAAGTGAAGCAGGAAAAGTTGCTTGGAGGTTGCTTTCAGTGGAAGGTAGGTAGGTAGGTAGATAGATAGATAGATAGATAGATAGATAGATAGATAGATAGATAGATAGATAGATAGATAGATAGATAGATGTAAAAGAGCCTTGGTGGAGCAGTGGGCTAATGCCTCCTTAAGTAACACCAGCTGCCTGCAATTAGTGCAGGTTCGAGTCCCACCAGGCTCAAGGTTGACTCAGCCTTCCATCCTTCCCAGGTAGGTAAAATGAGGACCCAGATTGTTGGGGGCAATTAAGCTGACTTTGTAATAATGCCGCTTGGGGTGTGTGTGAAAGCCCTAATAAGCATAGAATGAAGGCTACTGCTAAGCTTGTAAGCTGCCCTGAGTCTTCGGAGAAGGGCGGGATATAAATGGAATTAAAAAAAAATGTTGTATATCAGAGTTCCCCAGCCTTTTGGGCAGCAGGGACCAGTTCCTTGGAGAGAGGCTTTTCCGCGGACCGAAGGTGGTGTGGTTTCATGTATTGCCTGCATCCCACAGATGGGGCTTTGCTTGTTTGTGCAGATCAGTTTCTGACTGATGGGAGAGCACAACATTGCTTATTTCTGCAGTCCAGGAATGGTTGCCAGCCAGTTCTGAAGCTTGGATCTCCTCTTCGCCTCTCTGCTTAAATAAATCAAAACACACAAACAAACAAAAGAGGGTCAACTAAAGCTTTGCATGTGGCTCCCTGCAGGCCCCCTGGGATCCCTGCCGCTTTCTATATGAAATGCCTGCTTTTAGAAGCTGCAAACTCATGACAGATACGGCCCTTGCCTGTTTGCCTACCTTCTGCAGGATTATGTTAATATAGCTCACTGTGGGATTTAGGACAGCTTTGGAAACAACAAGGCGACTCATTCAGCATCAGTCGTTGTGGCTGTACTAGGTAACCAGGGGAGAAAAAGCTGCCACCTTGCCGATTTGATATTCCCCTTTTCCCTAGGAAAAAGATTCAGGAAATCGCGCGCGTGCGTACACACCCACCCACCATACAAACGTAAGAAAACTCTGGCTGTCCCAATAGGGTAGCTTACCAGCTAATTTATGTGGTCTATATTTTAGCCTAGAGGATTCAGTTCTCCCGGGTATATTCAGACCTTCATGCATTGGAGCCCTAGAGCTTGCTGCTGCTGGTATAATTTGAGAAGTTTCGATGCTAAGAATACAAAAGATGCAAGGTGTTGTGAACAGTGATTAGCATGAGACACACAGGTTTTAAAAGCGTCTGGGCTTTAATGAGGGGCACATATTCTGACTCATGTCATAAATACATTTAAAATGAACAGCTCTGCTTCTACATTTTGGAATAAATTGCTGTTGGTGTTAAAGAACAACCTTTTCTTCTTGCAGTGTAGATGTGGGGCAGGTGGTAGGGAGAGATAATTATAATAATAATATTTTTCCCTTCTTACCCCTATATCATGTGTCTTCCTCAATCTCAGGTCCTCTACCAGTTCTTTGGAGTATCTTAGCTGTTCCTAGCATTATACCCTTCTGGATATTGCTCCCAGGATCTGTTGAAGCCACTCTCCCCACTTAGGAGTCACTGCCCTGAATGTTACTACAACTACTGGGACCACTTTGGCCTTTCTTTTCAATCTTCTCTTGTTCTTCCTTCAGGCCCCAGTATTTCTCCAGCTTCTCATACTCCTTCTTCCTGTTGCTGTCACTTGACACCACTACATCTATTACTACCATTGTCTTCTGGTCCATATATAAATGTCTAAGGTAAAGGTAAAGGTTCCCCCGCACATGCGTGCTAGTCGTTTCCAACTCTAGGGGCCGGTGCTCATCTCCATTTCAAAGCCGAAGAGCCAGCGCTTGTCCGAGGACGTCTCCGTGGTCATGTGGCCGGCATGACTAGACGCCAAAGGCGCACGGAACGCTGTTACCTTCCCACCGTAGTGGTCCCTATTTTTCTACTTGCATTTTTACGTGCTTTCGAACTGCTAGGTTGGCAGAAGCTGGGACGAGTAACAGGTGCTCACTCTGTTACGCGGCACTTGGGATTCGACCCGCCAAACTGCCGACCTTCTGATCAACAAGCTCAGCATCCTAACCCACTGAGCCACCGCGTCCCTCTGAATATAAATGTCTAAAGCAGGTCTTTTCAACCTTTTCACCCATTGTACCACTTTTAGGATATGGCAACATCTGAGTACCACCAGTGGCCTAGCAAGGTGTCAAAAACTTGATGACAAAAAAAAGGAAAAAAGTGATGAAGTACAGATAGTCCTTGACTTACAACAGTTCCCTTAGTGACTGTTTGAAGTTACAATGGCACTGAAAAAAGTGCCCCCCAAGCCACAGCCGAGCAAGACACCTGCCTGCCTGCCCGGCGGCGCTCTTCCTCCTGTCAGAGGTTTTCATTGTTGTGAACATTTCTGTTGAGGATTGGCAGTAGGGGTGGGGTGGGGGTGTTAGGTTTTTATTCCCCCCATCTTCTGGGTGGTTGCAGCAGGGTTTGGTCACTTTACATGACCCTGGGACACTGTGACCATCATAAATATGAATCAGTTGCCAAGCATCTGAATGTAAATCACAAGACCCTGGAGATGCTGCAACATTCCAGCTGATTGGCACCTCTTCTGGGCTCAGCAGAAGTGCCAGGATCAGCGCTGAGCTCCAGCTGGAGCCTGGTGCTGATCCTGGCGCTTCCGCTGAGCCCTGACAGCCCTGCAGCTCCAGCCATCTCTCGCTCAGGCTTGTGTGGTGCTACCACCAGTTCAGCTAATTCCCCTCCCCTACTACCACTTTTCTAGGATGGTCGCGTACCACCCGCCAGGTGCCAATGTACCACAGGTGGTACCTGTATCACTGGTTGAAAAGCCTTGGTCTAAAGAGCCATGTTGGCACAGTGGCTAGAATGCAGTATTGCAGGCTAATTCTGCCGACTGCCGACAGCCAGCAGTTTGGCAGTTCAATTCTCACCGGCTCAAGGTTAACTCAGCCTTCTATCCTTCTGACGTCGGTAAAATGAGGACTCAGATTGTTGGGGGCAATAGGCTGACTGTGTAAACTGCTTAGAGAAGGCTGTAAAGCACTCTGAAGTGCTATATAAGTCTAAGTTCTATTGCTATTGGTACTAACATAGTTTCTGGTTGATTGGCTAGTACCTGTCTGTCCATCGAGATCTGGAAGTCCCACAGGATCTTAGCTCTCTCATTCTCCATGATCTTCTGTGGGACCTCCCATCTGGGCTTGGGAGGGACCAGTCCTGTGCAGATGTTCCTGTACACAATGGCAGCTATCAGCATCTCTCTCTCTCTCTCTCTCTCTCTCTCTCTCTCTCTATCTCTCTATCTCTCTCTCTCTCTCTCTCTCCTTACCTACCTACCTTTGATCCTACCTACCTTTGATTGCTATCACATCATTATATTTTTGTAAGATGCGTAGAACCATTGGGGTTGAGTGTATATATTTAGTAAAGCAAATAAAACAAATATGTAATAAATAAATAAATGGAAGTGGAAGGCACAAAGTTAGAGAAGCTTGAAATACTGAGCACAAAAGACCTGTCAAACCATGCTTTATATAGGTCAGGCAAACGAGATGAAAAAAGATAATTAAATAGCATGGTAGCTTCCTTAAGAGAGAAAGGAATATACAATATTTTGGTCAATATTATAAAATAAAAATAAAGACTTACCTTGTCTGAGATATTGAAAAATCCTGTTACTCATATGTTCACCTTTCTGGTGCCTGGAGGGAGTATGAACCCCTTAGGCCACTACTGTGCTGTGGATGGAGTTTTTCAACCTCTGCAATTTTAAGATGTGTGGACTTCAATCCCCAGAATTCCCCAGTCGGCTGGCCTAGTGTAGAATCTATGCAAGGGATGGAGTGCAGCTAATAAATATTTGATCAGATACACAAATTCACAGTTTGATCATGCCTAAAGGAATTTGCCATCATTTATTAACTCAGGCAGTATAAACAGTGCAGTGTATTCAAAGACTTAGAACATTAATACAAGCTGTTCTTTTTTTTTCTCCCCTTCCAGCAGGGGGTTTTGCCAAAAGTAGGCGCCTCAGAAGCTCTGCCTTAACCAATTAAGTTAAGGAAATAAGGAGCCAAACAAAGGAAGATACAAAATTGCAGAGGAGAGAAATCCACCATCAGCCAGAATACTGAGGACAGTATGGGAACACAAGGACATTTAACATGATGCTTAGCACACACGTAAGGAGAACAGGAGCAAAAAAGTAAAATCTGCACGGGACCAAAATGTGAAGAAATGAAGCAAGAGTCTGCTTTGAAGGTGAATAATTGTTGGGAGGATTTTGTTCTTCTACCCTAAAGCAATAACAAAGAATCTCAGGAGTCTGTTTCTGGTTTCTTGTCCTGGCCTACTTCAAAGGGCTGACAGCAGTCTTGACGGACTCCCGGGAGTTTCTCTCTAACCCCTCTCTTATACCAAACAAAATCAAGGCAGTGTTCTTGTGAGTTTGTTTTTCTCGGCTTAATGATTCACCCCTTCCTTTCCCGTTCCCAAGGCCAGATCTACATTCCTTCACAGAAAGGCCACAGGTCTCAGAGGTTCTGAGCAGATCTGAGTCATGCATAGAAATACTGGTGCTACCTGTTCTCACCTCCATTCCTCCAAGTTTTCTTTGCCTACGAAAAAGGCTTCTGTATTTCTCTCTCAAACTCAGAAAGGTAGAATTCCGTTAGAGCTTCTCTTGGTGGGGCTTCTTGCCCCCTTTTGCCACGAGACGATGTAGCAGCTGGTTCCCTCCCTCACCAGAAATCCTTTTCCCATCGCCCTACAACTTCCTGATGTTTAAAAAACAAAAAGTTGTGTGTGATAACTTTTCTTGGAATTTAATTGAAGCCTGTCTGGGAAGATAGTTTAAAAAAAGAAGAAGCAAAAACAGGATGCTTACAGACATATATCTTGGTAACTATGAAATAAATACAGAAAACCACACCCATTCATGAGGTGTGTGTGTGTGTGTGTGTGTGTGTGTGTGTGTGTGAGAGAGAGAGAGAGAGAGAGAGAGAGAGAGAGAGAGAGAGAGAGAAAGGGGGGGAGGGAGAGAGAGGGAGATGGAGTGTGGGTGTGTTTGTGGGTGTGTGTGAGAGAGGAATCAAAACCAGTTTATTTACTATTTAATTGAAGGGAAGTTAAGGTGCTGGCCTAGAAACCAGGAAGCTATGAGTTCCAGTCCTGTCTTAGGCGGAAAGTCAGCTGGGTACCTGTGGGCCACATGTCCTCTCTCTGCTTAAGGGTAGGCAACCTTGGTTCTTTTATGACTCGTGGATGTCAACTCCCAGAATTCCTGAGCCAGCCATGCTGGCTCAGGAATTCTGGGAGTTGAAGTCCACGAGTCATAAAAGAGCCAAGGTTGCCTACCCCTGGCCTAACCCATCTCATGGGGTTGCTGTTGTGAGGAAAATCGGGGGGGGGGAGGAGTATTATGTATGTTTGCTGCCTTGAGTTACTTATAAATTAATACAGGCCAAATGAAAATCTCATAAATAATAAACAAAAATTGTGGAAGAAATTTCTGGCACGTCCTCAAAATACTTTTTCCCCCCTGCACTGAATTCTGGGAGTTGAAGTCCACGAGTCATAAAAGAGCCAAGGTTGCCTACCCCTGGCCTAACCCATCTCATGGGGTTGCTGTTGTGAGGAAAATTGGGGGGGGGGAAGGAGTATTATGTATGTTTGCTGCCTTGAGTTACTTATAAATTAATACAGGCCAAATGAAAATCTCATAAATAATAAACAAAAATTGTGGAAGAAATTTCTGGCATGTCCTCAAGATACTTTCCCCCCCCTGCACTGAATTCTGGGAGTTGAAGTCCACGAGTCATAAAAGAGCCAAGGTGCCTACCCCTGGCCTAACCCATCTCACAGGGTTGCTGTTGTGAGGAAAATCGGGGAGGGTGGGGGGGAAAACGAGTATTATGTATGTTTGCTGCCTTGAGTTACTTATAAATTAATAAAGGCCAAATGAAAATCCAATAAAATAATCTAATAAATAATAAACAAAAATTGTGGAGGAAATTTCTGGCACGTCCTCAAGATACTTTTTCCCCCCTGCACTGAATTCTGGGAGTTGAAGTCCACGAGTCATAAAAGAGCCAAGGTTGCCTACCCCTGGCCTAACCTATCTCACAGGGTTGCTGTTGTGAGGAAAATTGGGGTGTGGGGGGGGAAACGAGTATTATGTATGTTTGCTGCCTTGAGTTACTTATAAATTAATAAAGGCCAAATGAAAATCCAATAAAATAATCTAATAAATAATAAACAAAAATTGTGGAGGAAATTTCTGGCACGTCCTCAAGATACTTTTTTTCCCCCTGCACTGAAAAATTGTTGCCTTCACCCAGCTTGTTTCTAGAAAAGAAGGGATGGCGACTCATCTCTCCTGCCTAAGATGTCCATTGTGTGTCGCAAAAAAAAAGCGTGGTCCTTCTCAAATCAGGTGCCATGAACATTTTGAGAAAAAGCCATTCAGAGTGGGGCAACAATTGCTCAAACAGCCTTATGATTACAGCCGAGTGCAGCATAACATTTCAATTAAGAAGCTGCTGCTAACCTTCTTTGAAGAAGCTCCAGGGTAGCTCACAAACAATACTGATTGATTGATTGATTGATTGGTTCGTTGTCTTTGTGTGCAACTGGATTCAGCAAAAAACGACTCCCACTGGTTTAACATCATAAAAACAACATGTAAACATGAAAACCAAGAGAAACACAAACCATCATAAAAGCGGTAAGTGTAACGGTAAGTGTTCATTCTCCCAAAGCTTGACTCTGTCTTTTAGCAGTTTCCTGAAGGCCACGAATGAGTGTGCAATCTGAGCTGAGGGAGAGTGTTCCACACCGTTGCACTATTAGATTTGTTCATCAATCTGAATCTATCATCTCCCCTCTTGTAGGGGATCATTAAACGATGTTGTGAGATGAATTGCGTGAATGTGATGGAGTGTGTGTGTGTGTGTGTGTGGGGGTGGGTGGGTGGGTGGTTTGGCAACACAGAGCTTTCCCAGAGAGAAGCCCAAATTAAGAAACTGCACAGTCCTGAGCTGGATGGGTGTGTGTATATGTGGAAGAGTCTCAGGGAAGCCACATCCTAGAATCTCTAAGGATATATCTACCGGTAGTAGGTTAGGAGGTAGACCACAACCTACTACTTGACAAGATAGAAAAAGGTGTGTGAGACAGGTTATAACTTTAGTTTGCAAGGTTCTCTGCATTAGGTATAAGTAAATAAAGAATTTGACTTGATTGTATTCCACCTTGTCATCTTTGGGCTAGGGCCTGACAGTGGCCACAGCTGAAGTGGTCTGGTAAGAACCTCAGTGCAAAGTCACACAGAGCTTTCCAGGTCAAGACTGGTCCTTTAAATTGCACCAGAAACTTATTGGTATGCAATGCAGCAACCACGATATAGGTGTTATGTGACTAAGCAACACCTATATTTTGTGTCAATTGCAGTTTTGGAGTGATCTTCAGTTGGCACCTCTGTGTAGAGCACAATAATATAGATGGGTGATGGTAGGAGCACGAGTTCCTGGGTAACCTATCCCTAATCCAGGAGATATGTGTAATGTGAAAAGGCTAGTCTGAAAATGTCATCTTGCCTTTCTTCATCGGTACAGAGAATGTAGGCTGTAACTAGTGCTGGCAACATAGAATAATTCAATCAATGTTATGTAAAATGGATATATCAATTTAAGGAAAAGTGGTTTCTGAAATATCTCTCTGCTCAAACACGTTTGCTGATTTTTCAGCAAATTTATTGGGAAGTCAATCTTTTCTTGCACTTTATTAAACAAACATATTTTATATATTTTACTGTTAACTTCTAATTTTCCCATGTGCATGCATTGATATTATGAGAATTTTTTAATATGTTGAGCTCCTTCCAATAAATGCATCATTGGGTTATTTCATCCTTTTATCTAAACACATAGGCACTGATGACCATAACTGTTTAAACAAACATTAGGTGAGAAAGACAGAACCTCCCGCCATTTCGTGTACAAAAAGCTGAGTAGGTTGGCAACTAAGCCTTACCTTCCAACCCGTGTGAGGCCCATTAGTGGACAGAGCATGTATTTCAGATGGCACTTCTGGGGGTCCTGCAATGGTAGCCCTTATGAACTATCTGGATATTCCTCTCAATTGAAGGACAAGGCTGTATGGGCTCCACAATCATTGTTACTTTCATCAAGCCATTTTGCAGTCTTGGTTGTGATGGAGATTATATGATCATCAGGATGAAAAGAATGGCTGGGAGGTAAGGCAATGAGTTTCTACATGGAAACGGGTGGGGATGCTGTGTTCTTGTTAGGTGGGGATCCCCCTGGTGGGGATTTTGGGAAACGTCTCTTTGCCTGGTCATTCTTAACCTAGAAGATTATAAATTTTATTGGAACCAAATACTTCCAAGTTGATTTTGAGGAGGTCGAAAGGAGACTTCCTGGGTCATGCACCTCTTCTATTCATCTGATACTGAGCCAGCCTTCTCAGTCTATTGAATGACAAAGCCAGACTTTCATTCTCAAAATAGATGGCCATGAACCGTGTGCTTTTAAAAATATTGTGGAACGCATTGTCTTCCATTTACAAAAAAGAAATTTCTGGGGAATCTTGAAGAGATGATCTTCTGTGAGAGGAAACAAAACACTTGTGTCACTCAAATCTTTCTGCTTTCTCAATTAATGATACTTGCTGACAGATTTTGAAAATAGCTCTCATTTAATCCTCCTGAAGAGATGAGACAAGAGAAAGAGGAAAAAGGCACTTAAAGAACAACTCAGAGGGATTAAAACACCTTGGTCAGACTTCTTGAGATTTGCAGGGACTGCAAAAGAAGAAATGAGTAGAATAACTTCCTATCTGTCTTAAAAGAAGATCGTATTTCAGTTTCATGATCTGATAATCCATGGAGAGTACCCTTAAATCAGGAAATAATTCAACTGAATCTTATGTATATGATGTACTGTATGTATACGTATACACAAATCTATTCAAACATACTAAAAATGAAATAGAAATATTAAGTCCTTTTTTGATTTTGTGAAGTCACTTGAAAACTAGACAACACTTGAAAAAGAAGCAACAAAGAATTCATACTTTGTTGAGCCAGAATATAAAACAACCCTGCTGGTTTAAACCAATGTCTATTTTAATCCAGCATTTTCTTTCTCATAAGGGCCAACAGATGCCTGTGGAGTGCATAAAAGAGATGGAGATACAACTTTCTCTCCACCAGGGATGGTATTATCTGGTATGAATATCAAGAAGATACCAGGAGGTGAAAGTAGAATCCTATTCAGTCTGAGCACTTTTTAAAAAGTTAACAGGAATCCAAGAGTTTCAAAATGCACTTCTAAAAGTCACTGTACTAAATATGCAATTTGGTGAATGAAATTATGTATATTTTGGCATATGTCAGGGGAAATCACTGCCCCCCCTAACACACACACACACACACACACACACACACACAGAGAGAGAGAGAGAGAGAGAGAGAGAGAGAGAGAGAGAGAGAGAGAGAGAGAGAGAGAGAGAGAGAGAGAGAGAGAGAGAGAGAGAGAGAATAGCCTTATTTGGAGAACAGAAACAAATGCTACCATTTCATTGTTGAAGTGATAGACATGCATTTTGTTGAAAGATGTGATGATATAGTAAATAACTATTACAGATTGTTCCTTACTTTCCACAATTTGGATATTTTATAGTTATGCACTATCCAAGAATCCATGAGAAAAACAAGATACTTAACTGGGTCAATAAATAAGGCTACTTATACACACTGAATTAGATAATCTAGTACAGGGGTGTCAAACTCAATTTCATTGAGGGCCGCATCAGCATTGCGGTTGCCCTCAAGGGGCCGGGTGGGTATGGCCAGGGTGGGCGTGGCCTACCAGGTGGGCGTGGCTAGAGTGCGTATGGCCTACTGGGTGGGCGTGGCCAGCTCTACATCGTTGGCATCAAGGGTGCCTATGGGGGCCTGGGCAGGAGTGGGACAGATCTGAGGGTCTCTGGCAGAAGGAGGGTCTCTGGGCCAGGGCCAAGGCAGTGGGGGCCGTTCCCTCACTGTTTCCAGGATGGCTTCGTGGGCCGCATGAAACCACTTTGAGGGCTGGATCCGGCCCCCGGGCCTTGTGTTTAACATGTCTGATCTAGTAGATATAAATACTGTAGCATCATTTCTTGACTTCTGATTAAATCTCCTGAGTAGAGACATCATGTGATTATTAGCTAACAAACTACATCAGCCAACTAAGCATACACTTAAAAATATAGAACGATATAATTGTTTTTCTTTGTGGTAATATTTAAATCCATAGTGGAACGCTGCTTCTCAGTGCAACTCTATATATGTTTATTTATATACCTTGATCTGTTCTGTTCAAGGGGACTTCTTGCCAGAGAAGTGTGAATAGAAGTGCAATTTAAATAGTCCAAATTGTGGTAATGATGCTATTGCATATATTCCAAGGCCATCACACACCTGGGACTTGCTATCAGTTGCTACATGTGGTATGTAAACACAAGGTCAGGCATTATATGTGTGAGACAGTTGATCTAGAATAACGCTTGCAAGACTAATAGATTGAACTAGACCCTGGATTTCATTGCATTGCATTTACATTTTGTGAGTCATACTGACTTCCAACCTATTTCTAGGCTCAATTTAAAGAGCTAATATTAATCATTAGCCATCCTTCTCCCCTGATTTATTAGATTTTCTTCGGAGGTCCTACTATAATTTAAAGTATGCTCATTGTCCAATAGCCAGCTGTGAATAATCCCCATGCCTTCCTCTCCTCTCCTACTCCCTCTCCATATTATTTTCCTTATTCATTATGATAAAAATAATAGGTGTCGGCACCACATTTTTTACCCATTACCCAGCAAACGAAATCCTTGGAGTTTTGATCCCAAAAGATCTGGAGAATAACAGGCTGAGGTGGAGTGGTAATCATTGTTGCAGAAGGGGAATGTTGCTTAGCTGAAGTTATTGCTTTTCTTAAACTTCTAATTCTTACATTATACAGGATGAAGAACATTAATTTGGGCCTTCTCTGCCATGTCTTAATACTGTTGCTCCAGTACATAACCACTGGAAGAAAGAGAATAGGCTATTCTTGGTAACTTGAAGGGGTTTATGTGGGAAAATTTCTATGTTATATATCTGAATTCCGGAATTCATAGCCTTGGTAGAAAGTTGCATCGGGCTGACCTTAGAAAGCTAAGCAAGGTAGGGTCTCATTTGTACTTGGATGACAAGACAAACATAGGGAACCAGTGTTGTAGGCTAGATTGGAAAATGGGGGGAAAACATTGCAAAGCCAATAGGACACCAACTCCATATGCTGTCACAAAAATGACATTTGTGTAAATCGGGGGTCTCCTTACTTGTCCCTTTTATGACCTGTGGACTTCAACTCCCAGAATTCCTCAGCCAGTATGCCTGGCTGAGGAATTCTGGGAACTGAAGTCCACAAGTCATAAAAGGGACAAGTAAGAAGACCCCTGGTGTAAATGAATCTATGTCATGTTCCAGACTGGGGGGTCTTCAAACTTGGCCCTTTTATGACTTGTGGACTTCAAGTCCCAGAATTCCTCAGCCAGCATGCTTGGCTGAGGAATTCTGGGACTTGAAGTCCACAAGTCATAAAAGGGACAAGTTTGGAGACCCCTGTTCTAGACTGAGCAATCACACAGTAGCAGATTTGCAACTGGCTTAATGGTGGGCTAGCAATTCAAACTAAGACGGTAAGTTAAACAGGTGAACAGTTTTACCTGCTTAAATTGCAGGTAAAATGTTCTGGTGGGAGCTGCACAAAGTTTCCAATGAGAGACAGGAAAGGAGGGAAGTTGCACAGCACTGGCAGTACCAATTCAGGTTAATGTAGAGGTCAGAGCCATAACTTCACAGACCCCAGCCCAGCTTTGTAGGTGTAAGATTCTAGAGGCAGGGCTAGAAAGTGGAATATTAATACTGTAGATTCTGTGTGCCTTGGAAGAAGCAAGAGAAAAGTTAAAAAATGAAAGGAGTGGACAGGAAAATGAAACGATCCCATTGTGGCTAATGCGAGTGAGAAGTGGTGGAGAATTTACCTCTTACTTGGTACATAGCAGAATTCAATGATTTGGACTGGCTCTTTTCTCAAAGGATATAAAGCCACTTGCTTTATTGGTCAAGAATTGAAGGGAAGGGACTTCCGGTGGCGACGCGACGTCGAAAGACAGCCGTTTTCGGGCTGCCCGCTCCGCAGCTGTGTTTTTCCATCGTAAACAGCGTCTATCAGCTGTTTAGATGGATTTGAAGCCCCCTCCTCGGGAGAAGAGGAGGGGGTGAGGCCCCAGGTAGGGGTTGAGCTCTCTGGGGCCGCCTGAGCTGAGAGCTTGGGCGGCTGAAGGATGAGCCCCCCCTAAGCCTGGGTTGCTCCGAGCTGCGCAGCGCCTCTGCTCTGGGATTTTTGGAGCAGAGCCAGGCGTTAGCAACCACCCCTGCCAAAAGGGAATACTTTTGATTATCAAGATGCAGGCAGAGCGGTACAGGAGGTCAAGGTGAAGTGGACTCTTTATTTTTACTCTCTAGCTCAATGGATTTTATAGCTTTAAAGTGAAAGTGCGTAATAAGTGAAAGTGGGGGAAGATGGCGGCTAAAACTTCTAAAGCTCTTCGGAATGCGGGGTCTTCCCTGGTGCAAGAGACCTCACTGCAAGCTTTGCTTCCTCCTGCATCTCCTCCGGTATTGACGCTTAAGGATTTACAAGACGCTCTTGGAAAGCACGCACAACTGATGTCTGATATGATGGATGAAAAGTTGAAAAAGCTGGAGGAGAAATTGGAGGAGAAAATGGAGGAGAAAATGGAGAAATTGGAGAAGAAGATGGAAGAGAAGCTGAGAGCAATGAGGGTGGACATCTTGTCTAAGGTTGTATCCGTAGCTGAATGTGTGCTACAGCTGGATATAAAAGTGGAGGATCTCAGTCAAAAGAACTCTATATTAGAAGCAAAGGTATTAGAAAATGAAAATATAAGGGATAAAATGGATGAAGAATTGAGCCGTGTTCAGTATAATCAGATGCAGAATGCTATTAGAATTAGGGGTTTAAAGGAGAATGGTAAAGAAGATTTAAGGCAGCTGATTTCTGAGGCTCTGGAAGGGGTACTGGGCCAGTCAGCATCTGAAATTGAGGGAAATATGGACAAAGTTTTTCGTGTAAATTCATGGATTGCAAGACAGAGGAAGTTACCCAGAGATGTGGTGGTCTATTTTACAAAGAGTGTAATTAGAGATGAAGTCATTCAAGCTGCTTATGATACTAATTTGGTAGTGGCTGAGCAAGAAGTTTTGGTTTTAAAAGAGATTCCTCCGAAGATCCTAAGGAGAAGGAAAGATTTCGCATTTCTAGTACAGGAACTTAAGAAACGTGATATTAAGTTCAGATGGGAGATTCCAGTTGGGTTGGTGACAACGCACGAAGGTAAAAGACATCGTTTGGTTACTGTGGCTCAGGCACGTGATTTTTATAGTAATGTGTTAAAAGCAACCCCCCTATCATTTTTGGAAGCTGCAAAAGGACACGGTGTGGGAAAGTTTCAAGATGTTGCAGACAGACAGACAGAGGACAATGGTGGTGGAGGGGATCAAGCTACAGTCTCATCGGTTGTTGCAGGAGGCCAGAAGATGACGCGTGCCGCCCTAAGAAGAGCGAGACGAGAGCAAGAGCAAGACCAGCGGAAAGTTATGGAATCTTCAAAGTGTGCTTACAATGAAGATGTAGGAGGAGAGCGGTCTAAAGAAGTTTTGGGGGTCATGACAGAGGTGCTCCAAAAGTTTTGGGGCGTTAAGATTGCTGGTTAAATTTTTAGATTAGAATGTCAATGGAGTAAAATTATTATAGAGGAGAAAGAAAGTTTTTTTTCTTTTTTTTAATATTTTATATAATTTAAGATTGATGTTATTTGCTTGCTAGAAAAGTATATTAGGGTTACAGACTTAAAGTATGTGTTGAACTAAGAGTGGGTATGTAAGCACCTAATTAATAACAAGTTGTCTTAGAGATTGCTTAAAAATTTTTTATATATATATACTCTTTTTATTTGAACTTTTATTTGAACTTAAGGATGATTTGGAACTGTGAGACATTTGGCGTGATACACGCAAGAACTATTTTAGATTATAGTTTAGTTTGGTTGGAGATTATTAAGATTAACAGAGATAAGCGCTTTTGGTGCGTAACTGAGAATTTGTTTGGAAATTAGAGAAAGGTGGGAGAATGCAAATAGCAGGTGAAAGTTTTTTTTTTCTTTTCCCTTTTTTTTGAAATTAATATGAATAAGGACTGGGATTAAGAAAATTTATTTTGAGTAAAGATCTTTTTTTGTTTTCCTCTTTTTCTTCTCTACTTTATTTGTAATATTAATATTGTTTGTATTCATTTTATATGAGCTAGAGAGAGACAGAATTTATACTTTATTGTTGATAATATAGGGGTGTTTATGTTTGTTTTTTGATTTTATGCCCTGTATTTAGCTCTGGGAAGTCGGGGGGGGAGGAGGGAGTGGGGGAGAGGGATAGGGGTGGGGGAGGGGGGGATTAAAGTCAAAATGTATAGTAAAACTTTTTAAATAAAAAAAAAGAATTGAAGGGAAGATGAAGCTGAGCCAAAGTAGATATTAAACTGGGCAAGTTTGCCCAGAGAATCTGCTGTAAGAAAAACCAGCTGTATAGGTATAAACTAAATGAACCTTGGCTTAATCCCAGTAACTGTGAGAAGGACCTTGGAGTCCTAGCAGACAATCACTTAAATATGAGCCAACAATGTGCAACAACAGCCAAAAAAGCCAATGCAATCCTAGGCTGCGTTAATAGAGGGATAGAATCAAGATCATATGAAGTTCTAGTACGGCTTTACAAAGCCTTAGTAAGACCACACTTAGAGTGTTGCATCCAGTCCTGGTCACTACAATATATAAAAACATGTTGAAACTCTGGAAAGAGTGCAGAGAAGAGCAATAAAAATGATTAGGGGCTAGAGGCTGAAACATTTGAAGAACAGTTACAGGAATTGGGTATGTCTATTCCAATGAAAAGAAAGACTAGGGGTGACATGATAGCAGTGTTCCAGTATTTCATTTCATTCATTTCATTTCTTTGATTTCTATACCGCCCTTCTCCCAAGGGACTCAGGGCGGTTCACAGGGCATATATAAATAGCTATACAAAAATTAAAAGAAAATTAAACCAATGCCCAATTAAAATACAACAATGATAGAATAATAAAAACCAATTAAAAAACCCATATTCCCCCATCAGGCCAGACCAGCTAATTCAAATAAATGGGTCTTCAACCCGCGACGGAAGGATCGAAGGTCCGATGCCATCCGGAGCTCAACCGGCAGTTGGTTCCATAATGCCGGAGCACCCACAGAGAAGGCCCTCCCCCTGGGGGCCACCAGTCGACATTCCCTGACCGGAGGCACCCTGAGGAGGCCCTCTCTGTGGGCACGCACAGAGCGGAGGGGAGTTGACGCCGGCAGGGTCTCCTACAAAGACGAGGAGATCAAACTATTTTCCAAAGCACCAAAAAGCAAGACAAGAAACAGTGGTTGGAAACTAACCAAAGAGAGAAGCAACCTAGAAATAAGGAGAAATTTCCCAACAGTGAGGACAATTAACCAATGGAATAACTTGCCTTCAGAAATTGTGGATGCTGCATCATTAGAGGCTTTCAAAAAGAGACTGGACAACCATTTGTCTGAAATTGTATAGGGCCTCCTGTTCGAGCAGGGGGGTTAGAGTAGAGGACCTTTGAGATCCCTTCCAACCCTATTGTTCTATGTTCTACGGTCTTCATAGAAGTCGTTTGATCTCTTGAAGTTGCCTCCATCAGGGTGTGTGTTTCTATTATTGTACTGAACTCTGAGTTCTAACAGTAGCTTGAAGCGTTTCATTACAAGTATGCCTGAAAAGACATACAGTACAAGCTTAGCTCACCCTTTCAATATTCAACTCTGCAACCCTGCTTAGAACTGCACTGTAAGAATAATGCTATTTACAATATGGCGGCGGGGGGGGGGGAAAGTAGAGGAAACGAGGTTGGGGTGGCAGTGGGCAGTTAAAACTATTGACACATATATCACAGAGATAGCAGCTAGCTTGGGGCAATTGTTATCTACTTAGCAACCTGCTGTGATTAGGAAAAAAAAAGGAAAAATCAAACCAGTGCCAAGAGTTACTTAAAATCAAAGGGTATACTTGAATCTTTGTGGGTTGAAAATGGAGGGAAACAAAATATTTGGAAATGCAAGCCTTTCAAGAAAAACAACAACCCTGGTCTCTTAGGAAGAAGGAGACTTTCAAAAATAATTTCACACATCCCTGTCATCCAGAGGCCACAGATTATTTGCAGTGTGCTGGCTAATGAATAAATTTCACTGCCTTTCGGCATCTCAGAAGGGGAATCTGAAAGAGCTGTGAAGACAAAAGGAGTGCACCGAGGTGTACACATTGATCATGTGTCTCCTAGAGGTGGCATGCAATAAAGACAAATGTTAGCGAGCCAACAACGATACAACCTCAGGAGCTGAAGACGCCATGAAAAATGAATTAACCTTTTCTCTGCTGGAATTCCTACAACATCATTTTCGGCTCAAATAGGTGTTTTCAACATCTGATGGGTACACCTGGCACCCATCTGCCAGACTTTCCTAGAAGGTGTAAAGTGGGTTGAGCTTCTGCAATACATGCATCTGGAGAGGAAATTATGATGCACTGAAAAGAGCCAAAGGAAGACAAATATTTTTACGGCATATACATTTGGAAAAGGTCAGTGCGTGGTTTTTCAAATACCACTGCACGTTTATGCACAGGTATACGCTTTTAAGCTGGATCTTCCTATCATTCATCTTTCCAAAAATGGGGGAACCCACAGTTATTTGTTCGCTTTCTGGGAAAGTCAATGCAAGCAGCACTTTGACTCTTGATAGTGTAATATGCTTATCTGTAGGTTCTCCCGACGATCTGGGAACGTGACCTTGTGAATTGAAGACCTAAACAGGGATGTTTTCTTCTTTCTTTTTGATTTTCAACTCTATTTCCTCATGAAGAATTCTTAGAAGCTCAACATCCAGTTGACATTTCCAGCCATATGACTTTTGAATTTCCCCTCCCCCTTTGTTTCAATAGCCTAACAAATCTATAATTAAAGATTTTCAAAGCAGGACTGTCAGCAAAAGAAAAAGCTGTCAGAAATATATCATCTAAGCAATCATTAGAGCAGCTTTAATAGCCAGCATATTTTCAGCTTTATTAGTGTAATGAAGCAGAGATGGCAGCAACATGACTAAGGTTGTGTAGTCAGTTCGTGGCAGAGACCAGAACTAGTATCCATTCTAAAATGGAACAATGTTCTCTTCTTCTTCTTCTTCTTCTTCTTCTTCTTCTTCTTCTTCTTCTTCTTCTTCTTCTTCTTCTTCTTCTTCTTCTTCTTCTTCTTCTTCTTCTTCTTCTTCTTCTTCTTTCTTTCTTCCTTCCTTCTTTCTTTTTCTTTCTTCTTCTTTCTTCTTTTTTCTTCTTCATCAACTAACTTCTTCTGGTGTGTTGGCTATTCCTGCCACCTTAGTGTCATCTGCAAATCTGATGAGTTCCCCTTCCATTCCCTCATCTAAGTCATTTATTCCAGCTCTATTCTGAATGATTGATTAACTTAGGAACTTTGTAGAGTTTTACTATTCTGCTTTGGGAGAGCTTTGAGAGGTCATGCAATGAACCAATTGAACTACAAATGGAAAGTTGTCCATGACCTTCAATGGAAACCTTCTTCAACATTTCAAATTATTTATATTCTTAAGGTAGTCACTTTTTTGGAGTGATTTAAGAAAATAGGTTAGAAACCAGGAGACCATAAGTCTTAATTCTGTGTCAGAAATGAAGCCACCTGGGCAATCTTGGGCCTATCCCTCTCTCTAAGATGTAGGACAAAGCATTGGCAAATCACCTCTAAAAATGTCCAGAAAAATTTAAGGACTTGTCTGTGTAATTTCCAGGAGTCGACACTGAATCAGAGGCAAAATTTGTACACCTCCTAAAGTGTCAGCCATCCCAACTTGGTCAGTTAGAAAAAAAAGACTCCATTGTTAACAAAAATAGCCGTTACTAAAGCCAACTTTAGAATCCATTGTTAACAAAAATAGCCGTTACTAAAGCCAACTTTTTGATGAAGCGGACTATCTAGACCCGTACCAATCGGGTTTCAGGCCCGGGCACAGCACGGAGATGGCATTGGTCGCGCTGGTGAATGATCTCTGGAGGGCTCGGGATAGGGGTCATTCCTCTGTTCTAGTCCTATTAGACCTCTCAGCGGCTTTCGATACCATCGACCATGGTATCCTGCTGCGGCGTCTCAGGGGATTGGGAGTGGGAGGCACGGTCTTACAGTGGTTCTCCTCCTATCTCCAGGGACGCTCGCAGTCGGTGTTGACAGGAGGGCAGAGGTCGACCGCGAGGTCTCTCGTTTGTGGAGTTCCTCAGGGATCGGTCCTCTCGCCTCTCCTGTTCAACATCTACATGAAACCGCTGGGTGAGATCATTCGTGGCTTTGGAGTTGGGTATCATCAGTATGCTGATGATACCCAGCTTTTTCTTTTGACCCCAAACCACCCCAGTGATGCCCTCAACATGATGTCCCGTTGCCTGGAGGCGGTTCGGGTCTGGATGGGGAGGAACAGACTTCAACTCAACCCCGACAAGACCGAGTGGCTTTGCATACCTTCATCCCGGGTCTATTCGGATATTCCATCTCTTTCTATGGGGGGTGAATTATTACCCCCCGTAGATAGGGCTCGCAACTTGGGAGTCCTCCTAAATTCACGGCTCACCTTGGAAGATCACATGGTGGCTGTGACTAGGGGGGCTTTCGCCCAGGTTCGCCTGGTGCGCCAGTTGCGGCCCTATCTAAGCCGGGATGATTTATGCACGGTCACTCACGCGCTCGTGACCTCTCGTCTAGACTACTGCAACGCTCTCTACATGGGGCTTCCCTTGAGGACCACCCGGAGGCTCCAACTGGTACAGAATGCAGCCGCGAGAGTTTTGTTGGGAGTCTCCCGATACTCCCATGTCACACCTCTGCTCCGTGAGCTGCATTGGTTACCAGTTGTCTTCCGGGTGAGATTCAAGGTACTAGTAATGGTGTTTAAAGCCCTACATGGCAGGGGTCCGGAGTACCTTAGGGAACACCTGCTGCCGGCGTCTACTTCCCTCCGCCCTGTGCGTTCCCACAGAGAGGGTCTCCTCAGGGTGCCACCGGTCAGAGAATGTCGACTGGTGGCCCCCAGGGGGAGATCCTTCTCTGTGGGCGCCCCGGAGCTATGGAATCGGTTGCCGGTTGAGCTCCGGACGGCGCCCGATCTTCGCTCCTTTCGCCATGATCTGAAAACATACTTGTTCGAGCAAGCCGGCCTGGCCTGAGGGGGGATTGGTGGTTTTTTTTACTATTTTTATTGGTTTTTTCTACTATGTATTAACTGTAGTTTTAATCAGGCATGTATTTAATTATCTTTTATTTTTTGTAAATCTCTGTGTTTTATTCTTGCCCTGTACACCGCCCTGAGTCCTTCGGGAGAAGGGCGGTATAGAAATATTAATAAATCAAATTAAATTAAATTAAACTGGTTACAGAGTAGCAAAGCTGGATCTGAAGTTTCACACCAAAAGCATCTGGTTAACTTCTTCCTTCTCCCCATCTTTCCCCTGCTTATCTCAAAGTGTCCAATTACATTCAAACAAATTGTTTTGGTAACAGTCCCTGGCTAGGCAGACTAGATGGTTTCACATTCCATTCCATGACCTCGGAACGGCCACCATCTCCCATGGGATGGCACGAAGAATAGTTTTGATTTCCCACATCCCAATCTCTCCTTTACCTCCCAGCAAATCCCTCCCCCCATTGACTAGGGCAGACTGGCACCTGGTGAAGCATGGCTGGTGCAGCAGAAAGACAGTCCTGACACAAAGTCCCTCTGTGAGGTAGATGGATGGTTTCAGAACTTGATTGATTGATTGATCGATCGATTGATCAAATGAATGAATGAATGAATGAATGAACGAATGAATGAATGAATGAATGAATCTATATAAGTTGTGGCTCATAGCCGAACAGGGGGCAAAATGTACGCAAAACAAAGTCCTCAAATCAGGCTGCCGCTATCAGGCATCTGTTCCTCCCTCTTTCTCTCTGGTTATTTCTTGGCATTTGGCTGGCTTTCCCCTTCTGGATTCCATCAGTTCAACTAGTCAAAGTGAGAGGGCAAAGCAAGTAGGAAGGCTAAAACTTTCTAGGAGTGTTCCTTATGTAGATGCCTGACCAGACTGCCCCTTGACACTGGTTTGTTGTGCATTTTCTTAGGCATTGTGCTGGGATTTTGATGAGGAGCATTAACTCAAAGTGGCAGGCACGGTGGTGAGATGTGTAGCAGCAATGAAAAGGCGATATGCTGGATAATTGGAAGCACATGATTAGTTTTCACATTTAAGAACTCACAGGAAGGAACAAAAGTCTGAGACTATAGCATTGTTAACATCCTTGAAAATAAAAACAAAGCATAACAGAAAAGAATGCCTCTTCATCTTGGCCATCTTGTGTTCAGTGGCTCTAGCACTCATTTGCGTTTCTATCTGCTCACAATTTACATACTGCCTACTCCTTATGGTTGGCTTTCTTCATTATCTCTTTATCTTATGTAGAAGGAAATTGGTTAGCCTTGAGTAAACCCCATTACTGAGGGAGATGCACAATACTTCCTCTCATTAGGGATGACCAGACAAGTAGAAGATCAAAAATAGATATTGTTGTATTTTGGAAAAAAAGAAATGGGGGCGGGGGAGAGAGGAAGAAAAGGTTATAAGCCCGAATTATGATTTTCAGAGATAATTCCTTTCTTGTTCATTAAAAAGTTTAAACATATTGTCAACTTTAAACTTACTTAAAGTGGATTGAGCTAAACAGGAAAATAATTGCTTGAAATTCTCAGAGGTAATATTTTTAGAAGTGCTTGAGTAAATTCTCAGTCCTGATCAACTACAATAAAAATTCCTGCTCGGTTTTCATGAACATTAAAGAAATGGCAAATAACGACGGACAGCCTTAGTCTCAAGTTTCTTCAGCAAAGATACAAATCAGAGTGGCCCAACATTTATGTTTCTTAAGTGGGACAGTTGAAAAGTGAGTTTTGCCCCATGTTATGACCTTTTTTGCCACATTGTTAAGTGAAGCACTGCAGTTGTTAACTTAGTAACATGGTGGTAAAGTGAATCTGGCTTCCCCATTAACTGTCAAAAGATCACCAAAGGTGATCACATAACCCCAGGACGCTGCGACTATCATAAATATGAACCAGTTGCCAACTATCTAAATTTTGATCACCTGACTGTGGAATGCTACAATGGTTGTGTGAAAAACAGTCATCAGTCATTTTTTCAGTGCCACTATAACTTAGAACAGTTACTAACTGAATTGTAAGTTGAGGACTATTGGTATTACCTTTAATCCTATATATAAAAAAATCAAATTTCACTGAGAGTTGCTTTACAATGTTAGTTCCTTCAATGTCTGTTCTAGCTCTACAACTCTGTGGGTGTTCTTTACTTTCCAAGCACTAAATCCACAAAGGCATAGAGTACCCAGTGCTTTAGTGCAGTACACAACATCCCCAACAGCAGTCAACTCCACTCTTCTAGGCTTCGTAAGGTGATTTGGCTACATAAATATGCCATTAACACTCAGTCCTGAATACTCAGTTTAAACAAAGACTACAAGTAGTCTTGCAACCACTTGTTTAGTGATCATTCAAAGTTACAATGACACTGAAAAAAACAACTTGCGGACTTATGACCATCAATGTATTTCCACAGTTACATAATCAGAATTCAAGAGCTTGGCAACCAACATTTATGTACAATGTTTGCGGTGTCCTAAGGTCACATGACTGCCATCTGCAGCCTTCCTAGCAAAGCAAAGTCAATGAGCAAAGCTAGGATCACTTAAGGACCACATGATTCACTTAACTGCAGTGGTTTGCTTAAGAACTGTGATGAAAAAGGCCATAAAATCTGGCGCGAGTCACCTCACAACTGCCTTGCTTAGCAGTGGAAATTCTAGTTCTAATTGGAGAGCCAGTTTGATCTTATTTTATTTATTTATTTATTTATTTATTTATTTAATTTCTGTCGTCTAGATCAGAGGCACCCAACCTTTTGGGCACCAGGGACCGGTTCTGTGAAGAAATATTTTTCAGTGGACCAGAAGAGGCATGGTTCTGTATGCTGCCTGCATCCTGGGGCTTCGCTTGTTTGCGTGGCCTTGTTTCTGGCATGCCACGGCCTGGTGCCAGTCCACAGACCGGGGATTGGGGAGCCCTGGTCTAGATTTTTGTGGTCTAGGCTAGAAACTGGGAGACTGGGAATTCAAGTCTGGCCTTAGCCATGAAAGCCAAATTGGTGCCCCTGGGCCCAGTCCCTCCTTCTCAGCCCAATTCACCTCACAGGTTTGTTGTTGGGGGGAAATAGGAGGAAGAAGGAGTATTAGATATCTTTGCTATCTTGAGTATTTATTTAGCGTATGGCTGGTCACACACAGAATTAAAAACACTTCATATTTACAAGTTAGAACAGTTAAAACAATTTTTTTTAAAAGAAGCAATTATAAAACCTAAGAGGAAAACAGAAATAACGTTTCAGAGTTTAATGTCAAGTTTGGAGATCCAGTCAGTAGCTGCCGTTGTTATGCAAAGGAAGTCCTTAAAATCTCCTGGGTATCTTCTATTAGTGCATTCCCTCACTATATGTTGCATAGTCTGTCGGGGAGCCCCGCAATCACATTGTGCTGAAGGTGTCTTTCCCCATTTATACAGAGAATCGGCACACACCCCATGAGTCGTTCTAATTCTATTGTATGTCACCCATATGTGTCGGGGTAGATTAAACCTGGAGGTATACTATTAGGATTAATATGCTCAGAAATATCTTGGGAGGTATAGCTACTCCATGCTTCCATCCACTTTTGTATAGTGCTCTGATGTTTGGCCAGCAGCTAAAGCGCTGTGAGGAGTGGTGGATTTCTTGACTTTAATCAACATCTTAAGAGATCAGAGGTATAGGCATGAATGGGTAGAGAGGAGTTTAGCAGGATCTTACTATACTCCCGAATGAGAGCTTCTTGTCGTCGTAAGTGCGGGGGAAGTATGTGGCTAAGAACTGGTAGCCAGTGAATAGGTGTAGATTTTATGCACCCAGTAATTAATCTCATCGTATGGTTGAGTTGAACATCAACAAGTCTTGTATGTGAGCTGTTTATCCATACAGGTGCGCAGTATTCCGCTACAGAGTAGCAAAGCCCAAGGGCTGCGCATCGAAGAGTTGGAGCTGAAGCTTCCCAAGTTGTTCCGCATAGTTTTTGCAGAATGTTGTTTCTGCTGTTAACCTTGGCAGCCATATTCTGAATATGTTTTTAAAAGACAGGGTCCTGTCTAAGGTGACCCCCAGATATTTTGGAGTTGCCTCATATGGGAGCAATTTGTTATTTAGGTATACATTGAGTTCTCTTGAGTTATTTATAAAAATAATGAAAGCAGGATATAAAACAAACAAACAAATTCTGTTATAAGTTGAGGACTATCTGTATAAAGTAGCATACAATCTTTGCTTCCCCCCCACAAAAAAAGTTATTTTAGTTGTGATCAGGTGCTGTTTCAGTGAGTTTTCTTCCTGCTACGGAGCTCCCAGCAAAGCTCCAAGCAGGAGTTTTACCGGGAGATGCTGCTTCCCAGAGCTTGTAAGTCCTGGCAGTTGAAGGAGGGTCTTCTTGCCTGCTCCTAATACCTGCCAATCTTCACACATTGCCTCCATTTCCCTGCATGTATGCCATTTATTCATCACCTTTCTTCCTATATGCCTCCCTTCTCTGTATTAGCCTTTGCTTTGTCAGCTAAGGTGGGATGAGGCTGCCTCTGGTGTATTTGAAATGCCAGTTTGTGGCTTGATTATCACAGGCAGCTGCAACACAGGTGGTGTTTCTGCCTGGCTGCATCTGTTTTTCCAACCCGCAGAGAGGAACCCTGACTTCACTCTCGCACCAACTCCTTGAATTCCCAGAGGAATACTCCTGTATCTCAGAAGGTTTGATCAGTACAAAGGGGAAAGTCTATTATGCATACAGCATTTAGATGTGTAGCAGCTACAGTATATCCTGCTATATCCTCTATATTCATGGAGTATAAAACATAAAAAGCATCTCTAATCACATTCGGAACAATTAATTTATTTTCTTTTCTTTCTCCTTCCTCGCAATATTTTGGCCAGACCATCAATGGTAAAACCTTTGAGGAGAATTGCAAATTAACCTTTCATCATTTCCGAATCATCTCTTTGTAGATTATCCTTCTAAGCTTACTCACCTATTCCCCATTTATTTATATATTTCTAAAACATTGGTGCAAACATATATTTATTCATTTGTTTGTTATATATAATAGATTTGTAACCTTAATATATCTTGAAGACAAACTCATAAGAGACTTCAGCAACGTGAATAATCTGAAATATAACTACTAAATGAATTTTTGTTACTGTTATTGTGACTATAAGTCAACTACAGGTAAAAGTTAGGAAGTTACAGCAGACTCCCCCAAAATGGATTTTACAACCTGGATTCAAAGGTTTAACATCTGCTCCCTCATGTGACTTTGGGGCACTCAGCAACCAGCCCACATTTATGGCCTTTTGCAGTGTCCTAGAGTCACATGACCATGATTTATGTGCCCCCCCCCACCAGAGAAAAAACCTGAGAGCTGAGAATCTCCATAGACAATGTTCCATACAGTCTCCAACCAGATGTCTTTGGAAAGCCTACAAGCACTCGGATGATCCATGACGCTGGAGAAACATGCAGCCAGCATTATTAATTGCCACTGATAGCTTATCCTTCATTAATTTGGCTGATCTCCTTTTTTTTAAAACCATCCAAATCAACAGCATTTTTTTGCAGTGGGAAATTTTATTTAATTACATGCAGTGTGAAGTACTATTTCCTCTTTTCTCTTGTGAATTGGAATGTAAAAAAAATTCAGCCCAGGATTTCATTGGCTGCCAATCTGGACATTCTGCTCCACTGATCTTTACAGCAGAATGAACACTATTACCAAAGGAAGCCCAACTAATGTTCATATTGATTTTTTTTAAAAATAAAAACTTAAACATGTTTCTGAAGGTTCAAACGGCAATAGTTTTTTTTTTTTAAAAAAATATACTGGGGAAATGTGCATGAGAAAAGACTTACATAAGAGAAAATAATGTATCCTGGGAAACGTAAGAAAACTCACGGGATTCAAGACATGTCGTCTTGCAAATGTTTTTCTTCGTTTGCTTTCTTCCAAGGAACTAGAGTAGTACAATCGTTGCCTCAAATTTTAGGCTTCATTATTAGCATTTTTAAAGGTGATATTAGCACTTTTAACAGGGTGGTGTGGGCCTTTTTTAAAAAACTTTAAGAAAACACATTTCTCCCTTCTAAGGTCATTTCTTTGCTAGGTGAGAAGTTGCTTTTTCAGCATCTGCGCAACAGAGAGTGTATTCTGCAAGTGCTTGAATACACTTGAAAGTTTTAAGAAAAATACGAAGAGAAATGGGAAAAAGCAATATACTCCACCTATTTGCCACTTGTGGAATGCTATCTAGAATCAATGTTTCCTACTGTTCAGGTCTCACATGTAATCAATGCCTTTTATTGTTTGATCACTTGCTTTCTGACCTATTACACACACAGAGGTGTATATCATTTTTTTCTGTATCCTATGGATGTAATGGGCCCTCCTTAATAAATGCTTTTTGCTTTGCCTGAATTACTTGGTGATTTGCATTTTCAGATGGGCAAAGAAACCCCTTTTGTAAAGGTAAAAGCCCCTTTCTCAAATTCAGTGATCAGGTTTATGGCAACTCCAAGCTGAACTTCGGGTGCCTGAATTTGGAGGTAACACCATATTAACATAGGCCAAGGGTAGGCAACCTCAGCTCTTTTATGACTCATGGACTTCAACTTCCAGAATTCCTGAGTCATGCTGGGAGTTGAAGTCCATGAGTCATAAAAGAGCTGAGGTTGCCTACCCCTGACATAGGCAATACAGGTAGTCCTCTGCTTACAACAGTTCATTTAATGACTGTTCAAAGTTAGAACAGCACTGAATAAAGTGACTAATGACCATTTTTTACACTTATGACCATTGCAGCATCCCTATAGTCATGCGGTTTTCATTTGGATACTTGACAACTGACTCACATTTACTGTATGACAGTTGCACTGTCCCCTAGGGTCATGTGATGCCCCTTTTGCGACCGTCTGACAAGCAAAGTCAATGTGGAGACCAGATTTGCCTGACAACCGGGTTACTAATTTAAGAATGGCAACGATTCACTTAACAAACATGGTGAGAAAAGTCGTAAAATGGAGCAAAACTCACTTAACAAATTTCTCACTTAGCAACATCATAATTGGCCTCAATGGTGGGCATAAGTTGAAGACTACCTGCAAAACAGTTCAGATTTTTTTTTTATGTTTGTTTGTCACATATTGTCTAATTTTCAGGTGTCTTGATTTTGAATGATTTCTAACACTGGTATTATGCAAATAGAATTACAAAAAAAGGGAGAAAAGGTTTTCCCAATCTACCTTATCCACGCTATAGATGATTTTTATAAACTTCTGTAACACCTCTCCTTATTTATACTTGTTCCTATTTTTAAAAGCATGAATGATTGTACCTCCTAGGGGAGCTGCTCCATCATCCTGATCTATCTGGCAACCAACACATAAAAAAGGGTACCTGCGCACAATGCCAGTTTGAAAAGAGAGAATTGACAGTTTCTAGCTGAAGTTTGCAGTTACTGAGATAGGAGATGAAAATGTATTGCTCTCATAGGACGGTCTTTGGTAGAAGTACTTGACTGTTTGTCACCATACATTTTGTACATTTATAAATAAAATCAAATATTATAGACTGTAACTGTCATGTATTTTTTTTATCCAAAGGAAAGAAAGTCCAAATTGTAATGCAATATTGAAGATTTCTTCCCTGGGATGAATTTCTACTTGGATAACCTTAAAGAGAAAGAAAGGGAGAAAGGGGGAGAGGGACACACACACACACACACACACACACACACACAGAGAGAGAGAGAGAGAGAGAGAGAGAGAGAGAGAGAGAGAGAGAGAGAGAGAGAGAGAGGGATAAATATAAATGTATATATAACTGCTGTCAAGAAGATTGGAAGCTGCTTCTTTAGAATTTCTCTTTTCTGTTAACTTTTTGTTAATATTTCTTTTTCTTATTGCTTTTAATTCCAGATTTGTGCTGTTTTTAATTCTATTTTAAAAAATTCAATTTAGTACCGCTTTATAAGGCTTAGGTAAGACCACACTTGGTATACTGCATCCAGTTTTGGTCACCACGATGCAGTGGTGGGATTCAAATATGTGAACAACCGGTTCTCTGTGTGGATGCCACTTCCAGAAGTCCATTCTAGGCCTGGGCATCAAAAAATGAGCTACCGGTTCTGCCAAACTGGCTGACTCCACCACTGCCACGATGTAAAAAAAGATGTTGAGACTCTAGCACAGGGGTGTCAAACTCAATTTCATTGAGGGGCGCATCAGCATTGCGGTTGCCCTCAAGGAGCCAGGTGGGTATGGCCAGGGTGAGCGTGACCTACTGGGTGGGCGTGGCTAGAGTGCGTATGGCCTACTAGGTGAGCATGGCCAGCTCTACATCATTCGCATCAAGGGTGCCTATGGGGGCCTGGGCAGGAGTGGGACAGATCTGAGGGTCTCTGGCAGAGGGCCAAGGCAGTGGGGGCCGTTCCCTCACTGTTTCCAGGATGGCTTCACGGGCCACATGAAACCACGTTGCGTGCCGGATCTGGCCCCCGGGCCTTGTGTTTGACATGTCTGCTCTAGCAAGAGTACAGAGAAGAGCAATGAAGATGATTAAGGGGCTGGAGGCTAAAAGATATAAGGAATGGTTGCTGGAATTGGGTATGTCTAGTTTAAAGAAGAGAAGGACTAGAGATAACATGACAGCAGTATTCCAATATTTGAGGGGCTGCCACAAAGAAGAGGGAGTTAGCCTATTTTCCAAAGCACCGGAAGGCAAGACAAAAAAAAAAACAAAACAATGGATGGGAAGTAATCAAGGAGAGAAGCAATGTGGAATTAAGGAGAAACTTCCTAAAAGTGAGAACAATTAAACAGTGGAATGGCTTGCCTTCAGAAATTGTGGGAGCTTCATTACTGGAGGCTTTTAAGAAGAGACTGGACAGCCATTTGTCTGAAATGCCATAGGGTCTTCTGCTTGACCAGGGGGTTGGATTAGGAGATATCCAAGGTCCCTTCCAACTCTGTTATTCTGTTCTGTTATGTTAAACATTATTTATTTTTATTTATTTTTTTATTTTAATTCCATTTATATCCCGCCCTTCTCAGAAGACTCAGGGCGGCTTACAAGCTTAGCAGTAGCCTTCATTCTATGTATATGCCTGCTTATTAGGGCTTTCACACACACCCCAAGCAGCATTATTACAAAGTCAGCTTATTGCCCCCAACAATCTGGGTCCTCATTTTACCTACCTCGGAAGGATGGAAGGCTGAGTCAACCTTGAGCCTGGTGGGATGCAAACCTGCACTAATTGCAGGCAGCTGGTGTTACTTAAGGAGGCATTAGCCCACTGCTCCACCAAGGCTCATTAAGGTAAATCTCTTGTCTAGGATGTTTTTTATTTGAGACAATACCAATTTTCAGATCTGATATACCATTTCAACAAGGGCATAAATAATAGACATCTAAATGTGGGTGGCAGGGGAAAAAAAGAAAGTTATATTTAACTTAGATAAGGTGTTACAAGGTGCAAAAGTAGCAGGAGGATTGGACTTACCTGATTTGAAATTATACTTTGCAGCCTGCTGTTTGGGCTGTATGAAAGAATGGATGTTGCCGAGAAACAGAAGGATTTTAGAGTTAGAAAAACATGACTTAAGATTCAGGTGGCCCAGATATTTATAGTACGATAAAACTAAGGCTAAAGAAGATTTTAAAAATCATTTTGTTAGATGTGCCATACTGAGAATATGGAACACATATAAACCTAAACTGTGCCCAGAAATACTTTTGTGGCTGTCAGCACAGGAAGCATTTACAGAAGAGAAATGGTTACTAAAGCTAAATGGTTAATTTCCTCTGATATATTAGGATTTATTTAAGGAGAATGTAGAGGAAAAATAAGAGCAAAGTTGATGTATCAGGATAATCATGTCAATGGTTTTCTTATTTCTTTCAATTACAAATTAATAATAATAATAATAATAATAATAATAATAATAATAATAATAATAATAATAATAATAATAATAATAATATTGGATTGGACCTTGGAGGTCATCTAGTCCAACCCCCTGCTCAGGCAGGAAACCCTATACCATTTCAGACAAATGGCTGTCCAGTCTTTTCTTAAAAACTTCCAGTGTTGGAGCATTCACAGTCCTTGACTTTACGACCACAGTTGAGCCCAAAGTTTCACTATACAAGACAGTTGTTAAGTGAGTTTTGCCCCATTTTATGACCTTCCTTGACACAGTTGTTAAGTGAATCACTGCGGTTATTAAGTTAGGAACATGGCTTTTAAGTGAATCTGGCTCTCCCATTGATTGTGCTTGTCAGAAAGTCGTAAAAGGTGATCACATCGCCCAGGGACACTGCAACCATCATAAATACATGCCGGTTGCCAAGCATACAAAATTGATTACATGAATGGTTGTATATCAAGGGTTACCTGTATTACAAAGATTTAAAATATATAAAAGAACTTTTGGTTTTGAGCATTGTAAGGCTAAATTCGAAATGGAATTGTGCACAAATGAGGAACAGGTTACTGGTCACTTTTTTTGTTGAAATATAAAGCAGAAGAAGAACCAATATAATATGAATGTATGATAAAGCGGGCTAAAATGTTTGATTATAATATACAAAAAGATCAGTGGGCGAATATGTGCTTGAAAGGATTGAAATTCACACTCTGTTACAGACTTAAAGCAAATTGGGATCCTGAAATTTTTCAGTTTTGTTGGTTCTGAACTCTTTGTAGCCAAGGACACACTGACATGTCTGAACTGCATGATAGAGTTTTTATGGGAAATAATGGTTGCTCTGTGAGCCAACACTGATTAGCACATATGCCCAGTGCTATGTTAATAGCTAATAATGCTATCATTAACCTCTGCTGTTCCAGCTTGGATAAAGGCGTGTTAAATGAGCAGAATCTATTCAAATACAACAACCTGAATGTCAGACTAAATTATAAGAAAGAGAACATAAAGAGGCAATGATTCACTTGCATTTAGATCACTCTTTCAAAAATCTCAATAACTTTAAGATGGGTGGACTTCAACTCCCAGAATTCCCTAGCTAGCAAGGTGAGAAACTTGAGTTTAGATTGGCTGAGCAACCATTATTTCCCATAAAACTTTCTATCAGTTTACTTCCATCAGCAAACTGACCTCATGGCATGAAAGAAGTGCTGAAATGAAGAAACGATTTTGAGGGGTCACATATGCACAATGCAACAATATATGACAGAAGTTAATGTATAATAGAAGATACCGTTATAACCTGTCAGCTGCCCAGAGCCACCTTGTAGGGGAGATGGGTAACCTAAAAAGGGGAGATGGGTAACCTAAAAACACTGGAGCAGAGACAATTATCTCCAGCTTCATTAAGTCACTGAGCCACTACATCTCAATGCAGCAGTAAGACTCTACTATTGTCAACACCACAAGCTACTTATGTCAAATATCTAGTAAGTGCTATCTCTCCATAGTATTTTTTTTATTTTTGAACATCTGGTCTACTAGAACAATACTTCTCAACCCCAGAAAGTTTAAAATGTATGTGGAATTCTGGGATTTGAACTCCATACCTGTTAAACTTACTGAAGTTGACAAACACTAACCTATCTAGGTCAAGAACATAAAAATCACAATAAATTCAATTTTTTTTAATCCCATTTATATCCCGCCCTTCTCTGAAGACTCAGGACGGCTTACAATCTAAGAAGCACAAATCAATGTGCTTAGCAATAGCCTTCATTCTATGTTATATGCCTGCTTATTAGGGCTTTTGCCCCCCCCAAGCGGCATTTTTACAAAGTCAGCTTATTGCCCCCAACAATCTGGGTCCTCATTTTACCTACCTCGGAAGGATGGAAGGCTGAGTCAACCTTGAGCCTGGTGGGACTCGAACCTGCACTAATTGCAGGCAGCTGGTGTTACTTAAGGAGGCATTAGCCCACTGCTCCACCAAGCTATGAGTGTATCAATAGTTTTCCCATGGACAATATTTATTGAGAGACTGCTGTATAAACATACATTTCCATTCACATATTTCCAAGAAATATTAGTTCAGCGGAAAACTATCTGTTCTAATTACAAAATATTAATAATACAAAGAGGAAATCTCTTGAAATTCATACCTCACAATGATCCAGTATATCTGATTGGCGTCCTTATCTTCAGATATACAGTATAGTATTACAAGAACTTCAAAGACAAGGGACGATAATGAAAGACATGATTAAATTTGAAAATCGTACATATAAGAGTTGATAGGTCTTATTTAAAGACTGTTGGTGAAGTCTGACGCAGAATACTGTATGATTAAATAAATGGCTGCAGAACTAGAATGTAGTAATGGAGATGCAACAATGGGAATTCCAATGGAAGAAAAAACATTGCATCCACCCTGAACTTTACACTCAGAGCAAATTGGCATAAGATGTTTCATCATTGGCATATTACTTCAGTTCTAATTTTTTAAATGGACAATTCATTTAATAAATGTAATAGGTAGAAAAGATAATTCTTTCCTATTTAGTGGCAATGACATGAAGCTCAGTAGTTATGGAAAATTATTCATATTAGAATGGAACCATTTTTAAAAAATTGAGCCCTCTTCAATCTGAATTTTTATTAAATTTCACCAAAGCAAAGCATGCACGAGCTATTGGAAAGGTCATCTTCCCTACTTACAATGAAAGAATGACTAAATAATTTGTAGGACTATGCTTTGATATCCAGAATAACTCTGAACTTTAAAAGTAAATCTGACATAGATTTCAGTTTAACCTGGAAACTATTCTTAGATGATAATCTAATACATAGAATAGCAAGACATTTAAAATTTGGATTTACTTATATACAGAATTTATGTTTCTTTGTAGTGATTTTCATTTGTAGTGTGACATGTTATATTTTACAATGTTTTTATATTTGTTTTATCGTTTCTTGTATGTCATCCAGAGTCACTTCTTGTGAGATGGGCAGCCATATAAATGTGATAGATGATAGATAGATAGATAGATAGATAGATAGATAGATAGATAGATAGATAGATAGATAGATAGATAGATAGATAAAGTTGATTTCATGAGATACTTAAAAATAATTTCATTGGTAAAGCGGATTAAACATATTAAAATCTATGAGTTTACTTCATGATTTGTATGGTGTGTTTCTTAATATTCCTTTTTATGTTGCATGCAAAATTATTAAATATCTTTTGTCCAGTTCAAACAATCTTAGGAGTCCAGAATAGAGGAAGGCTTTGTTGAGTCATTCCCAAAAAGCAGGAGTTAGATAGAGGAATGATCTCACTATCAATAAAATAATTTATGTACAGATTTTTTTTATCGGCCTAATGTTTCTTCCTCCATCATCTGTCTATACCTTTTGTCTCTTGCTGAACTCAATTTGCTGAATTTCCTAAAGTCATCCTGTGATCTTATGAAATAACAATATTTTACTGGATTGGATATAATTTGTTTTTTTACATGATCTGTCATGGGTAATCAATGAAAAAAGTATTGTTTTGGTATTGGTTCACTCTTTTTGAAACAGTTAATTAAAAAGCAGTCGACAACTTCTTCACACTGATTACATTCAATTGGATGTAGGAAAACTGTACAGTAATATCTATTACACTTTGATGTGTTTTTTTTTAACTATGTGTGTTGAAATGCGACAGTACACTTTGTACTCTGGCAGCTGATTTGTGAATTTATAACAATTGTTTAAAAAAAATACATACCAACATCCATTTCAAGAGAGCAAATCAATACAAGTATCACCTTTCCTTTGGAGTTTCCATAATTGCTCTGTGATAACGCTCAGGCATGGCTACCGCTAATAACTGAAGTTAACTGTACAAAGCGGTAATTAAATTTTGCTTTTTTTACTACTCTAATTGGTCTTTAATTTGTGCACCTGATTTTTCAGATATTCGTATGTGCTAATTAAATATAACCTCTAGGCAAAGTAAAAATATTGGGCAGAAGAACAGGTAGAACAAGAAGACTGCCGAAATGATGGTTAGCCATTTTATATTTCTTTCTGTGCAAGGGAAACATTTCCTTAAGAATTGCAATTACATGAGAAGGAAAACACAAAAGCAGCTTCAAGGATTTTACGCATGAGGCAACATTATCACAGAATCTGTCTCTTACTTCTGTTGCATTTAAAGATGTTCCAGTCTTTTGCTTCATGATTTCTCTTTATAACCCAATTTTCAAAATGGGTTCTGTGGGTAAGTTTGTATTAGCCTGTGATAAACCGTTACTTAAGTTGCATGAGCGTGTTTTAATTTGCTTTTCCATTTCCTGTCAATAGGACTCCAATCAGTTATCTACTTTATAGAGAGCCATTAGACAACCTGTATCCTTTTGGGTCATCTTTGCAGAGATATTTCCTTTTCTAAACAGAGAAACAGAATGACCATAGCAGGCAAAACAAAGCAGTGGGAACAGGAGTAACATTCCAACTTCCTGCCAGTCACCCCATTGAGTTTCCTTCTGAGAAACTGGCAGGGGCCATCAGAAATATTCATGCCTTCCACCCTTCCTTCCATTCTTCCCTGCCTTCCTTCCCTGCTTCCTTTCTTTCTCTCCCTCTTTCCCTCCTCCTTCCTACCTCTCATTCTGCCTGTAATGTATTGGCCTTATATGCTTAAATCACTTGCTTATGTCTAACTGCTTGCTTAATGGCTGACCTACTTTTGTATGTTATGTAACGGTTGCTGGCTGAGCTAGACTTGCTGTCTCCAGTCTATTAAGTAGGTTTGGGGTGGGAAACTGCTACTTTAAATCTATTGGTCACCACCTAGAGGCCAACTGTATAAATAGCTGTGCAGCAGCTATTAGCTTGCTACTGTTATGTTCTGACTGAGAATAAACTTGTAGCTGTTTGAACAATTCATCTCACTTAATGCCTTCAAGAACCGAATACTTAATACTGTCATTACCTCTCCTCTCCTCTCCTCTCCTCTCCTCTCCTCTCCTCTCCTCTCCTCTCCTCTCCTCTCCTCTCCTCTCCTCTCCTCACCTTTCCCCACCTTTCCTCTCCTTTCCTTTCCTCTCCTTTCCTTTCCTTTCCTTTCCTTTCCTTTCCTTTCCTTTCCTTTCCTTTCCTTTCCTTTCCTTTCCTTTCCTTTCCTTTCCTTTCCTTTCCTTTCCTTTCCTTTCCTTTCCTTTCCTTTCCTTTCCTTTCCTTTCCTTTCCTTTCCTTTCCTTTCCTTTCCTTGTAAGTGGCTGTTGTTGAGTATGCAGGGAGCAAGAGATTGCAAGACTGGCTGGGAAACTGTCACAGAACATTGAAAAATGAAGATCACATGACTACAGCAGCAGTCAGTACCACTGAAGGAACCACAACTTCCCCAAATTTTATTCCCTCAGGAGTCATGGGTCCTGGAGTTTGGACATATTCTCTAATTAGTCTGTTTGAAGTTTCTTGGCTCAAAAATTATTGTCCTATGATGCACTGTTTGCCCAGGTAAAGGTCATGACAATGAGAATTTTTAGCAGTATATAAATAGTGAAAACAAGGAGGAAGTTATTAAGTTTCCATTTGGCACTAGACTGCCAGTACCAATTGCTGTCCCCATTTATACAGGTTAAATGGACTAAAGAATTTTGAACTAGCTAAAGAGGCCAAGTGTTTCAACTAAACGTTGTTATGGTGTGCTCCAAAGAGTGATTTATTGCTAATCTCTCATCCTGAAAGGGTTCTGATCACATGGATAGTATCACCATTTCACTAACTATCTAGAAAAAAAGCTTAATTTACCATTATATGTTAAGTATGCTTGCAAATTGCAGAGTAAAGTTGTCACAAACAATTCCCATAGGGAACGTTGTCATTTTCATAAATAAATTAGATACTTATTCTCCTAACAGCTATATAATTAATCATTAATTAACTTTGTTACCAATAAAGGAAGAAGATACCTTACAAACTCATTTTTTTCCAAAGGACGTCTGAAATAAAACTCTGTTCTCAGAAAAATAGGTTAACAGAAACTGCACCAATTAACCCAGATACATGATGGATGCCAGTTTCTCTCTGTCTCAGGTAAAATGGTGTTCTGCTGTAATTTAGCTTACAACTTGTCATCTGCCAGGCTTCCTTCATTCTGGAAGGGAAGTTGATACTCAGCAGTATTACATTTTTGTGAATCTCAAGTTTTGAGGAATAAGCAAATTGTACCCTATAGCTAGGATACAGGTACAGGTAGTCCTCGACTTACAACAGTTCATTTACTGACCCTTGAAGTTACACTGAAAAAAAATGACTTATGACCGTTTTTCACCCTTACGACCGTTGCAGCATTCCCCTGGTCATGGATCAAAGTTCAGACCCTTGGCAACTGACTCATATTTACGACAGAGGCCGTGTCCCAGGGTCATGTGATGCCCTTTTGCGACCTTCTGACAAGCAGAAGTCAATGGGGAAGCCTGATTCACTTTACAACCGTGTTGCTAACTTAACTACTGCAGTGATTCACTTAACAACTGTGGCAAGAAAGGTCACAAAATGGGGTAAATCTCATTTAACAAATGTGTCACTTAGCAACAGAAATACTGGACTCAATTGCAGCCGAGGATTACCTGTGTAGGACACAACTGGATGAGATAATTCTACTTTAATAAAAAGCTACTGTACACTGACAAAATCTTGCAAGTTTAAAAGTACAGTCCTGCCTTTCCCCACCGTACCCCCTTTACAGCCCAAGAAACTAGGGAGGGTTTCTTCTGAGCCTCTTCCCCAACCCACTATCTAGCTGTGGGCTATGCTGTCTCTTATTTGACAGCTGTCTCTTGGCACAGTCTCCCAAGGTCTTTCCCACATTCCATTACACAGGGGAGGCAAGGGACATCACACACAACACAATGTCCCTGGACAAGTGATGTGAATGGCATATATGCCACTGAAGCTATGGTAAGCATATGAAAGAAAGCCTATCAGAAATATTTCGATTACCATGTTTTCTTATATGTTTTGTGTTTTACATAAATACAAAGGCAAGAAATAGACATGAAGAGCCCTTATAACAGGGTTCTCCAAACTTGGTGACTTTTAGACTTTGTGGACTTCAACTTCAACTTCAATTCTCCAGCCAGCCAGAAATTCTGGGAGTTGAAGTCCATTAAGTCTTAAAATCGCCAAGTTTGGAGAAGCCTGTTAAAAGGGCTCTCCATGTCTATTTCTTGCCTTATAATAATAAAAATATCTAGAATATATTAAACGATTGATAATGATTGAAACAACTTCTAGATTTTAGATGTTTTGAGTATTTTTCCATTTCTTTTGCTTTGAAACACCTTTTCAACCTTCATTTTATAAAAATACTAAGCAGGCAGTATGAGTTAATTTCTTTTTGCTACTGTTTTCATTACAGTTTCAGCATTAATGAGTTAAGCAGCAGCAGCTGTTCTCCTTCCCACCTTCTTAGAAGCAATTTGCTTTAGAATGGGATTTGGGATTTTATTTCTGGGAAAAAACTCTTCGCCGAAGCTAAGTGATAGTAATACGTCATGAATCTGCTTTGAACCATTTATAAAAGCTTGCATTTTGTCTTGTTTGAAAAATAAAATATTAATGTTTAATTTAAAAACCGGCCATTTCTTATTAGAAAGGGAGAATGAGAGAAACACTCTTAGGACAAAGGATTATTTTAATCAAAATAATTAAATGGAAAGCTATCTTCTAACCACATCATCATTATATCCAAGAATGCTTTTGAGTTCTACCTACAAAAAACAAAAGGGTGTTAACCTAACCCAGAACCCTAACCCTCACCCAGAAAAGAAAACATTACAAACAGAAAGAGAAATTGGGTGGCAGAAATCATGTCTCACCAGTGAAGGCTCCTTGCTGCTCACTGAGCTTGCTTGATGTCTTGTAGACGTTTCATTGCCCAAACTAGGTAACATCATCAGTGCTCGGTTTGTATTCTGGTGGATTCGTGTTTTGAGATGCGGTGGCTCAGTGGGTTAGGACGCTGAGCTTGTCGATCAGAAGGTCGGCAGTTTGGCAGGTTGAATCCCGAGTGCCGCGTAACAGAGTGAGCGCCTGTTACTCGTCCCAGCTTCTGCCAACCTAGCAGTTCGAAAGCACGTAAAAATGCAAATAGAAAAATAGGGACCACTACGGTGGGAAGGTAACAGTGTTCCGTGTGCCTTTAGCATCTAGTCATGCCAGCCATATGACCACAAAGACGTCCTCGGACAAGCGCTGGCTCTTTGGCTTTGAAATGGAGATGAGCACCGGCCCCTAGAGTCGGAAACGACTAGCACAATGTGCGGGGGAACCTTTACCTTTACCTTATACCCACAATGAATTATTTTAGGAATACCCAAGGGTCCCCCTAGCAGCCATTACATGGGATAACCCATAATATGCTCTCAAAATTACAGAAGTGCCCACTAACACATCTGTACCCCAGATGTTTCAAAGTACTTTCATTACAGAGAAGCTTCTATGAGGCAATGCATGAATGCCAGTGTTAAAAAGAGTTGGTCCAGCCTTTTCTCTTCTTTTCTCTCCCCTACCTCTCTCTATGGGCTCAACTTCTCAGCATGCAACCACTCCTCTACACACAATTAGCATATGGGTCTCCAATATAGGTTAGTGACATTTATGCAAGGCTGATGGTGTAGGTCAGGGGGTCTTCAAACTTGGCCATTTTATGACTTGTGGACTTCAACTCCCAGAATTCCTCACCCAGTGTGCCTAGCTGAGGAATTCTGGGAGTTGAAATCCATGAGTCATAAAAAGGCCAAGTCTGAAGACCCCTGGTGTAGGTACTCCTCAACCTACAACTAATTGTTTAGTGACCATTCAAAGCTACGGCGACACTGAAAAAGCGACCTATGACATTTTTTTCACACCTGCAACTTTTGCAGCATCCCCATGGTCATGTCATCAAAATTCAGAACTTGGCAACTGACTCACATTTATGATGGCTGCAATGTCCCGGGGTCATGTGATCACCTTTTGAAAGCTTCTGACAAGCAAAGTCAATGCAGAAACCAGATTCACTCAACAGCTGTGTTACTAGCTTTACAGCTGCCGCGATTCACTTAACAATTGTGGCAAGAAAGGTCATAAAATGGGGCAAAAGTCACTTAACAACTGTATCATTTAACAACAGAAATGTTGGGCTCCATTGTGGTAGTAGGTCGAGGACTAACTGCATATCTTTCATTCAGTAATTTATATGTAACAAATAACTCTACTGACTGAGTTGAAGCAACAAGTCTAAAGCAAGGAGTTGTGCTTATTTCTGATCATCACACTGTGGAAGAGATGAAATCACTGTAGACCGGGGTCTTCAGACTTGGCCTTTTTATGACTTGTGGACTTCAACTCCCAGAATTCCTCAGCCAGCATGTTTGGCTGAGGAATTCTGGGAGTTGAAGTCCACAAGTCATAAAAGGGCCAAGTTTGAAGACCCCTGTTGTAGACTAAGCCATTAAAACAAGCTGTAATACATTCCTGCAATTTGATATGGTTTCCTTCTGTTGAACTTTCTCTGCTTCTTTAAGACACAATAAGAATTTTGGTATTGACTAAATTGCTTTTAGATCACACCTCTCACAGTTCTTTGCCCCTGGCTATGCTGGCCAGGAATCATAGGACTTGAGGTTCAAAACATCTGAAGGGCATCAGCTTGGCTGACTTTGTTTTAAGAACTCCACATTCCAACAGACCCTAATCTCTATAAATCTTAAAGGAAATGCACCATTCTAAAATGTTTCCCATTTCTACCCATGTCAAGACAAGAAGGGGAGAATAAAAATTATATACGTACACTAGATTAAAATTGGGCTGGGGTGGCTGAAAACTATGTCAGCTATCACATACGGAATTGACTGATGCTGACTTTTGCTTCACACACCTCTCAGATTAATCTTTACCTATCAGGCATGTCTATTCTACTCTGTCCCTGTTTTCAGCCTCTTAAGAGCTCTCTTGATCTACTATGCTCATGGCACTAAAAAATGTGTGACTTTCTAACTTTAAATTCCTGGTTCATATTTTTCTCCTAGGAAGATAAATGCTGAACTCTTTTGCAATGCCACCATATGTAATCTAATTACTACAGACCTCATGCACACTTGCCATATAACATTTTTACCTTTACCCTGAATAATACCATGTTAAATCACATGTATACACACACAAACAAACATGCCCCACCCCACAAAACCCCACAACTAGAAGTAGTGCACTTTGAAATATCACATTTCCAGGATTTTGAACATTTACTGCCTCCTCCCCAAAAGATATCGCTTCACTTATTCTATATTATGTTATAGAAATATCAGAAGTTATCAGGAAGGAGTTGTCAGAAAAAAGCTCAGCCAACCATACAGTTGGAAGGAACATTGAAGGACATATAATCCAATCTGTGCTCAGTGTAGGATACACTAGGAAAGATGTGTCCAATCTTGGCAACTTTAAGACATGGCTAGCTGGGCAATTCTGGGAGTTAAAGTCCACAGGTTTTAAAGTTGCCGAGGTTGGACACACCTGCACTAGGGCATCTATGAAAGATACTTCCCCAGACTCTGTTTGAAGACCTCCAAAGGATGACACTTCACCTCTTCATCTGTTAGCCTGTTGTCCTGGCTGATTACTCTTATAGTCAGAAAGTTCTACCTGAACCAAGTGAAATACTGGCTGGAGCACCACGTATGTGCCAAGTCATGGTTTCCTTGGAGAAGGAAGAAACTAACACAAAACCAAGAGCACCTGAGCAGAAAAGAGGAAAGTGCTAGAGTGTACCAGTAAGGTAGAAGGGAGATATCACGAAGAGAGAAGAAAGAAGCAGAGAGAGGGGCAGTTGCTACTTTATTTCAGTGGTCTTCAAACTTGGCCATTTTATGACTTGTGGACTTCAACTCCCAGAATTCCTCAGCCAGCATGCCTGCCTGAGAAATTCTGGGAGTTGAAGTCCACAAGTCATAAAAGGGCCAAGTTTGAAGACTCCTACTTTACTTACTTGATTTCTATAGTCACTCATCTCAAACAAATGACTCAGGGCAGCAAGCAAATGCACTTGCATATATTATTAGCTCTGGAAACTTGAATTTGTTTAGCTGACTTGTCTCTCACTCTCTCCTAATCTATTATAAAATGCAGTTCCTTCCTTCCCCCAGTCACCTAACAGGGTCCATCTTGGGTTCTACTTCTCTTCTATCATATGTAGAAGAAGCAGGGCTTTTTTTCTCATAGAACGCTCAGAACAGAGTTCCGGCACCTTTTTTGGATGGAACCTTGTAGGGTAGGCAAGGCGGGTTGTATGACATGTGTGAGTTCCGGAACCTTTTTCTTTTACAAAAAAAGCACCAAGAAGAAGACGTGTTAAGGAGCTTGACCTTCTCAATTATTAATTTATCCCCTGTGAATTTCAGCTTTTCCTATAGTTCTTACAGAAACCACCTTGCATTCTTTTGTTATGGATCCTTCCATTCTCCGGAACATGTCCTTGTTTCTCTTCATCTGTTTAGAGAGCTCTGCATGTATCCATGTTGGCCTCTTCACCCAATTTTCTTTCTTGTATTGTAGATATTTTTTTGTTATTGCTTCTTCAGTAACTCATTTTGTAAGGTTTCCCCATCCTTTCTGTGCCTTTTTCTCCTCCATGATTTCAAGCATTGATTTTCACCCACCTTTCCTTGAGACTAATCAGAATCTGTTCTGAAGACTAGAACAGAGGTCTGACTTTTCATAGTCTCTTCTCCCAGGAGACCACAAATTCAAGGATAGCATGATCGGTTTCCCCCAAATACCTAGTATTGTTATTTCTTAAACCAATTCTTCCCTGTTAATGAAGACTAGGTCCATGACAGCAGATCCCCTGTTCTATTTTCCATCTCCTGGCAAAGGAAGTTGGCAGGAAGAGAAGAAATCATTTGACCTCTTAGTGTTGGCAGAATTAGATTGTCAGCAGATGTCAGGATAACTGAAGTCCTTCATTATCGATCTAACATGCTTCTTTGAGAAGCTGACTGTCTAATGGAGAAATGCCTCATCTGTAACATCTACCTGCCCATGCCGCCTATAATAAACTCCCATAACAAAAGCAGTGTCACTTTTGTTTTTTCTCTTTTCATTCTTACACAGACACTTTCAATACTTCCATATCACAGTCCCTGAATTCTGTGCGAGCGTTCCAGTGTGCCAATCATGAGTATAATTCCACCCAATTTCAGTGATGCCTATCCCATCCTACTTGTCTTTCTGAATTAGAAGCTCTAGTGCTCATCTTATTTCCCACTCTCTGTGCAATGGTGTAGAAACATCTGAGATTTAGAGTGGCACCACATGCCAGCCTTATTGTTATAGTTTCCTATGAAACTTTGAGTCTCCACCTGATCTCCTGCTTCTCTCTTAATGTTTTGTTTTCTCAGCTTCAATCCTGGCTGCATATTCAGTTCTGGATTTTTGCCACCCTCCTCTCTTTTTTCCCTAGGACGTCTCATTTCCTAACCGGTTAGATGCCTGCCAAATGCTTCTTTCTCAATCTTCATAAAATGCAACTCATAGCTTCCCAAAGTTCTTTACGCATAAAGTTAGCATAGGGCCTCATTGCAGAATCCAGCCCTTAATTGGCTACAACATCTAGTAAGAACTACTTATATTCCTTTTCCCCTCCTACCCAAGGCCTTGAGTTCTCAGGAGTCCTTCCAAGTTTCTTCTGGTGGCGGGATTCATACTCATGTGAATCAAGAAGAAAAGTTAGATTTTGATGGATTTCAAAAATCTTGCTACTCTCGCTGTTATGTCCTAATACAGACCTTCCAGTCGACAGTATACTTGGGAGCACTATCATACTGCATCTGCGGATGGTTGCCGTGATTCCTCTCAATGGAGAATCACCCAGAACCCTAATCTGTCTATTCTTTCTTGAAGTGGCTGCTCAGTTTTTTTCAATCTGTGAAAAGTATCTTTCACAATATTTGCCCAAGCTGCAGATCATCCTCTAGTCTAGAGGGACAGCATGACAGCTAGCCCAAGCTCCATGGTACCTGTTCTGTACCAGCCTGCTACCGGCCCTGCAGAAAAGGCAGGGACAACCCCTTTTACAAGAAGGCAAGAGGCTGGAACTAAGCCTACCAAATTTATGGATACAAAAGCAAACAAGACATGAACCATGAAACAGGAGCTATTCAAGCGGTTGCCTTCAGCAAACCAGCCCTCCCACGCATTCCCCTTTTATACAGTTCAGGGCGTGGCTTCTCTCTGCCTCCTTCCGAGGTGCCCCATTGCCTTCCTCTGTTTACTCCTGATTGACTGCCTCCTGCGTCGGGTGTCCTTGAACAGGGCCAGCTGTGGGTCATCTTCATCCACGCTATCAGGCTCAAACAGCTGGGTCTCCGTCGTGACCAGGTGGGAGGGGCCTGGCTGAGGGCTCTCATCAGCAAGCTCTCCAACCCCCTCAGCAAGCTCTTCAACACCCCCCTCCTCCTCTGAGTCGTCCGACCCAACTGCCGAACCCACAGGCTGACCCTGAATCACAACAGTACCAAGCGTCTCCTGATCCTCTTGCTTCTTTGGGTCACATACTTCCATGTCTTTGCCTCTGCCAAAGGAAGCGTTCCCCGTTCTCTGGTGTTCTTTCTTTCTGCTTCTGCTGAAAAAAAAATCAGCTCTCCTGTCTAGGAGATTCTTATTTTCCCTGGCATGTAGCAGTGTCTCAAGCCCCTTTTCTTTCTTCTCCAATAAGGATACAAATGTGCCTTGCAGCATGCGTAGTTTGGGTGAATGCCAGTCAGTAAGGCCAAGATCATGCACATTTTGCTGAGCGTGGTGATGCTTCCCTTGATGTCCATGTTACTCTTCTGATGACTAGGCTAGACAAAACATCCATGCAAAAACTCCCCGTTTGATTGCTTTAGTTGTTCCTTTGCATGAGGACTACCCTGAACTTGGGAGAGTTGGGGAGGTTTGGGGAGAGGGGAGGGGGAGGGGAGGGGTTTTGTATTCAAAAATGTACTGTAAAACTTTTCAATAAAAAAAAAGTACCTCCCCCATAGAATTGCTGTTTGTCTTCTCTGTTTACTCAGTCCGCTTATTCTGTAGAAACTGATTTCCTTACATGGCTACTTAATCTACTTCAACTAGGTCAACATGATCAGTGGTCCAATAGATCAATCAGTTGCAGTCAATCATAATTAGCAAATAGGCAGCAGCCTCTCCCCCACCTTGGCTTTTCCTCTTTCCATGGGTCTTATGCCTATCTGTCTGTCTTTCTCTACCTCCCTCTCTTTTTCTCTGAGCCTATAAGTATAGCTGCCTAATACTTTTCTCTCTGTCTACCTATCAACCTTTCTCTCTTTCTCTACACACACACACACACACACACACACACACACACACACACACACACACACACATATATATATATATATATATATATATATATATATATATATATATATATATATATATATATATATATATATACCGGTATATATATATGCCTACCTGTACATACGTATCCATGAAACATTAATGAAAACATTTAAGAAAAGCTAGAAAGAAAAAAGATAAAAGAAAAAGCACCGAAAAAATAATACAGGTGAAAAAGCAAAAATAATTAAAGAAGTGACTTGGGATCTTCTTTACGGCAGTGATTAACAAATTCATTATTCTTCCTCCCTCTCTGAAACGACATTACAAGGTACTCTTGTATTTCTGGCCCGTAGCAAACACTTTGAACTGATAGAACTGCACACAAATTTGCTTCTCTGAAAAGCTGGTCAGAAATCAGCAGAGCAATTCTGCACAAGTCAACATTTCAGAAAGCACACTTTTTTTGCAATCTTTTGTGATAATTTGTGATTCTGAAAATGTACTCATCCAGCACAGATATTATTAATCGCTATATCCACCCCAGCCAGACATCCACTTTGTTTTGTGAACCACTGAAGACAGGACTGGATATCTATGCTATTATCTATGATTCAGATGACACAACACATTCAATAAATGCAGGATGTGTGTGTGTGTCTGTATGTCTGTGTGTGTAAGAGAGATCAGCACTCAGCATGGCATTCAGAACAAAGACTTTGCACAAACAAGCTGCACATTCTCAGATCGGCTCAGAATGTCTCCATTGTTTAGAAGTCAAGGCCAAAGGGAACAATTCTGATGCCCTCATTTACTGTTGATTTCATTTTGTGTTTTATACTGTATTGTATTTCACTTGAATAGAGTTCTGCAGACAACCTTCCTTTGGTTTCTTTCTGAAAACAACTCTAATGCAACTTTAACACTTTCAGGAGATCAGACGGTTTATTCATCAGACCAGGACATCACATAAATGGGGACATCACATCTGGCTTCATTGTAAATGCCAATTAATCTTATTTCAGAGATCATTTATTTGGCTACTCGATATTTGTTTCTTTAGTGTTGATTTTCAAGCGGCAAAGTGTGTCACAAAAGGGCTTCCATCGGCTAATCAATGGTAGGAATGATCAGAGCATTAAGCTTAACAGGAGATGGTTTAGCACCATAAGAAATGTACTTTGGGGATGGCAAGAGTCTCCTTTTTACATCCAAATTTTGATTTAAGAGAACCTGTGGCCAAAAGCATAGGAAAGTATGTCCTTGATACCTCTGCTCACTAAAGACTGAATGAAATGAATCCTGGGTGAAACGCTTTTCTGCTTCGAGAATGAGAGAAGACTATTGTAACTTCTGGATACATCGCAGCGTTTCAGCCTCTAATTTGGAAATGAGGTAACATATACTATTGTAGAAAGTCAGCACCCACCCACCCACCCTCCTAGAGAAGGAAATATTCTGGGGAATATTAAAAAGGCAGAATATTATATTTCCCCAAAGGAATGATGACAAAATTATTAGGAAAAAAGCAGCCCCAGTCTCCCTGTCCTAAGCAGAAACCAGCTTTTAGAAATGCAGATTTGGTAATTCATTCAGGAAGACCGGGGCCAGGAAGGCTGGAGCTGATGGGATTAGAAAAACTAAGACTCCTTAAATCTACATCCCCCCCCCAAAAAATCTAAGAACAGGACATGACCTTAAGACATAATAGGATTAATCCTACACCCTCTTCAGACTACCTCATTGCACAAACCAGAAACATTTCCATTTCAAAAGTCTCAGAGCCCTATAAAGATCCATCCACTCTCAACTCCATGTGGTCAGTTGTCCCAGTAAGAAATGATTCTACTGGTTCTGTTCATCAATAAACCGGAACTTTCTTTCTAAGCAGCCTCCATTTTTATTTCCAGCCTCTTCCATGTTGTTTACTTCCAGCTTGGAACTAGATGTGATTTTTCTTCCTACACTATTTATTATACTATGTGGGAAAGAAAAAGATTTGTTACAGTTGAAACAAAAACAAAAATTTTGGCAAAATATTCATCTTCACTGCTGCAATTCTTCCCAATAAAGACAATTGTAATTTTTTCCAACTATCTAATTCTTTTTGTATTTTTCCCCATAACATTTCATAATTATTTTTATATAACTTCACATTTGAGGCTGACAGATATATCCCCAAATATTTAATCTTTTTAACTATTTCAAATCCCGTTAGCTCTTCTAGAGCAGCCTTTTGTGGTACAGTCATATTCTTAGACAATATTTTAGTTTTTTGTGTGTTTATCTTAAATCCAGAAACTTTCCCATATAACATTATTATCTCCATCAATTCTACAACTGAGTAATCCGGCTGAGTTACTGTAATAACCAGGTCATCCGCAAACGCTCTCAATCTGTAATCCTGATCTCTTATTTGAATTCCCCTAATTTTATTTGAATCTCGTATTTTAATCAGTAATATTTCCAATGTTAAAACAAACAATAAAGGTGACAGCGGACACCCCTGTCTTGTACCCTTTTCAATATTGCATGATTCTGTCAAACTGTTATTTACTATGATACGAGCTGTTTGCTTCTGATATATTGCCCTAAAAGGTTGTAAAAAAAATTCCCCAAATTCCATTTTCTCTAATACTTTCATCAAAAATTGCCAGTCCAATTGATCAAAAGCTTTTTCCGCATCCAAAAAGATCAGCGCTGCGGGGATCTGATTATTTCTTTCCAAGAATTCCAATAGATCTACAATATGTCTCACATTATTCTTCATTTGTCTACCACTTATAAATCCAGTTTGATCACTATGAATCACTTGTTGCATTACCTTCATTAATCTATTGGCTAAAATTTTTGCAAATATCTTATAAAGGTAAAGGTAAAGGTTCCCCCGCACATGCGTGCTAGTCGTTTCTGACTCTAGGGGCCGGTGCTCATCTCCATTTCATAGCCGAAGAGCCAGCGTTTGTCTGAGGACGTCTCCGTGGTCATGTGGCCGGCATGACTAGATGCCAAAGGCGCACGGAACGCTGTTACCTTCCCACCGTAGTGGTCCCTATTTTTCTACTTGCATTTTTACGTGCTTTCGAACTGCTAGGTGGGCAGAAGCTGGGACGAGTAACAGGCACTCACTCTGTTACGCGGCACTCGGGATTCGACCCGCCAAACTGCCGACCTTCTGATCGACATATCTTATAGTCAGTATTTAAAAGCGATATTGGTCTGTAGTTTTTGGCTTGGGTAGCATCCTGATCTGCCTTTGGGATCAATGAAATAAAGGCAGTTTTCCACGATGGAGGCACTCCTCCTCCCAATTGAATTGTCTTAAACAATTCTCTTAAGGGTTCCACCATTTCTAACTGTAAATTTTTATAATAAACGGCAGTCAAACCATCAGTTCCCGGTGCTTTACCCACTTTTAATTGTTTAATTGCTAGAAAAATTTCTTCATCAGTTATCAATTGGTTCATCCCTTCCTTTTGTTCTTGCGTAAGAACAGGAATATTAGCATTCATCAAGTATCCATCTATATCTACATCTCTAATCTTATCTCTAGCATACAACTTAGAATAAAAATCAACAAAAGTCTTCTTAATAAGATTCTGCTGATACACTACTTTACCCTTATGTTCTATTCTATCTATGTTGCAAGCTCTTTGCTTCTTCCTTAACAAGTAAGCTAACCATCTACCCGGTTTATTAGCATTACAAAAAGTGTTATGTCTAGCATACTGTAGGTTAGTTGCCACTTGATCTGCCATTAACATATCAAACTGACCCCTTAGTAAGGTAATTACCTCTTTGATCTTCCCATCAGATGGATTCAGAATTAAAGCCTTTTCTTTTTCCTTAATTTCATCCTCTAATTCTTTCCTCTTAAATTCCAATTTACGTCTATGTTTATTGTTCAAATATATTAATACACCTCTCATATAGGCTTTACTTGCATCCCAAACCATCTCAATAGAAGTACCTTTATGCATATTAATTTTAAAAAATTCTTTCATCTGTTTTTTACACTCTTCCACATTTTCCTGATATCTAAACAAATTTTCATTTAAACGCCAAGACCGTCTGTCTCCATTATCTTTTTCTATCTCCAACCATACTGGACTATGATCAGATATAGTTCTTGGACAAATCTTGATCTTCTTAATCCTAGAAAAAAGATCATTAATAATTAATACAAAGTCAATCCTGGAAAAAGATTGATGCCTGTCAGAGAAAAAAGTAAAGTCTTTTTCTTGCAAGTTCCTTTCTCTCCAAACATCTCTCAATTCCAAGTCATCCTTCATCTCGAATAAAGATTTAGGCAGTTTAGCATGACTTGGCTAAAGACCTCCCTTGTCCATTTGTACATCCAAGACGCCATTCCAATCTCCCATAAAAATACAAGATTTATAATCCCACTGAATAATCTTGCTGTGTAATAAATTGTAAAAATCTCCTTGCTGTTGATTAGGAGCATATAATCCAACCAAAAGCGTTTTCTTGCCTTCTAGTAATAATTCAATTATAACATATCTTCCTTGTTTGTCTGCTTCAATTAAACTCACTGTTAAAGTATTCTTGACATAAATAACAACTCCATTTTTCTTATCAGGCGCAGAAGCAATAAACTATGTGCCCAACCTAAAGTTTACCAAGTACTTTTGATCAACCGCTCGAATATGTGTTTCCTGTAAGAAAATAACATCGTTTTTAAATTGCTTTAGATATTGAAATACTTTCTTTCTCTTATGTGGTGAATTTCGACCGTTAACATTCCAAATTAGAAGCTTTGTCGCCATCTTTTGCGACCTGAAGCTTTTGGAGCACCTCTTCCAACATCACCTGCACTCTCTTTGGCTTCGCTCCTCCCACTGCTTCACTGAAAGTAAGTTTTTGAGGTGCAATCATAGCTCTCTGCTGTTCATACCTATACTTAAAAAGGATTTAAATCTGGAGGAATGGCAAAAAGGAATTAATAAATTTGTTTGGGCAGGGAAAAAGCCATGAGTTAAATTTAAGATAATGCAAGATATGCGTGAAAGAGGTGGTCTTAAAATGCCTAATTTTAAATTATATTATGAGGCTGCTGCTTTGTCATCGATAAGTGACTGGTTTAATTTAACACAAGGGAGATTATTAAATCTTGAGGGTCATGATTTGTTATTTGGTTGGCATGCATATTTATTGTATGATAAGAAGGTGGATAATGTGTTTAAGATACATATTTTAAGGTATGCTCTGTTGCGAGTTTGGAAAAAGTATAGACATAAGTTAAATTATAAGATACCAATTTGGGCAATACCTAAACATGCAATAGAAAATATAAATGTGGGATTCAAACAGGATGAGACTACATATAAGGAAATTTTAAGTCTAGAAAGGAATGTATGGCAATTAAAGCCATATAATATTTTAAAAGAAGAAAAGATTGTACAAACTTGGTTTCAGTATGGGCAATTACAGGCAAGATGGAAAGAGGACCAGAAAGCTGGCTTTTCGATGACTGATTAAAATTTGGTAAAATAAATTAGAGATCAAGGTCAAGCACATATTAAAAGGATATATAATGCATTGATAGAAATGGACTCAGAAACGGAACTTGTTAAAGATTGTATGATAAAGTGGGCCCAGAATTTTCAAGAAGCTATAACAATGGACACTTGGGAAAAGATCTGGGTTAGAAATGTAAAATTTACACAGGCCCAAAACTTAAGAGAGAATTTTTATAAAATGTTTTATAGGTGGCACTTAGACCCTAAAAAATTAGCAAGTATGTATCCGAACTGCCAGCCCAAATGTTGGAGGTGTGGTTGTGAGGATTTATTTATTTATTTATTTATTTATTTATTTATTTATTTATTTATTTATTTATTTGTTTTTATAGACCGCCCTTCTCCCAAGGGACTCGGGGCGGTGTACAGAGTAAGGTAGGTAAACATAATGAAACAATACTGAAAAACAATAGTCAAAACAAACTGGGACCCCAATTAGAGCTATCAGGCCAGGCCGGACTGCTGGAACAGGTAAGTTTTTAAGTCGCGCCGGAAGGTGCGGAGGTCGGGGGCCATCCGGATTTCAGTTGGTAAGCAGTTCCAGAGGGCTGGCGCACCCACTGAGAATGCCCTCCCCCTGGGGGCCATCAGCCGACATTCCTTGAGCGGTGGCACCCTGAGGAGGCCCTCTCTGTGGGAGCGCACTGGACGGTGGGGTGTTGACATTGGCAGAAGGTGCTCCCGTAGGTAGTCCGGACCCATGCCATGTAGGGCTTTGTATGTCATTGTTAGCACCTTGAACTTCACTCGGAAGGCAACCGGAAGCCAGTGCAGCGCACGGAGGAGAGGTGTGATATGGGAGTATCGGGAGGCTCCCAAAAGTGTCCGTGCCGCTGCACTTTGCACCAGTTGAAGCTTCCGAGTGGATCTCAAGGGCAGCCCCATGTAGAGAGCGTTACAGTAGTCTAGGCGAGAGGTCACAAGGGCATGGGTGACTGTACGTAAGGCATCCAGGTCCAGATAAGGCCGTAGTTGGCGCACCAGTCGAACCCAGGAGAAGGCCCCCTTGGTCACAGCTCCTATGTGATCTTCATATATACAACATATTTTCATATATGGTGGACTTGTAAAAAGGTTAAAGCCTTTTGGATTAAAATTTGGTAGAATATGCAAAAGATATTTAAGAAAAGGATAAAGTTTTCCCCGCAATTGTTTTTATTGGGTATTATTACAGATACTACTGTTATAGACACTAAGTTGATGTTGCATCTAATTACGGCGGCAAGACTTTTAGTTGTGCAATACTGGAAGAAGGAGGAATTGCCGACTATAGAAGAGTGGACTTTGAAAGTTTCCAACTTGGCAGAAATGGCAAAGATTTCAGTATATTTGAAAGATCAATCGCAACAGAGATATATTGTGGAATGGAGAAGATGGATTGAATATATCCAGAATAAATATGGGACTAAAGAGTTTCATTTAGCATTTGAATAAGTAGTGGAATTTTATGATGTATGATTAGTTATTTGTTACTTTATTAATATTATGACTATGGAGAGTTAAAGTCCGATAGAACTTAATGTTTTATTTTTGTTGTTAGCATATTTTAGTTTATGTTTGTATTATTATACCCTGTATTCACAGCTCTCCTTAGAAGACCATATTGTAGCTGTGACTAGGGGGGCCTTCGCCCAGGTTCACCTGGTGCGCCAGTTGCGGCCCTATCTAGACCGGGATGCCTTACGTACGGTCACTCATGCGCTCGTGACCTCTCGTCTTGATTACTGCAACGCTCTCTACATGGGGCTACCCTTGAAGACCACTCGGAGGATCCAACTGGTACAGAATGCAGCCGCGAGAGTTGTATTGGGAGTTTCCCGATACTTCCATGTTACACCTTTGCTCCGCGAGCTGCATTGGCTACCAGTTGTCTTCCGGGTGAGGTTCAAGGTGTTGGTAATGACCTACAAAGCCCTTCATGGCATGGGTCCGGAATACCTTGGGGAGCACCTGCAGCCGGCGTCAACTTCCCTCCGCCCAGTACGCTCCCACAGAGAGGGCCTCCTCAGGGTGCCACCGGTCAAAGAATGCCGACTGGTGGCCCCCAGGGGGAGGGCGTTCTCTGTGGGTGCACCGGATTTATGGAACCATCTTCCGGTCGAGCTCCGGATGGCGCCCGATCTCCGCTCCTTCCGGCGCGATCTTAAAACCCATCTCTTTAAACAAGCTGGCCTGGCCTGATGGGACGGGGTGGGATTTTTATAAATGAACTTAAATTTTAATTTGTATTAATTTTATGGGCATTGTTTAATCACGTTTTAGTAATTTTAATTTTTGTATCTAGTTTTTATGTATTGCCCTGTTCACCGCCCTGAGTCCTCCGGGAGAAGGGCGGTATATAAATTAAATAAATAAATAAATAAATAAATAAATATTCAGCTCTGGGAAGTTGGGGAGGGGGGAGGGGAGGGGAGGGAAGGGTTGGGGAGAGGGGAGGTGGAGGAGTCCATTGTATTTAAAAATTGTAAAACTTTTCAATAAAAAGATTTGTTACGGTTATATCCTTTTTGTTTTCACAACTTGAAAATACTGTAGTATTCCACCCTGTAACTGTGCACAGTGTAATTACATATTTCAGTCAGTAGGTGGCAGCAGTTTTGGCCATCTATTGGTGGTGTTGAGACAATTTGGTGTAATGGCATCAGCTAGCAACAGGGAGATGATAAGTTCTATTCCTACCTTAGAGACAAAGTCAGCTGAATCCCTTGTGCTAGTCATTGTCTCTCAGCCCTAAGAAGAAGGCAATGGCAAACCACTTTAGGAAATGTTGCTAAAAAATTTTTAAGGCCGTGTTTCTCAACCGGTGGTCCATGGACCCCTGGGGTCCATGAAGGGTTGAGAAATAATATGATTTAAATCTTTAGTTAAGTTTGGGGATCCGTGGCCAAAAACGGTTTTTAAAGGGGGTCCATGGTTTGAGAAACACTGACTTAAGGGATATGTTCAGGTAGTTGTCAATAGTCAAGACTGATTCAAAGGCATTAAAATAAATAATTTAAAAAACCGGTGGTGTTAAGATAGGGCAGCTTTATACAAAGGAGGTGTGGGATCCCAACAAGGGCATCATAAGAATTCATGTTACCTTCCGTGAAAGTGATGGCGATTACACAAATGGTGCTTTTACCTAGGAACTCCCAAGCTTTAAAATATGTCTGTTTACCCAATTTAAATAATTTTAGATGATTTATCAAACTATGTTTTAACCGATTAGTCAACAAGTTTATTAAACTAACAAGCAAATGTTTCTTTAGGACTGAGGGTTTCATTTGAAAATGACACAGGCTCTCCTTAATTTTAGTTAGTGAAAATATGTATCAAAACAAAATATCTTGTGGACCTAAACACCTAAGAAATGAGTTAAGTGATAAGCATTCAAGCAGCAGAGTTTGATTCATCAGAGATGTCATCTAAAGCAGTCAACGTTTTAAAGAACTGACTTGCCTAATTAATTAGATACCTAAGCATTTTTAATCATCAAAAAGGATTTTAATTGATTAGTCTCTAATTCATCCAACAATTGAAAGTTAGAACCATGTTTAAGAGTTCAATGGAAAATTGAACAGAGGATTCCACAACTGCTGTCCAGACCCACCATGCCAACAATCACACCCCATTTGGGATACCATTGTGTTTTTTCTGCCCTGAAACCCTGTTCCTCTATCTAAAAAGGTGCTGGTACTTACCTTTAAAGCCCTACATGGCTTAGGCCCGGGATATTTGCAGGACCGTCTGCTACCGGGGACAACTTCCCATCGCCCAGTGCGCTCACACAGAGAGGGCCTCCTCAGGGTGCCGTCGGCCAGACAATGTCGGCTGGTGACCCCCAGGGGGAGGGCCTTCTCTGTGGGGGCACCATCCCTTTGGAACCAACTCCCCCTTGAGCTTCGGATGGCCCCGGACCTCCGGTCCTTTCGCCGCAACCTCAAAACTATCTTCTTCCATCAGGCTGACCTGGATTGATGATGGGTTTTTAAATATGTTTTAATTTTTAACTGTGTAGTTAATTTATTTTGGGGCTGTTATTTAATTCTTTTTTTTAATTTTTGTATTGTTGTTTTTTATTGTTGTTAGCCTCCCTGAGTCCTTCGGGAGATAGGGCGGCATATAAGTCCCAAAAATAAATAAATAAATATAAATAAATAAATAAATAAAAAATTGGAAAGAGAGAAAACAAAGAATATCTGAATTATTCTATTTATACAGGTAGTCCTCGACGTGTGACCACAATTGAGCCCCAAATTTATGCTGCTAATTTGTTAAGTGAATTTTGCCCCATTTTTACGACCTTTCTTGCCACAGAATCAGTGCCGTGGTTAAGTTAGTAAACTGGTTGTTAAGCGAATCTGACGACTTTGTTCGTCAGAAGGTCTCAAAAGGTGATCATGTGACTCTGGGACACGGCAACCATCATAAATATGAGTCAGTTGCCAAGTGTCTAAATTTTGATCACGTGACCATGGAGATGATGCAACAGTCATAATTGTGAAAAATGGTCATAAGCAGTGGTGGGATGCAGCCAGTTCACACCACTTTGGCAGAACCAGTAGCTAATTTTTTGTTGCCCAGGCCCAGAATGGATTTCCAGAAGCGGCATCCACGCAGAGAACCGGTTGTTCACATATATGAATCCCACCACTGGTCATCAGTGCTGTTGAAACTTTGCAGTCACTAAAGGGACTGTTGTAAGTCAAAGACTACCTGTACAATATATGTAAACCTCCACTGAAGCCTTTTTAATTGAAGAACAAAATGTTTTCAATCAGGAAATTATTTATTTATTTATTTATTTATTAATTTAATTTATATACCGCCCTTCTCTCAAGAGACTCAGGGCGGTGAACAGGGCAATACATAAAAATAGGATACAAAAATTAAAATTATTAAAACATAATTAAACAATGCCCATAAATAATACAGATTTAAAATTGAAATAGTAATAAAATCCCACCCCGTCCCATCAGGCCAGGCCCGCTTGTTTAAAAAGATGGGTTTTAAGATCGCGCCGGAAGGAGCGGAGATCGGGCGCCATCCGGAGCTCTACCGGAAGATGGTTCCATAAATCCGGTGCAACCACAGAGAACGCCCTCCCCCTGGGGGCTACCAGTCGGCATTCTTTGACCGGCGGCACCCTGAGGAGGCCCTCTCTGTGGGATCGTACTGGGCGGAGGGAAGTTGACGCCGGCTGCAGGTGCTCCCCAAGGTATTCTGGACCCATGCCATGGAGGGCTTTGTAGGTCATAACCAACACCTTGAACCTCACCCGGAAGACAACTGGCAACCAATGCAGCTCGCGGAGCAAAGGTGTAACACGGGAGTATCGGGAAACCCCCGATACAACTCTCGCGGCTGCATTCTGTACCAGTTGGATCCTCCGAGTGGTCTTCAAGGGTAGCCCCATGTAGAGAGCGTTGCAGTAATCAAGACGAGAGGTCACGAGCGCATGAGTGACCGTGCGCAAGGCATCCCGGTCTAGATAGGGCCGCAACTGGCGCACCAGGCGAACCTGGGCGAACGCCCCCCTAGTCACAGCTACAATATGGTCTTCTAAGGAAAGTTGTGCATCCAGGAGGACTCCCAAGTTGCGAGCCCTATCTACAGGAGGTAATGACTCACCCCCCATAATGAGGGGTGGGATATCCTGAATATCACGGGATGCCGGTACGCACAGCCACTCCGTCTTGTCAGGGTTGAGACGAAGCCTGTTCCTCCCCATCCAGACCCGGACCGCCTCCAGGCACTGGGACATCACGTCGAGGGCATCACTGGGGTGGTTTGGGGTCGAAATGAAAAGTTGGGTATCATCAGCATACTGATGATACCCAACTCCAAAACCACGAATGATCTCACCCAGCGGTTTCATGTAGATGTTGAACAGAAGGGGCGAGAGGACCGACCCCTGAGGGACTCCACAAGCGAGAGGCCTCGCGGTCGACCTCTGCCCCCCTGCCAACACCGACTGCGAGCGTCCCAGGAGATAGGAGGAGAACCACTGAAGAACCGTGCCTCCCACTCCCAATCCCCTGAGACGCCGCAGCAAGATACCATGGTCGATGGTATCGAAAGCCGCTGAGAGGTCTAATAGGACTAGAACAGAGGAGTATCCTCTATCCCGAGCCCTCCAGAGATCATTCACCAGCGCGACCAATGCCAGATTTTTAAAAAAAATGTCCACATCCTGCCAGGCTGGGGGTAATTCTGGGAGTTGAAATATTCACAAAGTTGTTAAGGTTGAGAAATGTTGACTTATATACTGTATATAGCAAGGCTTTTCAACCAGTGGTACGGGTACCACCTGTGGTACATTGGCACCTGGCAGGTGGTATGCGACCATCCTAGAAAAGTGGTAGTGGGGGAGGGAAATGAGCTGAACCGCTGGCAGCACCGCACAAGCCTGAGCAAGAGATGGCTGGAGCTGCAGGGCTGTCAGGACTCAGTGGAAGCTCCAGGATCAGCGCCACTTTCCAGCTGATTGGCACTTCTTCAGGGCTATCAGGGCTCAGTCAAAGCGCCAGGATCAGCGCCAGCCTCCAGCTGGAGCTCGGCGCTGATCCTGGTGCTTCCGCTGAGGCCAGAAGAAGCGCCGATCAGCTGGAATGTTGCAGCATCTCCAGGGTCTTGTGATTTACATTCAGATGCTTGGCAACTGATTCATATTTATGATGGTCACAGTGTTCCAGGGTTATGTGAAGTGACCAAAACCTGCTACAACCACCCAGCAGAGGGTGTGTGTGAATAAAAGCCAAAAACCTCCTCCCCCACCCCACCCCCACTGCCAATCCTCAACAGAAATGCTCACAACAATGAAAACCTTGGACAAGAGGAAGAGTGCCGCCAGGTGGGCAGGCAGGTGTCTTGCTCGGCTGTGGCTTGGGAGGCACTTTTGTCCGTGCCATTGTAACTTTGAACAGTCACTAAGCGAACTGTTGTAAGTCGAGGACTACCTGTAATTCATCACTTTTTTCCTTTTTTTTTGTTTTGGTCATCAAGTTTTTGACACCTTGCTAGGCGACTGGTGGTACTCGGATGTTGCCATATCCTAAAAGTGGTACAATGGGTGAAAAGGTTGGAAGCCCCTGGTATATAGTAAAGTATACTGTAATTATCAGTAAGGCTGACCCAGTCTTTTGAAAAAAGGCTTTCAAATTATGGCTGCAGCCACAGAAACAGCTCCCATCTGAATCTGCATGCTTGTGCATGTAGAACCACTTCTCCTTCTGAAGTACCTTGTTCAAAAGAGTTGAAAACCCCTTTATCTTTGCAGCTTATTTCTTTATTTTGCAAACCTTTCCCTGAATGTTTGAGCAGCTGCCTTACAGCCAGGCTGAAATGCCAATGAAATCAGTCCAGAACACAACTGAGTGAAAAAGCAGGATGGAAAAAGGACACTTTTCTTTTTCTTTCCTTGCAGAAATATCTTCATCCTCCACATAAACGTCAAACTTAAGGGGAAAACAGAACAACTGAGTAGCATGAACAAGATCGTCAAGGGTCTATCTTCAGAGAGCACCTACATTTTCATCCCAAATATTGGGAAATTATAGATTGAAGGAAATGTTTGCTGAGCTATGTGGCACCAATTATATATCTTGCAGAAGGCCGCACCTAGATTCCTAATGCTATACTTAGAAATGGGAAATTCTGATGGTAATTTCCCCCGCATTTTTTCCTATAAGAAAATATATATTAATAATTGCTATTTAGATGCTATCAAAATGACTTTGACTCCTGATGTCAGCTCCATGAGGTAGACCAGATCAGGGAATCAAATCCATAGGCAGACTAGAACTACACTTTGACACAAGCTTTAACAATAGAATCAAAGTCCTTCTCCCCTTATTATACCCCAGTGAATCAGGGTGACACTTGACTGGGTTCGCATTTAAATATTATCTTTCTTCCCAGGATTTAAAGAATGTTTCAGCTCTCTTTGCTTGGACAACAGTTCTGGCATATTTCTCTCCATACATGTTGACTGTACGAACAAATTCTCATCATCTTGATCTGTCTTCAATAGTAACTCAGAGCACATCCAAGAATATTTTAATCCCATATTTCTTTAATCCCATGCATCCATTTTATCCATTATCTAGCCAAGGATAATCATTTTTTGCCATTCATTATCTACTCAGATCACATACCTAAATTTCTTATTCCTGATCCTCATTTGAATAGAGCGGTTAGTCTTCATTTGGTCCAGGACCGATCAATTGACAGTTACTGCGGTCCACAGAACTCCAAGAAACCAGCTTTGAATCCTAATGGATATGCACATTGAGACTCTGCAGCCAGACTATTCTCAAGACTACAGGAAAATGTAATGAGAAGATTAAATAAAGTTACAGGGATTTCTGATGATTGCCAGTATGAATTATAGCAGTCCAGTGTGTTCTGTGATGCAAGTTAGCCATCATCAAGTCTCATAGGAACCAGACAGTAAAGTAAATAGATCACATATCTGTTCAACGGAGGATCCAATGAAATTGTCAGAATTCATTAGAGCTTGTGATTGTATTTCAAGTCCAGGCTGAATCTACAGGGTAAAAGAAATGACTGAATGGTGACGTATAGCCCCACATCTGGTTGCATGTCTGGTTTGCAGTCTTTAAATTCTTTGGGGTTTGAGCATCTCTTTTCTCAATAAGCCAAATTTGGAGCACCTAGGGCCGTGGTGGCAAACCTATGGCAGGCATGCCACAGGTGGCACACAGAGCCCTCTCTGTGGGCACACGCGCTGTAGCCCCAGTCATAGGCCTTCAGCTGGGTTTTATAAAACCTTTTCGCTTTAGGCCTCTGCCGCCATGTGCAAAAAAAAAGAGGTTCAATGAATCAATCAATTTCACAGGGAAAAAAAAGACCTCACAAAGTTGGAATTGATTGATTGAACTTTTTAGTCCCACCCAGTCTGCCATTATCACGGCAGCCATGCCCACCCAATGGGCCATGCCCACCTAATTGGCCGCACCCAGCCAATGGATCACGCTCACCCAGCACCCAATGATACATAAGTGGGTTTTGGGTTGCAGTTTGGGCACTCAGTCTCTAAAAGGTTCGCCATCACTGACCTAGGGCATCTGGCAAAATGACCCCTAATTCACAAGTATGGCATGTAGTTGAGATCAGAGGATGCCCCAGGCCACTGCTATAATTCTTCCTTTAGAAATAAGTAGATGCTGTCATGGAAAGTCAAGAATAGGCTTGAATAGATAGATATCTTACTACAGAGACAAGAAACCACTATTCTAGTGAAGATTAGATCCCATTTGGACTAAGAATCTGGTTCTATATACATAAATGTGGCTCATAGTTAAATTCTGATTTTATTTCTCCCAACTTTTTGTTGTAACAAACTGTCTGCAATCAGCTTTTGAGGGAGGGAGTTTCAACACAATCTATTTATAAATCAGTCCTATCTGGTTGTCTATGGAGTAGCAGTCCATCTACATTTAAAAGACAAAAACCACTTTTTTGAAGACAGCAAAGCCCGCATTTTGGACAGAGAGGATCACTGGTTTGAAAGAGGGGTCAAAGAGGCCATCTGTGTCAAAATTGAACAGCCCTCTCTCACACTCGTTTGCACTACTCAGGTGACCCCAGGACACAGATAAACCTCCAAGTGGCCTTAATGATTGTCTAAAAGAATGCAAATGACCAGCTGTCTGCAAGGAATATAAATTCTTCCATTCCCCACCATCCAGTCAGAGCTGAGGAAGCCTCTTGGATGAGAAGCGAAATGTCTTCAAAGAAAAACAAGAAAGTCTAGTTGCCTCCTGAAAAAAGCACCTTTGGGAGTCCTATCTGGTCTCATTTCTGTCTTGTCAGCTCTCATACCATTTGCCCCTCTATTCTCAACCTCCTCCCACCTTGAACCTGGGAGCGTCAGAAGCTTTCTCGCCTTCCATTGTTTTCATCTATTTATTAGTTGGAATTGACAACGTGTTCCCCATTTGCCTGAATGTCCTGACCATCTTCCTTTCTGAGATGCGAGGCTGAGGAGGAAGGTCCTCATCATCAAGGTGCTGGTGATGACCTATAGAGCCCTAAATGGCATGGGTCCGGACTATCTTCGGGAGCACCTGCTGCCAGCATCAACTTCCCATCGCCCTGTGCGCTCCCATAGGGAGGGCCTCCTCAGGGTGCTGCCAGTCAGGGAGTGGTGGCTGGTGGCCCCCAGGGGGCGCCTGCCCTTTGGAATCAGCTGCCTGTGGAACTCCGGATGGCCCCCGACTTTCGCTCGTTTTGCTGGGACCTAAAAACTTGGCTATTCGAGCTTGCCGGCCTGGACTGAGGGTTTTGGGTTAAGGTTTTAATTTTTAATTATTTGGGGGCTATTTAATTTAATTTAATTTTAACCTGTATATATTGTACTGTTTTAATTTGCCCTGTAAACTGCCCTGAGTTCCTCGGGAAAAGGGCGGTATATAAATCGAAATAAAATAAAATAAATAAAATAAAATAAAATAAAATAATAAAATAAAATAAAATAATAAAATAAATAAAATAAAATAAAATAAAATAAAATAATAAAATAAAATAAAATAAAATAAAATAAAATAAAATAAAATAAAATAAAATAAAATAAAATAAATAAAATAAAATAAAATAAAATAAAATAAAATAAAATAAAATAAAATAAAATAAAATAAAATAAAATAAAATAAAATAAAATAAAATAAAATAAAATAAAATAAAATAAAATAAAATAAAATAAAATAATAAAATAAAATAAAATCTTCGGTTGCAGTAAAAATGGTTTCATGATCCCTTGAAGATATCTGTCAGTTTGGTCAGGGCAATCTCAATAGTAGCCTTCTGAAATGATTAGGAGATTGGGAGTGGGATGTGTTGCAGTGTTCTCCTTCTTTTTCCAAGGTTTCTTCCAGCTGACAGATAAAAAGAAGTCTAATCCTAATCTCTAATGAGTGGGGTTTGTAGAGTGTTGTACTTTCTCCTCACTTCTTTTAACATCTACCTGAGGCCCCTGGGTGGGGCCATCTGGTAGCACGGGTTTAGGTACCATTAGTTTATTGATGATGCCCAGTTATAATATCTATTTGGAGTCACCTCCTGTACAGACTATTGCAATGCATTCTCCATGTGGGGCCTGAGAAGACTGAGAAGTTACAATTGGTCCAAAACGTAGCAGCATAGATAATTATGGGTAAGCCTTAGTTTGCCCATGTATGACTCTAGTGTGTGAGCTGAACCAGCTTCCATGCCATTCAAAGAGCTGGTTATGACCTATACGACCCTTCCCAGTATAGGGTTGGGCAGAACACCTCTCTGTTCATCCCATGTAGTGCTACTCCCTCTGTTAAACAAGGCCCTCTAAAGAGACCCAAGAAGTATGCCTCATCAGATGTGATGCCTACCTGCCAGGCTAAGCCCAAGAACAATTCAGCAAGAGTTCAATTCTTCGTTTCCTTACATATAACAGACAGAATCTTGCCAGATTAAACCTTTACTTCTCTCAGCTATTGGATACATCCTGGGAGATTCTATGGAGCGGCTATCCTTATTCGCTTCTTCAGTCTTCTATCCCCCGCCAGGTTATGCTGCCTCTTGTCTCCCCTGGCCTTTCTGGAATGTGCTCCCTTCCTGGGAAACTGCTGCTTCACTGTAGTCCATCACACTACTTCCCTTCTGTGAGTACCATCACACTTGCCTCTGAGATGTAGATGGCCCAAACGTGCCTGGTGTGCGGAATGCATTAAGAACTTGGCTTTCCTGCCAACCATTCAGCCTGAGTATTAGATGATCCCATTTTGTGCTGATTGTTCCATCTGCTGGCTTTTGCTTTAGGCACACATGTTTGCTTGCTTTTCACTCATTTTTATCATTACTACGTTGTACTATTTTTTTTAGCAACCCAGAATCGCATGTTGATCAGATGGCCGTAATAATTGATCAATTAAATATGTAAATCTATTTTCTGATATAACTTGCTGCTTCCCATGTTTTTCAATATCAAGGTAGTTGTCCCAGTTAATTATTCCAGCTTGCTCATCTATGACGAGAACTCCAAATACAGTTAATTTCATTTTTTCCCCTTCCGATTTCTCAAAATAGGATGGGGGTGTACAAAACGAAAGGAGGAAGCTTGGGGTGGAATTAGTCCAGCTCGATAAGAGAAAGCATGTGCATAGAATCTCACCTAAAGATATTTCCATTTTTGGGTCTCTTTCTAGCCATTTCCACATTTTTCCAAAGAGAATCTGACAGATTATTGTGATAGCTAAAAATAGAAGGACCTCCATCAGTCAGTATCTATCTTTTTCTCCATCAATCATCTGAAGGTGCATCTTGATAAGAACAGATTTGTTTCATAAGCCACTGCAGTTAAGGAATCCATCCAGTTTCTGAACTTTAAAATAGTTATATTTTAAGATTCCTTTACTTTATCAGAAGGACAGGAAGAAGGTTACAGTTTATGATATGGATTTTTTTTATTTAAAAAAAGACAAATGGGAAGTGTGAACTTCCCAACTAGCCTGCAATTAATAAAAGAGTTTGACATTAAGGTACTAAAAACCAAGATTTCTCGAGGAGCAAGATAAAAGACTAAGAGAAAGAAAAAGTATACAGACAATCTTTTAAAAGATAACCCTTCTTTGGGGGAACATGCATTATCAGAATCTTTGCCAATCAAAGCATCTGATTATTTGTATTCAGGATTTTCTGTCCAGCTGTTATATATTGTAGTCAGTGCTTTTTTGTAAAAGAAAAAGGTGCTGGAACTCCATTCTGAGCGTTCTATGAGAAAAAAAAGCCCTGATTGTAGTAGAGAACAAATATAAATCTTCAGTAAATAAGCAAGTAAAAAATTCTCCTTATACACGGAAGCTAGCAAATTATTTCATAAGTCAGTGAACTATTGGCACTATTTCTCAAAACAGCTCTTTTCTATGAAACGCATTCTATCAGATTGCATTTCATCCCAGAATTAGACATAATAGACTGGAATAGGTTGGTGCAAGTGAAGTCACTCCCGCATTTGAAATATGTTGATGGTACTTACGGATTTATCATCATGCATGCAGATTCTGCATAAAACAACAATTATGAAAAGCTCTAGGTGTTTTTGCCATTGATTTTGACAAGAAAAGACAGAGGTCCTTTGAGAAGGCTGCACGCGAGATCGATGTTGCTCTAAACCACTCTATAATTCACAAAGTCATGAGTTGAATTTTAAGATGTTACACACCAAGTTAATATGGAAAATTGGCTGTACTGGGAAATATGAGCCCTTATGTAATTGTTCAACAACACTTACAATTCTGACTGTTCATTTTCATTCTCAAACGATTCTGCAACCACACTTAATTAATCCTCACAAGAATCTAAAGAAACAGGTAATCTTGCATTTATTATCGATAATAGCTACTGTACAGTACTCCAGTGTTAACTGTAAAGGGGGGAAAAAGTATAAAAGGTCGTTTTGGTTAGATCTCAGAAACTCAGAAATGATTCTTTGTTTGCATAACACCAATTCTTTCTTGGTCTTTATTTAATCAGGACTTGCAACACATGTGTGCTATCCCACTCTGCCACCTCTGCCACATGCAAACACATTTGGGTTTTAATGCTGAGAAAAGAGAGTGACTGACACAAAATTGCCACCTCAGTATCCTGTGGAAAACTGAAAACAGTATTTCAGTGGTGCAAAATGCCTGGAGTGCAATCCCCAGGACTAAAACAGCTGCATCTTTTCCAGGGATTGCATAGCTGTGGTTTGTAGGTGCCGTGGAATCACACACGCACACACACACACGCACACACACAGACAAAGACGAAGGTGACTCAAGTGCTTCGTTGACTCTCTTATACACTCTGAAAGAAAGAGCTGCACAACTCTTTGCTAAAAGGTTTTACTATTTAATAGTAAAACCTATTAAGGGAATAATCTATGTTCTTGCTTTGGTCTGAGGTGTTCATCCTTGGCCACTTTAAGACTTGTGGGAGTTGAAGTCTTAAAGCGGTCAAGGTTGGACATGCCTGCTTTAGTCATTCTCTATGAGGATGCCAACTTAATTTTAAAATGGGACAGATTTCTGTCTACCTTTGAGTCCCACCAAGCCACTTCATATACTTTCGGTTAATTTTGATCCACTAAATGATAATAGATGATATGAAAATCACTCCTATCTGTGATCTGTTCAGAACAGCAACAAGAAACACATTGTTAGGGATTTTATATCTACACACACACACACACACACACACACACACACAAACACAAAAATACATGGCACAATTTCCTACTGTTTATGAGCAATAGATGTACAACAAAGGTTTACAGGAATTGATGCACACCTTTATTGAAATAAGCTGTGGCTGTTGTCTCAAACTGAAGAGACATAAAAGCCTTCCTCAACCACAAAAGTTATTTATGCATGCGGTGTGCATAATGTTTTTTGTAATATGGAGCTAAAGATACCTTTTGTGACTTCGCAACAGGCAGCCTCGTATGGAGCCTCCCCAGAAAAAGCAGGAGGAGAGCTGACTGACAGGAAACAGTGGGAGGTTGCAGGCCCTGGAAAAGATAGTTGAAGACCATATTGCTGGAACAGGGACAGGAACAAATCCTGTTCCAAAGATGAGAGCAGTACAGAGAATCCTTGGCTTGCAAAGCCAGGCACACACAGGCTGACAGCACAGCTAGCATAAATAAGCGCAGGGAGATGATGTACCACCTCTGAGTAACTGAACTTGAGGGAAATGTTTGAAAGCAGGAATCAAACAAGGACTGGACTCTCTGAGGGCCACCTCAGAGCCTCGCAGCCACAACTTGCTAGCATATTTTGCTCCGATCTTCCGCAATACAGGCGGTCCACATCTTATGGCCACAACTGGGATCAGAATAAGAGAGGCAGTGGTTAAGTGAATCACATCCAACTTTATGACCTTTTTTTGCCATGAGTGCTAAGGAAATCACTGCAGTTGTTAAAAGAAACACATGGTTATTAAGTGAATCAGTCCTCCCCCATTGAATTTGTTCATCAGAAGCTGCCTGGAAAGGCCGCAAATGTTGATCACATGACCCCAAGGTGCTGCAATTATTGTAAATGCATACTAGTTGCCAAGCACCTGGCGTTTGGCCATTTATCCATGAGGATGCTGCAACAGTCATTGGCACAAGGATAAGTCAGAATCAGAATAGAGCTGGAAGGGACCCTGGAGATCTTCTAGTTCAGCCCCCTGCTCAAGCAGGAGCCCCTATTTCATTTCAGACAAGTGGCTATCTAGTCTCTTCTTAAAACCCTCAAATGATGAGCCTTGGTGGAGCAGTGGGCTAATGCCTCCTTAAGTAACACCAGCTGCCTGCAATTAGTGCAGGTTTGAGTCCCACCAGGCTCATGGTTGACTCAGCCTTCCATCCTTCCGAGGTAGGTAAAATGAGGACCCAGATTGTTGGGGGCAATTAAGCTGACTTTGGGGTGTGTGTGAAAGCCCTAATAAGCAGGCATATACATAGAATGAAGGCTACTGCTAAGCTTGTAAGCTGCCCTGAATCTTCGGAGAAGGGCGGGATATAAATGGAATTAAAATAAAATAAAATAAATAAATGAAGCACCCACGATTTCTGGAGGCAAGCTGTTCCACTGGTTAATTGCCCTCACTGTTAGGCAGTTTCTCCTTAATTCCACATTGCTTCTCTCCTTGATTACTCTCCACCCATTGTTTCTTCTCTTGCCTTCTGGTGTTCTGGAAAATAAAGTGACCCCCTTCCTCTCCTCCCTGCGGCAGCCTCTCAAATACTGGAATATTGCTATCATGTCCCCACCCAGTCCTTCTTTTCTCTAGACGGGTCACACTGTTGTAACTTGGAATGGTCGTTAAATGAATGGCTAAAGTCAAGGAGTATCCATAAGCACGAATCCCAGCATTCACCTTTTGTGGAACCTCAGTGGTTTTATTTATTTATTTGTTTGTTTTATAGACCGCCCTTCTCCCAGAGGACTCAGGGCGGTTTACAGAGCAATAAAGTAAGAATACAATAAAGCAATGAAGTGAGAAAATTTTAAAACCCAAATCCATCAGGCCAGGCCGGCTTGTTGGAGTAGATAAGTTTTTAGATCACGCCGGAAGGAGCAAAGGTCGGGGGGCCATCCGGATTTCAGCTGGTAAGCGGTTCCAAAGGATTGGCGCACCCACCGAGAACGCTCTCCCCCTGGGGGTCACCAGCCGACATTCTCTGACCGGTGACACCCTGAGGAGGCCCTCTCTGTGGGAGCGCACAGGACAGAGGGATGTTGACGCTGGCAGTAGGTGCTCCCGTAGGTAGTCCGGACCCATGCCATGTAGGGCTTTGTATGTCATCACTAGCACCTTGAATTTCACCCGGAAGGCAACTGGAAGCCAGTGCAGCTCACGGAGCAGAGGTGTAATATGGGAGTATCGGGAGACCCCCAAAAGCACTCGTGCAGCTGCACTCTGCACCAACTGAAGCTTCCGAGTGGTTCTCAAGGGCAGCCCCATGTAAAGAGCGTTGCAGTAGTCAAGGCGAGAGGTCACAAGTGCATGGTTTGGGGTGTCGGACAACATTGCTGTGCACTATGGACAACGACAACACTGACAACTGTGCCATGCTGTATACTCTGCACTTCTGCTGTACTGGAAGGAGTCTAGTGAGTTCCCCTGCAATATTTGTGGTTGTCCTCATCACCCACTTCCCTGCCTTTATGGAGAGGGCCCTTTTTAAAATGCCATGCTTGCAGAAGTCATTCATTCGACTCACCCTTTTTAACCTTTATGAATGTCTTTCTTTTCTGTTCTTAGCTGCCTTGAGCACCCTCTTCTTGATGGAATGGAAGAATATAATATTTATTTTAATTCCCTCAGTACTGCCACTTTCACTCAGATGGCAATCATACCTAGGCCAATACTGGAAAAAATTGAAATTCTCCGTGAATATATGAAGGAGTGTGTTTCAAAAAAAGGCAAGAAACTTTCTGGAACTGAATAGGTTTTGGGGTTTTTTGTTTTTGCTTTTGTTTTTTGTTAAACAGACAGCTAGGTAGCAGGTGGGAGGTGAAGAATATGTACTTTTTCAATCTTTTCTCCATGCATTGCATCTTCTCAGCTTCGGGTGGGAAGTTTGGTGAGAAAAAAAATCATTGAGATCTATGTAAAAGCAACACCACAGAAGTGGCAATAGCTTTCATCGATTGCTTTGACAGAAATAGAACACTAGACCTGAATTCCCTTTATACGATTCTGGAGCAAAAATCTATTTAATGTTTCAAATCCAGATGTGGCCCTAAACCACCAGGAAAACAATCTTACTAGTCCTGAAAGTGACAGGATACTATAGACAGAACTCTCCATTCTCCGTTAAATGGGGAAGTTTACCATCAGTGAAAAGAATTGTCTGCTAGAAACCTAAAATACACCAAAAAGCAATGACATATTTGCATCATCAATGTTCTGATGGAAATGAGATGGGAATTCAGCAGCCGAAAAAGCCAATGCAATCCTGGGCTGCATTAACAGAGGGATAGAATCAAGATCATATGAAGTTCTAGTACAGCTTTAAAAGTCTTAGTAAGACCACACTTGGAATACTGCATCCAGTTATGGTCACCACAATACAAAAAAGATATTGAGATTCTGGAAAGAGTGCAGAGAAGAGCAACAAAAATGATTAGGGGCCTAGAGACTAAAATGTACAAAGAGCAGTTGCAGGAATTGGGTATGTCTAGCCTAATGAAAAGAAGGACTAGGGGAAATGTGATAGCAGTGTTCCAATATCTGAGGGTCTCCTACAAAGGCACGGGTGTCAAACTATTTTCCAAAGCAACAATAGGCAAGACAAGAAACAATGGTTGGAAACTAACCAAGATGAGAAGCAACCTAAAACTAAGGAGAAATTTCCTAATGGTGAGAGCAATTAACCAACGCAATAACTTGCCTTCGAAGTTGTGGGTGCTCCATCACTGAAGGCTTTCAAAAAGAAACAGGACAACTATTTGTCTGAAATGGTATAGGATCTCCTGCTTAAACAGGGGTTGGACCAGAAGACCTCCAAAGTCCCTTCCAACTCTATTATTCTTTGTTCTATGAATCGGGTGCATTAGAACAGAGCAAAGAAAGCTTAGACTTGCATGCAAGGAGGAATAAGAATAATGATAATAAGTGAAAAAACAGTGATTGAATTTATCAGAAAAAAATGAGGAAGAAAGCCACTGTTATGTCTTGGGTTCTGGTGAGCAGGAATGAAGACACACGGTTGGGTACAGAGAAACTCATTCTTTATTTCTTGATGGAACTGGGCTGCTCCCAGCCCCAATATATAGCCAAGCCTTATTGGTAGCAGCCAATAAGATTGAACCCGCGCTTGCCGCCTTAGGCTGACCAATTGCAGGCCCAGAGACGGCCTGTCTGGGTTGCTGGAGAGACGTTAGCTCTCCAGCAATGCACGTGGTGTGGTACCCAAAAGCCCAGTACATAACAGCCACCATCTCTGGGTTTTGTTCTGAAGCCAGCACAAACTTGGCAAGACTTCAGCAGGCCGGTCCTAGTGCCCAACCTTTTCCCTAACCTGGAGGTTCATACAACTACTTTGTCGATGGCATTCATTCATATGTTGCGTGTTGAGTACATCTCATGGTCCCTTTGAAGCAGTGGTGGGATTCAAATCCCTGAATAACTGGTTCTCTGCATGTATGCAAGCCTGGGCCTCTGAGGCCTAGAATGGACTTCCAGAAGTGCATCCCTGCACTTCTGGTGGGCCGTTCTAGGCCTGGGAGGCCTTCTCCAGGCCTCTGAGGCCTAGAATGGATTTCTGGAAGCGGTATGCATTCAGCCAGTTCTCCAAACTCAACAAAATTTAGCTACCGATTCTGCCGAACCTGAATCCCATCACTGCTTTGAAGCATTTAAAACTCTGTAATATTTTGCATTAATAGGGTGTTTTAACCCAGATTGTTACTTCAAAAGAGAAGTAAAAAGAAAAGTGGCAATGCTTTAAAATCATGCACAAAAGGACTTTTATCTTGGATTTATCTTGCATTTAGCAAAGTCACTGATCCCACAGAACTGTCCCTTTGCAAGGACAGAAATTAAATAACAAAAGGGCTATTTGTGCTAATTGACTGGAACCTCCCTGGCCTAATATTCCATGGAATTGTGAATTTAAATACTTTGAATCAGGCATAGAAGCTCCAAAAGGCAATGCTTCCCAGATGGTTTTCCTGTTCCTGGAGAAAAAAAGATTTCGGGTAACAAGCAATTGTCTAACGTTTTCCCATTGTTATCCTCTTAATAACTTCTTATCTAACTTTTGTGTGTGAGATTCAGAACAGATTTGTGAAAAATCGAAGCCTGTAAACATTTTTAAAATAAAGCTGCACAAATCTAGCAGAAGCTTTGTGAACAGTGAGGCAAGCAGTGCCCTTGGGAAATGGAAATGAAATCTGCCTTGAACAGGCCTTTCCTGGAACCAACGTATGAAAATTTTATGCAATTTCTTCTAACTCAGCATGGAGGTAGGGCCACTGCACGGATGTAATATTTAACACAGAGGGACTTGTTAATCAATATGAGAGTGAAGTGTGATTTATTCCCATGGAAGATTATTTTTATTAATTCAGAATGTGGAGCTTCAGGATATTTTGATCATGTGGGGGGGGGAGGGGAAGGGGGAGGGAGAGGGAGAGGAATGACCTTAAAAGAAAGTCCATGTGGGATAAAAAAAAAAGTAAAATAAATCATCACAAGGGGAAATAAACATAATAGTGAACCTCTGAGAAAAGATAATGAGTCAACCTGGGACTAAGCTACCAGGTAATGCTCAGTAAAATAAAATAAAATAAAATTGGAAAACAGCACTGAGAAATTAAGTCTGCTGTATCTATTTCCTCTGTCTGGGGATTGTATCACTGTTGAGCATCACTGACTTAGGGAAAGTAGGGTCTTCTCCAGATTACCTTTCTGGAGGCAAATTTTGAATATCAATTTTGTAGTCAAAGAATAGAAGGAAGAAAGGAAACATAGGAAGCCCTTGACAACTGCATGCCAAATTTCTGTCGCCAAGCGAGACATTTGTTAAGTGACGTTTGCCTCATTTTACAACTTTTCTTGCTACAGTTAAGTGATCGCTGCAGTTGTTAAATTAGGAACACGGTTGTTAAGTGAATCTGGCTTCCCCATTGACTTTGCTTGTCAGAAGATCAGAAAAGGTGATCACATGACTCTGGGACATTGCAGCCGTCATAAATATGAGTCAGTTGCCAAGAATCTGAATGTTGGTGATCATAGGGATGCTGCAATGGTCTTACCGTAAGTGTGAAAAACGGTCCTAAGTCACTTTTTTTTTCTGCCGTTGTAACTTTGGTCATTAAATGAACTGTTGTAAGTTGAGGACTACCTCCATCACAGCAAGAACGTATAACTGGCTAACTCCCTTTATTAATTATAAAGAATCTCTGAAACACTGAGAGGTGATAAAAGAGACAAAGATGAAGGCGTAGCTCATAATGCAGTCCAATTAATTAGGGATCCAAAAATGTATAAACAGGCACTGGGTTGGTGCCCTAATAGGCAATTGCAAAGCTGAAAGTCTTTTAAAACTGTCGTATTGGGTTGCTGTGAAAAATCTAATTATCCAGCACTGACAGACCAGAGTTTTCAGGGTTAAAGTGGAATTTAAGTACTTGAGAGCAAACCTCTGTATAAAATGCTGAGCCAGTATAAATTGATTTGTAACTACTAACCTATGCAAATCACTTCAGGGTTCTGAGGAGCTGCTGTATTCTCAAATTCATGTGATGCCCAAAGTGGGCTGTTTTCTCCTCTTTAGTCACATGTTGAGTGGCCCTGGAGTCTCCTCAACCATCTTCTTGTGGTGGCAGGGCAGCCAAGTGGGAAAATTAGCATCTCACAGAGAATGTGAGGTAGTTTGCCATGGCATTTTATTTATTTATTATTTATTTATTACTTTTATTTGTATACCGCCCTTCTCCCGAAGGACTCAGGGCAGTGAACAGGGCAGTACAAGTTAAAAGACAAAATACAAAAATTAAAAGAGAATTAAACAGAATGCCCACAATTCTTACAATAAGTTAAAACACATTAAAAGTAAGTTAAAACACATTAATAAGACCCAACCCCATCCCATCAGGCCAGGCCAGCTTGTTCGAAGAGGTGAGTCTTTAGCTCGCGCCGGAAGGAGCGGAGGTCGGGCGCCATCCGGAGCTCAACCGGAAGATGGTTTCCATAAATCTGGCGCACCCACAGAGAACACCCTCCCCCTGGGGGCCACCAGTCGACATTCTTTAACCGGTGGCACCCTGAGGAGGCCCTCTCTGTGGGAGCGTACTGGGCAGAGGGAAGTTGACGCGGGCCGCAGGTGCTCCCCAAGGTATTCCGGACCCATGCCATGTAGGGCTTTGTAGGTCATTACTAACACCTTGAATCTCACCCGGAAGACAACTGGAAGCCAATGCAGCTCGCGGAGCAGAGGTGTAACATGGGAGTATCGGGAAACTCCCAACACAACTCTCGCGGCTGCATTCTGTACCAGTTGTACCATTCTAGAAAATGACCATGGTTTCTTCCTGATCTTGAGGCTTGTGACCTGTAGCTGTGTTGCTGTGACTCGCTGTGCTAAGAACATCATCAGCAGGTTATCCACTTCCAGTTGAGATGGCTGCTGATGTGAGATTCCATAGAAAAAGGCATTGCAACAGAAGATCAGAGCAGTGTTTCGGAAAGAAAAGAACAGCAAACACGACAGCTGCCTTGGTTTAGTGGTTAAAGTGCTGGCCTAGAAACCAGGAGACTATGAGTTCTAGTCCTGCCTGTTGTGTCTGTAGATAGTTGCAAACATGTAAATAGCAGGTTGCAAAAGAAGGTTCTTGAAGCGGGAGATTCTGGTGCAACTATTGGTTAAAGTTGCAAAGAAGCGGGAAAATAGCGATTGATGATTGGTTACAGTTTAAACAGTTCTAGTATAAAAGCTTGAAACATTTGACAGTTGTCAGTTGACTTATGTGTATTGAATAAACTCTTTCATTGCAAAACCGCTCTGAGTCATTGTCTACCTGAACCAAACAACTGGCGACGAGGGTGGGATAGACGGCAGACCAGAGTAGGTTCGGCGGAACAGCTGCGTATAGGCGGCAAATTTGAAAAGAAGTCACAGTCAACCACAAGCGGCCGCGGCGGAATCAACAATCCTCCGAATGGCGCAAATCGGGTCCTTGAAAGAATTCGACCCAAGCTTCCCAGAGGACTGGGAAGAATATGTAGGACAGGTCAAAGGGTTCCTGCTTGTTAACGGGATAACGGATGACCGAAAAAAGGCGGCAGCATTACTGACAATATGCGGCACACCAGTATATCGGATCGCTGTAGGACTTTGTCAACCACAGCCGGTCTCAAGTGTTCCGTATGCCGATCTGTTAGCTAAACTAAAAGTACATTTCACGCCAAGGAGATCCGAACTCTTTTGGCGTCGTATTTTCGAAAAAAGAAATCAGAGGCCGGGCGAATCGATTCAAAAATTCGTTGCTGCAGTCAGAGAAGCCGCAGTACGATGCAAGTATGACAACTTGGAAATCAGAATCCGGGACCGAGTGGTACTTGGCTTGCGAGACGAGCATCTACAAAATAGAATAATCGCCAAGCCCACCGGCGATTTGCAAGAAGTACTGGACGAACTATTAACTTATGAATCCACCGGGTATCGCGACCCCCCCCGTAGTAGCATGGCTGCGTCTGCCGAAATCAATCAAGAAGGCCTTGTGGACTGCGGGGAGGTGGACCAGCAATGGGAAGATGACATCGCCGAAGTCACCAGACGGTTTGGAAAAATGGCGGCAAAACCATCTCGAAGCGACGGGCCTGAACCGAACCGCCGATTCCAAACCGCAACACCACAACGACAAGTAACCGCGACCCAACGACAATGGAGAGACACCGCAACGAGACCGCGCGACAACGACAACCGATGTGGCAGCTGCGGGGGCAACCATCCCCGTGCAACTTGCAGATTTCGTACCGCCAGATGTAGATCGTGAGGGAAGACCGGCCACATTCAAGCCATCTGCAGGGGTCGTGCACGCGACAATCGCCTACATGAAGTCGACGTTTGGCCCGAAGGTAAGGTAACCCCTTACTATAGTGGCAAAGAGACCTCTAGACCGTGGGCTAAATTTCCGAACTGTGGGCAGGTGGCACGAGTTAATCATAGTAGGAAGGGAAAAATTAATAATTTTCCGGAAGGAAAATTAAAAATCATAGTCCAATTGCAAGGGGTTCCTTGCAAAATTGAAATAGATTCAGGGGCCTCAGTGTCCATAATATCTAGTGAGACCTTGAAAAAGATTGAACAAATAAGTGGCAGAAAAATTCCACTTAGTTCAACCAAAATCCAATTTACCGACTTCCAAAAAACCCCAATAAAAATTAAAGGGAAAATTACCCTTAGTGTTAAATTTAAGGGGTTTAAGGGAGCTTTAGATTTAATAGTTACTGAAGGCCATAGGACTAGTCTAATAGGCCTTAACTGGTTTCCTGCCCTGGGTATTTGGATAGGGGGAATAAACACAGTTATTAAAAATAAGACCCTCGAATCAGTCTGCGATGAATTCGCAGACGTATTCGATGGGTCTTTAGGTAAATACAAAGGGCCCCCAATTAAATTTAATTTAGACCCGTCGGTTAAACCCATCAGGCTTAAGGCCCGAAGGGTGCCTTTCGCCCTGAAGCAAAAAATCGAGGCCAAGCTCGATAAGCTTGTAGGCCAAGGCGTCCTAGAACCAGTCAAGGGTGGTTTGTGGGAAACGCCAATCGTCACACCCCTTAAACCTAATGGGGATGTGAGGATCTGCGCTGACTACAAAGCCACCCTGAACCTTGGAATGAAAAAACACGCTTACCCGGTCCCGACGGTGAAGCAGGTCCTCGCCACGATACAGGACGGCGCCATATTTGCCAAGTTAGACTTGGCGCAGGCATACTTGCAATTAACTGTTTCTGAAGAGGCTGCTGAAGCTCAGACGATAGTTACCCACAAGGGGGCGTTCCGAGTCCACAGACTGCAATTTGGTATTGCAGCAGCTCCAGGCATCTTCCAAGAAGTGATGGAGAGGACCTTAAAGGGCATACCTGGTGTATGCCCTTATTTTGATGATGTCCTGATAGCTGGAAGAAATGAAGAAATATTAGCAGAGCGTCTGGAACAGGTATTGGAAAGGTTTAGGAGGGCTGGACTTAAATTAAAAAAGGAAAAATGTTGCATTGGGGTTAAGTCCACTGAATTTCTAGGATTTAGGATAGACAAAAATGGAATTCATCCTACCCCTGATAAAATCAAGGCAATTAAATTGGCACCAGAACCAAAAAACAAGGCTGAATTACAAGCCTTCCTAGGATTAGTTAATTTTTACCACACATTCGTGCCACACAAAGCTGCCATAGCAGAACCTCTTCATAGACTTTTAGATAAAAAAAACCCCGTGGCAGTGGCTTAACAAGCATAGAGTTAGTTTCCAAACATTAAAAAATATTCTTTCTAGCCAATCAACAGTAACCCATTTTATTGAGAATAAACCAATTTATTTAGCTTGCGATGCTTCACCTTATGGTGTGGGGGCTGTTATCAGCCACTTGGACAGTCATGGCGTTCAAAAGCCAATCGCATATTATTCCAGGACGCTTACTAAAGCAGAGCGGAATTATGCACAGATTGATAGGGAAGCATTAGCAATCGTGGCAGGAGTAAAAAAGTTCCATGATTACCTTTATGGTAGGAACTTTACCATACTCACTGACCATAAACCATTATTGGGACTGTTTACCACTGATAAACAGACACCCCAAATAATGTCGCCCAGAATGCTGAGGTGGTCAATTTTCCTCTCAGCATATTCATTTTCCCTTCAACACAGACCGGGCAAGGAAATGGGACATGCAGACGCCCTTAGCAGACTGCCATTAAATAACACTGAGGAAGACCCTGCTCCTGTGGGACAAATAATGTCTTTACAGGACATTCCTGAATGCCCCTTAACCGCTAAAGATATTGCTGAGGCAACAAATAATGACCATATCCTAAAAAGAATTATGGCCTGGGTCCTTAGTGGGTGGCCAAGTACTAACCCGGATGCCAAGTACATTCCATATTTTAGAAGAAAGGATGAACTATCATCCCATTTGGGATGTGTTCTGTGGGGAAACCGTGTAGTCATTCCTGAAATCCACAGACCTACAATTTTATTAGAACTACATGAGGGTCACCCTGGAATAGTACGTATGAAGGCATTGGCTAGGAGTCACTTATGGTGGCCAGGACTTGACAAGGACATTGAAGAATGTGTTTCTAATTGTTATTTGTGTCAGCGTTCTAGACCTGAGCTGCAACACACACGTACTCATAAGTGGGAGTTAGCCAGGAATCCTTGGTCCAGGATTCATATTGATTTTGCTGGACCTTTCCAAGGGTTAACCTTTCTAGTAGTAGTGGACAGTTTCTCTAGATGGCTAGAGGTAGTACCCGTCAGTTCAATGACTTCTGGTAAAACAATACAAGTCTTAAGGGGCCTCTTTGCCACTCATGGGTTACCTGATGTAATTGTGTCAGATAATGGGCCCCAATTCACCTCTGTTGAATTCCAGGATTTCCTCAGGGCCAACTTGATTAAACACATGACATCAGCACCCTTCCACCCATCCACCAACGGCTTGGCTGAACGCAACGTAAGAACCACCAAGGACGCATTAAAGAGAATCATCCGTGGCGATTGGCACCAAAGACTGGCTGAATTCTTGCTGACCCAACATACGACCCCGTGCACGGCTACTGGAAAAAGCCCAGCAGAAATGAGGTGGGGAAAAAGATTAACCACCAAACTGGACAGGTTACATCCTGACAGACTACCATCAAGTGCGGAACCGGACATTCCAAACAGATCATTCAAAATTGGGGACCTAGTCTGGGCCAGGAATTATGCACAAGGGGACAAATGGGTCCCAGGGGTGGTCACTGAGATAATGGGACCTTTGTCTTACACTATTGAGGGGGAAGGGAATAGGGTTAGCAAAAGACATATAGATCAGCTAAGGAAGAGAACTATTGGTTGCATGCCAGTTGATGGGGATCAAAGTATACACGGGGGGAACATTGCATCATGGCTTATTGATAACAACCTGCCAGTTAGTGGGGAAGCAGAAATTCAAACCAGTCCGTCCACAGCTTACCAACAACAACACAGTCAAATTGACTGGGAGCTGCCCCCTTTGAGCAGGCCAGCAATAGCTGAACATCAACATCAAACACAACAACAACCACAACTTGTTAGCAGAGAAGCATCTGAGCCAATTAGTCAAGAGTCCAGATCCACCAGTGTAAGCCAGCCAAGCAGACAATCTGAAAGAGATGACTTAGGTATCCAAAGCAATAGATATCCATCAAGGGTCCATAGGCCACCCAAATACTTAAGAGACTATGTCAATAAATAACAACAACTGGGGGGTAAGGGGTGTTGTGTCTGTAGATAGTTGCAAACATGTAAATAGCAGGTTGCAAAAGAAGGTTCTTGAAGCGGGAGATTCTGGTGCAACTATTGGTTAAAGTTGCAAAGAAGCGGGAAAATAGCGATTGATGATTGGTTACAGTTTAAACAGTTCTAGTATAAAAGCTTGAAACATTTGACAGTTGTCAGTTGACTTATGTGTATTGAATAAACTCTTTCATTGCAAAACCGCTCTGAGTCATTGTCTACCTGAACCAAACACTGCCTTAAGCATGAAAGCTGGCTGGGTGACCTTGGGCCAGTCACTCTCTCTTAGCCCAACTCATCTGGCAGGGTTGTTGTGGGGGAAAATAGGAGGAGGAAGGAGGTTAAAATATACAAAGAATGGTTGCAGGAATTGGATATATCTAGTTTAATGAAAAGAAGGACTAGGAGTGACATGATAGCAGTGTTCCAATTTCAAAGAGATTGCCACAATGAAGGGTGTGTGTGTGTGTGTGGTGTGTCAACCTTTTCTCCAAAGCTTGAAGGCAGGACTAGAACCAATATATGTAAACCAATCAAGGAGAGAAGCACCCTAAAACTAAGGAGAAGTTTCCTGACAGTTAGAACAATTAAATCAGTGGAATAACTTGCCTCCAGATGTTGTGGATGCTCCAACACCGGAAGTTTTTAAGAAGAGATTGGACAACCGTTTGTCTGAAATGGTATAGGGTTTCCTGCCTGAGCAGAGGGTTGGACTAGAAGACCTCCAAGGTCCCTTCCAACTCTGTCATTCCTATCCTATCCTATCCTATCCTATCCTATCCTATCCTATCCTATCCTATCCTATCCTATCCTATCCTATCCTATCCTATCCTATCCTATCCTATCCTATCCTATCCTATCCTATCCTATCCTGTTTTGTCCCATTCTATTCTATTCTATTCTATTCTATTCTATTCTATTCTATTCTATTCTATTCTATTCTATTCTATTCTATTCTATTCTATTCTATTCTATTCTATTCTATTCTATTCTATTCTATTCTATTCTATTCTATTCTATTCTATTCTATTCTATTCTATTCTGTTCCTGTAGGTATCTTCACCCCCTTCAGTTACTTATAAAGTAGTAACAGTGGGATAAAAATCTAATAAGTAAATAAATATGGTATCAGAAGCAGATCCAGCAGTCACCAGTCAGTAGGCAGAGGAGTCCTGCTGAGCAGAGAAGACCTCTGGAATTGTCAAGCCATTTATTTATTTGTTTGCTTTATGGATAAATTTATTTTCTGCCTATCTTGCCTTGGGTCTCCTTCAGGTGGCTTACAATAATAAAAAGGAAGAAAATGAAAGGAGAACAGAAGTAAATACATACAATGAATGATGAAAAAAGAACACGAGAATAATATATCAATATGATAAGCAAAAAGATGGATGAGTGGAGAGCAGAGAGCAAGGTTTTTGAAAAGCACCATTTCTGGTCCCCTAAGCCGACACTGGTATAGATTGTCTTAGCTGAGGAATTCTGGGCGTTGAAGTCCACACATCTTAAAGTTGCTGAGCTTGAGAAAGACTTTATCACTCTAATTCTTGTTAAAAGAAATAAACAGTAAAGATGACACTGGTTTCATGGACATGGAAAGCTGTAAGTGCAAAATACAGGTATCAGTGTCATGGAGAAGATGCCGATAGAAAAATGTCTGAAAAATCCAAAGCTTAGTTTCAGGACTGCCACAAGCCACTGTGCAAATTGTGCACTGCACAAGGGTTCTACACAAGACAGTGTGCCAATAATATTGTAAAAAAATGCTTTTAATGGCATATGAGTGTGCATGCACACTATAATATTAAGCATCATTTTAGGTGCACATGTGTATGACTAGAATATTTTTAAAAATGTTTTTATGCTCAAGTATCAGTAAATTTATTCAGTCAATGGACAGTAAAAATATAGCACATACGCAATGCAACAAATCAGGTCAAAATGAATACGGGAAAATACCAGCATAGCAGAAAGTCTGCGTAGTAAAATACAACATAAACTACTGTAATGAGCTATAATAATAAAGCCTGCAAACGTGAGGATAAAATACTACAGTCTGTAATGGAAAAAGACACATTATTTAAATGACTTATCTTAAGTGATTACAAATCAGCACATTAAGATCTTAAATAAAAATTAATCTATGTCTTTTCTTTAATGGAACAACAGAGAATTTGGCTACTGTGCAGGTAGTAGCATAATTCGTGCCTTGGAAAGGAAGATTCACAAAATGTATCTGACCTTTCTAGAGCTTTATCTATTGGAGCAGAATGCAGGTAAACCTAATATCCCTGCAAATTAAAATGTAATAATACATGTCTAAGGAGATTCTCAGTCATCCAGGTCATAGTTATCCCAAAGATGCTTTTTTATGAGGCAAATGGACTTTCTTGTTTTTCTTTGAAGATGTTTTGAAGTGATGATCAGGCAGGCTTGTATCAGGAGAGGTCAAACACTAGCAATATAAATTATGCTTGGAGAGCCACTGGCCACCAGTTTGTGTGTGTGTGTGTGTGTGTGTGTGTGTGTGTGTGTGTGTGTGTGCACCAAGTCAGTCTTGACTCCTAGCAACTGTCTGAACTAAACTATTAAGAGCCTTGGTGGAGCAGTGGGCTAATGCCTCCTTAAGTAACACCAGCTGCCTGCAATTACTGCACGTTCGAGTCCCACCAGGCTCAAGGTTGACTCGGCCTTCCATCCTTCCGAGGTAGGTAAAATGAGGACCCAGATTGTTGGGGGCAATTAAGCTGACTTTGTAATAATGCCGCTGGGGGGGGGGCGGGCGAAAGCCTTAATAAGCAGGCATATACATAGAATGAAGGCTATTGCTAAGCTTGTAAGCCGCCCTGAGTCTTCGGAGAAGGGCGGGATATAAATGGAATTAAAATAAAAAAATAAAAAAATAAAAATAAAATAAAAAAATAAAACTAATGGAGTTTTCTTGGCAACATTTTGGAAATGTTGTGCCCTTGCCTAGTTTCGAAGGCTGAGAGAGAATGACTGGCCCCAAGTCACCCAGCTGGCTTAGTGCCTAAAGTAGGATTAGAAGTCATGGTCTCCCGTTTTCTAGCCTGATGCCTTAACCACCATACCAAACTGGCTCCCAATGATAGCTTTTAATATGGAGCTCATGTAACCTTACACTCTTTATTGCTTAGGAGCCTAGCTGTTGTGTTTTGTACCCATAGCACTCTCCAGCTACTTTTTCAAGTTAACTGCATAGGGTACATTGCAGTCCAGATAGGATGTAACCAAAGCCTGCCTGATTTGGGAAGGGTCACCTGTGGTGCCATAGCCTTAATGGTGCAAAAATATTCCTTGGCACAATTGCCACTGCGAATATACCCAAATGGCCACAGAAGGTGCAGTTACGAATAAGAGATATTTATCATTTCACAGTGTTACACAAGAGGATGTTTTGGGAAGTATTACCTAACAAAGAATAACAAGAATTTCTTATCCTGCAATAAAAAAGGTCCTCATTAAAAAGAAAGGAAAGGGGAAACTAAATAAAATCCTTCTGCAATCAGAAATATTGATTTTTAGTTTCTTGCCGGTTTTTCATTCTTACCCTGTATAACTGCAACCTCAGGAAGGCATTCAGCTGAAAAATGTCAATTGTGTGCTACACTGTTGAAATAATATACAGCATAGGGACATTACGGATGGTCCCAGAACCTAAAATTACCGGTTTCCCCCTCTGGATGATGTTTAATCTTTATGACTAATTTTTTTTCTATTGCCAGTAAGCTAAATATTAGGAAAGCTTCTACAGCTAAGTCATAAGCCAGCTCCGGTATTAATTTAACATTTAGTGTAAAATATTAACAGGCAATCAATGTTGGCTAAAATTTGTGTTGCATAAGAGAACCTGTTCACCAGGGTAGGCTTTGGATCCATTATTTATTTCTTATGATGGCCTTTCATTATTCATTTGTGGTTCTGCTTTGCTCCATCACTCCTGAGTGATGAGGTCCTCTGTAACTTCCAGAAATAAATGATGTGCTGCAAGTGGTTGCTCGGTGCAAATATTAAATTCATGGGTGTTATTTATAACATTTAGATTTTTTTATTAGAACTCACATAGATGTGTTTACAATGTGCTTGTTTATCCAGCAAGGATATTCCATTCGTAAAGCCAGAGAATTAAATGGCTTTTAGCCTAAAATTAGGTCCATGCTAAATATTCTCATCTTAACCCTAAATATACTGTATAGATTGTAGGTGCTGCTCACTCAAAGCTGCCCATTCAAATTCCATTGGATTTCTAAGCATATTTCTAACTAAACATTTACTAAGTTAGAATCTGTACCCCACTGCATTGGTAACTACAGGGCTTTTTTCCTCATAGAACGCTCAGAATGGAGTTCCGGCACCTTTTTTGGATGGAACCTTGTAGGGTAGGCAAGGCAGGTTGTATGACATGTGTGAGTTCCGGCACCTTTTTCTTTTACAAAAAAAGCACTGGGTAACTATTGGACAGTAGTTTCTGCTGGACTCCATTCACTTATATATAACTCTGTATTGAAGGACATGGCTAGCTGGAATAACAATAGCAATGTTGGAAGGGACTTTAGAGGTCATCTAGTCCAACCCCCCTGCTCAGGAAGGAAACCCTATACCATTTCAGACAAATGGCTGTCCAGTCTCTTCTTAAAAACTTCCAGTGTTGGAGCATTCATAGCTTCTGGAGGCAGGCGGGCAGGAATCTCAAACTACTGTATAAAAATATATTGTTATTAGAATGGTTTGATACAACAAAAGTACAAAAAGATGGAAAAAGAAAAAAGATGGAAAAAAAGAAAAAAGAAGGAAGGAAGGAGAAAGAAAACAGAATTATTACTTCTGTCCTTTTTTGTAATATATTTTGTTGATTTTTTTTAAAAAAAACATAAATCACTTAATAACTGGTGAACAGTGTGTTGTCTGGGTTACATTTGTAAAACAATCACTAACCATTGATTTCTATAATCCATAATTCACATAATGGTTTTAGCTGATTTCCTCTTTTCCCAAAATATCCTCTTTTCAAACATCGAGTTAATACAATTCTTATCATTTTGATAGATAACAGTTAAACATGCCTTATCATAGATCCTGTTACTGTCCTTATTTTAATTTGTTTCTCCCATCAAGTTCTAAATATTCGTACTGGTTCAGATTTTCTCAAAAATCTTACATTACATTTTAATTACATTTAAGAATTTAACTCTATTTTTCCATATGAACCATCTCACACTTTTACATTTCTTAAGAAATAGATAAAACAATAGAAAGAAAAGAAAGAAAAGCAAGAGTAAAGAAGCATAAAAAATAACATACGGTACTACTTAAAATATATATCCCTCCTAAGCTAATATGTATTTTATTTATTTCCTAAATTTCATATTCTTTTCAACCATAATTAAAAATATGTTTAATCTTTAAACATTCCATTTAATACATCTAGTCATCTAGTCCTTTAACTCTTATTCAAAACATTTTTTATCCATTATAATTTTCTTAAATTGGATCACATTTAAATATCTAAAACATTTCTTTTACCTAAGTCATTTCAACTTTTTTATATTACTGATATCAAGAAAAAGAACAAAAAAGGGAAAAAAGCATACTACATTATATTTAGAGAATTCGTCCCTCTTACAGTGATACGTATATATTCCAAAACTTTTCTATTTCTTTAACCATATTCAAACAAATGTTTCTTTTTTAAGTATTCTCTCTGGTAAGTCTCATCCTCTATTTTTTTAGTTTCCACTTTAGTCTTTTTCTTTTGTCCAGTGTCTTTCTTAATCAATGTATTTTGCTGAATCAAAAAGTTTTTCCGTATGTTCGCAAATGCTGTAGATATAAAAAGTAAATCAGGAGAAGTGTCTTCGTATGGGACTTCTGCCTTTCCATGTTTGTTGAAAATCTTTTTATTTTTATTTTTCTCTGCTTCTGTTATCATTTCCTTTCTCTCCAATGTTCCTGACATCTCTACAGTCCATTTTATCTGATCTGTTTTCTTGTCCTCAGATTTATTTTGTAGTCTTAAGGCAGGGGTGTCAAACTCAATTTCATTGAGGGCCTCATCAGCATTGCAGTTGCCCTCAGGGGGCCGGGTGGGTATGGCCAGGGTGGGCGTGGTTAGAGTGCATATGGCCTACTGGGTGGGCATGGCCAGCTCTACATCGTTCACATCAAGGGTGCCTATGGGGGCCTGGGCAGGAGTGGGACAAATCTGAGGGTCTCTGGCAGAAGGAGGGTCTCTGGGCCAGGGCCAAGGCACTGGGGGCTGTTCCCTCACTGTTTCCAGGATGGCTTTGCGGGCCACATGAAACCACTTCGCGGGCCAGATCCGGCCCCTGGGCCTTGTGTTTGATATGTCTGTCTTAAGGGATAAGTTGTTTTTTTCCAATTCTTTTGATTTTTTTTCAACTAGGATTAAATCATGTTTCCTTGTTTTGTTAAGTTCCATCTTTAAGTCTCTATTCTCAATTCTATATCCATTTATCTGTTTTATCTGCTCCTTCTCTGTTGTTGTTTTCTGGGAATATTTTTGTTGTAGAGTTAACCTGGAAATAGATTGATTTATATTTTCAAAGTTGTTTTGGATTTCTTTGTGGTTGAAAGTCATTGTTGTTTGAATTAGTTGCATATATATCTATATATCTCCTATATATCTCCTCCTGTGACATATTTATGTTTTCTTGATATGTTCTTTCTACATGTCTCTGATCCATGATAGCCAAGAATTTGAGTTTTCCTCTTCTTTTCTTTTCTCTGTAAATAGCTTTAGAGTCCCAATTAGATAGATATTTGTAATCCAAATAGTTTTTTTCTCCTGAAATTTATAATTCTTTCTTTGTCTACAGCCCAGATTATTGTCTTTTTTTGTCACAGCTGTTCTTTGTTGTTAAAGCTTTGAAGGTCACAGACACAGATTAGCTTTTCCCAGATTTTTCCAAGTCATATTAAAGTCATAGCTGTCATAGTCTTCATCTGCCACTAGGTATCAGCAGCTATTTGTTTTACAATTTCCAAAATGAACAATTATCTTTGAAATGACAGTCTTAACCATTTTAGATTTATCCAGATTTAAGTTTTAAGTTTCAGGTTTTATATTTATTTCACTTCCATATATTTTGATGCTCCATAAAAAGATTAATTTGCCACTTCTGTTAGCATAAGGGTGGGGCAGAAATCCCCCTCCTTCACTTTTGGAGGTAATTTGCTTCTTGGGGATCTTTTCCAGGAAGTTAAATGTAAAATAGAAAAGAGAAGATCAAATTCCTCACCCAGTTTCAAACATGCTGTTCACAGTTGTCGTGGTTAGAGCTTTGGGATTTTGGTTGCAAGTAGCTTGGGCTGGTTGATGCAATACGACCAGCCTTTCTCCTGTTGCATTAGAAGGCTTTCCCCAAGTTGAACAGAATGGCCGCTGCTGTTCCAGAATCACTGGAGCACCCTTCTTTCTTTGTTGCCTCTCCGGGGCGACTTAGACCCTTTTAGGGTCCCCTGGCAGGGCGAAATTAGCTGCGAGTGTGCGGAGAATCTGCAAGCCTGCGACCGGTCGCTACCACACAAAACCGGAAGTCTTCTTCTGTCCTTCTTTCTATCAGGTAATTGCCCTCTTAATTTTTTCCCCTCCCTGTTTAACCCTGTTAATCCCTAGATTCATAAATCATCAATTCAGCTTGTACTTTTTTCAACAAAACTTCCAATCAAAAGGGATTTATTTTTAAATAGGTGCATTGCAGGTCACGATGCCATTCAGTTCATATATGTTTTATTTTAAAACCAGACATCTCATGGCTGATTTTTATCCATGTTTGCTCAGATAACTGTGCTCAACTTATTTCAACAGGACAAACGTCTTAGGACTTAGGGCCTAGCAATCTAAGAAGCAGTTATGTCATTTAAAGTTAAAATTCTAGACACATCGGGGATGGGAAAGAAATATAGTAGTCATCACCATTACACTGCTAGAAAGGCAGGTTTATCCTTTGCTTTTCCAAATGTAAACTCGGTAATGTTCCTCCCACTCCATTTAGCAATTAACATTTAGATGAGAAATCTCTCCCACAGCCGCATATATTATTCTGAAAAATTACTCTATTGATTTCATTTTTGTAAAACATTTCTGAATTTCTTTTTTTAATTATGCACACAGATAGCTGGGGTTCCATCTATAAAAGAAACAGAAAAAGGGCTCAGGAATTGTTCCTGCTTTAATACATAACCATTACAACATACAGAATGTTACTTAATATTCATAAATCCCAGCATGGAATCTGTTTTTTTTTATCTTTTTCTTCTTCAGCACTATCACACTCTGAAATGTACTAAGTTTGATCTAGCTAACACAATGCCTAACTGTTTATGGAGATTCTCGGTCACTCGGGTTATGGTTGTCCCAGATTGCCAGAGTCAAAGAAGCTTCTTGGATGAGAAGCTAGAAGTTTTTCTTCAAAGAAAAACAAGAAAATCCAGTTGCCTCTTGAAAAAGCACCTTTGGGACAATGGCTAAATATTTTCCCTAATTAGTTTTTGCCCAGTCTCTGAGAGGGGGAGGAATGTCTTAGCAAGTGGAAGTTCTGGCTGACTGTGTCTGAGGTTAGATATTAAATCAGGATCTTAGGCAGAAAACTAGTGAGAAATACCAGGATAGTAGAATAGATGGAGAAGTTGAAAAACACCCTTGAGGAAAGCTATAGTAAGCCTTATCCGTAAGGCGGCCCATAAAATGTGCCGAAGGGGTAGCCACAAACTGAGTTCAACTTGAAGATGGAGTCTCACTCATGCAGGACCGTGTCCAGTTGCACAGATCCTTCACACTCCAAGCATTCTCTTGGGTATAAAAATGGTATATTCATGTTCACAAAGACATGAATAAACCCATGTTCACATTTGTTTTGGCAAGACCCTTTAAAAATATATTTATTTAAAAATAAATAAATCTTAAAATAACCCTAGGGAGTTCACTGCAACAATAAAACTTGAAATATCATATGACAAAACCTAAAAGCCCAGTGACTCAATCAAACCCCCCGGGTGCCCCAACAATCACCCAATGTCAGCCCTTTGAGGCAGTCCAGACAAAAAGCACCAACCATGAGAACTACCTCTAAGGTTACAGTAACAGAATTTTGTAAGTCTGAAAGTACCTGTCTCGTCCCTTACTTTTACTCTCCCCATTACTCTCCCCCAAATTACAGAGGATTTCTTTTTGGACGTTTGCCCCATCCCCATTGCTTCTGACTGTCTCTTATCTGACCAGAGCCTTCTCTTTTCTCTCAAAGATATCCTAACAAACCATTGTATCATCAGGGTAAAGTCCCAGTTAAAGAGCCAGATCTTGATGGCCTTCCAGAAGGCAAAGATGGTCAGGGGAGAGTGGACCTATAACAGTGGTGACGAACCTATGGCATGCATGCCAGAGGCAGCACTCAGAGCCCTCTCTGTGGGCACACGTGCCGTTGCCCAAGACCCGCCACACCCCATGGCCCCCTCCTCACCAGCAGCCCCCCCAGAGGAGAGTCGCCCTTGGAGAGTCGCCCCCTGATGCAGCCTGCATGGAGCAGCACAGCCAAGGACATGGCAGCCAGACAGCAAGGACCAGACTCTGCCCTCACGCCCCATCGTGCACAGTTGATGCTGCAGGGCATGGGTGGAGGGCATGGCTGCCATGGTGCTGCTGGGCTGCCTGGGCGATCTGCGGTGGGCCCTAGAGACAGTGAATGGCCTTGTGGGCAGGCGGGGCAGGGGACGGGGCGGGGTTGGAATGGGGGCAGGGCCATTTTTGGGGCTCTCAGTTTCTAAAAGGTTCACCATCACTGTCCTATAAGATAGGAGCCACCACGGAAAATGTACACATTAGGTCCCCCTAGATGGCAATATTTCAGTGAATTCTTTGTAGGCAGAGGATTCATCCAGAATAATCCGGTGTTTCCAGTAAAGTTGCCCAGCTGTTGTGTTGCTTCTTACTCCTGATCATTTAGAACAACTTTATGACTAATAGTCCCATATATTTTTGATCTGAAGACTTTTTCTGATGATCTGTTTTACTGAAACTATATAATTCATGTTAGATTCATGGTACATTTTTGACAGCTAGAAGGTTGATCTTTACTTTTCCTGCTACTTTATTATATAAAGCCTGGTGCATTTTTAATCCTCTTCTTTTCCACCAGATTCTTTGGTGTTCAAGAAGTGATAAGGTAAACAAATTAAAATATTTTACAGAATTAATTTTCCCTTCAAGGTTAGCAGGTTTGTTAACGTCATTAGAGTTTTATTGTTCCTTTTCAGAGATGCACAAATTTAAAATATAGAAATCATGGGATTTTAAATCTTATAGTCACAATGACTGTTGGCAGATGAATGCTTTGCCATTTACAGTTAATGACTGATTGGATTTTTAAACCTGGACTAATACACTTCTGAGAGCCAGGGAGGGAGGGGGGGAGGGAGGGAGGGAAGGAAGGAAGGAAGGAAAGAAGGAAGGAAGGAAGGAAGGAAGGAAAGAAGGAAGGAAGGAAGGAAGGAAGGAAGGAAGGAAGGAAGGAAGGAAGGAAATATATTTAAGTAGTTGGGAGTTAATCCTGGAATCTCATTTATACCCTGCTCTTTCTCCCAATTCTTAGAATCTATGCTTATCTATGGGCAGTGTGATGGCTCAGTGGTTAAGACGCTGGGCTTGTTGGCTGGAAAGCCGGCAGCCCAGGTTCAAAATCTGAGCCCCACATGATGTGGTGAGCTCCAATCCTCGCTCCAGCTCCTGCCAAACAAGCAGTTTGAAAGCATACAAATGCAAGTAGATAAATAGGTACCACTTCAGTGGGAAGGTAACAGTGCTCCGTGATATCATGCTGGCCACATGAACACGGAAATGTCTTCAAAAAGCACTGGCTCAATGACCTTGAAATGAAGATGAGAACCACCCCCACAGTCAGCAAAGACTAATGGAGTAAAATTTGCAATGACTCCTTTTTTACAGTATGCTTATCTATATCTATCCATCTGTCTGTCATCTATCATCTCTTTCATTCTCTAGTGAATATGAGTGTATTCTTTTACAGCATATAGAGGCCCATAAACACAAACCATTGTAAGGGGGAGTATGTTCTGTACCAGCCTGCTACCGGCCCTGAAGCAAAAGCAGGGACAACCCCTTTACAAACGGCAAGAGGCTGGAATAAAGCCTGCCAAATTTATTAACATAAAACAGAGCAAGACAAGACACCAACCATGAAACAGGAGCTATGAAACAGGAACTATCCAAGCGGTTGCCTTCAGCAAACCAGCCCTCCCACACATTCCCCTTAAATACAGTTCAGGGCGTGGCCTCTCTCTGCCTCCTTCCGAGGTGCCCCATTGCCTTCCTCTGTTTACTCCTGATTGACTGCCTCCTGCGTCGGGTGTCCTTGAACAGGGCCATCTGTGGGTCATCTTCATCCACGCTGTCAGGCTCACACAGCTGGGTCTCCGTCGTGACCAGGTGGGAGGGGCCCGGCTGAGGGCTCTGCGGAGCCTCAAGGCCATCATCAGCAAGCTCTTCAACACCCCCTCCTCCTCCTCTGAGTCGTCCGACCCAACTGCCGAACCCACAGGCTGACCCTGAATCACAACAGAGTAAATAATAGGTCATATAGGCAGGCATAAAGATTTACAAATGTTTCTGTGAACACAGCTGGATAATGATTTTTATTTAATAGATTCAACAGTACAACTTGCAGAAGATCTGCAACATCCTGACCACCCTTTAGTCTATTCCATGATTTTCTCAAGTGAGCTGTTTTGGAAATGGTGCTTAGTTGATTTAAGTGATTAGATGTCACTCTACAAATGTTTTTGTTCACAAGGTCAGAAAACAAACACGCAACATGACATTTTAGGAGCCGTTAGTCAGATTTCTGCTTCTTGTTTCCCTTCTTTGACTGGTGAGTAAGATGAAATATATATATATATATATAAATCAAATCAAATAATTTATTTACAGCTCCCAGCAAATGTTAACATTTAAAAAGCATCACAGAGAAAATAACTCCATTCTACATTTAAAAGAAATGGACAGATTCCTGTAATGCAGAATATTTGACCCAGAGGTCGGGTACCCAGGTGATTAGCAACACAAAATTGTAATGGAAGACAACACTCGATAATTTTGAATGAGAAATTATCTGGACAACGGCAATATTTTAAGTATAGATAACTGGCATAGTTCAGAATGTCTAGGGTTTTCTGCTATTCATTCATTTTAGACAGAAACTATGAAGTCCTCAATGTCAGATTGTATTTATATTTTTTTTATTTATATCCTTTAATGACAATCATAATCAGAAGAATCTAGAGTCAGGCAAAAAAGGAAAAACAAAAACAAATGAAGAACAAGAACCCAAAGAGCAAAACTAAAAAAAATTTAGAGGGCTTTTAAAGATCAGCATTTTTTTTCCATTTATGTTTTCTATCATTTTAGAGCAATGTTTCCCAAACTTGGTAGCTTTAAGATGTGTGGACTTCAAGTCCCAGAATTCTTCCACCAACCATGCTGTTTGGGAAATTCTGGGAGTTGAAGTCTACAGATCTTAAAGTAGCCCAAGATTGAGAAACACTGATTTTAGAACATTCAAGAGTGAATATATGCATGACAGTGGTGGTAATCATCTGAGACTAGTATTATTTATTTATTTATTTATTTATTTATTTATTTATTTATTTATTTATTTATTTATTTATTTATTTATTTATTTGGTTTATATACCGCCCTATTCCCAAAGGACTCAGGGCGGTTTACAAGGCAAAATTTAAAAACAATCCAATATAAAATAAAAATAAAATTAAATTAAGTCTAGCCGCATCAGATAGTTAGAAAGGATGCATCAATGGAAGGAAATCTGCTGTCTATCCTTATCTTTCTGCTGTGTAATTATGTTAAGCAAAAGGTATTGTCTCTCACAGAGTTGCGTTCATATATCTTTCTGTGCATGCCATGTTACATTCTTTTCATTGTGGGTGGATGAATAGGCTTTAAGAGTTATACAATAGATGGATTAATGATGTGCATTCATTTCTGAAGTAAATGAGAAAATGAAGAACTGAGCTTTGCTCAGTCATTAATTGTTGGGGATATTAACAAATGGGACTTTGAATGAATGGAACAGATTTTTTGATCTCACTGAAGGTACTGTTTTTCACTAGGCTAAGCTGGCTAGTGAACTCTCCACACTGTTCAATAAAAGGTTGTGGGCAATTGTGGCAGAGACCAATGAACCTGACACATATAAAGCTACACACCCTTGATCTTAGCCCAAAAGCCGAGAAGCTAAATTTTGATCATTTGTGATATAAATGAGAAATTTCCTTTGAAACTTATTTTGCCTTATAAGCAGACACCAGGGAGAAAGGAGTGGAAAATGACTAAATGGACATCACATCCTGCTATTTCCAAAGAGACTGCTTGACTTATGGATTGTACCTGAAGTTGCAGTTATGAATGGTTCTGCGTTGTGATATAGCTATGCAAGTGTTACCATTTTTGCCTCCACATTGTGGTGTGAACCAGACCTTTTGCTTTATCCTGTCTGAAATTTTAAAAAAAAAACATTATATAATAAATCCCTCAGCTTTTTCCAGGTAAAAGGGGAATCTGCTCCTTAAAATGGCCTCACTGAGATTTCAGCCTATAGGAAAAAGAGGAGCTTCTGTCTGTCCATTACGAAGATCAAACCAAGACTAGCAACGAGGAGATTTCTACCAGCACCAGAAAAGATCCCTTCAAACAAGAATAATTTGGACTTCCGGTGGCGACGTGACGCCGAAGACAGCCGTTTTCGGGCTGCCCACTCCGCAGCTGTGTTTTTCCATTGTAAACAGCGCCGATCAGCTGTTTAGATGGATTTGAAGCCCCCTCCTCAGGAGAAGAGGAGGGGGTGAGGCCCCAGGTAGGGGTTGAGCTCTCTGGGGCCGCCTGAGCTGAGAGCTTGGGCGGCTGAAGGATGAGCCCCCCCGAAGCCTGGGGTGCTCCGAGCTGCGCAGCGCCTCTGCTCTGGGATTATTGGAGCAGAGCCAGGCGTTAGCAACCACCCCTGCCAAATAGAAATACTTTTGATTATCAAGAAGCAGGCAGAGCGGTACAGGAGGTCAAGGTGAAGTGGACTCTTTATTTTTACTCTCTAGCTCAATGGATTTTATAGCTTCAAAGTGAAAGTGAGTAATAAGTGAAAGTGGGGGAAGATGGCGGCTAAAACTTCTAAAGCTCTTCGGAATGTGGGGTCTTCCCTGGTGCAAGAGACCTCATTGCAAGCTTTGTTTCCTCCTGCATCTCCCCCGGCATTGACGCTTAAGGATTTACAAGACGCTCTTGGAAAGCATGTACAATTGATGTCTGATATGATGGATGAAAAGTTGAAAAAGCTGGAGGAGAAAATGGAGGAGAAAATGGAGAAAATGGAGAAGAAGATAGAAGAGAAGCTGAGAGCAATGAGGCGGGACATTTTCTCTAAGGTTGAATCCGTAGCTGAATGTGTGCTACAGCTGGATATAAAAGTGGAGGATCTCAGTCAAAAGAACTCTATACAGTATTAGAAGCAAAGGTATTAGAAAATGAAAATATAAGGGATAAAATGGACGAAGAATTGAGCCTTGTTCAGTATAATCAGATGCAGTATGCTATTAGAATTAGGGGTTTAAAGGAGAATGGTAAAGAAGATTTAAAGCAGCTGATTTCTGAGGCTCTGGAAGGGGTACTGGGCCAGTCAGCATCTGAAATTAAGGGAAATATGGACAAAGTTTTTCGTGTAAATTCATGGATTGCAAGACAGAAGAAGTTACCCAGAGATGTGGTGGTCTATTTTACAAAGAGAGTAACGAGAGATGAAGTTATTCAAGCTGCTTATGATACTAATTTGGTAGTGGATGAGCAAGAAGTTTTGGTTTTAAAAGAGATCCCTCCGAAGATCCTAAGGAGAAGGAAAGATTTTGCATTTTTGGTACAGGAACTTAAGAAACGTGATATTAAGTTTAGATGGGAGATTCCAGTTGGATTGGTGGCGACGTATGAAGGTAAAAGACATCGTTTGGTTACTGTGGCTCAGGCACGTGATTTTTATAGTAATGTGTTAAAAGCAACCCCCCTATCATTTTTGGAAGCTGCAAAAGGATATGGTGGGGGAAAGCCTCAAGACGTTACAGATAGACAGACAGAGGACAATGGTGTTGGAGGGGATCAAGTCACAGTTTCATCGGTTGCTGCAGGAGGCCAGAAGATGACGCGTGCCGCCCTAAGAAGAGCGAGACGAGAGCAAGAGCAAGATCAGCAGAAAGTTAGGGAATCTCCAAAGCGTGCTTACAGTGAAGATGTGAGAGAGGAGCGGTCTAAAGAAGTTTTGGGGGTCATGACAGAGGTGCTCCAAAAGTTTTGGGGCGTTAAGATTGCTGATTAATTTTTAGATTAGAATGTCAATGGAGTAAAATTATTATAGAGGAGAAAGAAGGTTTTTTTTTCTTTTTTTTCTTTTTGTTAATATTTTACACAATTTAAGATTGCTTGCTAGAAAAGTATATTAGGGTAATGGATTTAAAGTATGTGTTGAACTAAGAATGGGTATGTAAGCTCCTAATTAATAACAAGTTGTCTTAGAGATTGCCTAAATCTTTTTATATATATTCTTTGTATTTGAACTTTTATTTGAATTTAAGGATGATTTGGAACTGTGAGACATTTGGTGTGATATATGCAAGAATTATTTTTGATCGTAGTTTAGTTTGGTTGGAGATTATTAAGACTAACAGAGATAGGCGCTTTTGGCATGTAACTGAGAAATTGTTTGGAAATTAGAGAAAGGTGGGAGAATGTAAATAGCAGGTGAAAGTTTTTTTGTTTTTTTCTTTTCTTTTTTCTTTTTCTTTTTCTTTTTTTGAAATTAATATGAATAAGGACTGGGATTAAGAAAATTTACTTTGAGCAAAGCTTTTTTTCTGTTTTCCTCTTTTTTTTTCTCTACTTTATTTGTAATGTTAATATTGTTTGTATTCATTTTATATGAGCTAGAGAGAAATAGAATTTATAGTTTATTGTTGATAACATAAGGGTGTCTATGTTTGTTTTTTGATTTTATGCCCTGTATTTAGCTCTGGGAAGTCGGGGGGGGGAGGGAGTGGGGGGGAGGGATAGGGAGGGTTGGATAGGGGTGGGGGAGGGGGGATTAAAGTTAAAATGTATTGTAAAACTTTTTAAATTAAAAAAAAAAAGAATAATTTAACTTCCAGCCAGAATCAAAAAGAATGATTTCTATTGTTAAACAAACTGAAATGGGAGGGCATATGGTGGTTTTAATGTAAAAGGTGTTGATACATTTTCCAGTAAAGAGAATTTCCACTGGGGTGGTTAAGAAAATCCTGGTATACGCTAGAGCAGGGGTAGGCAACCTCGGCTCTTTTATGACTCATGGACTTCAACTTCCAGAATTCCTGAGTCAGCAGGGGTAGGCAACCTCAGCTCTTTTATGACTCATGGACTTCAACTCCCAGAATTCCTGAGTCAGGAGGGGTAGGCAACCTCAGCTCTTTTATGACTCATGGACTTCAACTTCCAGAATTTCTGAGTCAGCAGGGGTAGGCAACCTCAGCTCTTTTATGACTCATGGACTTCAACTCCCAGAATTCCTGAGTCAGCAGGGGTAGGCAACCTCGGCTCTTTTATGACTCATGGACTTCAACTCCCAGAATTCCTGAGTCAGCTATGCTGACTCAGGAATTCTAGGAGTTGAAGTCCATGAGTCATAAAAGAGCCGAGGTTGCCTACCCCTGCCCCAGAGAATTCCATGTGGGACTAAAACAGATTGGGAGGATTATAATGGTTGTTTAATAGTTTATTTTTAAGAGAGAAATCATTGTTTCATCGTTGGATGCAGGGTCTGTATGTTGTGGGTTTTGTGCTCTCAATCTTTGAACACCACCCAGAGTCACCTGGCAAAATGGGTGGCTATATAAATCTTATAAATAAATACAAGATGCTAAACCTTACTGCTTCTTCCTCACGATTGCTGCTGTGCTTGTGTTGCTACTCACACAACTTCCTTGTTTCCTAGGCATTGTGCCCAGCCTTAGCTGTTGCAAGATCTTGCTGAGCCCGAATGCAGATTCAGGAAAGGTATAATTTCAGTCTCTTCTATCTTCTAATTTTCCCTCTATTCAAGTTGCGATTTTCTCCAAGTAGAAATTTAGCTCTAAATTCCACATTTCTGATTCTCCCTAACCTATATTTAAAGCGCTGCTAAGTGCCCTGCTTTGAACCCCATCTGCAGCTTTAAAGGTTATTGCCTGATGATTAGTTTGCCAACTGAATGCCACTGGAATAAGCTCCTTCCCCTTCCTGGCAGTGTATGCCCATATCTCAATAAATTATAAAGTGAGTTACAAGACTGTCTCAGCATGTTTTAAATCTTTTTCTTCTGGCTTACAGAGTCCTGCACTTAGCTTATGTCACAAAGATCTTTTAACACAAAGTGGCAATGTTGCCTTTATGGGGGCTGTTTTACAGTTGGTAGATCCAAGTTACAGGACCCAGAGGACTGGCTGGTTTCAGTCACAGGGACTAAGTGGGTGACTTTCGAATGAGCACCACTTCTCAGCCCAAGCTATCTCAAAGGAGGAAGGAACACTCCTTAATTTCACAAAGCTCCCATTTTTTACCCCAGCTCCTGCCCACCTAGCAGTTTGAAAGCATGCAAATGCGAGTAGATTAATAGGTACCACTTCTGTGGGAAGGTAGAAGCATTCTGGGAACCTTGGTGTATAACCATGCTGGCTACATGACCATGGAAAAGTTCTTCACACAATACTGGCTCCTTCAGGTAAGAAACAGAGATGAGCATCACCCCCTAGAGTCAGAAATGACTGGAAAGGGGAAACCTTTACCTTTATTTTTATCACAGACTCCGGCAGGTAAGTTGGATATGAATCCTTTGTACAAGAAACAATGGAGCTAAAGAAAAAGTTGACTGCCCACTACCCATTTGAACAAGCACTCTCCCCCTTATACCCACATCTATTTAAATCCATTGCTAATTCCTACAAATCAGAAGACTTTTTACTTGGTGTTCAGTGATATGGAAGTTAAGCAGTTGTTGAATGTTAATGTAACAACCATCTCCGGTCATTTTGTGTGTAACTCTCACCACTTACTATGCAACAATAGGAAGTATCTGTAGGTAACTAAGCCTAATTCACATTAAAAATGTATACCGCAGCATCACATCCGCTTCTTCTTTTACATATGAATTGTGCATGTGGAGAATCTTTGAAGATAGTTGTGGATTTATTCTGGAGATCTGATCTGGAGTTTACTAAGTTTTAAGACAAACCTTTGTCTCGTTAATGTCACATACACGCACCTTTAAAATCAGAATAGCAACTTTTTTGTGTGTGGTCATTCTGCACATTTTGAATTAAAACATGAAACTCGGGCCCTCCCTTTGGCCTTCCTTCTTTTCTATTGATTTGAGTTCCTTAATAGCTACAGATGAAAACACACAACTTGAAAAGAATGCAGTATACTTACCTGCAGTGAAAGCAACCTGCTGAATCCCAGAAAAAAATCTATTCAGGATCTCCATATGAATATTTAAAACAAGACAAAACACAAGGCAAGCAGCATAGCAGCTTGGTTGACAAGCCATCCCCAGGAAAGCACACTCATTCAATTACCTTCAGTCACTTAAGAATTGGAACTGCAATCTCGGTGGAGTTTGGCAAAAGTGCAGCTTGTAGCATTACTGATTATTGCTGCCAATAATTCTAATTATCCAATACAAGGCAGCCAGCAAGAGGAGAGAATGGAAAACTTTCAGGGGCTAAACTGTGACGATCAAACCTGAAATGCATGACTTGGCATATAGCTTAAGAAAATTAACTGGAAAGCAAGAAACGATGGCCTGCTAACCCTTATACTCATTTGGTGGCTTGGGGATCGAACAAGATACAGGATGGAGCCACCGTGTTGGCTTTTCAAATTTCCGTGAATGCAAATGCCTCCTGCTGGTTTATTGGAACTATCTTTTTAATAAACCCAGAAGAAGAAATCAAGGTTACTTCAGGCCATTGAAAGTAATGAAACAATTTCTAGGTTATTCACCATGGCAGTAGGCTGTAATGGGCTGTGAAAATAACCTTGAGAGAGAGAAGGAAAAGCCACGGCTTGGACAACAATCAGACAAGAGGTATCTCTGCTGATAGAAGGAATGGGGATGTACCAATAAAGGAGATTATTTGTAGCTCGGGATTGAAATGAGGGGTCCGTAGTGCTTGTTGTGTACTAGGTTCTTTGTTGCAAGCAGGAGACGAGGCGAGAGAGTTGAGGCAGGAACATGCTTTATTGAATGCAGGAACTGAACTAGTAACCAAGGCTTCTATGCAGCTATTTATACTGCTGGCCACTAGGCAGCAGCCAATAGGTTTGAAGGAGCCTATTGCCGCCCTAGAGCCAACCAATGGTAGTCCTGGAGACTGCTTGTCTGAGAAGCCAGCGACTGTTACACAGACTCCTTGATTAAGCAATCTTAAACAGCATTCAAAGACACGTGGTACAGTTCAAATGAAACAGGCCCACTACATTACAGTGCTCTCTGAGCTTTCTTGTTTTCTTGCAGACGTTTCATTACCCAAACTAGGTAACATCATCAGTATTAGTATGGGGATGTGGAAAGCATTCAGAAGGTCCCCCCTCTACTCTGGAAAGCAAAGGTAAGGTAAGGGTGAAGTGCCTTGCAAGATTCTGAATAAAGGTAGTATTAGTACTCATGGTTTTGGTTTCTTGTCTGGATTATCTCAAAAGATTGGCATAGGCCCATGGCCCATGCTTCCAAGCCATCCTAACTATGGGATTCCATCATACCATCCTCTCCCAGACTAGTTTCCTTTAGATTTAGATTTAGATTTAGATTTATTGAGATTTTTATACCGCCCTTCTCCCAAAGGGACTCAGGGCGGTTCACAGGGCATAAATATAAACACCAATACAAACATTGAAAAATAATTAAATTAATGCCCAAGTTAAAACCAGAATAATAAAACAAACCAATAAAAAACCCAAGTACCCCCATCAGGCCAGACCCGCTAGTTCAAATAAATGGGTCTTCAACCCGCGACGGAAGGATCGGAGGTCTGATGCCATCCGGAGCTCGACCGGCAGTTGGTTCCATAACGCCGGAGCACCCACAGAGAAGGCCCTCCCCCTGGGGGCCACCAGTCGACATTCCTTGACAGGAGGCACCCTGAGGAGGCCCTCTCTGTGGGCGCGCACAGGGCGGAGGGGAGTCGACGCCGGCAGCAGGTGGTCCTCGAGGTATCGCGGACCCATGCCATGTAGGGACTTAAAGATCATAACCAAAACCTTGAACCTTACCCGGAAGACAACTGGCAACCAATGCAGCTCACGGAGCAAAGGTGTAACATGGGAGTACCGGGAAACTCCCAAGACAACTCTCGCGGCCGCATTCTGTACCAGTTGGAGCCTCCGAGTAGTCTTCAAGGGAAGTCCCATGTAGAGAGCGTTACAGTAGTCTAGGCGAGAGGTCACGAGCGCATGAGTGACCGTACACAAGGCCTCCTGGTCCAGATAGGGCCGCAACTGGCGCACCAGGCGAACCTGGGCAAAAGCCCCCCTAGTCACGGCCACTATGTGATCCTCCAAAGTGAGTCGTGAATCTAGGAGGACTCCCAAGTTGCGAGCCCTATCCACAGGGGGTAAAAGCTCACCCCCCATAGAAAGAGGTGGAACATCCCAGGTGTCTCGGGAAGCCGGAATGTACAGCCACTCAGTCTTGTCAGGGTTGAGTTGAAGTCTGTTCCTCCCCATCCAGACCCGAACCGCCTCCAGGCAACGGGACATCACAGCGAGGGCATCACTGGGGTGGTTTGGGGTCGAAATAAAAAGTTGGGTATCATCAGCATATTGATGATACCCAACTCCAAAACCACGAATGATCTCACCCAGCGGTTTCATATAGATGTTGAACAGGAGAGGCGAGAGGACCGACCCCTGAGGAACTCCACAAGCGAGAGTCCTAGGGGTCGACCTCTGCCCCCCTGCCAACACCGACTGCGAGCGTCCCAGGAGATAGGAGGAGAACCACTGAAAAACCGTGCCTCCCACTCCCAATCCCCTGAGACGCTGCAGCAGGATACCATGGTCGATGGTATCAAAAGCCGCCGAGAGGTCTAATAGGACTAGGACAGAGGAATATCCCCTATCCCGAGCCCTCCAGAGATCATTCACCAGAGCGACCAATGCCGTCTCCGTGCTGTGCCCGGGCCTGAAACCCGATTGGTAAGGGTCCAGATAATCCGCTTCATCCAGGACTAGAGGGAGCTGATGCGCCACCACACTCTCAAC